>NC_136709.1:15465911-16065911 GCF_947650265.1 Symphodus melops | reverse complement strand
TTTATTAAATCAGCCGTGCATCGATAAAAGGTTTGAAAAAAAAAACTGAGAGGAGTTTTGTATTTTTACAGGTGCATCGCACTCTAGTTCATGTTGTGGTCTGGAGCATGAATTCTCAAGAGGAAAAGTGAGTGTTTAAATTGAAACAATTAAAGTGTTTTGTTTTTGATAAACGTACATTTCACATGACTAGCGAAATGCTTTCTATATGTTGTCGCAGGTGTGAATGTGTGACAGATAAAAGCATAAACCAGCGACTACAGACAGCCACTCTCCTGAAAACACTGCAGGTAAAATCTGTTAAATTGACGGTACATTCATCATCATCTACATCACATTTGTCTGCCCACTCAATACATGTCTAATTTTAGGATTCTCTCAGTGATGTCTTGGAAAATCCAAAGTGGTACACCGAAAAGTCAGACTTCACTGTTGTGCTACAGTCGACGCCTGCTATCCTTGAACACATCTCAGACTCTGTAAGAAGAAGAAAGCCATCACCAGATGACACTTATAATCAAAAACAACTTCATGTAATGCAGACCCTCTGCCAGGGGCAATGCATAAATGACACCTGATTTGGCTAATGTAAAACCAGCCTGTGTTGTATGTTTCTTTTTAGGACCTTAACCAGCTAGCTGTTCAGCTTTGGACAAACATGGTACGTTGTTGTTGATTGGATTGGATTTATTGATTTGGTACAATGCAATTTAACATTGTTTCTATACAAAGCATGAAACCAATGTGCTACATAAAGAGTATTTAGCTATTGCTAAATTCCAACTCTTGTCCCTTGTTGGGCTATTGGGTAAAAAACCCATTTCGATCACATAAAACCCCAAACCACTCTATGGAGATACATTAAAATACATCTACAACACTGTGACAATACATATCAAAAAGTATTAAATGACAGTTAAATGCACTGTTTTCTGTATGTTTACATTCGCCAGAACGCTGAAAACCTCAAACATTCGTGCACGTTGTTCTGACACTCAAACTGACCTCGTGTCTCAGTCGTAAAATAACCAACAGATAAGATATGTCATAACTCATCAAAGCAAAGCTAAGATGGAGCTGGATGATTGCAGTTTATTGGTCTGATATTAGATCACATATATTGTGTAAAGATTAACTTTATGATTACTTTCACTACCTTTGTTAGCTCCAAATCTATTTCTAAATACACTAGATATGTAATCAGGACTGTTACAGTTATTGGCTGTGCTGAATGGTCCCACCACAACCTTAAAAACTTAAACCAATCATTTTGTTTCCTTCCAGATCCAGCCATCAACAGACAGTCAGGCAGAGGTCATGGACATGAGCGTTATAAGTATTCCCTGCCCTACTCAGGTGAGGCATGGCCTCCACTCCCCTGATAAGTTCGAGATAAACAAGTTGGTTTTAATTGTGGTATAACAATGTGTTGTCCTTCATTCTTTATGAGCAAGAATATTACAGAGAAATACCTAAAAAAAACATGATTTCAGCTCTTCAGCTCTTCCTTCTCTAACTTCTTTTTCGCTCTTCTCCCAGGAACGGCCTTTTCTGCGGACGCAGAACAACTCCCCCACTACACGAGAGCTGGATTACTCTCCGCTAGCAGAATCTGTGGGTCTTTTGGTTCATATTCATAACTACAGTTTAAAATACCAGCACACACAGTTCAACTCATGTGAAGACGCTTGACTGTGTCTTTGCAGGTCATGGGAACTGAAATCAACTGCACTGACCGCAGTCCATCGCCACATACACCAACATCAGGTACATTTTTTGTTCCTGACGAAGACTCGGTTGAGTTGAAACATGTAGACACATCCCGGTTTGATAAAGGATTTTGATGCTGCATCAGAGTGCCTTTCTGTTTCGACTGCCATTTCTTCACAATAATCTTTGTTTGCAACCAGGACAGTCATTTATTTATTAGCTTTTTTTGGTGTTACTGCTTATGTTCTGCTCTCTTCTTGCTTCTCTTATGTTCTTATGTTTTTTTTTAAATCTGACTGAGCTCACATGCTGTATCCTCTCTGTAGTTCATGAACTCAGACCTGGAGATGTTAAGGTGGTGGCTGCAGTAGGAGACTCTTTGACTGTGAGTGCTTCCCTTTATCACTTGCTTTTTTTTGTCGAAGTCTCTCTCTCTCTCTCTCTCTCTCTCTCTCTCTCTCTCTCTCTCTATATATATATATATATATATATATATATATATATATATATATGTAAAACATATGCGTCTGTTTTACTACATTTTCCCTCTGTTTTGTTCTGATGTTTTCTGCAGGCAGCCAATGGTGTGGGTGCAAAGAATGATAACCTTCTGTTAGTGATTAATGAGTACAGAGGACTGTCATGGAGGTGAGATAAGCTACTGAATACCTTTGTTGAATTTTTGTGTGGTACAATATGTAAGCACTTCAGGTGATGTATCTTTATTTAAAACTTAGAAGCTGTTTCTTCCCTTTCCCTCCTCTTATTTAGTATTGGTGGTGATGGAAACATTACAACAGTGACCACTCTGCCAAGTAAGACCACCCTTTTGTGTTATTGTAAATTATTCTTATTGCATTGCCTACTGTACATGTAATGTCATTCTGCTCTCCCTGTTCGTCCTGCAGACATCCTGAGGGAGTTCAACCCAAACCTGACAGGCTTCTCTGAGGGAATCGGTAACCAGAACTCTTCCACAGCATTCCTTAATCAGGCTGTGGCAGGAGCCAAGAGTGGGTCAGTCATGTCTTTCACTTCATTTCATAACTTTAAATTCAGCACAACTTATGTCACAGCTGAACAAAGAATTTACATATTTTACCTTAAAACTTGTGCATTGTCAGTGACATGGTACAACAGGTGCGCATCGTGGTGGACAAAATGAAAATTGACCCGGTAAGACTTCATTAAACTAGAGATATGCTCTGATGTAACCTTTATCTCCGTTTTATGCTCCCAATTACCAACTGAACACAGCTTTAACCTCTTATCTCCTTTACAGCACATCGATTTCCACAACGACTGGAAAGTGATCACTATGTTTATTGGAGGCAACGACATCTGTGACTTCTGCACAGACAGTGTGAGCATTTATATTTTGTTCATGCACATTTTGTACACTCTTGGATGTAATGCCTTGCTAACGTTCACATGCTCAAACTATCTCTCTCTCTTGAAGAGAGAAAAAAAATACAGATATATTTTTTGATATATGTTTTTGAAACCTACTTCTTAAAAACCCATCCTCTCATTAAGTGACTTAGAGACAGTAGTCTGTGCGTTCATCTCCTCCCAGTTTGATAACTGTAATTCTTTATATACCAGGATAAGCTGGTCATCCCTGTCCCGCCTGCAGCTGGACAGCTCTCTGTTGAGTCTTTGACGTCCTGCCTCAAATCGTATTTTTATATATGTTTGCGTTTTGTGCCCTCTGGTCCTGAACAGGCTGTTTCTATCAGGTTATCTATATTGTGTTTTTTATTGTTACTTCTTTAGTCTTCTAAATGTTATCACCATCGCCAATTTTCAAGATAAGAAGAGACATAAAATGACAAAACTTCATAACAAAGAAAGATTCGACAAGCAAACATTTGGAAATGGTGTCCATGTAATGTCTAGATTGACTAACTCTCACATCTATGTATGCGCTGTAGTAAGGTTTCATGTTTGCCTCATCTTTCTCAGGTTTTCTTCTCACCCAGGAACATTGTCGCTCGCATTCGCCAAGCTCTGGACATCCTCCACAGTGAAGTATGTTTACTTCTTCTGCATTCTGTCATAATCCAAATTACAGACAATAAACGTAATGTTCTTGTACAATCCAGGTGCCTCGGGCCATTGTTAACCTGGTGGAGTTGTTGGATATTGTACCGCTACGTGACCTGCACAATGATAAAACTCTAGGCTGTCCAACCTGGTTTGTAAGGTCAGTGACTTTACGCTGTTCAAAATCAACAGCTGGACAAAAGAAAACCACCTATCATATAATCGTTAAAAAGGGTTTTATTTGTATGTTTCAGTTTAGTTTGCCCCTGCATAATGAAGCCTAAAGAGGGATCATCAGAACTGGAGAGGGTCAAAGACTTCAATCGAGCCTATCAGGTACTAAACAGCAGTTTGTTTGTTTGTGTTTCTTATTTGTAAGTGTTTAGAAGTATCATTAAGGTTTTAAATGATATCAGTCAACTAGCCTATGTAAAACTTTTGATGTACTGCAACATTTGTGATTTTTGTGTTTTGATTATAATGTACTTGTTATATCTAAACACATATACCCTTATTTCCTGCTCTTTTTGTTTTTTACATGGTCTAAGCATAAAAACACCAGTTAACCCCCATTCAGTCTCTAATCTTAGTTTAGAACCAGAGACTAATAGAAAAAGTATGACATCACATTCGGAAGGTTTCGATCCAGATACCAGAAATGATATCAGCTGATGACTTGTCATTACATTTTAGCTGAGGTATGTTCTTTGTCTTCTTCTTTCTTTGTGTCCAGCTCGGTATGAAAGAGCTGATCGAGTCTGGGCGCTATGACACTCACAACAACTTCACCGTGGTGCTGCAGCCCTTCTTCAGAGAGGTTTTCCTTCCATTTTTAGAGGTAGGAGAAGACTCACTGGAGACATTAAATATTCCGAATGCATTTGCATATTTGCTTTAGTTTTTCATTGAAGTCAGTCCTCCTTTTCAACAAGGTTAAATAAGTCTCAGAGCTCCCCAAAACATATCTGTAAAGTTTCTTGCGAAAAGTAAACTCTGATGCTGTATTTGAGCTTGCCTATAAACCCATCTTAGCAGCCTGCTCAGAACAGGCTGTTTCTGTGCCTGTAGCTTAAATTTGCAAAAGAGCTGTGTCTGACCACGCCACTCTGGAGGTGCATGAAGAGTGTGGTCTTTCTTGCACCATGCCCAATTATTTACGGTGAGAACGCAGGCTCAGGGGGCAGAAAAACCACCTAGTTGTGGGAGTGTCACCCACCTGGGGGAGGGGTTACTGCTCTTAGTGATGTTGCAAAGGGAACATCTTCAAATAGCCTGTTTGAGCTGGGTGGAGCAGGCAAAAGATGGCGAGGATAACGTTTTTTTTAGATTTATAGACAGCTAGGGACGAATGTCATGTATTTTGAATAATATGTAACACATACCCCTCTATCTTCATATTATGTAGGACGGCCGGCCTGATCGCTCGTACTTTTCGCCCGACTGTTTCCATCTGAGTCAGAAAGCTCACACCCTGATGGCTCGTGCTCTTTGGAACAACATGGTAGGATATACTGGTTTACTAGTGTTAAGTTTTAGTATTACGAGGATTAAAAATGATCACTGACTTGCACTTTTTCTTAGTTAGAGCCGGTGGGCAACAAAACTTTTACACAAGACTTCACAGCTGGCATCGACTTGAAGTGTCCATCTGAGGTACATTTTTAATGTAAAAACTAAACATTATAACATTTCTGGTTTTGGTTGATTTTTCTTTTAGTCTATGATAACTCTGTGATTTTTTTTTTTATTAGAGCAACCCATTTATTAGGACTGCCATCAACAGTAACTACACCTTTCCAGGCCCTCCCCCTACTCCTGCTCCTGTCACAGTAAGTCAAAGTTTCTGTCTCTCTCACACAACACAGCCTCAGGATGTAAAGCCAACATTATGAATGCATGATACCAAGATAAATAATTAAATTCTGTCTTTGTAACTTGTTAGAACTGGGGAACTGACTTTTTCTGTCAACACACAGCACCGTCAAACACTGTACCCACTTCAGGTAAGCATTTGCCTTGTTTCTCAGGGGTTAAATAAAGGAAATAGAAGGGTTGGATGTAAAATATGCCTACTGTATGTTGATTGTTCTTTTTTAGCTCACAGGATACGACCAGCTGACATCAAAGTGGTGGCTGCTCTGGGTGACTCCCTTACGGTAAATTGGAACAAATAATAACAAACGAGTACCGTAAATTCCGTACTATTGAGCGCACCTGGATATAAGCCGCACCGGCTAAAAATAAGTAAATAAATGTATTTGTACATATATAAGCCGCACTTGATTATAAGCCGCAGGTGTCCACGCTATAACAAGAGCTATTTACACAGACGTAGGCTACCGGTAACATCCGCAAATACTGTAGCGTCCGTACGGACGTTAAAGGACGACGAGAGCGTTCAAATAATAACTTTTAATAACCCGATCACTGTCGGCCGTGACCACGCCGTTTACAGCAGAGAGCAACACATCACTTGTCGTAACAATCCAACTCTCTCCCCCAGCGTTCTCTCATACAGCCACTCAACACGTTCTCGCTGGTGCATTCACTGACTCTCCACATAATCGGAATTATGAACACATTATCAACTACTGACTTTACAACATGAACCGTTACAATACGAAGCCTAGCCGACGGTGTCTGTAACACGGCTGATGAAAAAGATGACCGTAATATATTTCACAAGAAAAAGTCCATCCATTCACTGCCTCAGAATGACTTCATTACTCACTTCCTCAGTCTCTGTTGTCACTGTCAGTGTCATCTTAACGTGCAGCAGCTCTGTTAGCTTCTTTGACAGCCAGCTCGATCGCCTTTAACTTGAAAGCTACATCATATGTATTTCTCCGTGTGTTTTCCATCATGAGGGTGCGTGCATGAAGCGCAAAATGACTGATATTAAGATCCGACGTGACGAAGTCAAATGTTTTTGCGGCAGAAGCTCATTGTCCCCCATAAAAAATCCATGCATTAGCCGCACCGGAGTAGAAGCCGCAGTGCTCGAAGTGTGAGAAAAAAGTAGCGGCTTATAGTCCGGAATTTACGGTAATAATAAAAGAGATCCTGACTGAAGACCGACTTGATAAATACATTTGTTGTTGTCTTGTGAATCATTTACTTCACACTATTTTCACTAATTTCAGTTTCCCATATTTTGCATCATTGTGATCTTCCCTAAATCTAGTGATAAAGTTCTGCCCGTTCAAAGTGAAATGAGTATCATTCATAATCACGTACGGTTAAAAATCTATTTTCCTCAAGATAAATAAAAATAATATACAAGAAAGAGTATCTTTATTTTTTAAATTGGAAAAAAGAAAGAGAGGACAAGAGTCTAAAATAACGTCTTGTTTTGCTTGCAGACTGGCTTTGGTGCTAAAGCAAAGAATCTGCTGCAGCTAAGGACTGAGTACAGAGGGGTGTCATGGAGGTTAGAGACTGCACACCAATTAAAAAGAAAATAAATCATGAGCATCACATTTTTACTCATTACCACCCTTGTCTTGTTATGTGTAGCATTGGAGGAGACAAACAACTTGAGACTGTCACAACATTACCGAGTAAGTCCCCTTATTAGTCTGTGCTGTACTTGTTTTAACATGTTGTACCCGTTCGCACCACTAGATAGCAGAGTTAGACTATGAAAAAACTTAATTGTGGTATCCTCTGACGAAGTTTTGCCTACGTTTTGCATTTTTTTCCCATCAGATATTCTGAAGAAGTTCAATCCTAATATCAAAGGAGTGTCAAAGGGCCAGGGGAAAAGACAGACTGGCTTTAATGTGGCTGTATCAGGAGCTAAAATAGCGTGAGTTTGTTACGTATGGCTTTGATCTGTTATAAGATTTGACTGAATATTTTGTTTAAGGCCTTGAAAATACTCTTATGTGATACAGGGGAATCCCAGGGCAGGTCCGACACCTGATTGGTCTGATGAAAAATGATACTGTAAGTAGATTTTATCACTCTAAAAATTCAGTGTAGGAAAGTGTAGGAAAAATTCTAATTCTTCTTCTTTTTTACATAAACAGAAAATGGATTTTCAGAATGACTGGAAACTGGTGACCCTCTTCATCGGAGGCAATGACCTGTGTCAGTACTGCAATGACCGTGTAAGTGATTTCAAGAAGGCTTCCCATCAAATGAAGGATGATTCATGAATGAGAGGCAATATCAAAGCCCTCCATTTGCTAAAAATCTGTCTCCTACCACATCACAGTGCCAATACATCCTGCATAGTGTTGTGTGATGCTGCGTTTAGAACCGTCTCATGATATCACTCGCTAAAGGGGACAGCACACCGGCGCAGAATAATCAGGCTTTGTTATCAGACCTCCTCTAATTGTTTTATTGTGTCAGAGTAAGATGAGAGCAGACACGGTTTCTTTTCAGTGAGCACATTCTGTCACTTCACCCCTCCGATGCAAACCCCCCCCCCTCTCTTTTTTTCTGTTTCAGCCTCTGTCTGCATTAAACAATCACAGGGGCACAGTGACAGGCCTTGTTCTCCAAGAGGCATAAACAAGGCAGAGGTCAACCAAGACTCTCTTCATCCTGTCTCTCTCTCTCTCTCTCTCTCTCTCTCTCTCTCTCTCTCTCTCTCTCTCTCACTTTCTCTCTCTCACTCTCTCTCCATTACGCTCCACTGACAGGGCAGTCTCTCTTTTAATGTTTGTGCTTTGAAGCAGAATATCAAAGCGCAGCATCAATTTAAGATGAGCTCCGAGTCTGTAGTGACAGCGTAGGGTTGGCTGTTGCTCGTAAGCTCATGCATGTTGCATGCTCTTGGCTCTTTTAGGTGATAAGCCGTCTTTTTCCCCAAACTCTGCAAGTTTCCTTTAATTGTGCCTTAATGATTGCCCTTTTTTTTACCACAAAGAGCAAATCTGTGACAGAGAAAGGGAATGACTGTGCATATGTCCACTATAAATTACTTAAAAGCTTTGTGAATTGTGTGTCTTATTTTTCCTTTTGTTTTTTGAAACTGCAGGCCTCTTTGTCGCCTCAGAACTACGTCCACCATATGATGACAAGCTTAGATATGCTTTATCAAGAGGTAAAATGATGTTTTCCAGATTTAGAGGCACACATGTCCTTCCCTCTTTGTCCACTGTTTAAAGATCATGCTTCTTTACTCTTTGGCTTTAGGTTCCCAGGACTATTGTCAACGTCTTGGAAATCCTTGAAATTGAAGGTCTTCGCAGGATCAAAAGGGACAGTCTCGGATGCAATGTTTTACAACAGTATGTTCATCCAGCCGTTGATGGCGGATCAATTCTAAATGAATTAGAAGCCATTGAGGCCCGGGAACATAATAAAACAACAACACTTTTGATCAAACTAGTATGTTCAGAAAATAATTATTTCATAATGAGTAATTATTCAAAGTAAACTTTTTCCCAAAAACTTTATCCCCGAAACTTGAACAATCTAAAGTATAGCATTATGTCATACTTAATCAAATTATTTCACAAAATCCGCTGTGTATTTTCTTTCACACTTTATCCTCAGGTTCGTCTGCCCGTGCTTCTTGTTGCCAGGAGAGGATTCCCCCGAGCTGGCAGAAATAAAACGGATCAATCGGGAACTACAGGTCAGCAGACAGGCTGGTAGTTTAGCTTTTTCTACTCAGGTTAAGAGAGAAAGATACATCAACAGAGTTTGTAATTAGAAAGTTTCTCTGTTCTTCACTTAAATCCAACTTAAAGATGGAAACACACCAGCATGATATGTGATGTCACAGCTAGTTTTTTTCAGCCCGTCACTTTTAATGACTTCAAAATTCGATTTTCATCACAATAATCTGCCAAGTGAGCTGAGTAAAGATTCAAAAAGTTGAAGAATAGCTGTGTTCATTTTTGATAAATGGTGAAAAAATATCTAATCACAATTCCCAGGACATTGAAGCAAAACGTTTGTCCAACCAGCAGTTTACAATGCAGGACTTATCATGTACTGTTAAAAAATCAAATAGAGAGGAGAGCCTCGAAACAGCTAATGTTTAAAAAATTACTTCAGTGGTAAATCATTTATCAAAAAATGTTGGAGATTGATTTTCTTTTAATGAATGATTCATTGCGGAGCTGTAATAGCTCCTCCAGTGAAGTGAAGGACACCTTATTGCACATCAATTGCATTTCCATATTTTCTGTTTTGTTTTTTAATTTACAACATTCAGTACTAAAGTATTTAACATCTTAACCCAACAATTAACATAGCAGAAAAGTAATGTTGACAATTTCAACACAGCACCATCATAAAATGATCCTTAAAAACATGTCTGATGATGTTTTTTTTTTTTCTTTCAGGTTGGGACAGAAAAGTTGGTGTCCGGAGGTCGCTATGATGGCAGGGAGGACTTTGCTGTAGTTGTTCAGCCATTTTTTGAGAACACCGTTGTTCCTTTGAATGCTGTAGGTCCAGGGAGGGAATCTAAACCTCCACAAAAACAAATGAAGTTTTTCTTTCACAAGCCCCTTCACCGAAAGCGAATCATTTCTAAAAAGTCATGTTTTTTTCCCCAGGATGCCAGACCTGATGACACGTACTTCTCTGAGGACTGTTTCCACTTCAGTGAACGGGGTCATGCTGACATGGCTACAGCTCTGTGGAATAACATGGTGAGCTATTTAAAGGCTAACTGTGTTTGACAGGGGAAAGGGTTTGGAAAAGTCTTCCTATGTAACCACATCTTACTGAAATGTAGTCATAGGCTGAGCAAACATGTGCTCTGTTTTATCTTCAGTTGGAGCCGGTGGGTAAAAAACAGACGTACAACAATTTCAGAAACAACCGAGACAGCCTCAAGTGCCCCACTGAGGTAAGAAAGTTGACTCACAAGGACTTCTCATTGACCCGGTTTTGATTTATCTGTACAGTATGACATACACAGATGAATAAAGAGAATGTAATTGTTGTTTCTGTATGTTTCAGGAGCATCCTTTCATCTTCACAAGAGTGAACAGCTTACCCAGTCTGAGCACAACGTCAGCACCCGAATCAGACGGCACTGATATACCTCACACCCCATCATCCACTACGCACGGCACAGCCCCGTCTGTCCCCCCTGATTGCACCGACAACGTGCCTGTATGGTCCGCTGCTGTACTGGCTGTAATAGGGGTTCTGATTGGCTGGGGAGTCACCTGGCTCCTCCTCTCCTGCAGAGCCAAAAGGAGCAAAAGAAAGATGATGGCTGCAGTAGAGATGAAGGGAACTGTGTTTTAAAGTGCTGCTTACTGTAGCTTTGGACTGGACTATTCAAGGGAAAACATTGACATATGTAAAGAAGGAGTAGATCATGATGAAGCTTGTTATATGTAATAAGATCTGAAAAAAAGACCTGGAACACATAAAGTGTCCTCAGTGCAAAGCGGGATAAAACACCATTCTCTACTAAAGCATTAAATAAGACCAGCTAATTTTGATGCATTATCCCGTATTTATATGTTGTAGCTGGCCTTACAACCGACTTAATGTAGCAGTGCAATTATCAACCACTACAATACAAACCCTGTAGATTACATGGGGAAAATAACATGAAATATTAGAATTTACTCACTCACATTAACTTATTTCTGCTACTGTAATCTAAAAACAAAAGATGTCGGTCTACCGTCACACTGTGAAGGAGAGTTTTCCAATTAAAGTTGTGGATTACACTTTTACAACTTGCTTGAAAACATTTTTTAAATTTCTGAATGTAAATTCATTGTCTCAAGGGCCCTGACAAATACAATGAAGGACACCAGTTGCAAATAACAATGATTTATTAGAACGATGCAAAGAAATGAAAGATGCTCCAAGTTGGATCAGCCAACTCCTCAAGGACTAGGAAGACAGAACCAATTGATAATAGCCTGTTAATACATTAAGGCAGTGAACGTCACAGCATGTTCATATAAATCTGACTTTATGTAACCTTTTTGTGTATTGACAGAAGTCTAGAAATACAGTGTAATTAGCTATTATTTCTTTTTTGCTTTATTGTGTTTTTTTTTACATAATTCAAATGTATTTGATTGTAACAAAGTGTTATTTTTTAATAAAGAATGTACAATCATTCATAATAACTTTCATCCAGTGTAGCTGTTAAAGAGGCACCCCAACAACTTGACACCATTTTATTATTCTCCGAATGTCGTCGCCTGCATTTCCAGGAAACTATCACAATTTTGAGGTAATAGGGGTAATATAACAATCCTCATAACATAAACTACAACAGCCACTATGCACAAATGATTATGCTTGAAGAAAAGCTCACACCAGCGTAAGTGTGTAAAGGCAACCATTATCACCAGTGACATGGATAGCTGATAAAACATTAAAGGATTTATTGTATGATCTATTTACAGTGATAAAAGCCGCCAACTGCTTCTGTTAATAATGTTGCAAGCACCACAGCGCTGGAAAGTTTTATCACAGTTTTGATCTGGACTTACATTATTTTCATTTTCGGCTATTCCAATACATTTAGAAGTGGTCAATTAACTCCCCTACTTTTATTTAACTGTGTGTATTTTTTCATATTAAATACTTGATTACTTTGCGAGATATGATATATCGATACAGAAAAAAAACTGCTTAAAATATCCCAACTTGAAGTGGCTTTAACATTGTTTATAGTAGCACATAAGTTTACTGTATGTTTCTGTTCAAATCAATACATATTCAAAATTTTATGAAAGCAACATTTTGAAAGACTAACACGTTATTTTCCAACATTGCAAACATAAACAGATATTGAGACTTTTTTTGATAGAAAGAAGAAGATAACCTTATTGAAATTACTTACATTCAGTCTGTCATTAAGACAGGGTACACTGCACACAGACACACAGGTAGACACACAGACACACAGACACACACACACACCCACACACACAGGCTGAAATATAAACACATGCACTAACAGGATACTATAGATGTGCGCTAATGGAAACATATGAGCTTTGTAAACCCTGTTTTGGAAAGGTGTTATATATAAAAAAAAGTTTATCATTATTGTCATTATTATTATTATAATTATAATAATAATAATAATTATTATTATTATTATAATTATTATTATCATCATCAGCTTTAACATAATAATTATGCTGCATAGATGTTACCGTAGAATAAAAAAAAACTATCTGCCAAACAATAAACCAAAAATTAAAAAAAGAAAAAAAATATTTACAGGTGGTTTACTGTACAGTTATTGTGTTGTTGGCAACAGCTCCCCCTGGTGTCTGTAGGAGGAATCGGACCGGCCAACACAGTACCACAGCAGTTTGAAGATGGCGGAGGGTGAATTGAACGTGGACAGCCTCATCTCTCGTCTTCTGGAAGGTGAACAATTTTAAAAAAAAACGGTCTCTAATGACAGATGTGTTTTTTCTCATTAAGGGTTCTTAATGTCTGGTTGGAGCTTGAGTACGAGTAACTCAGTTGGGTCTCAAAACCGGCAGCGGGGAATAATGTTAGCTGGTCGGGCTAACTGCAGCCAGTAGTAACGGTACATCTCCCCCCGGCTAGCTGTTAGCTGTTCGTGTTTATAAACAGTCAGCGGTGAACGCCTACATTTCTCAGTGAGAGCCAAACTACGTTACTCTCTCCAAGTTATTAGTTTATTGTGCCGGTGGGCTTTGCCTGAATGTTGACTTAAACTTTCTGCCTGAGGTTTTTGTCGTATTCTGCCTAATTTATATTTTATATTCTGTATAGTGTGTATTGTTTAGCATTGATAAACGGTTTTAACGGCTTCAAACGTTACAACACGACACGATATAAACAGATTTCTGCCCTCTTATACTCTGTGATTTAAGTTTCGATTATAGTAATATTATCACAGTCGTTATCTGAATGTTACATTATTGGCAGATGTGTTTTTCATACATCATATGGATAACTCTTTCCCTCTATAATGCAATATCAATTAGCCCAAACAAACATGGAAAGGCTGTTAGTTTGATTGTATTTTTTATTTATTTAATTTGTTGCTCACTTTCTTTTGGTTTGCACTTACAGGTGTTGTTGATTGATCAGTATATATGTTTTGGATTCAGAGAATTTAAATTTCCTTTATATGCCTGGCTAGGGCTGGAAATCTTTGGGTGTCTTATAATTGATTAGTTTTCGATTATTTATTTATCTACTTTTTTTTTGGGGGGGGGGGGGGGGTCAAAGCCATTCTGGATTCATGCTTCATGCATTCAAAGTCACTTATGATTTAGAACACACTTCAGGATCTACTCCACTCATCTGTGAGACTGGCTCAATGTCTTGTTGCTCTCTTAGTTAAAGACCTAGCCTTAGCACTTCAAAGGAAGTTACTGATTAGCCCCCCAAAAAGAAAAGATAAAGATAAGAATCTCAATTTTTACATCAATCAATATTTTTCCCTACCTCCGTGCCTGTCGCATGTCATTGATTCAAGTGAATAACAAAATCCTAAAAGAAGGTTTGCAAAGTGAAGATACAAGAAAGGAACGGATGCTCACTGTAGATAAGCCATAGGACGACATTGTCACTATCTCATTGTTGCTTTCATGCTTGGTAAACAAACGTGTTGTGGTGTTCGAAGAACAGACTTTGTGTTTGGCAGAGAAAGAGAAATGAAAGCCTTTCTTTTTGTGTTGGTGATCCACCTGCTTAAGAGAAGGCAAGGACTTTTCTGTTCCCTTGTGAGATTTGTTATGAGTCAGAGCAGACCACTAAGGCAGATTCAGCTGTCCTTGGCATACTTTCCACCCGTATCTGTGGAGGCATGAGACACTATGCCAGCACTAATATGTGAAGGTTTCTCTTTTGAAAAGTGATTGTTTGAAAATTCTTCCCTGTTTTTCACTCTCTCTCTTTTTTTTTTTTAATTCAAACATTTCTGTCAAGCGGTGAAATGAAGTAAAAGTAAACTGCTCGCCTGTTTTCTACTCTTGAGAGTGAGACTTTAGTCTGTCAGCGGGAAATAGTGTCGATCCTTCACACATTGTGTTCTCTTTGTTATTTCCCTCAGACTGTGGTGACTTGGTGTTTATGTGGCTCATGTGTGGAACACAAGTTGGACTTTGGACTTCTTTCATAGATTGTCACTTTAGCTGTGATCTGTGTGATGCCAGGTGGCGACGAGACCTTGTTTTTATTTTTTATTTTAATGCTCCTAACACATGAGTAATTGATTTGGACGTCATTATTTATTCATCACTTTCACACATACTGTAAATGTTCAGCTCTGCATGCAGTGGTGAAGAAGTGACTCAACAGTAAGAATCAAGCACATGTGAATCATAAAGGAATGTGATTAATTACCATTATTAATCACCCATCTTTTGCAGTTGAGATATTTCTACCTTTATAACAGAGAGGAGGATTTTTATAGGATGAATTAGTTTGGATCATTTGTCTCATTCTTACTTGATTTTTTTTTTAAAAACAACTTATAATAAATTGTTAAATGAAAGTTAACCGGCCTGCAACTCAGAAAAAAGGCTTTTCAAAGTGTTTTTCAGAAACCTTTCATTAAACCAGTTTTTCCCCCCCAGCGCGGTTTCGTTTTGTTTGTTTTGATCAAAGATGCACCGATTGTTAAATTCGAGTGCCACTGTTTCAATGAACAATTTAGCAGATTGCAGGTTTGTTATTTTATTTATCTAAATGGTTTTAGTGGTCGCTCGCCTTTTATATGTCACTGTGTAAGACTCTGACACTACCAACATTGTCTTTGACATTTGTCCGTGAAAAGTGAGCACAGTTTGTCCAACAGGTGATTTTTGAATCCAGAAAAAAATCTGTTCTCTGGATCGGCAGGCGTACTAGCTCACCAGCAACATGTCGATGTGACACAATAGATAAACATCAGCTACTGACATGGCACTTTAATACCTTTTTTTTTTTTTCTGTCCTCACCACGAGTGCAGCCTCCAATGTGAGGTGATGCGAGTGAAAACTCTTCCCCATTCATTGGAAAACACAGCGACACAGACCAGGCTGTGCTGCGCTGCTTTTTAACATCTCTTCTGCCTCCCTCATGCAAACTGTGGCGTGTTGTTCAGTCAGTAAAACGTGTGGAGTGCTCTTTTAAATGAAAAGACTCCTTTGTTATCTAGTTACCAGTGGAGTTGGGCAGCATACTGACTGACGTGCTTCACAAGTTTCACAGCAGGCCGAGCTCCACCAGCGTACTGCAGCTAGTAGGAGTGTGAACTCCACAAAGTGAAAATAGATGATAATAAAAGAGGCTGCACAGGAAACCCACTAAATCATACTAGATATGACCTTATATTTACATGATGTTTCATTACATTGTCGACGCGTCAATATACCCATGTTTTCTATTTCAAACACGGGCATAGCGTTTTTCTGGTGGTCAGCATAGCAACCATAATCAACAGAGTGCTGATTTGTTAAACAAGTTAATTGGAAAGGCCTTGAGCCGTTATTTTGCATCCTGACATCATATTCTAGCTGACTGTACGTTTTGCTGAATGAGAAAATTCAGTCCTCAGGAAAATCCAAGAGTCAATGAGAACGCTTACTCATTGGAATTAAAACCTGACAGGACACTTTGTGACTTTCTGCACGCCTCTGTACGGTCACAAAATCACAACACACACACACACACACGCACAAATGACTATATGGTGTCTGATGGTTGCAAATCCTTGTCATTGCTCCATCTTAGCCTTTGCCCCTCAGTGATCTTAAGTATATAATCTCTTTGAAAAAGTGCAAGCCCATTGAAAGTGCAAACAGTGAAAGGTTCAGTGCTAAAGCTCAGCAGCTAAGCATCCGAGCTTAAGTGTCTCAGCTCCTGATGAGGCCTGGCTTAGAGCGGAAAGCCCTGCTGCCGCAATTTCATGCTTCACCCCGTATGAAGCAGCGCACATACAGTAGATGGATGATAAGGAGGAGAGTGATGGCGTGAAGCAGCACTTCATTAAGGTTGGCGCCACCCCGACGAATATTCTCCGGCTCTCAGATTCACCTCCTGCGAGGATCCGTGTTCATGTGCTTTGCTCGGTTCTCTGAGCTTTTGTTGGATGTCGTGTCATGATGAGCGAGGTAGTTCAGTGTGTAAGAAGCATGCAGGTCTTCATGAATGCATATATACCGATCTTTCTCATCAACACCACTTTGAATCAACCGTGTACTCCGCGCTGTTTCGCCTTCTAATTTGCCAGTAAAACCTTCACAGACAAACATGAAGTTGTTTCACTTGGCTCAGCAGTTTTTTTTTGTTGTTTTTCTTGGAGTCTTCTGTGGGCGTCTAGCTTAAAGGCAATGCCATAAAGGCTAGTTATTACATAATCCCTCAGTCATAGATGTGTTCATCTGTTTTGTTTCAGTCAGCAATGCCTGGTCTCCACTTCGAGCTTCATCTGCTTTTTGTGACGTCCAACTGACACCGAAATTAAAGTCACTGTACAGTACGGTATGACACTGTTATATCAACACCATGAGACCTGGGGATGTTTCAGTTCCTCCAATGGTCCTTGGAGTACATTAACAGAATGAATAGAATTATGTTTTTAGCACGTTTTATTTATTTTGGGGCTTTTTGTGCCTTTACTGTAGAGCTAGGAGAGTGAATATCAGAAATCAGTGAGAGAGAGTGTGAGACTGCAGACTCCACACATGTATTCATCCACATTAACCTACTTTAACCCCCCCCCCCCCAAACATCCCAAGAACCATTAAACATTTCTTCTTTTTGTTGTTGTTGTTGTTGTTGAAGCACTTCAAGCTCCAGCTTTTACTGACTCCACTGTGAAGGAGTGTGGGTGTTTACGGGGACCTGCGTTTTGTGTCACCAAAAGTTAATTGGAGTTAAGACTTGTTGGTCACAGGTGACACCAGGACAGTGAATTTCAAACCCTGATATCACAACTTTTAATCTGTTTTTTAAAAAACGTGTATACACACTCTTATTTAGCCTAATATGAAGGATTTTGAATTCTTCCTTTGTTTACCTTTTAGCTCTAGCTGCTTTTTCTTCTTTTATGCTAGGCATCTTGTCACACTAATCGGACAGTTCAGGGTTTAAAGCAACCACAAATATTAGAAACTGCAGACTATTGAAACTAGACGGAATGTAACTTCTTTCTTTTAGAAGCCACAACGAGGCAAAGCAAGGAAGTGTATTTTTTTTTTTAATGTTTAATCTGATAATCATATCTCTGACTCTGATAGCTGCTGACAGTAGCCACCAAATGCAATTTTCTGCAAAATCTGCACCAACAGCTCCGGCCAAATGCCTCAAAAGTAGGCTTAAGCTAACAGTGCAAATACACAGCCAATAAACCCACACCATTGCAGAAGATGCAAGCTGCTCTCATAGTATAAGCAGTGGGATTCTTAAGCACGGCTGAAAGTAAGCAGTTATAAGCTACAGAGTCATTACGCCCACACTTCATCCGATTTTATGATTGCTTTGTAAATCTTCTGTGAGTGTTTTCTCCTTTGCCCCAGGGTAAGAAGACATTGTATCAAGGCCTCAAAGAGATGCACTTGATGGTGTTAGGGGGAGCTTTTTGGAGCAGCTGCGTGAGGACTGACAGTTGTCCGTAGCGCTGACGGTTATCCTTTTCTCTCCTCTCCAGTGCGGGGATGTCGCCCCGGGAAGATTGTCCAGATGACGGAGGCGGAGGTGCGTGGCCTCTGCATCAAATCGAGGGAGATCTTCCTCAGCCAGCCCATCTTACTGGAGCTGGAGGCCCCCCTGAAGATCTGTGGTCAGTTCTGCACATCACTGCTTCTATTTTACTCCCATTATTCCCAACATGTTTTTTTTTTTTTAATTGGCATGTCTTCTAAAGTTTGTGTGAACTGAGCCGGTAACCCATCTCATAGGCTCATCCTGAAACAAAAAAAAAACAACTCCCGGTGACTCTCAACTATATGCATGTTAAAGAAATACATGTATTGGGGAATTGTGCACATGCATGTTTACACAGACTGCACGCGATGTATGTAGCAAGCGTAACCTGCACAGACAGCAGTGCACGCTCACAAGGCAAACTTCTTCTCTACATTCGAAATGCTACCCACTATCACTATCTCTCGCTGCTATGCTGCACATCTCGGCGCCCTCCCACAGGCTTTATCTCATCCATGCAGTGTAGTGCTGAAGCTGCAAACAACTCTGAGCTGTCTAATGTGGCAGTCCTTGAAAATACAGTACACAAGCTGCCGTATACACTCAGGCCTACACACAGTTCGTTTGTTGCTGTCCTCATTCCTCTCTCCTCCCACACACATTTACTCTGAGATGGTTGTATTGCCGGCCTATTACTGTAAAATCAGATGGCAGCATTACATATGCATTTGCGTAAGTAATCTATGTGATTGTGGGAAGCAATTAGGAAAAAAAAGAAGAAGCAATTTATCTGACATGACGTTGGTTCCAATAATGGACTTTTTAAAGGCCTCACATGCCCTCAGCTCTGCAGGCCTTACACTGACACATGACTGAAATATGCATGAGGAGGTTTTATCCGCCACCTTGTATGGTTCCTTTGTCTCCCTTTCTTTGTTTAGTTGCCCAACATATAACCCCAGACTGATTACTTGCCTTTAACCCCATGACAGCAGCTTACATAGCACCAGCATGGACTGCAAAGACCAAACAGTGGACTCCTTTCATTATTCAGAAGGCCAAGTGGATCAGGTTCTGTACTAACTCTCTCTATCACACTTGACCCTCATACCACCAGAATCATTTTGCCCCAGCTGGCAGCTACGACACGGTTTGGCTTCAACATCGATTCAAGCAGGATACTTTGAGAACTTTTTCCGACACGGTGTTGTTTACGACAACGATGTTCGAGTCCCCATTGTGCAAATTGGCTAGACAGTCATTCTGTTACTAAAATAAGAGCACCCTGCAATCACAGTTCAGTTAACCAAGTGCTCGATTCAGAATAGGAGCTTACTAATTTAGAGCAAAGCGTGATTGATTTTGGTCGCCTGAGGGATTAGCCGAAGGAAGACCACAAGCATGCAGACTTTGTTTACAGTTTGAGAGTCGGAGTCCAAAAAGAACGCCACAGACGACTTTGTAAGTGCGAGTACTGACGGGAATAAACAGACGGAAGAGGATAAAGACATACATCAGTCTAACTGTGTCAAACCAGTGGTCGTTTGTCACTGTTTGTTAAATTGTTTTTTTTTTTTTGTATCTCTGAGTATTCTCTGTTATCTGTGTCCATGTGGTTATATTCCAATATCTTGCATTTAAGCACCTGCTTTTGTAATCTTTTAAATATGAGCAAAAGTATAATACAGAGTTTAAATCATTTTTTCAGCTGGTCCTTTTGTTCTAAACGCGAGCGTCAAACCATCTGGAATAGCAACACAGACTTGTTAACAGTCAGGAGCCGACAGTCAGCCTGTCAGCTCAGTGTAGTCTTCATGCTGAACATGAACAGCATCAGCAGCTTCACCTGTTGATGCTCACGCTGATGTTTCCAGTTTGGCCCATTCCATTTTAGATTCTCTGGCTCGTGATTCGATATCCATCCGATCATTCAATATGGATCAATACACTCTGATATTGATTCATTACTACATACAGATGACAGGAATATCCAGATAACTCATCACCTCCTGACATTTGTTCAGTAATGACGTACGCATTGTTCGTATAGCTTTAGAACAACATGACTGGGACGAGGATCTTATCCTTGCATTAGTCTTAAATAAAAAAGGGAAAGTGAACAATTGTGCACTGACCTGAATTCACATCACCCACAGTGCCCCCAGTGGAGAGGTGCATCATGGCAACGAAAAAAAAAAGGATCTCTAACTGCAATGCATTGATGAATCGATATTTATAACCAGCCCTTCTGATGTAACATTGATGTGTACTTGGAAACAGATTGTTGGCGTATGAACGCGGTCAGGCGTGAGCTCAGCTTTATTACATTTCCCTTGCATCCAAGATGTTCTACGTTATTGTTTTTCTTATTTCTAATCGTCTAATAGCCGTTTCCCTCAGAGCATGGCAACAAGGATCACGTGGTTCACCGCTCTGTGCTTTAATTGTTGTTCTGTTTTGTTGGAGTTCAGTTTTTTTATGATGCGTTGTCTTCTGAGAAAAGTCTGGCTCATTTATAACACTGGCCTCAGGTAACATTTTGCATTTGTCTCCCTTTCCCTCTGCTTTTAAAAACAACATCCCCTTATCTCTTTGGTTGCCGTTGTCGGACTGTTTTGACAGTGCAGAAGCAATGCTGAGTAAATAATTCACTGCTGTCCTAAAATTCCCGGTGGTGGGGCGGGGGGGGGGGCTGTTCTGTGAAAAAGCCGACCTCGGTGATGCTCACAAATGCATTCGGTCATGCTGCAGCGCTTCGTGTAGAGTTGAGGGTCTTTAGAGTAAACCTTAGCAGAGGTGACCTTTCTGGAAAAAACACACACAGGTGTGGGGAGAATAAGTAATATTGTCAACCAGAAAAGATGAGTAGTAGTTGAGTGAAAGAGTATTATTTTAGAAACATTTGATTTCATTACATCAGTATAGTTGGGCCTGCGGTCACAGAGCTGACCTCTCCTGACTGTCTCTGCACTGATTACACTCCAAGGTTCCAAGCCTACACTTTTATCCCACAGTGGTTGTGTTCCTTCGTTTAAGTTTTTTTTTTTTTTTTTGTTGACTGACCACACTGACGAATGACCAAGGCTGATTGTTTTGCAGCATGCGTTGGCTTCAGGCTGCCAAAATGAAGAATAATCTTTGGCTGGCTGAAATAAGGAGTTGCGTGTTTGAATGTACAGTCTGTAGCTTTGAGGCATCTTCAGGCAAAAAAAATAAAATCAATGTAGACAAGAGCCCGACTGACTAATCGACTGGTATTAGCACATCAGGTGACTGTCGTATCGGCTGATATTACCAGATCTGTTTGACAGTCAAATAGCTTTTAATTAGAGTATCATTGAATTTCTCTACACACAGTGATTTTTGTGTTGGCTGCAGAAATTAAAGTTCCTGTACCCAAATAAAATGATATATAACATATTGACAGAGTTGTTTGTCAAATAAAGAAGCCTTGGGAAACTTGGGGCATCGTCTTATCGGTGCACTTATGTACATAACAAATGGTGTATTCTGTTCTAATTCAGCCAAAAAAATCCTTTTTACAGGCTGCCATGTTGGAAGTTTTCAGGTTTTGGTTGTTGCCTTTTTGAAATCTGAAGGAAAAAAAAAAGTGATTTCAATGGCGCTCTCGCTTTAAAAATGCCTGAAGACAAAATGACAAAGGCGGGAAAGGTACTCGATTATGTCGAGGTTGAAAACTTGTAGTTATCGTATCATTTAGACGTTTTGAAAGGTTTCATGATTTCCTCACTGTGACTCATTGAGCTGACTCTAGAAACTTCACATTTAATCTCTAATAGATTTGACTACATTTACTATTTCCTGGTGGCTTCAGTGACCGACCGCCACCTGAATGTGTTTGGGTCGTGGGACACAATAAGACATTTGAGGAGGCCATGTTGTCTTTGGAAACACTAATTGACTCTACCCCATATTCTCTGACATTCTCATAACAAAACAACGAAGGATACTTTGGTCTAAACTCAGATGGCTAACTGCTGCTGCGTGTCCTGGCCAACGAAAATCAAAGAGGCTGAAACATGAATCGACTGGCTTCGCACAGTGTAACGTGAGCATAAATTATAATGCAGACATTCAGAGCTCTTCCTTGCTAGTCATTCATTTGCGGGGGAAAAAATTGTGCCTTTTCGCCTGCCATCCTGAGACGCAGGCAAAAAATAAATATACAGGCGTGTTGTCAGAAAGGTTTGGTGCTCTTCTGTGGTTTGGGTTTTGGTGCCTCCAAATCCTGCCAGGCACCAGGAAAAAGAATAAAACCTTCCAGCCATGACTCGAATCTCCAATTGTTGTTGGTGGTTTTAATCCAAGGGCTGGACGGCTGCACAGCTGAGAAAGGCCTTTTATTTCATTTTAATTAGTATTTGTTGTCAGTTTGTATTGAATCATTGCCATAAATAGTTTGAATTTGTTTGGTCACCAAAAAGTCTGTTATTATTGCCTTGGCTTTTCTGCCGAGGCTCTCTGCACTCGTGTGTGTCTGGAGAACTTAGCCCAATTAGGGAGCTCTTTAAGTCGGTGCTGAGGATAAAAAAGGAAGCAGCTCTTGGCTAGGTGATGAAGTGACACTCCCCCTGTCGGAGCAGCTCCGGCACATCGCTGCTCCACTGATGTCAGAAAGAGACGAGAGTGACCCTGAATCCTGTGAGAGACTTTTAAATTAAAGTGACTTTGTGTGGATATGTGTACGTGCCTCTGTTTTTCCTTGTATACCATTTAACCTGGATTGCCAGCATTCTCTCCCGGCGTAGCTCATCTCCCAGGGGCCATGGCATCGATCTGTGCCAGTGCTAATGGCTCGTTTAGTGTGTGCAGTCCTCACCAACCTACCTACTCGCTGTTTTTGCTCATCAAATGGATTCAGTGTGACAGGAGTTGGTGTGTGTATCTTTTGCTTTGGTGAATAGTCCTTTAGAGACTGAACAACTACAAATATGTGCTTTGGTGTTTAGTCCTGCACTTGCTTTTGTTTTTTTTTGTTTTTTTTTTATTATTACATATTTTCATAACCTCGCCACAAAAATGCCTCTCTTTTTTTCCCAATTCCTCTGCAGCTCCACTTTCAGTTGATTCGACAGGTGCAGTAAAGCAGCCTTTCCCTCTGACTGAACTTGTGAAAAAGAGTTGAACTAAAGACCTCTGAAGGTTTATTCTCTGATGGGCCCACTGCCCAACAGAAGTGTAGTTTTGCTTATGTAAATTATGTAATCTTTTTTTCCCCCTCTCCCCCTTTTTTTTTTTTTTTTTCCCCTTCCTCAGGTGATATCCACGGCCAGTACACAGATCTGCTGAGGCTGTTTGAGTACGGGGGCTTCCCTCCAGAGGCAAACTACCTTTTCTTGGGAGACTACGTGGACAGAGGGAAACAGTCCCTGGAAACCATCTGCCTCCTGTTGGCCTACAAGATCAAATACCCAGAGAACTTCTTCCTGCTCAGGGGAAACCACGAGTGTGCTTCCATTAACCGCATCTACGGCTTCTACGACGAGTGTGAGTAGGATGTTGTCGACACAAACCCACCTTATTTTGTTTGTTTAATGGATACATCAGGAGGGCGAAACCATCTAATACAGTTTATTATTTGGCTGCTTAACAATGCCATTCCCCTTAGCAGATGGCTGACTGTTATTAACCATGGAGCCCTTCACTGTCACCCCAAAACTCTGTTTGATTTTGTCTTTTTATGTGTAGGAGATGATGGAGGGAGAACAACTGTGACAGCCTCAATACGTTCACAAAAAGAGCTCATGCGTTGTTGGGTTCTAAATGTATATTTGATCTCTCCACCAGGTAAGCGCAGGTTCAACATCAAGTTGTGGAAAACCTTCACTGACTGCTTTAACTGCCTCCCCATTGCTGCTATCATTGACGAGAAGATCTTCTGCTGCCACGGAGGTAAGAACAACGGCAGCCCTTATTTTTCATTCCCCTCCTTCCAAAAAGTAAACCTTTATTATCTTTCATGAACTTGTTTGAAAAAGAAGCTTTTTTGGTTCGTTTCAGGGCTATCGCCTGATTTGCAATCGATGGAGCAGATCCGCAGGATCATGAGGCCGACAGACGTGCCTGATACAGGTAGCGTGTGAGCTCATCCTTCACCTCCTCTGGTGCTCAAGTGAATCTTCCAAAAAACACACCACGTAGCCTCCCGGTCATTCAAAGAATGGCTCTTGCATCACCTTGTAATCTTTTCCGCCTTACATCAGCAAAGTCAGTCGCACTTCTGACAAACTTCTTCCTCTGTTCCGTGCACATGCTCTCGCTCCCTCCTCTCTCTCAGGCCTGCTGTGTGACCTCTTGTGGTCAGACCCGGATAAGGATGTACAAGGCTGGGGAGAGAACGACCGTGGGGTCTCCTTCACCTTCGGGGCAGATGTGGTCAGCAAGTTCCTAAACCGCCACGACCTGGACCTCATCTGCAGAGCCCACCAAGTAATAAAGGATGAATAACAAGTCATTTCAGCCGAATAGATTCTGTCTGGCCTTTCTTTTTGGGGACCCGATGTGTAATCTCACAATGCTGGCCTCTATTAGTTTGTGTGACTTTGGCATTATAATGATAATAATAATAAGTTCATTTCATATTGCGCGTTTGCATGAGCCAAAGTAGCTACTTGAAAACCACACACTTCAAAACCTTCTCATCTTTTTTTTCTGATTCATTCATTAAATTGCCCACCTAGTGTTTCTTTCTTAGAGCCGGCGTCTTTTTTAAGTTGTTTTCAATGGGAATCCCCCGGCGTCTTTTATTTTTCGGAGCGCTCTGCTTTTTTCGTGCGGCTGCTCAAAGCTCTCAAGTTGAAAATCGTTGAACTTTTCAGAAAGGGTGCCGTTTACACCATCGGCGCTCTTTTTCCTAAGGTACGATATTCCCTGTATTTTTGCCTCCTATGGATCATGTCTCCCACCAATATCCTCTTTGCTCCGTGTCTGCCGGGGTAAAAACAATCTTGAATAAAAAAAAAAAAGAAAACATACAGTAAAAAGTAAGAGAGCCATGTTTGCTCATACAGCAGCTGATGTCAACAAGCTGTTGTCATAGAAACGGGACAAGCGTGCAGCGCTTTTCTTCTCAGCACAGAAACACTTCATGCAAGTGCTCTCGAGTGCACAGCCAGTGCTTTACTGCCCGGAAATAACACTAAGTGGACACAGGACTTTACTTAGCATTCAGATATTCTGGATATGTTTATGTCCAGCAGAGACTGAGAACCTGCTGACCGAATGAAACACCAGAATTGAAATGTATGACTTTTCTCATGTGTCTGGGACACAAGTTGTTTCTGTTAAATTGGCAACAGCTATTCCAGCTCTTTGGTATTGATCGCGGTGTAGGTGGTTATGTACACTCCACCACGATAGCAAAAGGACTCTGAGACGAGCTGGAGATGTTTCTTGGTATTGATCGCTGTAGGCGGAGGAATAATGTCACGTGTCTTCTCACAGGTTGTGGAGGATGGATACGAGTTCTTTGCCAAACGCCAACTGGTCACACTCTTCTCTGCTCCAAACTACTGCGGAGAGTTCGACAACGCAGGCGGCATGATGAGTGTCGATGAATCTCTCATGTGCTCCTTCCAGGTAGTATAAAAACTTAACAGGGTGTTTGATGCAGAGTTCCTTTTGGATCATTTGACGTGAATTAAAAAGAAAAACACTCTCTTACAAATGTCTTTCCTCTCTCCATCTCTGTGTTTGTGTGTCATTATGTAAAGATCCTAAAGCCCTCAGAGAAGAAGGCAAAGTACCAGTATGGTGGTGTAAATTCTGGTCGGCCTGTCACCCCACCCCGCACCACCCAAGCCCCAAAGAAGAGGTGAACGTACAGCCTTCCTCTCCCCCGTCCTCACCCTGTCCGTCCTTGGTCTGCCATTCTGGCAACCCCTGTAACTCCCCTGTAAAGCCAAGATACAGGGCTTATCTTTCTCCCTCATTCCACCGCTCCTTTCCCACAACTCCACTGACAGCTCTTTTCTTAATGTGTCTGTGTACATACATTTGCTGTGACCAATCTGTTTGATTTTTTTTTTGCCTGTTTGTTGGATTTTTTGATATTATTAACAGAAGATTTGTCATTTTACTTCCAACGCCATCTGAGGTTTTTAAAGGTTCTGTGTCGTGTAAGGAAAGTCCTTCTCTGTATAGAGGGGCAAAGCGACTGAGGTAGAGGAATTTTTTTCCAGTTCAGAAAAAATAAAGAGATTGAACTTTTTGTTTTTGTTTTGATGCCTTGACCTCTCAGACAGTAGAAAGTTCTTCCAAAGTATTCCGATGAGACCGAGGTTTATTTGCAGTGCTAAATCCAATAACTTCTTTCATGTTCTGGCTCAACAGTTGAAACACAATGCAGCATGTGCTGTGAACCCTTCGGTTGTGGTGCACTTTTTCTTCTATATTTAACCATTTGAAAAAAGTGCTCCTCCCCCATGAGTAGCAAAGAATGTGAAGAGGCTGGCGTGAATGAAATGTAGAGGCTAAATCAAATGCTGCTGGCAGTGGACATGCTCTACCTGAAAACACAAGGCCCTCTGGGCATCGATTCGTCCCCTCTGTTATACCTCCCTGTGCCTCGACTCCACACTCACACAAACACATGCCACTTTGCACACAGGGCTGGTATCGTTTTTCCTAGGTCTGTTTATTATTAGTTCTCATCAAGAAAATTTCAACCATATAATCTCGATTTGTAGTGACACTTCCAGAGAGCAACTTTTTTCATTTTGTGCCAGTGGAAAGAAAAAAAAATCCATGATCAGGCATTTAACTAGTACCAAGGGTCAGTTATTTACCTGGAGACAGAATCACATTCATGGTGTACTAAGCAGTGCTTATAAAATAACTGTTTACTTGTCTTTGGATAAAAAAAATCAACAAAAATAGGAATGAACATATTTAACAGCACAGGTTGCAGTTTTACAAGTACCTAATGTATATGTACGGTGTGAAGAGACCAAATATTTTAAATAAACAAAATGCAACCCTCAAAATGCTCCACAAAATGCCAGCGTTTCTTGTACCAGGCAGTCTTGCTATGTGATAGTGATGCCACCTGGTGTTTAAATACAGTAATACAGAATTCAAACCACAGAGCTCGCGATGGGCTCTTCAGAACACTGACAGTACATAATGTTTACCACAAGGAGGAACTTCAGTTTGACTGTTGGACTAACCAGCGACTCACCTGGTTCGAAGGCTTAAACGAGACGCAGTCGACCCTTTGTGGACAGCTGTCGCCTCTTTTTTCTGCTTTTTGTGGGATTTTTTTTTTTCTGTTGTAATGTTCTCTATTCACATTGTTTACTTTTTATTCACTTAATTTATTTCCTAATAATAATGACAATAATAGGAAGAAAACAAAGCAGTGTTACCAAAAGCTGTTTTGCAATTTGTACAACTTTGTTGGAAAGTCTATAAATTCAATAAATTGGATGGAAACCAAAGTTGTTGCCTTTTTTTGTCCCATCTAGAAGTCATTTTTGTGAAGAAAAATAATTCCCTGACTTTCTTTAAGAGATCCTTAAAAGTCTAAAAACATTGTTTCTTTATAGAATGAATAAGCTGAGCTGAAGGAAACAGAAGTGTTTTACTTGTCTTTCATTCATATATATCTGTCACTCCACCCAGTGTGACTTTTTTAGGCGCTTTGCCCAGCAGACGCTTCTTAGCCCATATTGCAGCCTTGTGCATGGGCTCCAAATACAACCACAGGATCAAAGGCAGGAGAAAACACGGAGCCCCCAGGTGGAGGTGAGACAAGATCCAAGCAAAGGTGACCCACAGTCCAACCTTCAGAAAGAGCAGCGTGTAGCAGATGATGGTGTCCTGCAGTTTGGCTGAGGACTTGTTCTGAAGAAAGATTTGTATTTATAATTTTGACATGTAGTAAACACTCAAGGATTCACATTAGCATTTATAGCTCGTTTTAGGTGTCATTTGCCTTTGAAATATCTTGACAAACCTGCTCATCCGCTTCCTCAAACAACATCTTATCCCATTCTTCAGCGCTCAGGTAGAAGGGCTTATTATAGGACAGAGTCCTTTTTCTTCTTCGCCCTGAAGGTATCCGCTTGTTTGATTCATCCTTCATCAACATTGGTCCGTCTAAGCAAACTAATGAGTGTTAGCTCTTCAAGTTGATATGAAATACAATAAACATTCAAACAAATATATCAACATTGACATAAATGTTATTTTTGCCAATGCCTGAAACTTGCACAAGAAAATCAATAATGTTTTGGTTTGTTCTTGAAAACACAGTCGTATATCTTGATTAATGTATGATAGCTGGTTTTACTTACAGATTGTTCCTGTTCATGAAGATGAGCTGCAGTATTGTTTCTTTTCGGAATTTGAACGTGGAGCAGCAAACAACAAAAATAACAAGAAACCTCTTAGAATGTTGTTATTTGAAATAATGCAATACAATGAAACACAGAGGCTTATAAGGCATTTTTGCAATTTCTGGGGTGTTTCATTCGTGGATGTTTGTGTTTCATACGTTTCCATATGAATGACGATGACATGTTATGCTTTAATCATGAACTGTAAATAATAGTTTGTCTTCTTTGAGTCAGACCGCTGCAAGTCGAGAAACATCATCTTCCTAATTCACAATAATCCTAACTTCACAGTCACGTCTTTATTTTGCTAAGAGCCAAATTCTATATTCAGAGAGGAAATGTTGTAGAGAAATACAGTATTATATTCAAATCAAAGTAAAATACTCCAAGATGTAACACTTAACGTTTTAAATAGTATTGAATCAATGCTGCATTCACGTCTTAACAGACATCGGAATGAACACAGATGCTAAAGTCAAAATGAAGAGAATTAGGTACCCGACTTGACGTAAGAACCGTCATCACAAAATATGTGTGGTTAATGTGAACATACTTTATATTAATTCTCGTATTAACACGTGGCCGAGACATTCACACGTCGTGGCATCAACAACATTTAGTGCTGTTGTAAAGACAATCCGGCCTTCTGAACTGAAATTACATGAACACACGTAAGTAAAACAATTTTCCAACTCCGAAAAATGAAACAACCGAGCAGCTCTTGAATGCACCATAAACCAACATCAACAACGAAAACCAATCAGAGGCAGAGTAGGGTGGGTCACACATTCGCTATTGGTTGGGTTTCCTACGCTAACTTCCGGGATAAGCCACTGGAGCAGAAGTGCAGGCTGCGTCCTGTTTTATGTCTCGTGCTTTGTAAATAATAAATGAACACTGGTTCAAGCTGTTCCGACTGTTTCTTTGAGAAAGAAGAAATAGGAACTAAACGGAGCCAGTCTTTAAAATGTTACACGCTACATGTTGAGTGACGAAGGATTAAAATGACCATCGTGTGACCCTGTTTATTCTGCACAGCTGCTGACACAAGTGCAAAGTTCATCAATGCAGGTAAAGAACAGCTAGCTAACAATGTGAGCTTGTTTTCTGTCTGTAGGCGTCGCCTATTTATTTGATTTGCATAGCAACAATAATTCATGGGACAAATTGTGCAATAACATGTCCATCCTGCACTGTGTGCATGATAGTGTTCATACAGTACACAGTTACACCCTGAAGTTACTGGCTCTTTTAAACTATTTTTTTTGATGCACATTTCTTTTGCATTGTTATATTTGTATCTGATTTAATTGTTACACTGTGCGGTTTTCTTCTGCTACCCTGCTTTGCTGTTATAACACTGAACATTTCTCCGTTTGTGAAAAGATGATCTTATCTTGTGTTTAAAGCACAGTAAACCTCTTGTGTCCATGTGGCAGGTTTTCCTCATCGTCTGTAGTCATCTAAAATAACAATCAGTAGCTCTTTTTCTTTTCTCAGCCCTATAACATACGAATTGATACAGAGCAATGTCATACAACGTTTTCCCCTTTTGTCTTGCTGTGTAGTAAACTGAAACAAAGCTGATGAAATAAGTCCATCATTAAAATGAGAAGAAAAATTGTTATGTTATTATGACTAGATTTATTTATTTGATTTGATTTAGTTCTTATCATTTTTGTATTTAGTTATTTTCCTCCCCCCTCTCTTTCTCTCTCTGGATATGCATTTCAAACCGCCCCCTCTTACTGCCCCCAGCACATCCTCACATGTATCTCAAACTTGTACTGTATTGTCTTGCATCCCTAATAACCTTTTAAAAATATGAAAAAGAAGTTCATTAGTGACAGCTTATCTTTCCTAGTATCCTTATATGTTGACAATAATTGTTAGTTGCAGCCACAATGTTTTCTCTGGAACACACTTAACTTCTTTTGTTTTCCTCAAACCTCCAGGTGAAACTAAAACTCACGAACCGAGCTTCGATGGCATCCTGTCCAACAAACATCCATCACTTAAGGCTGAACACTGACGTGTGGAAAGCCTCAAGCACTGACTGAAGAATGGCGAGGTTCAGACGTAAGTTTTGCATTACGCTGATCACGTTGGTGTTGCTTGTGCTGATAATAACGGTGGTCTTGAAGGCGCTCACACCGGAGGACTCTGATGGCGTGGAGCTCATTCAGGACAGAAAGAATCAGATCCAGAGAGAGAACCATAAACTGGAGCAGTCCAAAATGAATGACTCTCCTCAGCCAGATAAAGATGCACAACTGGAGGCTACGCTGAGGAAGTTCCCCCCTCCAAACTACTATCTCCACGCTTTCTACTATACATGGTATGGGAACCCAAAATTTGATGGAAAATACATCCACTGGGACCATCCTCAGCTGCCACACTGGGACTCTAAGGTGGCTCAGGGGTATCCACAGGGGAGGCACAGCCCACCTGATGACATCGGAGCCAACTTCTACCCTTCTTTAGGGGCTTACAGCTCCAGGGATCCTTCTGTCATTGAGGCTCATATGCAGCAGCTGCGCATAGCAGCCATTGGTAAGAATGAACCCAAACTTGAGTTTAGGGCCCATTTTATGAAGATATAATTGTGATGTTATGATAGGCCTGTGCTATGTTCTTTACACTGCATAGAGTTTCATTATGAACATTAGGGTTTCTAGTTGTTTCCTTAATTTAGTTATTTCATGTTATTTTACATATAAACTCAGAGAAAAGGATCAGCTCTCAGCTCGGCCACTGCATGATATTTACATTCTATGAACAATCTTTTATTACTTTTATGAACATTTATTTAAGTGTTCTTTTTTCTTTGGTCCTGGATTTATTTATTTCCCTGTTGTATGTTTCCTCTCAGGTGTCATTGCTGTTTCCTGGTATCCTCCGAACATGAAGGATGATAATGGTGATCCAACAGATGACTTGGTGCCTTTACTGATGGAATTGGCACATAAATACCACATTAAGGTCTGTATTCGGAGATGAGTCTGTTGATTTGTATTTAGTATGTGACTATCATATTTATGCTCCTGCTAAGTCACAAAGCAAGCCAACTGAGAACCTTTACAATGTCCATCAGTGGCTGCGATGCAATCACCTTGTTTTGAATCAGAGTAAAACAGTTTCAATGTGTTTCTTCATAAGGAACAAAGTGTCCACGTTCAAATACAGAATAGAGAAACAGAGGAGATCAGTGAGTTTAAGCACTTAGGAATCATTCCTAAAATCACAAAAACAATCTAAACTGCTTAAATTAATAACACCACACATACCAACTCAAGCAGCACAGGCGTTCATGCACTCAATGATGTATGACAGATTGCAGCACATCAGTTTTATTGCATTGTCCTATTAAATAAATAAAATTCAATTCAATGTTTGATCTACAAAGATCCTTAAAAGTACAAATTATTCTCAAAACTCAACTTGTTTGTTTTCTGTTTCTGTCATTGACGTGTTAACAGGTCATTTTCCACATTGAACCATACAAAGGAAGGGATGAAGTCAACATGTTCACTAATGTCAAATACATCATAGACAAGTAAGTGTTGCTTTTTTTCAGCCAAAGATCAGCCTGATTGGGGGGCTTGCAACCTCGTGGTTAGTGGGTGTGCCCCATTTATGGATAAATGTATAGTCCTCATCTATAGTCCTCTAAAGTGTGCGGCCCTGGTTTGAATCCGAGCTGTGGCTCCTTTTGTTGCGTGTCATTCCCTTACTCTCTCGCCCCGACTTCTGACTCTAGTCACTTTCCTATCTCTAAAAAAGGTGATAAAAAGTCCTAAAATTAACCTTAAAAACATATCAGCCTGATAATCGTTGACTTTCCATTCTGTTGTAGGTCATTTAACTGATCTGTAATGATCACGTTTGATCCACTCCTACTCCAGTGTCTTTGTTGTTGTTGATCTTGTTCATCTCCTCCTCTCAGGTACGGAGAGCACCCTGCTTTCTTCAAGTACCGGACAAACACTGGCAAGCTGCTCCCACTCTTCTACGTGTATGACTCGTATCTGATGAACTCTGAGCAATGGGCCAAACTGCTCAAACACACAGAGAGTCACAGCATCAGGGACACCCCGTATGACGCCATCTTCATCGCTTTGCTGGTTGAAGAGAAACATAAGAGGGATATCCTAACGGCTGGTTTTGATGGTCTGTATACTTACTTTGCCACTAATGGTTTTTCCTATGGATCCACTCAAAAGAGCTGGGATTCTATTAAAGCATTCTGCGAAGACAACAACCTGATATTCATCCCAAGCGTGGGTCCAGGGTACATAGACACGAGCATTCGACCGTGGAACTTCCAAAACACCCGAAACCGCATCAACGGCAAATATTATGAAACCTCTCTGAGTGCTGCATTACAAGCCCGTCCTGATTTCATCTCAATCACATCTTTCAACGAATGGCACGAGGGCACTCAGATTGAGATGGCGACTCCAAAAGCAGGCCAGAGTGTTTACCTGGACTACCTGCCCAATAAACCTGCAATCTACCTAGAGATAACTCGCAAGTGGGCTGCCATATTTGGCGGTGAGCGACGAAAATGGCAGGAATGATCCGACTGTAAGCCATAGCAAATGTTTATTTATGGTGGTATAAAATAATAACAAGAAGAATAAATGAAGCTAAAACTGCACAAAAAACTGAATTAATATGAATACTTAGATACCAAGTGGACTCGATTGTCTTCGTTTTGGCAGTGATGATGTGACTCTTGAATGAATTGATTTAAACTGACGTTATAGTTTTCTTGTTTTCTTTTAATTTTTCGACCACAATCAGTATGATAAATCACCATCTCCACACGGCTGAAACTGTGAATAGGCATGTTCAGCGTTCATGTAATCTGAGACTGTATTAAACTTTAATAGAAAGGAATCATATGCACCCTGTAAAGAAACGAGTGAAAGATCCAAATAAACAAAGCAATCTGCCGGTGAAAAGCTGTCGCCTCATTCTGCTTCCAACTCTGGCTCAGTCCAAAAAGCAGCACGAGAAAAACACAACATAGATCTGTCATGCCACTTTCAAATCTGAGATGAATCATGTTGACAACAACAGTAGATTATTTTGCCTGTAGAAAGGTTGACCTTCTCATGAATGTTCTGTCAAAAGTGCCATATTTCTCTCTGAATGTCTCACTTCCCCGCTCTTTCACATCTTCCATATTTCTTTAAGACTTCCTTTAGATGAAAAACTGTCTTTTGTGTCACTATAATGAGCTAAAAATGCAGATTTTACATCAACATCACCTGGATTGGTGGAAATATACGCTCATTAAACGGGAATACTTGTCAGATGTGTTCCTCATGATGTTATACAATGTCCTAGGTGGCTTTGCAGGGAGCTTTCTGGTTGAAGTCATCTGCGATGTGTGGACACAATTGTTTAAATATGTTGCATTACATAGCATGTAATAAAAAACAGAAAAGTTGTTTGCCAGATTGCAAAATGATGAGCTCTGAAAAAGGAAGCGCCCAGTTCAGATGACCGTTCCTAATTATGTGAATGACAACAGCCAGTACATTTTCATGCACTGTTAATTTGAGTTATGGTTATAGCTCGATTAGATCATTTTAATTAGCACAAATGCTGTTCCACTTCCGGGTCGAAGCCCGACTGTGGCACATAGACAGACAGCCTAGTTTGGGTCCAAGAGTAAATGGATCCCTAACTGTGAGGTCTAACATTCATAAAACCGATTTAGCACAGTCTAGTTAGACTAACATGTTTACGTGTATATGAAAAATTCAGATTCAGCCAGACTGTAACACAATATTTAAACTTTTTCTTACTGCATATATAGTCCTGAGTCCTGCATTTTCACATAGTCATTTACTTCATTGAAAATATAAATGTATCTGCATGGGACAAAAAAAACCCACAGTATTGTAACACAGCACAATGGTTTAATGAAGGACATGAAATTGAGTATCCAAAGGTTTATGCTACTTCACTTCGTCTCTTTTTAAGTCCCACCAAGTTGATGAACTTGGGCCCCTATAGGTTGAGATACCCCTACCCCAGTTAGAACAAAGCACAACCATATTTTTTCATAACTTGAACTTGGATGGTTGCATAAAAATATTTTACTGCACAATTACTTTTTGGGACATGTTTATACATCCTACCAACAAATGAAAATAGTGAAAATGAGAGCTTCTCTGAAAGGGACAGCCCCAGCCTTATCTCATGTATCTCTGGAAATGAAAATCAGCATGTCATCAAATTTGTACATGATGTTCACAGATAGTTATTAATGACAATTAATAATGACAATCAGCAAAGTTTTTATCAATACTATTTTAAATTTAAAAAACAGACCCACTCTTAAAGCTACAGATATGTACACTTGATTTCATCAAAACTTCTTATTTATCTGCATGGGAATACGGATGCAAACACACACACACACACACAGTTTTTGTTGGCTTGAGTACCACTTTGAATGATTGATTCATGAGTTCGTAGTCATAACTGGTTTAATGGTGCTGTAATGGACACATTTGGAAGCTCAAGTGCCTCTTTGATTAAAGAAAGAGTAGTTTATTACTGAGACCTCAATCTATTGTTCAAAGCAGTGATTGATTGGTGTAAAATATTGCATGAATTATTTAACTGATTTTTCAATTTAGTTAGTGGTTGTGTTGCATCATCATCAATGACAGGCGGTCACAGTGCTGCCAGTGGTTTAACACGGCTACATGGTAAGAAAAAAACAGCCATATCCTCGGTAATATTTTCACTATTTGGTCGATCCAGGCTACAGAAGTGAGGGGAAACCTTTTGGTCCGTGTTCCCCTCAGCAGCAATGAATCGCCTGTATATTCAATGAGAACCTTGAGCAGATGATTGAAGTGTAATATGCCCTAACGCTGTATCTCAGTATACCACACATACACACACACGCACAGTGAGACGCGCACACTGGAGCTCCGCCACAGCCTGCAGCTGCATTGACGGTAAACAGAGCAAGGTAGCGCATGGGCAGCCAGCAGGGAATTATTCCACATCGCATCACATCCCTGAGCATACATGGCGTCCTCACACACCGAGCCATGACTTTAACGTGCAGACTGACGGGCTAGCTGCACATTTTTCTATCTTTGCTTTTTTTTTTCCTCCTTTTTTTTTGCAGCCATCATATTCTGCGTCGGTGAGCATCACTGGGGGAGATTCGGCGCACATTGCTACAGTATAGGTACCATCATTTTGTGGAGTCAAGACGATGGATGTGGCTTCATCCGGATCCTATGCTGCAAAAACGGCGGATAGACGCGATTTTTTATTCCAAACGCATCCGCATCTTCCTTACGTTGCAAAGTGTCTTTGAAACAGGGAAGCGACGGACCTCTGGAGGAAATGAGAAGAAAGGTCTATTTTGACTCACGCCTGTCGAGATGGTGAGTGAAATGCAAGGCTGTGTTTTTTGCCTCCTCAACACCCCATTGATGAGCAGCGGCAGGTTACCTGGTTTTGACGGCAAATCTCCACCAGCTAATTAGAGAAAATCTCCACAGATTTTTTTTTTTTTTACAGCAATTTCAAATTTTCATCTCTCCATATGGTGCAATTGTTGTTTTTCTCTATTGAATGTGACTGTGATTTTAACTGTGAGTGGTGTTTGTACTGCACAGACCGTATCCCACATTTATCACATCATCCTCACCGTGTATATTCTGTGCGTGTTTTAGTGCACACAACTGTGCTGTGGTAGATTTTTTTAAAAATCAGCGAGCCTCATGTATTTCCACCAAGTTAGATGCAGTGTGATGCCAAAAGACAACCATTTTAAAGTCGACCATATAGCATCACGTTTGAAAATGACCTTCAGTGCTCGATGGCTGGAAATTGATTCTCACCTGGGATCAAGTGTCCTTTTGCAATCACTGATGTGGCCTTCCTGACAGAGTACACACAGGCTAAATCACGGGGGGATAAAAGAAATGCCTTTTTTTGCAGCACATGAGCGTTTATCCAACGCCCCTTAGCCCACCTGTCACTGAAACCACGAAACCAGAGATTTGATGCATCTCTTTGACTGATGCTACAGAAATCAGTGGCTGCGTTTTTTTTCCTGCCTCTCTCCAGTCTTTTCAAACGTAGCCTCTCTGCAGACTACTCACCCATGCGGTTCTCTCTCTCTCTCTCTCTCTCTCTCTCTCTCTCTCTCTCTCTCTCTCTCTCTCTCTCTCTCTCTCTCTCTCTCTCTCTCTCTCTCTCTCTCTCTCTCTCTCTCTCTCTCTCTCTCTCTCTCTCTCTCTCTCTCTCTCTGTCCTAAATACATCAGAACGCATTTGACAAAAACCCAGGCTATGCTATTAAAAATCTGCATGAATGCTTGAGTTTCACATGCATCCCTTAAGTCTATTTTTTTTTCTACAGGGATAGAAAGAAGGAGAGTAAAACATTACCATCTCGTGTTAAATACTCTGACCTCAGCACCATCACCATGGAGACACTATAACTTTACCACACACTGCATATTTAATAGATTTTGATCTATCTCTCTCTTCTCAATCTATATTGCATATTTTACACCAACATAAAAAAAGGTATGCATGGGCTGCATCTTCTGTGAGGCACAGAGCTTGCCGCTGCTGCCGACAGAAAACGTGTTTCAGCATTATAAGAGGATTTGCTAACATGAAGTGTATTGATACCATAAGCCTTTAAAAGGAGTTGCACTTATCTGGTATGATTTATGTGGCCTCTGTTCGCAGATCTGTGCACCAAAGTCCCAGATGGGAGCGATGAAGGGGGGGCTGTCGTACATAAGGCCAAAATTAGTGACCATATGTCATGTTTGACATATTATTTAAGGGGGTAATCTATATTAAAAATGTGATTTTTTCAATAACGAAAGTCATCTTTAATGGTCTATTTTGCCTTTTCTTTGCCTGTGTGGCATCTTTATGCAACCTGCAGGTGTGTTAAGCCAGAGAGAGCTGAAGAGTCAAGGGGCTTTTCTTCTCTCCCTAGCCTTAAGATGGCAGTATTCTCATACATTACATGTTGCACAACTAATAACAGCTGGAAGCTTACACCCACGCTTATCAAGCAAATTTGAAATAGCACTCAAGATTACCTGGACATTTTTTGCAATTAACCTCAGTGTTTTCATTCTGTTTTCCAGCTAATATGAACTATTTGTCAGTGAAGATAATGCTTATCTCTGCATGTTGATTGACAAACTTCAAAAGATGAGTCTGCATGCTTTTTTCTTCGTCGATGATTAGCACTAATTGAATGTCTCTGATTCTCTCTTTCTTCTCACGTAAAGGAGGCATCATTAAGAAGACCTTTACATTCCAGATCAAACACACCTCATTAGCTCATTGTTATTCTGAATAAGAGCAAAGAAGCCTATCTTAGTTGTGGCCGACACATTTCTTTTGCCTATGAGCTCTGAATCACAAAGAAGATTGATCCCACCCTCCTCTCGATGTAGGAACTGCTCCTTCCAATTCCCCCAGCCTCGTTTCGTGCTTGGATTTCAGCATTCAGTCATATCCACCAGGTTGGTAACATAATGAGCCTGCAGAGGCTTCACATTTTGTTTGTGAGAATTGATTGAAAGTCGTGGGTGCAAGGCGTATTCTTTTAGATATAGCAAGAGTCAAAACACTTTGTTCATAAGCAGATGCTCACAGGCTGCAATTAATGACAAACTATGTTCAGTTCCATGGTTTGATGTGAAACCCTTTTACATGGTGATGAGTGTGGTTCTTGTTTCTTGTTGATCATGCCTTTAATCTGGCATTGCTTTCCTTCAATGTTCCCTTTTAGGACAGAGTATGCCATCTGCACCTTTTCACAGAATCCTACGACCCCTTCTGCTCGGCACTTTCATTCTGGGATGCTTTGTGACTCTGTTTTTGATGTATTTTAAACCATCTACTAGCTGGTTATCTGGTCCTGTAGAGTCAACAGTAATCACAGACCGGGTCAAGAACCTCTTCTCCACCAGGAGCGATAAAAACGTGACCACCGTGCTGATCTGGCTCTGGCCTTTTGGACAAACCTATGACCTTGGAGTGTGCAGCTCTCTCTTCAACATCGAGGGCTGCTTCATCACAGCAGACAGGAACTTCTTCAACAAATCCGATGGGGTCGTCATCCATCACCGGGACATCTGTACCGATCTGTCTAACCTGCCACCGCTCCAGCGACCTTCTTTTCAGAAATGGATATGGATGAACTTAGAGTCGCCATCTCACTCCTCCCAGCTGCCTGGGATTGAGAACTTGTTCAATCTAACTCTAAATTATCGTCAGGATGCTGACATTGAAGTGCCTTATGGGTCCATCGTAGCAGCCGAGGGCGAGGAAGACTTTGTCCCACCCAGCAAAAACAAGCTGATCTGCTGGATTGTGAGCAACTGGAACCAAGAGCATGTGCGGGTGAAATACTACAATGAGCTGTACAAACATATTGAGGTTCACGCATACGGACAAGCCTTCGGAGAGTACATCTCTGACCAAGACTACTTCCCCACCATGGCCAGCTGTAAGTTCTACCTGTCCTTCGAGAACTCTATTCACAAGGACTACATTACTGAAAAACTGTACAACCCACTCTCTGTGGGGACCGTGCCAGTGGTTCTCGGCCCGCCAAGGCAGAACTACGAGAACTTCATCCAGGGAGATGCTTTCATCCATGTGGATGACTTCACATCACCCAAGGAGCTGGCTGATTATTTACTGCTCCTGGACAAGAACGAGGAAATGTACCTCAGGTACTTTGAGTGGCGGCGGCACTTTAAAGTAAAGAAGGCCTATTTCTGGGCCGAGCACACATGTCTGGCATGTGATTACCTGCGTAGGCACAAGGAGTACAAGTCTTTCAATAACCTTGACAAGTGGTACTGGGGCGGATAGTGCTCTGAAGGGCTATGCAGTGCTTCTTTTGTTATTGAAGGCAGTGCTTTAAGATGTTTGTCCTTCGCTTAACATGAAGGTTCATCACTGTTCTCTCCCATTTTCCCCAATGGTTTTTTTAAGGCCCAGTGAGACATCCATCTTGTTTTTTTTTATTTGCAAACCAATTTTGCGAAGCCTTATCTTGCCTTGTGTTTTTCATGTATAATTTATTTTTAATGGATTACAAATGCACTTCATTTTTATTGCTGTTTTATTTTGCTCAAAATGCCCACATTTGCTGCTATTTTTTTGTTTCAATATTTGCCATTCATACAAAAATGCCATTCAACATACAATCTCTTCACATGACGGATGGGGGGGGGAGCGTCTGGGTAGTTAGTATCCTGGCGTAGAGATTATATCCTAATTTTATCCAAGACATAAAACTCTTTTAACAGGATTGAGAGATCATCTTTGGCAGCTCATGGGGAGATGCATCACATCTTTGAGGTATAAATCCAGCCTGGTTTGGGTGTACTAGTTTCCCTATTAAGACACTAAGACACAATCTTTGAGCCGAAGTTTTTGTCAAAATCTGATCTGTGTTTAATAAGGGATATAGCTCTGTAAGAGCCGACCTCGTCCAGAAGTTACTTCACCCTTCCCCACTTTTGTTCCCCCTGCATTATTATGTGCCATAAACCTGCATCAAAATCCTGTCTACCAGACCACACTAATTGCCTCGTACACTATTTCCTTAAAGTGTCCATGCTAGGCTAGTGTCCATGTATTATAACAGCTCTCCCTGGTTATTATTTCACCAAAAACAAAACAGGACCAAATTACAAATAGTACAATTGTCCATTAAGTAAATAAAATAAATAGAAACCATTTAGCTACTGCAAATAAGAAAAAGAGAAATTGCAAATCACGCTCCTCATGATAATAGTAGTGGTAGGCAGCTTTTAAGCAGTCTGAAAGTTATACAAAACAAGTCTCTATTTAGAACAAAGAATCAGTCCACCTGTGACATAATCAACTACTATGTTACTTTGTCTTCGGTGGAGGCGAGGGCTTCTTGGGGGTCGGTAATCATTTTCGTCACCCGGAGCTTTGCTGAATACATGATTCCAAATCGGACCCCGGGTTTGCTCCCGAGGATCTTCCTGGAAGGTTAGCTCTTTCTTGCTCGTGATCCTGCGGAAGATATCTTCAAATTCATGCCCATAGTGATTTTTTAAGATTAATTTGACATGTTGGTTCACCATCTCCTTGCCCCTGCCGGATAGCTCTATCGGCACGATCCCCAGTCTCCATTCCCTCTTTCAGTCCCGTAATTCTCAGGTTCTGCCTCTTTGAGCGCCCTTCTAAGTCCAGACATTTCTCATTATTGCGGTCGTATTGTTGGGGGAGGTGCTTCACCTGTGCCTCCAACTCTGCAACTGTATCCGCTGCGGCGGACGCTGACTGCTCCAGTTCCAGTAGCCTGTTAGCCTGTGACTTGGTCTGTGCCCCCAGAACCGAATTGCTTGAGTGGCAATTTCAGCTTTGAGTGTGACCGTGACATTTGCAATTTTTTCATCTATCTTGTCACCGATGTCCGCTTTTATAATGTGTAGCTCGGAGCGTAATGATGCTATTGCAGTTAGCACAGCATTTTCATTCATGCTATGTGTTGCTGCATCACCGCCCTCACCTTCCGACCAGTCCGCGGCTCCGCTGGGGCCTTCTAAAACTTAATCAGTTTTTGGTTTATTTGCATTCCTTGGGTTCGGCATTCTTGCATTTCTGGAGGAAATCAACGACAAGTACCAGAGATGTCGAGTTTTCTTAAAAAAGAAAATGTCCTTATTTTGTTAAAAATTTAGTTTTAAGTTGAAATCAGGGAGAGCAATTAAGAGGCGCGTCCTATCCACTCATAGCTCCACTAGCATCCCCACCCATTTGCTGCTATTTTTTTAATGTATGTTTTGTTCTGACATTGGTTTGAATGCCTAACGAGTGAGCGTTTGTATGGATGTTCCTGTGTCACAGATATCATTCTTCATGATGCAACGTTGTTTTTTTTTCCTTTAAATATCACCTCACATCAAATGGCACACAACATTCATAAGACTATTGTCGGCTGAAGAGGGAGTCTGGTATAAAAAGAGAAAATATTTATGTATTATTTATTACAGTGAGGCATTATAAGATAACTAAAACAATCTCATCTGTGCTAGTGATGCTGTCACCTATGCAGTGTTTCTTGAACTCAAATGTGAAAGAAGTTCATTTGTGTCATGTACATAGGTGTATTTTTGGAAATATGCATTTGTCATGTTCCCTCCATATTTTTATACATTTTCATTTGCACTTCTAATCCAACTGTTTTTACACATGTACATTATGTGGCTGTAGTTGACATACAGTATGGTGATCATTATTGCGGTAGTCTCTGACAGCAGATGTGACTCCACTCCGGGAGAGGGAGGTTTCTATTTTAATATTATTGTGAACTGTTCATTGTCACACGTGACGTGTCGTGGAGAAGTGGGATCTTGTGTGGATGATGATAAAAGAGCACAGAACCATTGTACTGCAATATGAAACTCCCACACACCACATTATGTTGCAGTATGATTTCATCTACAGAAGTCTAATTTAGAGTTAAACACAGTGATGGGAAATAGCACAAAACGAACATCACCCTCATATATGTCTGCCGTACTGTCATCCCAGAATGTGATCTTATGTATTTACACTGATATTGTCTTTACAATAATTTCAAGCATATGGGCCAAGTGGATGAGAATGAAGTCAGATCAGCTGAAAGTCCACATGTAGTGGATCGATAAAGAATAATGTGAAATGCTCTCTTACTGCAAGATTATCCACATTTCTGTCTTTCAATCATCACCTCGCATTGTTGTTCGGGGAGTTAGAGGTTGCATGAGAACAATTTTTTGTTTACACTCCTGTTTACAGTTGTGTGGTTTGCCAGTCAACCTACACCACTTAAAATTACACTGAATATCTGTAGATAAAACACATCGCTATTAAATGTTGTCAGAACAGCCAATCCACGAACAATGCATCTCAACAGCACTTAGCAGCTATTAACATGAAGAGTCAGTTTATACAGAAGTTACTGTGCAAAACTATGTCAACATTTTATGCAAGATGATCCGGCATTTTCTTGGTCAAAGTACTCTTACATGTTTCAGGTTATTATCATTTTGATATGTCTTCACTTTCAAAGGGACCATTGATGTAAATTAGGAAGAATTCACTTATTTTTCTTACAGAATATGGTTTCAAATGCCATATTGAAACCTGTATATAAACCTTGTTGTGTACTGAATCTTCACCTGGATCAAACCAGCCCAGTCACACTGATCATTCCTGATTGTGCACCAGACTGAAGAAGCTCCAGCAGTGTTCGCATCACTAGGAAAACAATGTGTTGTATATATTTTTAATGTTCAAATCTCTTTATAACATGCCAGTGTTGTCAAGCAGTGAATGTGACTTTGCTGCATCTTAAAAAAAAATGTTGGTGCTTCAAAAGGCTGTGAATCAATGGCAAATGGAGAGAAACACTTGAAAAGGAATACAGCGTCTGAGACAATGGTTTAAGTGTTGGGAGTTGGAAGTTTTCTTCAAGGCAGAAAGCTTTACACGGTTTTTTTTAGAGTGGGCAGTTATCTTTTTGGCATGACATAATTGAAAAGTTGTGCCAAAATGCAGCAGAGATAAATAACTTTTATTAATGTGGAGTTTTGTGACTGACTGTGCTGATGCCTGTCTTAGATGGAGATGTTGTGAGTAAAAAAACTGTCATCGAAGAGGCGGCTGCCCCACAGATAACTTATGAAACTGCCACTCATGGTTTCATATTGTACAGTCCAATGTTATGTATGAAAAGACTTTCTTGTCCAATGTGGTTGGTGACTTTGAGGATCAAAAGTTTTGATTTTTTCTGTCTCGTCTGTCTCTTTCATCCCCTCTCCCACTCCCTATTTTTGCACAAAAACAAACATGAGGAGCCTGTTTGTCTTCTCTGAACCCTGTCTGAGTGTGTCACAGCACCAGAGTGAATCAGGATGTCTCTGAATACTGACTGAACTGGAGTTAGCTGGAGTCCTTAAAAACACTGAATATCTATAGGATGACATCTTTGTGTGACTGAACATGAAGTTATCTCCAGTGATGCTCATTTTCTGCCAGTTCGCTGAAATGATCAGTGAGTTAGTCAGTCAAAGTTTTTTGCCAAATCATTGTATTTTGCCAAATGTTGTGTTTTAACTGTAGATGTCTGATAGTGTCAAAGAAAATAAAGATATTGATAAATGAGAAAGATTGAGTTAAGCCTACAACCCTTTTTCCTTGAGTATTATTCAGCCAACTTGATATCGACTGTAGATGCAGACATGACAGAGTTGCTTCTGTAATTTGTTTCTCTGCAAGAAAGCATATTACAGTAGCTTACTTTTTTTTTAACTATTCCTTCAAATTTGAGTGCCAGCATCCTTTTAAATATATCCTGTATGGTATTTTTTCAGAGTTTCATACTTATTAACATGAGTCTTTGGCAAAGCATTTTACATGATGCCGCCTAATATAGCGTTGTTTCATCCACATCATATATTATTTCAACAGATGTAAGCCTCACTGCCATGTTATTCAGGCCGGCGTATAAATAGCTATTTAAAGGCCTTGATAAGTGATTAATGAGAGTGTGAAGAGTGTGTTGTGTTGGTTACACCTCAATCCTCCGGCTGTTGTTGGTTACCCCATATCCTCGCAAGCACTCTGATATTTGAAGTCGCTACCTTCACCACACGGAGATGACACATCTTTGTCAACTGCTTTTGCTCAACGCTGCAGGTTAAAGTGTGTGATAAATCTAATGTGTAGGCAGGGTCCGTGACAAAAATAATCCTATGATGTCATTTAGGGATTAATGTGAAAGTTCAGGTGGCAGGGAGGATTTTCCCTTCAGTTTTCTCAACTCAAGACAGACTGACAGAGGAGAACATTAACCTCAAGTGGTGATTTCAAATTAAAGACAGTGTGTAGGCTACATGTCTTCAGTGGTTATGATCAATATCTTTTTTTTTAAACAAAAAATACCGCATGTAAACTAAATTGTGTATTTTTAAGAGACAACCTTAGTAAACTTGGTTACTAAAGAGCGAAATCTTTTTTTTCTCGAAATTTAAATTGTAGGCTCTAAAACTGAGTTACACTACACTACAGATCACTACGGTAGAATTCCCTCCTAATTTTGTATTTATTTGGCTTTTAATTATATTTCTGCTATAAACCCGCCCCAAATTCCGGGTTTCTTTTTTAAGGTGATAGATTAGCGCATGTTTTTGTCTCTAAATTGCTTCTGTTACTTAAAGCTAATCAGCAGCTCTGTCTGCACAGTTAATCCAAATACCACGAAATCTGTAGGCTGGGAGGAGGTGAGGGATCATTTAGGCAGACATTTTAATAGGTTGTACATTCCTAGGAGGAGACAACTTTCACAACTCCTTAGTGTTGGGGATCATATATCTGGCTCTTTCATGGGCCTTGTCAGCCACTCATAACATGACTCATTTTGGTGTGGGGGGGGGGATATATTCATCATAGGCATTACTCGGGTGCCCATGGGTCCTCCCTGAAGGGGTGTAAGGTTTTGTGAGATACTAGACTTGGTAGATTGTATCTCCTCACCCCCCACCAACCACCTTTGTGGCTATCCTGTTTAGTCAAAAACGTTGTGTTGAAAGCCAGCTTTCCAAGTCGCAGATGAGCGCAGAGGCCTGCTAAAAGGACCAAATCTGTGAGAGTCCTCTCATTAACAACTAGAACTGCCCCTCATCTAAACCTTAATGGATCCCACTTATGCTGTCATCACCATGCCAACCAGCTGTCAACTCTGCTGCATCGTGGCTTTTGTGCTTCGACTGTTTCGTGTTGATCTGTCGCAGTCTACATCCAGTCACCACCTCAAAGGAGCCACCAGAGGAACAGCTTTCATCTACTGTGAGATCATTCGATTAAGATCGACAGAAAGGGGGAGCAGCCACCAAATCCAGATTGTAAAGACTGAATGCATTAAGATGAGAAGACACCAGAGTCCAGGTCAAATAAAAGGCCTTTTTATTGGGTCGAGACAGGCCGCATACAAAATCTGTTGGCAGCTGCTCAGTAATTGACTTCAGAGGATTTAACAGGCAAAAAGGAATATGCAAGATCAGCAAGCCTTTTGCTCCACGAGTGGGACCTGTCTGGTATAGGAGCCAATAACCCAAAGAGAAAAAGACCAGCACCCTTAATCTATCAGATAGAAATAAGAGTGTTTAAAATAGAACAGGCTCGCACAGAGCAGATTAACACTCACAATATAAACACAATATGAAATAATCTTTGCTTTTAAATCCTGTGAATAATGTTGACATGCAATTTCGTTTTTTCATGACTTTCAAACAAATACTCTTGAGGAGATGAGAGTTTTTGTTTGCTGGTGAATATAGGTCATCTCCACGCTGGTTGATGTCACATGATGACAGACATACAATGAGGCGACCAAGATTAGAAGCTTTTGTGAGACAGTGACTATATTTGTCCCACAGTTGGTTCGAGGTTTAAGGTTTATAAGGTCTGCATGGCTCTGTGTTTACAGTCGCTGATCTCCAAATCAGCAGGGAGCAAGGGTCCAATACAATACAGTGGAAATGTAATCCAGAACAACAGATGACTCTATCTAATCCAGCAGATCCAACTACTCAGATGTAAACAGTACCTGAAGGATAGCCCGACATGAAATCATAAATGTCTTCCACACCTTAAATCCAGACATGATATGGTTATGTTGTTCTGAGAGCCTTACATAAGATACAGCGTTTAAGTCAAAAATAACATAATCTCACATTATTCCTCAGAGGATTGTTGATACCACTTACAGACACAACCACATGTTTGAACATCCTCCACTGATCCTAAAATGGAGCACATCTATCTGTCAATCTGTTTGTTTACAAGACTGTAATGCTCCATCAATTTCTTTACAAGGAGTGGTGCTGAAGTGGATGCAGAAGAAGAGGAGGGGACACAGAGAGGGGAAGAGGGTTCATGCAGACAGCATTCCTGTCAGTCTCATCCCTGCCATTGACCTTCCTATGTGTGTACCAGGGATTCGGCCTGTGGGCTAAGCTGGTGTTCTTCCCAGGCTATTTTTACAAAGATGTCCGCCCTCCCTGATCCTTTTGGAAAACTGATATGAACACATGCTCCAAGAATCAAATGTAATTAGTCGACTGTCAGTCAAAACTGCAGAAGAACTGATATTTTTCAACCAGGTTAAAGGGTTTTTTTAAAAAACTATTTTAGATTTAATGTTTTTAACAATGTTGGCAAATTGTATTGGACTTGGTTCAGGATAGCATCAATGCAACAACTCTACCACCCAAGACTAGTGCAGGTTTAACCAGAAATCAGGTACAGAGTGGAGAACACAGGCCGGACCCAAACCCGGGCCCCCTGCCTGGAAGACCACAGCCTCCACACACGGGGTGCATGCACTCACCACAAGGCCACTGGCACCACAGTACTGTTATTTTTCAATTTTTTAGTGAAGTTTACCAAGACCTGTGCAGGTGCTTCAGTTCATTTACCAAAGCTTTTTTGGCATTATACACAGACACACATATATACACAGAGAGAGAGAGAGAGAGAGAGACACACACACACACACACACACACACACACACACACACATAAAGTGTATTGCTGCTTCATTTTGAGTGTGTTTTTAATGAGCTAACAATAAAATCACTATCAGCTAGACTGTCACCATCAAACCACCATACTCGCTCCTCCGCCTTTATTTTGCTGTGAATATATTTTACATCCACAGGCCCACAGCTTCCCTCTTCTGAAGTGCTGCCATGGCGCTCTCAATATCTACTCAGAGGTCCTGGCATTATAGTTCAGTACCTGGCAGCCAAAAAGCTGCTGGCGCCTACCTCTCATAAGCCATCTGCAACTGCTTGTGTGTGTATCAGGCACTCACAAAGGCCACAAGTGTGTCCAGGCATGTCACAGCATCCAAATAGCCAGCTACGTCTGCTGTGGCATTGATACCAAACTGATACTCAAGGGTGACAAGGAAAATGATTTAGCCTCTTTAGATTTACAGAAATTGATGAAAATTTTTTTGGATGTCATGCTCCTTAACATGTATCTCTCTTTAAGACCTAGACCACATTTCTTTGTGCTTTTATACATTCCAGTAAAAAAGCAATTGTGATCATTTATCATTTATAAAGGCTCAGCAATCACTGCACTACCAGCACCCTTAAAAGGAACAGTATGATGCAGAGTTGCAGGCCATTCTCCCCGGAGATTATCGCTAATAAGAGGGCTAGTATTTATAGAAGATCCCCCCAGTTGATACGCCTAATCCTGCCTCACCCCTTTTCCTCTCTGCCCATCCCCGAGCCTGGACTGCTCCCTCTTTGCAGCGCCTCAGATTCATCCTCTCAATTTATCATCAGAGGTAGAGACTTCTCTCCTTCTTGCATCTTTCAGATTTTTTTAAAAGAAGTAGAAACATCTGTTTGGCAAGATTTCTTGGAGTATTTTAGATGACTTTCAAATTTTCCTTGACTGCTTTATTGTCCACTTTTCCTCCTCCTGCTCTTTTTGACCTGCAGCTAAGAGCAAGCAAACAACAATGTCGACCAGTGAGCGTTTCGACTGCCATTACTGCAAAGAGTCCCTGTTGGGGAAGAAGTACATAATGAAAGAGGACACGCAGTACTGCACTAAGTGCTATGAGAACCTGTTCGCCAACTGCTGTGAGGGCTGCTCTTTAGCTATTGGATGTAACAGCAAGGTAAGGAAGCAGAAGCTTTACCCTGTGAGGTTTAACATTTGTTGGGGTGATTTTTAATATGTATATGTAAATGTTCAAAGTAACAGTACTCCATTCTCACAGCAGCATTTTTAACCCACGCATATTCTAAATAAATATTTTCCTTACATGGAAGTTAAAAGTGAAATATATAATGTGTGACTGTATCTATAGGACCTGTCTTACAAGGATCACCACTGGCATGACCAGTGTTTTAAGTGTGCAAAGTGCAGCCGATCTCTGGTGGAAAAAGCCTTTGCTGCCAAGGATGATCTGTTGCTTTGTACCGAATGCTACGCCAATGATTATTCCTCCAAGTGCACCACCTGCAAGAAGACCGTCATGCCAGGTATATGGCTGGATAATGGTTATGATGATGATAACCATGGTGATGGTTTTGGCTTTACCATTTCTTGTAAAACATATATCTCAATACAGCACCATATTTAGTATTGTTTGTGTATAAAGACTAAAAGTGAGTAACAACTATGAAAGAACTCAGACAATTAAAAGATCTCTTTAACACTTTGTGATTGATATAAAAAAATATAACAATACAGTTATATTACCCCAACAATACAATATATATATATATATATATTCAGAGAGTTTATCTCTGTATTGTGTATATGTCAGCCCTCTATAGATACGAAAGATCTAAATCTAAAGAATTCCCTGCCAGACGTTCTTATGCTAGCCTAGCTTAGCAGGGAAGCTAGAAACCGTAGGAACCAGCTAGCTTGCCTCTGCTCGGAGGTAAGAAAAACTCCCTAAACCAGCGCCTAATAAAGCTCTGAATTAATTGGTGAAAAAAACAAAACACGTCTGAAAAAACCAAACTGTCAAACATGTGTCACCCAATATGACAGGCTAAGCTTGGGCTTAGTATGCTTAGTTAGCATCCAGGTTTCAAATCCAAACTGTGGCTCCTTTTCTGTGTGCAATTTTCAGCTCTTTCTTGCCTTGATTTATGCCTCTGTCCAATGTCCTATCTCTACAAATAAGACACACACAAAAAAAAAATCTTAAAAACCCCCCCCAAAAATTCCATGACAACTGAGCTGATTCAATGAAAATGGAAAGCTGGCGAACATCGGGCCATTGGAGCTCAGGTGTCTTTTAACTGCTCAGAAAATGCATGCTGGAACATCTGCAACTGCGTATCAAAAAGACATCTTCTTTATGGATGCTTTAACAATCTAGGTAGGTATATGATAAGAAAAAAACAGACGTATACCTTAAATTATAAATGTTTAAAACACCAGAAAACAATACAGCCTCATTCTTTCCCAGTTTTCTTTCAGAGATGATTAAGACTGAATCGTCCTCCTCCTACAGATCAAGCAGAACTATTTTGGGCAGCAGTGTGTTTCTATCATAGAGGTACCATATGCTGACTAAGCTGCTCTTCTCCCTCTGTGCCAGGTTCCCGCAAAATGGAATACAAGGGGAACAGCTGGCATGAGACCTGCTTCCTGTGCCACCGCTGCCAGCAGCCAATAGGAACCAAATCCTTCATCCCTAAAGACACCGGCTACTTCTGCGTGCCCTGCTTTGAGAAGCAGTTTGCCTACCAGTGCTGTGTTTGTAAAAAGGTACGTATCGACTGCTGCAGCACAGGACATCCCCCTGACTCTGATGTGTTAATCACACTCAAGCTGTGGCTGCATAATCAGAAGATGCATGGTGACAGGAGTGTCACTGTGTTTTCTCTTTTGGTTCATCTTCCAGGCCATCACAACGGGTGGAGTGACCTATCAAGACAAGCCGTGGCACCGCGAGTGTTTCCTATGCATCAGCTGCAGAAAGCAACTGTCGGGTCAGCGCTTCACCTCCAGGGAGAATTACCCATACTGCCTCGAGTGCTTCAGCAACCTGTATGCAAAGAAGTGTGTGGGCTGCACCAAGGCGATCACCAGTGAGTCAGTGGTAGAAGCTCATGTTTATATTCACTTTGACCCGCAATGTGAGACACTGGTTTGCACTAGCGTAAGAATTGTCTGATAAACAGGTGTGTTTTGTAAAAATATAAAAACATGCTGCTTTGTTTAATGTGTGCAGGTCTGGCAGGAGCCAAGTACATCTCCTTTGAGGAGCGTCAGTGGCACAGCGAGTGTTTCACCTGCATGCAATGCTCCGTGTCACTGGTGGGACGCGGCTTCCTCACCCAGCGCGACAACATCTTGTGCACCGACTGCAGCAGGGAGAAGTGATTTTTTTCCCTTGAAGGGGTCACAGTAACACTGACAGCTCTTATTCTGAAAGAGCATGGCTATAGTCATGACTATTTCTCCAAAGCATGCCAGGTACATAAAGAAACTGAGTGTCAAATGCTTTTTTTTTTTGCCATTTTTCTTATTTTCATGAACGTTTATATTGCTTATTCAAATTTAATGTTCTTTTCCTACATACTTTGTAATGATTAATTTTAGTCAAGGCTCAAAGAGTGTCGTAAAAATGTACAACTTTTCGAGATTACAAATGAGTCCATTGACACATAGACTTAATTATTTAATAATCTATTTATAGTTTGAGTTTTTTCAAAGTGTAATACAGAACATTTGCTGGTCTTAGATTTTAATGCCTTTTAAATGTATGATTGTTTTTGTGTCATATGACATTTAACAGTTTGTTTAGCTGCTTGTGTGGTGACAAAGAAGAACTTAAAGTGTGAGTATTTTCTGACATATTATGGGCAAAAAGGTTTATCAATGGATTTTTAAAAAAGTGTATGCAATTTTCTGACATAGATCACTTACATGTAATTCTGTTATGTTTAAGGAAATTTAAGAAAACATTTGACAAAAATTACAAATAATTTCTGCCTCACTCCTGTACAAACATACACACTTCAATAAATGCCGTCTGGGTATATCACACTGTTATGGATATCATTCCAGGTCTGCTTTAGTTCCTCATAAAATGTCTGCATATCTCAGCATAACAGATTTAGCTGATGTTAGGTTTGAAATCCAGATTTTATAGGAGCATGTTGTCCCCTCTCAGCCACCCTTTTGACAATCATTGTGTGAAACAAATCTGTGTGTGTGCTTCTGTGCTTCCCTTGACCTGGTCGCACCCAGCTCATTCACATTGTAAACAAACCAAAAGTGACCATATATGGTTTGATCAGCAGATCACTTGCTCTTCTACTTGTCAATTATCCACAGACCAAAATCCACAACTTTGGTTCTAGCACAAGCCAAGTAAACAGACAGACGTAACTGTGGGCTCCTCAAAATATCTGTCCTCCTCACCATACCTATTGTTTTGACACTTGTTAAAGATGTTTGTATGGGCAGCTGGATGAGTTGTGTAAGTGTCCTCACATGGCAGGATGAGTGGCGAAAAAACGCTGACAAAGATTTCCTGTCACATGGGAGGTGAAACTAGTTTTCACTTAATAAACGTGTGCAAGATTCAAAGAGGAAGGGAGAGCAGCAGAGAGGTAGGGACCTTGTATTTTACATTGGTAGTTATTGTTATTTTACCCTAAAAGTAAGGCAATCTTTGATTTCCTGAAATGGCTTTTAGAGCATTCACACAAACACACTTGTATGAAAAGCAGACAGCCTTAAAAGACAAAGACAAAAGCGGCATCCAGTGCGTTGAGTGCTATGATCAAAATGTCTACATAGGAACTAAGGATGCAACAGTGCAGCATCTAATCCTTCCCAACAGCACACATGAAGACCAGTTAAAAACCAGAGACGGTAAGGTGAGAAAACTCGGCTCGAGCAACCACATTGTCCAACTGAGGGTGGTCCCACTTTTCAACCATCTTCTGGTCCTGTGGGACCGGAGCGTTACAGCCCTCAACATGTTCTCTTTAGAGCCGGTTCCTGCACTGAAAAAGATCCAACAAGTGTCTCTATTTGAAGTGTGCGACTCAGCGCACATATCCCAGAAAGCGTGTGTGGAGATGGTGACTTCTTCCAGCCGCAGGAAGGTGATCCGGATCCACGTGGTGGGCGTGGACAGGTGGGAGGTTGTAAAAGAAGTCCCTCTGCTCCAGGACCCCGTGGCGTTGGCAGTAGATGGCACTTGTTTGTGTGTTGCTACCAGCGACAGGTTTCTCCTCTGTGATTTTTTAACTGGACACAGCCAGGAGCTTTTTTCTCACACTCACAGCAGGCAGCGAGTCTTTGTTACATCAGCTGGCAGAGGGGAATTCCTCCTGAACGGGCCTGAATCTTTGGGTAAGTGCTCCAAAAATGAAAGACCTGTTGTTCTGCAGACTGTTGAGGCTCCATGTGTCAGTTCTATTCCAAAACAGACATACAGCAAATTATCTTGTGTCATTCTTCCATTTATCAATCTAGCTTGAGGATATTTGTTTAGCCAAGATATCATTTCTCCATCATCATCCCTCAGGCATGTTTGTGATGAAGACGGGGACCTGCCAGCGCCCTCCCCTGCAGTGGCCTCAGGACGTGCTGGCAGCCCGAGTGTGTTTCCCTTACATCTTAACCCTGCAGTCCCAAGTGCTGTCTGTCTACAGTGTACTAGATCAGCAGCACAAACAGACTGTGAGTCTCAGAGGAGCCAAGGGTCTGCACTCAACATCAGGTAAACCAGGCAGCACCTATTCATCACCTAATCCTGCCAGATTGCAGACAGAGAGGCTGTCAAATTGTGTTTTTTTTTTTTTTTTGTTTCGAAACAAAAGAGCGGTCTCTGTCTCAATTTGCACTGATTCAGTCAATCATTCTGGCACCTCCTCCTGTTCCTGGACTATTTGCTTCTGAAGCCAAAAACAAATCTCCCCTCAGATGGTGTGTTAGTGTTCACAGAGAGAGACATTTTCAGCCTGCGCCTGGTGCCGTTCAAGGAGCAGATCCAGACACTTGTGAGGCTTGAGAGAGTCGAGGGGGCATTATTGCTGCTGGATGGAGTACAAGAGCGTCACCCATTCGACTCATACAAGGTGAAATGAAATGTGTAGACATACAACGGAAACTATACCAGCCCTGGATTTGAAATCAAAAGATAACTGTGTACAACTGACAGAGGCCTATTTATAGTACTCACTTTTTTCTCTCTAAGTTTCAAAACCTTTACTATGTGAAGATAAAAAAAACCTGCAATACACCACAAATGATTTACACAGCGCCTGCAAATTGTTTATATATATTTATATAATTATGGACAACAGTGAGTTTATAAATATACTTTTAATAGCAATCTTTCAGTGCTAAATTGGTAAGAATGAAAATGCAGATGCTAACACACGCAGATGCTAACACAAGTCCAACAGTTACAATGTTAGCATTGCACATCTTGTCAGTTTAAGATTTTAACATTCACAAATGTAGCTGTGTCAGGAATCAGAAGACTCTTTCCAAAACTGTAAACTAACTGCAATTTAATCAGTTTCACCACTTTTTGTATATAAACATAAACCCAATATGACCCACATCGTGAATGAAATTCGGTAAATGCAAAGACAGAAAATCTGTTAGAACCTGCTTAGAGAATTTGCTAACATCGTTGAGTCTGGACCAAAGTGACCCGCAGTCTGACCAGGAGTGCATCATAGCACAACTTGAATTTTAGATGAACACAAACCACTGATGTGTAGATGATATTCATACATTACAACCCAGTGTTTGAGTTCAATATTCCATTACTGATATGAGCTGCTCGCTTTCATGCAGTTAGATGATTACAACTGAGTGCAGCAGATGGTGTGAGAGATTTAGTGTCATTTGTGGCTCATAACTCAGGTCACAGCGTAGAGGTGACGAGGGCAGAATTAACAGGCAGTCATAAGTAGTTCTTTATAATTAGTTGTTTTTCGTGCTGTTTTAATATCTGAACATTCTCACATTTCTTTGTCCAAAGATTTTTGCTCACTTGTTCTTGCTTTAGTAAGTTGATGCAATATGTTCCTAGTTTAAAGAGGATATTTTCTACCAACAGGAGCTGCAGAAGGACATCACTTGCCTGGCTGGATATGTTCATTATTACCAGCAGGGTTTTTCTGAGGCCAAAGATCTATTCATGTGAGAATAAAAAAATTCACATTACAAATTCCAAACATCCTAAATCTCAGCAAGCTGAGTGAATTTTGTGAAGAGTGGGTCTGCTGAATTCTACTCTGAAGTCTAACAAATCAATACTGGCTTGAACAGTAAAGGTGGTCTGGACCCCAGAGAAATCATCCGCCTCTACCCTGACATACAGTGCGGTCAGTGCGAGGACTTTCAATCCCAGCTTGATCAAGAGAACAAGGCCAGGGATCTGCAGGGGCTCTGGCAGGAGGACAGGAACATGTTTCATCATTACTTGGTCTTCCTGGGAGACTTTCTCAGCACAGTCAGGGGAACAGAACAAGGCCTGAAGTGCAGTCGGGAGGTGGACTGCACCCTCCTGAGGCTGTATGCAGAACTGGGAGATGATGAAAATCTGCAGCAGCTTGTAGGATTTTCCAATGAGTGCAGACTGGATCACTGTGTTTCGGTTTTGGAGCGACACAACAGGTGAAAATGAATAATTTTTTTAAAATGTCGTATTTAGAGTTAATAGGGGCTCAAAAACGGCTTTAGTTTAATGTTTCTCTGTTTCATTTTTGGACATTTTGTCCGATTTGCATTTTCTCGAATGATGCACTTGCTATTTTATTTATTTTTCTCTCTAATTTTTTTCAACAGATATTTCACATTAGGTTCCCTCTATCAAAGCCATGGAAATGAAATCGATGCACTGACGGTATTATCTCCCCAAACTACACAAATGTTATGTATAAGATCTAGGTGTAACAGTTGTAGAGTTTCAGCCTTTTTTTTCTTTCAGACTTGGGTGAAAATTGTCGATGGCGTCCACAGAGACCCTACCTGCTCTGATGTGTATGGACACATAGTTTGGACTCTCAGCCAACTAAAAAACAGTGATACTGTGTGGAGATTTGCAGACTGGACTTTGCAAAGGAAACAGGAGGTACTTTTTTCATGTGTATGCTCTAAACCTAACTGCAGAGGGCAGAGTTGTACAATACAACTTTGTGTCACAGGGACAGGCACAGAGCTAATTGCCACCCAATGGATGAACTAAATAGCTTTTCTTATAAGACATGGTCGATGATTAAATGGCCAATACCGTTTTTTTACTTATTCCAAAATAGATAGGTGTGCAGATTTTCAGCAGGCGTCCTCCAGATGCCCCATTAGAGACACAGGATGTCCTTGCTTTCTTGGAGAAATACCCGCTGGCGTTGCTTTTGTATCTTGAGTTTTTAATCCATGAAATGAAGAGTGAGGTGGGTACAGCAGCCTTTATCTAATCTAATCACCTGACTCCTTTATTAAATGCATGTAAACATGATTGGTGTAATTACCCCCCCCCAGGAGGAGAGACATCACAGCCGTCTGGCCCTGGCGTATGTTACTCAGGCGCTGCAGAAGGAAGAGGAAACCGGTTCGATGAAGACCAGAGAGAAGTTGCAGCAGCTGTTGTGGGAATCTGAGTTCTTTGACGTCTCTGTTGTTTACGGTGCGTGGATGCCTCGTGAGAAATTAAATAAGAGCTACATTTCACGAAATTATGAACTGTGTTTAATTTCCATTACAGAGAGAATCAAGTCCACAACCATGCACGAAGAGAAAGCAATCCTCCTGGGTAGAGTCGGTGAACACGCTCGAGCGCTGCAGGTGCTCGTTCACCAGGAGAGAGACCTAAAGGCTGCACAGGCCTTCTGCTACAGGGCCTCTCAAAACCAGGACTCGCAGTTCAGACAAAACCTGCTGATCACCCTGCTCCAAATCTACCTGCGCTCTGAGGACCTTACTAACGCTGCTTTGGATCTGCTCGACAACAACATGCACGTCTTTACAGCAGAGAATGTGATCCAGATCTTGCCTGACACCTGGTCGGTCCAGCTGCTCTCCCACTTCTTAGTCGCATCCCTCCGACAGAAGTGCCACCAGAGGCGGATGGCAAGTCTGCAGAAGGCTCTGAGCCAGGTGGAGCTCATGCGGCACAAGGTCATTTGGGTGAGTCCAACAGGAGAGTTCACATTTTTCTTCGCTCAGTTGAACGTTATGTGTATTCTTGTTTCCTTTTTTCACTCTCTCCTCTGCAGATGCAAACCACAAAAACAAAGTTCAGACTGGACAAGGAGCAGAAGTGTAAGGTTTGCCAGAGAGACTTTGCAGAGCCACAGTTTGCTTGTAATCAACATGGTGAAATGATGCACACGAGGTGTTATGGCCCTTCATCATATTAAAGACACAGAGACACTAATTCTGTATTTATGCCAAAACGTGTCTGTCTTACACGGTTAGTCCTGGAGATTAGACTGGGCAAACTCAGTACAAAGATTCCCTTCATGGACTCTGGACCAGACACTTTCCCTGATTAGAAAAAAAACAGAAAATATAGTGTGTAAATAACAGGTTTCAATCTGCAAAGAAAGCATGCTGTGCACTTTTCAAGAGTGGCATGTCTGAGCCGTTTCCTTCAGACATTGTGGACAGCAATAGCTATAAAGTGAATTGTGGAGGACACTCGGGTGAATGCATCCACTGATCAGACAGTACTGTTTTCACATGGAAACCAACTGTGGTCAACCTGATGACTGGAGAAAACTTGACCATCCTCCATCGGTGTATATATACATCTCCGCCATCCTGGTTTCCTTAGACCGTGTATATTTGTGTCCATTGAGCCCGGAATGGAAAGTCCACTGAGGAGCTTCAATTGAGAGTTTTTTTTCTCTTCCAGCCATTCGCATTCAAAAGCACGACCCCTGCAGATAATCACAAGTAAATGTTTAAAAATGAAAAGCAAACAAGAAATGAAGAGGTTGGGGTCATTTCTGTTAGTTTTTCTAAGCAACCGAATAAGATGTTTGTGTCATTTAGGAAACAAGAAAAAAGAGGCAATCATCCTCCCTGTATTATGAGGGAATACAAATAGATTGTACTCCAAATAGTAGCGCACAAAAACTCCTCTGTGTCCACATGTACAGTATAAATCAGGTAAATCAGCATAAACACATATAATTAAGTTTGATGACACTCAAACTGTATTTATTTTTTCTGTAATTTAGTCATTAAGTCTAACCATAACTGTTAGTATTTCTTCATCCTGATGCATTTTGGGACAGGAGCGAAGGAGACGCCTAAATGAGCAGAATGGTTGCAGCATTTGGCTCGAGTCTGTATGCTTGTGGGGCTGGGGTGAGTGACTAATTGCACTGTAGATAAATAGCAGATAATGAGTTCATTGGAAGGCATTATCACTTTGTGATGCCCTTGCCAAGGTTTCTTCTGTTTTCCCCACTAATAAGGAGAAGTTGGAGTTCTCACTGAGGGTCTGTGTGTTTTACATTTCATGTTCCATATACAGTGTGGGTGTTTTGAAGTCCTTTGAGAGTCCAACTAGAATTATGGTCTACAAGATTACCCCGGACTCAAGCTTTGACCTGACATTTCTCACTTTGATTGTATGACTTTAACCTGTGACTCATGTAAATGAGCTGAATCATATCTCAGAAACCACTGTGTTTCTCTTATATGTGGTTAAAGGGAAAATGCCACGTCCCCTTCTCCCTATCTCTAATTTTTCATTGTGTTTAGTCCATTTGGTTTGCACAAGAATAACAAAACGTACAAAGCTCAAAGAGAACATCAGCATTGAATGTGGGCGATGTAGAAACCAGTGAATGGCTCATATGAAAAACACAATAAGATAAGAAATGTAAAAGGTCATACAAAACAACCGAAATATCAGTGTTAACATCTGAATTTAGTCTAACTTAAAAAAAAACCAAAAAAACAGAAAAGACAAGGGATGATGCTGAGATATGGTAGTTTCTAATAGTGTTCATTGCTGTCCAATCACGATTTCCAAGCCTTTTTTTGTACATAGAAAATGTCACATAGGGGTTAATTTAAGGTGCATTTTCTTTCAGAAATCACTCTCGATACTTGATGGTTCGACCAAAAGATAAGAAGATGTGGATTTTTAGCCTGCCTTGGTAAAAAAAAATTGGGGTTTATTAAAAATTATTATCTAAAAGAAATTCAGTATTTCCGTATCGCTGTTCAACCTCCTGGATTAGCATCTAAAATGTTAAAGTGCAAACAAAAACAACAACATCAGCGTCTTCCTCACTTGTTGTGAGACACTGTTGTTTTTATGTCTTCACTGTTTGTGCTGCTGCTCAGTGATTGGGTGAAGTATGGGCTGTGCCTGATGATCAGGGACCTCTGGGTGGACCTAAAGGTCAGGACCATGTCCACTCCTCTCCCCTCTCTCTCTCTGGCCTCGTCTGGGAGCACTTATGGTGTTTTGAACGCCTGAGGTTATGCTGAGCCTCAAATATGTTTCTCCCATCTTTGATGCTGACCAACAGCCAAAAGTAACCAGCAGGTAAAAATAAACACAAACAAGTCCAAGAACAACTTCTCCTACCAAAATGAAGAGTCCATGAAGCAGTTCAGTACATTTAAATGCCTTTTTTAAAGGGTTGTATTTTTTCAACAAGGATCCCCCTGTTATAGAATATTAGACACTGATACCAGTACCTATACTTATCATGTTGATTTGATTGAGACTCCCTTGGTATCAGTATCAGTGGTCGAAAGGATCATTCATGGAGAAGTCTGGGTTGGATAACCAGACATTGTATTATTATAAATACATAAGTCACCACAGAGTCAGTGCAAAGAAGGAAAACAAGAACATTTTCTTCTTGTACTTTTCTAAATATATGAAAAAATGTCCACAGTCTGGACTGCAGGATGTTTACATGTTAACTTAGTTTCATTTGGCACAAAGAACAACCCATATAGACTTAAAGGAATGAGACTGCCTTGCCTACATGTTAAACCAATTAGTGACCCACAGTAAAGACAAAAGGCTTTATTGTCTAATGACTTTAACTTATTTTACAAGAATAGCTCATAAAGGTGGTTTTGGAACTGACCACTATATATAAGTGCAAGACGAAGCAATCAACAGTATGTGAGCAGCTAATCAGTCACTCCCTTAGTGCTAACGCTAGGTCTTTCACTTAGTAGAATGCTAGATAGAGCAGCAAGAAATTTAACCAGTCTCCCAGATTACTGGAGTAAATCCTGAAGTATGTAGTATTCAGAAATAGACTTTGAATCCATGGATCAATGAATTGAGAAACATTTAGAATCAAAAATGGATTCTGAATTGAATCGTGACCTAAAGAATGGAAATCAAATCGAATCGTAAGACACCCAAAGACTCCCAGCCCTACAAAGAACAGCGAGATTTGTTGTCAGAAAATACTAATAAAGCATGTACAGGACAAGATCAGCCCAAACATACGTAGTACCACTTTGATCCACAGGGGGAGCCAAAATGGAAAAGCCAAGGGTACAGACCGATGCAAGGAAAAAGGTTTTTCTATTGAAAGAAATCAAACAGGGGAGGGGTTTATGAGGCCAACATAAAAATATTAATAAGTCTATGGCAACAGATAACAAGGGTATCAAGGTGTATTGTTTGAATAATGAGTAATACCTTTAGGTATTCATGTAATGTCATAAAAATATATATAATACATATAGAGGTATGTTACACTCTAACAGACTCTGGGACACATGCTGTCTCAGGATTTAGAAAATCAAAGCAGGTACATAATAAAATCAAATGAATGGGAAAATGAACACACAATGCTCCTCTGTGCATCATGCATCATATTTATAGTCAAAGCCACAAATTGCTGTATCATGTCCCTCATGACGCATTTTTTAGTCTCTTAGTGGTCGCACAAGAGACAAGGAGAATCTTAATTTGCAGCCCTTTTTGGTAGCAATAATAGTAAGGTAGCAGAAAACCTAAAACGATTGAAGTTCAATTTCCACTTTTCTCAGCAAAACAAATTCTATAGATATAGCAGAAAATAGCTTGGGAAAAATAGCCGAAGAGGATGATCAAAACACATCTTATTTTAACTCCTCCTAAGGCAACGCTCTCATTTTCATGGTTTGCTACCTTGGGGTTTGGCTGAGTGCCACTGGGAGAAATGTGTAGGGTGGCCCACTGGAGACACACAGGGCAGAGGCAGAGACCACAGACACCCACCCTGCCCTTCTGCACGGAGACTTTCCCTATATACATCATGCTTTATGGTAAAGAGTCAAACCCTCTCTACAGGTCTGATACTGTTCGCTGTTTGCGTCTGTGACAGCTTCAATCTGTTTTCTACACTGGATATGGTATACTTCAACTTCACCACTTTCAAAATGACTATCCCCACTCCAAAAACACCATTTGACATTGTCATTCCCTTTAGCCTAAAGTTGTGTAATTACAAATACTTGTGGCTTGGGGGGTGCATTATAGTTATTAGAGGACGAGAGTGGTAAGAAGACTACTGTACAGACTTTCAGACTTTACAGGTTTTCCTCGTATTTGTTATTTATCCTAGCCATCCTTTTTAATAACCAACCATTTGCGTCCCTCGTGTGTGCTGATTTGAACTTTGAGCCTTGTCTAACACAACTAGAACCATAGTTTTTTGTACACCTTATACCTTGCACCATGACATTGATAGACCAACTAACCGGGACCAGAGTGATCTGAGACCGATTCAAGACCAAGACCAAGGCAGGGGAAGACCAAGACAAGACCAAGAGATTTAGGGACCGAGACCAAGACCAAGGCAGGGCGAAACCGAGACAAGACCAAGACCATAAATATCAATGAAATCATAATCTTTAGTGCTGTGAGTGTGTCACTCAGTTAGCCCATAAAATCACAGCATAAAATGGCTGTAACCAGGGGATAGAAATCAAATTATGAATGAATTGAAAATATGTATTCCTTAAGAAGGGCGCGTTTTCTTTTTAATCAAAATAATGCTGTAGAAAAGAAGCCAATAAGTGGTGGTCTTAACTGTTCTTGATTTAAAATTCTGAGTCCACCTCGTCTCAGACCGTGACAAGCTGAGTAAAAATGCCTGAGATTCTGCGACGAGACCTTCAAAAAGTGGTCTTGAGACTGTTTTTGAGACCAAGAGTGATTTCAAGTACTACAACACTATATTGATGTTTCAGTAGACCAGTCTCACTGAAACATAGGGGTATGCTAACAAGGTTTTACTTTTTTTTTCTAGATTGTGGGGAAATAAAAAAAATATGGAGACACAGCCTTTAACTCCCCAGAGGCCGCCACCATCAAGAAGCTAGTTTTGCGAAGAATATAAAACAGAGGGAAGTTGGCCTTGCTCCAAATAACATTTTCAAAAATCTAGCATATTTAACCTTTAAAGCTCTCAAATTAAAGTGTTTAGTCTACTTTGTTTGACAGTTCAAGGTGACAAAAAAATCTTCATGCACAGATTTTAAAGACTATAAAGTGTGTTTTAATCTCAATTATCACTCAAAATCCAGGTAAGGACCTTTAAGGACCATTTCACTGTTATCAGCTCTAGGCCCTGGGTTTCTTTTCCCGTGGTTAAGTCCATGTCGTATCTACCAAAAGGTCCTTACTGTTTAAAAAACTAGAATCAAGGTTGAATTCAAACAGCGATAGGTCATTATTTGACAGCCCTAGTTAAAAAGATAAATTTTACTTTACATTTACATGTAGATTGTTTTGTTTAAAAACATGTGGTTTTGGAAAGTATTGAACAACCTTACTATCTCTTGCAAATAGTTGTTAAAAAGTTCTGCAAAGGCAAGAGAATCAATTTAAGTTGAGGGGCTTTCAGATGTACAAAGACACTTTGACTCAACCATTAATAGATGTATTCCTTCACAACCCAGGCAGAATTTGCTTAATGAGCTGTGCTGTGTACAACTAATGACTCAATTATGGATGAATAATTGGAGTTCATTATAGGGAAGTGGAGGGCTTTTTAGCAGAGTCTTGTGTTTACACTGCTCACTTCTAATGACTGAATTTCAGGTGCAGATTGTAGTACTCGTCCAGCCCTTTCTTTTAACAATCTGGACGACTGTGTCCAATTTCCAGGATTAGCACCTTTTCATCTCTGGAACATTTGGGTCTCTAGCAACAGAAACAAATAAACCTGCAAAGTCGGTTTAAAAGCTTGGGTGGATACTGCAATCTGGCCAATCTGCGTCTGGCTGACGAATTGATTCGTTGTTACATGCCTAATCATACAAATAAACTTCATTATCCACACAGTATAGTGAACAGCTTATAATAGTGCAATCATACCTCTTATCAAGTTTCATTTCATAACCTCAGTGTTAACAAATAAGTCATTGAATCTTATTTAGAAGACAGTCTATTTCAGATTTCCACTTTTGTACAGCTAAATTCAGAGCATTCTGTTGCCAACATTGAAAGAAGTATACTTCTTCATGCTGCAGGTGATGAATTTAGACACAAGAGGCTTCATGGTCTGTCCTGCATGAAACAAACATAATTAAAGCTCTAAACGTGTGTTCAGCACTGCAGGATCCCAAAGTTTTATCTGTGAGACTGTTCTTCATGTGGTGTTTGACATCACTGATTAGAGAGCGCGTGCTGCGATAAGTTACTGTTACTGTACCCTGGGAAAGTGTACAAACTGGGATACTGCATAATTAGACATTTAACGCCAATCTTCCCCACACACGAACACACCCTTCACCACAACCAATGACCCGGGGAGTTAAAAATGTCCCAGCACCCCTTGATATCAACCGCCAGTGTCAAAAACGCCCTCCCTCCGCTATCTAGGACTGAACTTACTGTAACCCACGCAAAAAAAGCCAGAGAGAGGCATGAAGTCCAACGCTAACCCCGAAAGTTAAGTCATTTAATCTTCAGGAATCTGTATTTGAGAGCAAAAACTATCATAAACTTATTTATAGCAATCAAAGCCCCAATCAGAGCTCAGAAAATTAGGAGGTATATTCTGTTTTAGCATAGAATTATGATCTATTTCTATACATCGAACATCTCTGGAAGCATCAATCGAATGGCATTTTAAGGCATTCATTAAGTCTTTCATGAACCCAAACTGAAAGCAGAAGAATAGAATGAATCTCAGCTGATGTTAAGCTGCACGACATCTCAGCACTTTGTGGTTTTATGCGGCAACACATACCCATACTTGTGGGTAATTCAGGAGTGCCCGAGCATCACATTGCATCCCAGAAAAAAAAAAAGGTCAAATCCCAGAGTACAAGACATTCTGTTCCAAACAGGATGTCAAATACTTGTATCACATTTACTCTGTCCACCTGACAATGTGAAGAAAGGTTTCATGGCTACTCAAAGTTTTGAAATCGCCTCGAGTGATGTCACTTGAGTCATTATCAGTTTGGGACTGAAGAGTGCAAGTTTTTATTTGAAAGAATTTGTTCGGGTTAGAATGAGGTGAGCTTTTGAGACCTCAACACCCTGTTCCTAGTCTCATCTCGATTCCAATGACGGGAACTTAAACACCTGAATTTCCAATCACTGAAAATGGTCAAGTTGCATTGTGGGTAATGTATGCAGTGGGTATTGACAAAAAAAAAAAAGATATCTGGGGATGCTGCACCAATTGTCATTGTTTCTAAATAAATCCAAAGATGTTTGAGAAATGCGAGAAATCTTTGCCGAACATTTTCAAAGAACAGAAACTTGAGTTTCTTCAGTTTATGTTATTTAATACCTGAACTTTACTACATTAAAGAGGAAAAAAAGTGAACTTTTCCCCCATTTTTTTCTCAAAGCATCAGGTACCAGACATTTTGTTATACTCCCTTTAAATTGAAAGACTTAATACTGAAAGAAAGACAATACTTTTGTTGTGTTAAAAAATTAAAGTAACGTAAAGTGTTGCCTAAATGTTTTAGGCAATCCATTGCAAAAAACATTGTCCTTCGTTTCTTCTTAGAAAAACTTACCCTTACACACACTTCAGTAACAATTTGCAAACAATATATCTGATAGTGTTACTTCTAATGAACATGTAGGTAATTAAACTTAAAAGTTATTGACAAGTAAGGTCCTGAATGCAGGCATCGCTGAACTTTTTTAGTTGAAACGTTGCTTTATCCATGATGGATCGTTTGCTGAGTGATGTGTTCAAGCACATTTTCATCATATGTTCTAACTCTGTGCGTCAACATACAGCAATAAATCACAAAGCACTCCTTATTGTGGTGACAGCACAGTGAATTAGAAATCCTAAAAAAGCTCTCTAGCCTGCCATTGTCCAAACAGCGAAACCAACTCCAAGCTCTACAACATAACATTGTGTACGCTAAATTAATGAAGTAGCAACACCAAGGCAGAAGCAAACAATCATGAAGAAACCAGGGGGAGCATTTTCTTCAAGCCCATAAAAACCAGTTAACATATAATTGAACGTCTTGTTCTAAACCTGAGGCAAAATGCGCTTTAAATATCTGTAAATCCTTTGAAGCACTTTCCCTATAGACCTCATAAAATTGTGCAGACAGAGAGGCAGACAGATAGATACTTGCAAACCAAATAAAACAATAGAAGAATAAATACATAGTAAATAAAAGATAAAGACAAAAAATAAACATTTACACATAGAACTAACAAATCCATTATAAACGATACACACCATTCACAGTTGATTTACGCCTGTTTCAACCAATGTAGGAAATATTGGTGTCCTAAACAGACTCAAAAAGATATACAAAAAAGAAATGTTCAAGTGCATAATCATATTAAATGATTTCATCATCTGTTCACCTGCTAACTCATTTCAGATCCTGTTTGACAAAGCTGTTCACCTCTGTCTTTTTTCCTTATCCCCAGGGGATGATGATGACATTTAAAGTTTATTGCTGCATTTCATCAGCTCACTGGGCAGACTGGTTTCCAAGAAGCTTTTGCTAAGCTCTCTGTTGGCGACTCTTGTCAACTGGGACAGACTGGAGGTACTGGGAAGATTTTAACTCCATAGCAAAGGGAAAAAAAGCTCCCCAGTTTTAATGTCAGGTTTTGGCACATTTCCGACCTTTAATTAGGATAGGGTGTTGCACAGTCACGAAACCTTAGTGAGATAATAACTAGTGAAAGTATAGCTTCTGGTGGCTGCATGTGCACAGGCGGGGAATATAATTAGCTCAATTTCAATGAAGCTAACCGCATGTCTGTGAGGTATAGATGGGATCAAACTGTCATCACCACAGGGATTTCACACTGTGTGGCTTAAAAAGTAAAAGTGTTTGAAAAAAGAGTGCAAACATCAAACTAACATCATTTGGTTTATTGCTCTTTTTTTTCAAAATATCTAAAGGGAATGCTAGATGAATGCAATTTACAATAACTTAACAACAGAGGAACAGACAAGGAAAAATCTGTGATGAGACATTAGACAAAGTAAAACATTTTCCATCAGTGTGAAATTCCTTATGGAATACCATTAAACAAAGGCTTATGTTAGCAAGAAACCACTACATAGCTAAACTTCCTTTTGAAAGAGTTACACAGTGCAAAGCTATATAAATGGGGCATGCGCTGCTAGGTCATGGTTATGCTAGCTAGTTCCCTTGGGGAAAGTGTCGGCTAAAAGTCAAGTTAGCGGTAAGTAAGGTTATTTTAGCTAGCCAACAGTTAGGTTAGCTTTGAGTTGGACTGTTGTTAACATTAGCTGGTGTGACTCAGCTTATTTGGTACCTTACAGTTTATCAAGCACATCTCAGCTTGACTTTAACTGTTATTTTTTGTTTAAAACCAATGAAGATGTGCTGAAATTACAACCATTTTTATAGCCTTTGTTTTGTATGATAAAAAGAATTGGAATCGTGTGGTATAACATTTTAACGGCAGTAAATCTTCACCCTCAGCCCAGAGGAAAATGTGTAAATATGGTCAATAAGGTGTCTATTCTTCTTCAGTTTGGTTGGGTCCTGTACGCATCTATTGGCGTTTCAACATTACAACGTTGGGAATGGTACCAATATAACCAACCTGTACCGTCCTACTTTTTTGCGACCATTCTGCTGGGGTGCCAAGTGTATCGATCTGACTCTAAAAAGGTGGGGCTAAACACATTACAGTTCATTAATTAGTTGAAAGTATTGTCACTTCCCCTGCAACAACTGTAGACACAGACCAACACAAAACATGTCAGGTTTTAATATCCCATGGATTTCATGGAGACTGGCTCCATGGATGTTCAATTTTTTAGTTGTGAGAGCATAGCACTGCACCATGGACGACCTCGGAGGTGGAGATCACTGGAGAAGAGAAGAGGAGGTGCAGAGGGGACTGGGTGGGGCTATGCAGAACAAGTGCTTGTTTGCTTGTTGCACATGGATGGCTGCAGATGGAGGACATCAGAGCGGTGTCGGATGAAATGTGAAAAGCTCTGCAGCAAGTACAAGAAAGGTACTCGCTGCTTTATAGCTAAAGGTTCCCAACAAGGTCCCTAACACATGCACACAGTCACCCTTAATACTGTCTTTTATCTGACAAAGGAATATGAAAAGAATGAACCGAAACCAAATGAAGCCTTTGAAAGACTGCACTTATTTTCACAAATTCTCTCTCAAAGTCTAATGTCAAGGATGCTTGGGTTATATAAAATATACAAATATTACCTTTGGTACAATAAAGGAATGGTTTCAACACTGAAAAATATATCATGAGGGTAAATACTAACAGGTGGCTTTGATTAGTAAATTACTGTTGGATTCTGGTTGGCACTGAATGAGATGCAATCAGATGCAAAGTCTGTTAGTGATGTGTGTTTCCATCTTGAAAAAAAAGTTTGATCAGATGTTCTCTGCCTTTCTTAGACAACCACTTGAAAAAGCTGCTGCCATTTAAGTGCTACTGCAGGAGTTTCCAGACTCAGTTTGTCCACCTGTCTGACTGGCATATGATGAGATTCAAGCAGCGGCTACAACCCCGGTTTTATTCAACCGCGAGCTATTGCAATCTGACCAGAATATGACTAGACCAATGTAAACACTGGAGCAGGAAAGGAGCACTGGTATTAGTACTGTAATTCTCTCTTCCTTAACCACAGGAGCCCAAACTTCCACATTTGGAGATTTTGTTTGAAATACAGGACTGTAAATAGCTGAGAAAAATACCAATTGGAAAGTCTTCAAAGTCTCAGAGGAGACATTCAGCAGAATTAGCAGTTCACCCTGTGCCATCCAGGCGTGACTGTCCAGCTCAGCAAGAGACAAAGATGTATACTTACAGGCTTCAGCTGTGCCTCAAAAGTAAAGCCCATACACTCGGAAAAATTGTATTTACAGTAGCTTCATTATCCAGGAAAAGAGGAGATTTGGTTCAGGAATTATAGAAGAGATTAACAGAGGCTCTTTGTCGGGAAAAGAAGGTCAGAGACCCAAAATAGTCATCAGGCCTGTCCCAGAAAGATCTTCCAGTAGGCTGTCATCGCAGTTAAATCTATACACGCTGCAATCGAGGGAAAGGGCTCTGGGAAGTGACATTATAATTATTATGTTAAAAGGAAGGGAAAGTTTTACATGTGGATCTGTCTGGTTAACAGGTCTACAGCCGTGGTCACTTAAGACAGCTGCAGTGTGCCCAAATTACAGAGCACAATGAGTCACACTCTTTCTGTGTTTAGGACCACTTGGCTCTGCTTCGGGACAGGACGAGGCCTTACAGTAAAACAAGCTCTCCACAGAGAAACAGTTGGCTCATCAAAATAACAAACTCTTTGTTGTTCTTTTTGTAACCCTGGCCCTGCAGACCACCTGGAAGGAGTTATTATTATTTCCGGTCAAATTAAAGACAAATGTGAACCCGGAAAAAAAACAAGGCATGCTAAAAAAATTATGAAGTTGCATGGCAAACAAAGTTAATCTCGACCCAACAAGAAGCTTGTCTCATTTTTTAAATACATTTCCATAGCTTTCATCTATAGAGTGCAGCTGGCTTGCATACATCATTTAACCCAGCCAGGATTCAGTCCATTACAACTCTGCCTTTTCCTTTGCCTTAAAAAGATTTTTATTAACAAGTGCATGAACATGTTAGAAACTAAAGGAATACAACATTTTCCTTGTACCTCATCCTGAACATCAGCTTCCTTTGCTAAAAAGAGGGATGGTTAAACAGCTCATTTCATGTAAATGCTGGTCTAATCGCTCCTTTGAAGACGGGCTCTACCATGACTTTTCTTTGTGGAAAAGCGTTAAATCACTTGACGTTTAACAGATTCCTGCCGAAAGCTCTTCCTGTTACATTTCTCAGTAAACGTCTACTAAACGCGACGCGGACAAATGTAGTCTCAAGGCATTTCTACACTTTGGATTTGTTTGGTCTGAATGTCAGCAACAGTCTCAAATGACCTGTGGTTAGAAGTTTAATGCTCTATGGTTTTTCTTATGGAGGGACCCATGCTGTGTCAGACAGCCTTCCATTTCCACAATCACTCGCTTCGTGAGGCCCTGGACAAACCAACTCAAGGTTTTTGTTTTTTTCACATCTGGGATCTACCTTTGGCATGTCTCGTCAAAAAATCCTACAGATATAAATGGGTAAACCCTAAAAACAAACACAACAAGGAGCCAGCTACCAACGTGCAAACCATACGGAATGAGACTTGACTTTGTGTGTTTGTGTTCGGATTTATTCTGAGATGTTCTTCAGTCCAACAACAAACATCTGCAGACAGGCACTTGTCTGAAAGGCGGGTGCTTTTTCTTATTTCTTTTGTGATAGAGAGCCAGTTGAATCCATTCTAGGTTTTGGGAAAACAAATGTAAAGTTTGTGAAATTCTTGGTTACAGTCCATTTCATTTAACAAGCACTCTGCATGTTTCTCCGTTTTATGATGCCTCATAGTTGTTGAGACTTCTGTACTGTGTACTGTGGCTTTGTTTTTTCTCCAATATCAAACATGCAAGCAGGAATAACAGGGTTCAAGGTCTTCAAATACTTCGAACTAAAGGCAAATGAACTGGGAGCAACCAGAGGCCAGAGACTGTCAGTTCACAAGTCAAGAGCAGTGGTTTAAAAAAGCGTGAGTTTATAATCAGGCATCTCTGGTTCAGAGATCTAGACCTGCTACAGCAGTGACAGTTTAGAATCTACATTTCTAAACATTCTCACTAATGGACTTAAAACCTCAAAAAACTAGACTGTACCATGTAGGGCTTTGGTTTTTTGGTTCTGATTCAGGGACACTTGCATGCAAACTAAACGCGGTTTAAAATCCAAGCCAATGCCAGAGTGCCTTAAATAGGTATCTTCAAAGCTTGATCCAAAGAAAACTGGACTGGTTTAAGATCTTGAAGATGTTTCAACTCTCCTCCGCAAGGCTTGGTGTGAAACGTCTTCAAGATCAGCATCTTAAAACGACATGATTTATATTGGCCAGCAGAGGGTGTCTGCAGTCGTTGCAAAATGATGTCTGGCTGCATCAAAATGACTGAGAAAATAACCCTACTTCTCAGTTAACTTATCACACTGGAGACATTTTCTCTACTGTAACAACACAGACTAGTGTCAGGTCCAATACAGTGGGATTTCACAACGCTGCTGGTTCTCAAACTGCTCCAGGACCTCAGCACATCACTTTAAACTTTATGCAACTGCATTACCGTGTGTCTCATTCAGCGGGTTTGAAAACACCTCACATCATCATACTGACTGTAATAAAGCATATTGCAGCAGAAAGACAAAAACCATGGCATCACTTTTCATGCCCTTAAGCTCCTGCAGTTGTCGACATTGCTGAAAAGCTTTATGAATGTTTACTCTGACTTTTCCTCTTGTTTTATCTAAACTCTTGTTGCAGCCTGCTCTGATTCTGCCTTTCTCTTCTTGCCTTATTTAGCAGGGCGACACGGTTACACATGGCACTGGTCGCCTGAGCTGAGCTTTCTCAGTAGATGTGGAGTACCTCATGCAGCAGTGACGCACTACGACAACAGGGAGCCAGGGATTTGATTGGTACTTTCCATCCGGACCACGTTTTTGCAGAATTACAGCCACTAGAGATGACGGTTGTAAAGACTGTTTTAATGAATAAAACAAATAATATCTGCTGCGTATACATTTTTTGAAAAATAATCATAAGACTTGGACTGTACAAGCTGGTTGAAAAATTAGTCTTTCAGCTCCAGTTATTGTGACATGTTTAAAGAGATAATGTTTGTGTATATTTTGTAAGCTTGAAAGATTCCAATATAGGCTCTGTAAGGGTGACTGTTTCTGACTTGGGTTGGGGTACCAGCCAACAAAATAAACCTCCAAACCACACAGGATTAGGGCCTAGCATTGTTACAGACATTCTGTACATTTAGGCTTCCTGTGGTCACGTCTCTATACACAAACACCGTGAACAAAAACATGCATAAAACAGTTAAGTTCGTACATTTATTTTCAAAACAGACGTGCCTTCGACTAAATTTAGTGTACAGAAACAACGCGTGTCTTGTCGCTCCGCAGGCCATTATGGTGCAACGCTAACTATCTGCTGCTGAGCATGAGGTGACTTAAGGATGTATAAACCTTGTTGCTTGGTTGTCGCTCTGCATTTAAAGGCATAGACAGTACTCTAACCTCCCACCAGCATTCCAACTGCAATGTGTGCTAAAGTCAAACATAATTATGCACTGACGAGTCAAATACAAACCCACCTCTGCTCTGCTTGTGTTTACTCTGCATTAAGAGTTCTCAAGCTTCTGTCTCACCTTGCACTAAGACTTCTTCGCAAACTGTGACAGGGTTTTTTGGGGTTTTTTTGGTGCTTGTTGTGCAATGGCTGAAGCCGTCTCATTCAGACAGCAAAACCCAACATTTTCACAGGCTTCATGTAGCGGATTAGTCATTATCCCTAAATACAGGACTCCGCCACCTACGTTTAACGCTGAAAATCCCATCAAGGGGGTTTTGTTTGACTTTGATATCTTTAAATGATCCCACATTAAGCAGATTGGGCCCAAATCAAGCAGTCTGTCTTCTGTTTGAGGGAATTTCTTAACTTTGAGGAGGTTTGCAGCTAGACAGGATCATCCACAGAACACAGGAACGTTATAATTGAATGAATTACTCAAAAAATATTGTTTGCATGCATCAGTAAACAACAACTGTGAAACTACATGAAATCCACATGTATTTATGTTGCTCTGACCTTTTTACCTTTGTAATACACTGAGCACACAAAGTGCTGTTTTCAGCACATCATAAACTGTCTGGTCAACTTTTGAGTTAAATTAGTTTCTGGCTCCTGCAACTCTGAAACTTTCCTTTATACAGCTGCTGAGTCAGACCTTTTCCCGAAATAAACCTATGGCAAACTGAAGCATGGAAACAGTCTAATCTTACAGTCGAGATAAAGGAGTGCTTGGTTGAAGCGGTTGAGTTGCAACTAAGAAGCACTTTCTCACTTTAAACCATGTGAGACAGAAAACTGGTGATAACATCTCAGGCAGCCTTTAGGTACAAATTTACAAACACCTTTTTCCAACCCTTTTTATAAAGACTAAAACTCTGTGAGGTTGTTGGGTTTTTTTGTTCTGATGTTTAGACGTTTGTTCCAGCTCCATGCGTTCACACCTCAGAGAAGTGGAATAATATCCAAACCTAACTTTCTCATCCCTCCTCCATCATCTTCCTGCAATTCTGGGGTTTCAAACGGGTGACCTCCCATACATCAGCCCTACCCCAAAAGCTACCACCACCATTTTTCAGTTACTTTTACACTTCCGGCTCCATTTGGGTCCCTGTTTGTTTTCGAGACCCTGTAATTTCTCCACCAATCACTCACAAGGGCCCCCGTCAAGTCTGCCATTCATAAAGTTTAAAGTAGCTCTTAGTGGTCCGTGGAGTTTATTGAAACATTAAATTTGTATCCCAGCCGTGATGGTGTATCTTTAGCTGTAGCTTAACTCACGTGCTCGCTTCGGTCCCCTTACATCAACCACCAATTATGTTCTCCTCTTGGGTGTGGGTTGAGACTCGGTCAGCATCGTGGAGAAACCAGAAGCATCAACTGCTGGCCAGAGGGGCGACCAAAAACAGACAAAATGCAAAAACCTTTATTCTGAGCACTGTTATCATTGCAGAGTACAAACACAAACATCAGTCAGATTGCCAGTAACACTTTCCAGCAGTGTTTTCTGGAAATTTCTGTGAAATCTACAGGCTGCTCTTGGATAAAGCTGGAGGCCTTTAACAACAAGGATAACCTTAAGGAGCCAGCAAATGTCATTTGCAGAGGGTCAGACAAAGAAAATCTGCCCTGTCACCACTCGCCATGCGTGTTTGTTTATCTTTTAAAAATATATATATATATTTTCTGGTTGCTAAAGCAACGTCTTCCATTTGTTTCTTTTGTATAACTGACAGTCCAGAACCAAAGACTCTTCATGAATAAAAGCTGCTTTCAATTTCATTCAGGAAGCAAAATGTTTTGTTGGCCTCTCTTGAACATAATTGAATTGAATTTTTATTAGGATGGTTGGTGATTAATTTTCTTTTTATGGATCAATTGAATAGTTGATTTATCTTTTAGGTAAGTCCAGATATACTTTTTTGGTCCAGAAGGGATTTTTTCCTTGGGCAAATGGAAAAGAAAACAAACAGCTAATATCAACTTAAAAAACATTATAAAAGTGTAAACAATAGATACAAGTCAATTGGACCACTGGGTTAAATTGAAGACTCTAAAATCTGCACAAAAATGTGACTAATACAGTATAACATAGTAGAAAGCAAAAAAGTAAAAAAAAATATATGTATACAAAAAGTATACAAAAATACTATGATGTTGTGCCTTTGACTCCATGTTCGATATTTATAGATTCTTCAAAGTGTAGTGATTCAGGCGGAGCCTCCAGTAGTTCTACTTTTTCTGTAATAAGAGTTATCTAAATGTGCAACTGATCTAAAATGTAGTAAATGGCATTTAAAGAATATTTATTTTTGTTGCACAGTAGACAAGTACCTGAAAATTGTACTATTGCGCAAATGTACTTTTAATCACTGACACCAACTATCACAGAAACACATAAAAACCCAAATCAGCCCTCATTTAGGATTCAGATTTTAGAGACTGTGAGACTCTCTGGGACTTTGGGTGTGTCATCGTCATAATGACTCTTTTTTCTAAATTCAGTAAAACATTTATGTCATATATTAAATAAGTGACAAGAAAATGAAAGCATGTGCGTATTTTACATTGAGGGTCTCTTAACAATTTGAGAGCGAAGCAACGTCAGCTTAAAGGCTGTGAACCTAATTCTTAATGGTTATTACAATGAAGCCTGTCGACCACATCAAGCTGCTGCGGCGGCGCTGTAATGAGCTGAGCAGAGAGCGCCCTGTCGTGCACTTTCACAGCCTTCAATTCTGCCACCATGAGCACAAGGACACAGAGTCCTTCACAAACAAGTGCAGAGGCGTGTTGACTGTCGAGCGAATTAAAAAGAAATGTGCTGCAAGGTTATAAACAACATCCAAATTACTCAGTTAATTCAAGTCTTCCTCAAGCCAAAGTACACTTTGGTTCCAAGGCCTAGCATAGACTTTACTGCCTCCTCACTGGCTCTCATGCAGATGCAGAATGTGGTTCCTTTTTTTATGCATAAAGAGATGAATCATTGTTCTTTTGCACTGGTTCAGCTGCAAAATAAAATGAATAAACTTAAATCATTGGAACCTATAAACATATAAAACTCCACCCTCTCTTGCTCTGTCATTTCATCTAAATTGGACTAAATCTGGAAGAGCTGGGCCTCGTCTTAGGCACAAGCATAAAGAGATTTTGAAACACTTTAGTTTAACTAAAATGCATAAAAAGTAGTGGCACAGGGAACACAATCCAACTGGAGAAATCAGCCGGGGGAAAACTTGCAGGACAAACATGACTTACTTTAGCTGATAAATCAGGACCAAACCTGTGCAATCAGGCTGAAAAATATGACTCGCATTTACGACCCAAAGCTTGTCTTCCTCTTGCTGGAGTTGCACATGGAGCATGGTGATTTCTCTACCTCCGCACAGCCTCAGGTAGTAAGTCTGCACCTTTGCTGTCAGCTGTCACTTCTGTCTTGGTTACAGGAGAATTTCAAACATTTGGGATTGAAGATCACAAATTAGATTTTAAGTACAAACTTAAACAATGCTTGCCAAACATGATTAAGTGCTAGAAACCAGAGAAGGTAGCACTTTAGAAAATTGCAGATAATTTGGTCTAATTTACAGAAAAAAAAAGGGTTCAAACGAGTTCCATGTTTTAGAATCTTAATTATAGCTCTGGTGAAAGACGCCTGTCAAACTCACGTGTTGTTAAACAGAACAGAAAAGAAAAAGATGTCTCATACAAACTTGGTGAGGACTTCAACCCAGCAACGCTTCAGGATTTATGTTGTCAGCAGTACGTATGTGCATTAGGGGTGCACAGGATGTACCATACATGGTCCCATGTTCAGGAAGATCCTGGGATGGGATTCACAGTACCCTACACATCGTTTATGGCCACTTGTGTGTTTGAGAACATGTGATTATTTGGGTGTATGCATTTCCGATGTGGCTGGGCTGAAATTGAGAAATTACAGTTGGAGGATCTCAAAGTAAGCAGGGCAAGGTGGAGTGTGAGGGAGGATAATACTGGAGGATAGCGCTGATTGAGGAAATACAGCATCATGACAGAAGCTAGCTGTAATTGTAGGAATAGGCCTGAAACCTCTGATGAGGTATATGCACAGAGGGGACCAAAAATAACAAGCGACCACAGGAGCATGGCGTCTTCACTGCAGCAGCGGCCTGATAACGCTCCATGCACGGAGACGGCTGTGCAACAGTGAAAACCTGCCCTCTGGTGTCCAAACAGCTGTACTGTTTGTGAAGGCTATTGCACAATGATTTCGAAAGGCTTCACATAAACTAGCTCAAATGTCTTTCCCAGTGGCTCCTTATATAGTTTTTATTAGCTGTTTTGAGGGGGAGAAACTTGCAAAAGTACACAACTTAAGTAAAAGAGTTCATGCTGAAATAAAGACCCCTTTGTCCTTAATAAGCCAAAATGGCGAGCTGACCAAATAATTCTCAGGAAATGTACAAAGCTAAATCTGTGAATCTCTCAAATAATGCAGCCATCAAAATATAAATAGACATATTTATTTGCTTTCAATCCAAGTAGACTCAGCTCCATGCTACCTTTCATCCATGGCATTCTGGACAACCTTTCCCCACCACTTCCCTTGTTTACCTTATCATGGCAGGCGTGCAGGGGCCCAGACAGTCAGGAAAAGTAAAGGCAAGTCTCCTGCAGCCGGCTGGACAAAATGTAAATTTGCAGATGAGTCTGCTACTATACATCCTCAATGCAAGCTTTATACAAGCAACACAGGTGCCACTTCAAGTAGTTTTTCATAGATTTGTTTTGACTATTTTAGAAACTGTCATATTTGAACAGCTATTATATCATAAAAGAATAAAACTTTATGTGTATGTCCAGAGCAATAAAAACGTTGAATTTTGATTGAAAAAGTGTACAAAAAGCCTGAAAAAGTAAAGGTGTTCTTTGATTGAGTCGATTCCTCCCACCATGCATGTTTGAGTTCTTTGTTTGGCTTTCAAACTTTTATTTTGTTGCTGCAAACATGATTATTTCTAGTTCAGAAGAAAGACTGAAATAAGTGATAATCATGTGTCTGGATATTCAAGACACAGAGGCACCCCTGATGTGACATGCCCGTTTTGGGCAGATCTGTCTGCTAATTACAGCCTAGCTCTGAGGAGGGAGGTACTTGCTTGGTAGGGGCTTTTCTTTTTTTTCTTAATGATGCAAGGGGTAGATATAGTATAAATACTCTCATCATTGTACTGGAGAGCAGCATATCCTCAGTTGTGCTCCTACCCTAAGGATATACAGCAGCATCAGGGGCTCACTGGTGCTGAAGAGATTGATTTTTTCCCTTCTTGGATACTGGTACGTGTGTTTTCTCTTCCCTTTCAAACAGCCCTAATTCTGGAGGAGTGTAGTCAACATCCAGGCTCATTCTAGGCCTGTGTTGTTACTTTGGCATTCTTGGAAAGGGAGGCAGATTTTGGCTGACTTTGAGTTTCCCAGGTCATGTAGGATTCATGATGCTCAAATTGACTTTAAATTCATTGTACATTGCTTATTTCTAAAGCTATATTGACTGTACAGTTACTGAGAAAGTTTTCGAGCCCTGTATAGTAGCTCCACACTAGAGGAGCTTGCTGAAACTGTGTACCTTAAGAGTGGTTGTTTTTTTCCGGCAGGTTTGAGTTTGCAAGATGGACATACGAGTAGCGTGCATCCTCCTCTTTATGGTGGCCTCCACGGCAGCCCATGGGAAGGGTTATGTGGTGAAGAAGTTGGTGAAGGCCCCCCAGTACCAGCCCTACTCTGTGAAGAGCCAAGGTAAGAAAAATCATCTCACCACAGAATATGCAAGCATCTCTCCCGTTTAATCGCCAGAATAGTTGCCTCCAAGTCCGTTTTTCTTCACTAAATACAATATCTAGTAACATTTAGTAACAGTCTTGCCTTAGCTTTGAATCTTCAAACTATGCAGCATTGTTAAAATGGTATGAGCAGCAGCAGCAGTCACACAGACTCTAGGCACAGCCAGCTGCACTGTACTTTGAACAGCCTCCACCTTGCGCTGAATATGCCCTGTGTTCTGATTGGCTGCAACAGTCTACATGGCTGTCCAATCAAATTCAGTCTATCTTAATTAAGGCGTTTTAGTGTGAAAGCTTTTCACAGTGTGGACCTTAGTTTTCTGTTTCTCTCAGCTGATAGAAACACATACATCTAAAGAGGTGTTTTATTCATTTATTTGTTCTTTTTCATTCAGCTCAAGCTCAAACTTTATTAATATTGTTTTAATTTTCTTAGGACTCCATTTATCTTAACGCTCTAGTAGAAAATATTTTTTAACACGCCTGAAAATTTAGTTTTTTTATTTTCCTTTTTGGTTAAAACAACAAAATTGTTGAGGAGAAAACTGTGGTCGAGTTTACTATTTCTTTCAGTGCATTTAGTTTTTAGATTTGATATATGTTGGTAATTTGCTGTTATTTTAGCTGTAAATGTTGCAACAGTGTGTCCCTAAAAATTTCATATTTTCAACATATTCATATTACAACAAAGTCTTCAAATGGGCATAGGGACTAAAATGCAATACAAAATATGACATGTTGCTTCTTACTAAATCAACATATTGCTATTTTTATTCAAGAAACTAGCTGTTGGTGAATTATTTTTAGTTTGACTCTGACAATTACAGTGCAGTCACCCAGCAATGTGGTTTGTTTTGGGTGTGCCTGTTTCACTTAAAAGTAGAAACATCTGTTTGGCTTTATCAAACCATGCTGCTGTAAGGAGTGAGCCTTTTACACTCAAACACATGTGACCACATTAAAGCAGCACATAAAAAAGAATCCTTATTTATACCCGTTTTCATAAAGTCTCAAGATGTCTCTTAAAGTTTTTGGGCATATGGGGTGAAAAAAACCCCAAAGCAATTTATTGTTTTTATTTTATAATGTACATGCATTCCTCTTTTAATGATGTCAGAGTGTGATTTACTTCTTTGACATGCATTAGAAGATATTTGTATGTATTTATATTATTTTTTACATTACATTTAGAACTGAAAAATAGATAAATATGATATATTTTTTCACAAAGAAGCTATAGATATATTTATTTTAAAGCTTCATAGAGTTTTAAAAGTTGTTTTTAAAAAGTGTAAGTCCTAAAGTTGAAGGATAATATAAAAATATTTCTTATGAATCAGATCCAAAACAAACTCTCAATACTTGTGTAAAGAGACCTGCGCCCTCTACAGGAATAAAGTATAATTGAATAAGGACCAGTCATGGACAGCATATATTACATACAGTATGTACAGTCAATGGTACCAATAAGTTAAAATGACTTAAGTATAATGCATCCATCTTTTTTAACTTTATGAAAAACATTGGAGAGTAACAACTTGTAAAGTGTCATTCATCATGAGTTTGACTGGGAATGGTGAAAAATTAAACTTGCTCAAACTCACCCATACACACTGAGAGCTAGCCAATACAATAATGACTTTGACCATCAGCACCACAAAGAGATACTAAACACTGTGTTTCTAAAATATAAGTGGTTATTACTTTTTGGTACAAATCATGGCAATGTATAACACTTCTACAGATTAATATTTAGTTAATGTAACAGGGGTTATAAGTAGCGCTCTTGGATGCCACTTTGTAGCCATGACAACATTATTATCAGAGGTATTTGTGCTCTCTGGATTTTTGTATGCTTGTTTGGTTTTGATTGAAAGATGGTGATTTTTCTGTCTTCACATTTGTGCAAGTAGCAGGTGAGCCAGGTCCACCTGGTGAACCCGGCCCTGAGGGACCTGCTGGCCCAACTGGCCCCCAAGGTGAGAGTATTGAAGGTCAACCTGGACCACAAGGACCACCTGGACCTCCCGGAGCACCTGGTCGCTCCATCGCAGGCAAACCTGGATCTCCTGGTGGACATGGAAAACCAGGCAGCCACGGACAACCTGGTGAGAAGGGAGACACTGGAGCCCCTGGCCAGCAGGGACCCAGGGGAGCCCCTGGATCTTCTGGAAGCCCTGGACCCGCTGGACTTTCTGCTACTGGCAAGCCTGGACCTTCAGGTCTGCCGGGACCAATGGGACCAAGAGGAGAGTCTGGTCTGAAAGGACATCCAGGTATCCCTGGACTGCCAGGTGCTAAGGGGGACAGAGGGGTGGGAGCTCCTGGACCTCAGGGTGAGACAGGACCTGAAGGACCTATGGGTTCACCTGGAGCACCAGGTGAGGCTGGAGTAGGAAAGCCAGGTAGACCAGGTGCGGCTGGTGAGCCAGGAAAGTCAGGTAGTCCAGGTAGAGATGGTGCTACAGGTCCCATGGGACCAATGGGATCCAAGGGACATACTGGTGCCCCAGGTGTAGGTCTTCCAGGTAAATCAGGTGATAATGGCGCCCCAGGTATGCCTGGCCCAGTTGGTCCTAAAGGTCATATGGGACCAGCCGGAGCCACTGGTGCCCCTGGAGTCCCCGGATATGGAAAGCCAGGTGCAAATGGAGAGAAGGGTGAGAAAGGACCTACAGGTGCCACAGGTGCCCCAGGGGCAAAGGGTGAGCAAGGTCCAACAGGATATACTGGTGCTACAGGTGCAACTGGCGCCACTGGTCCTGCTGGACCTCAGGGTCCAGTAGGTTTCCCAGGTGAATCTGGTCCTGCAGGCTCTAAAGGCGATACAGGTGCAACTGGAGCTCAGGGACCTAGGGGAAACAAGGGAGATCAGGGAGCACAAGGTTTCGCAGGCAAGCAAGGTTATCCAGGTGCAGCTGGTCCTCCCGGACCCAGAGGAGCTACTGGACCCCAAGGTGACAAAGGTCATGGAGGTCTTCCAGGTACCCCAGGTGCCCCAGGTATCCCAGGCCCTGCTGGACCCAAGGGTCATCCTGGTCGTGCTGGTGAGTCTGGTGCCTCTGGTTCTGATGGTTCTCCAGGTGCCAGAGGACCTGCTGGACCTCAAGGTGCTAGTGGTGCACCTGGTCCTAAGGGACATCCAGGTCTTCCTGGCCCTTCTGGCCCCGCAGGTTTGGCAGCTAAGGGTCTCCCAGGGCCCCAGGGTGCCCCTGGTCAGCCTGGTGAGTCTGGTAGTGATGGAGAACCCGGCCCAGCTGGTCCTCCTGGTCCCCCTGGTCCTCCTGGTGAGGTTATGTTTGAGAAGGGGAAGGGGATGGGACTAGCTGAGGTTATGGTTAAGTCTCCCATGTCTGCTTTCACCGCATCTCTGGCCACCCCCTACCCTGCTGCTGGCAGCCCCATTAAGTTTGACCAGATAGTGTACAATGCTGAGAATCATTATGACCCTGAGACCGGCATCTTCACTTGCCAGATTCCTGGAGTTTATTACTTCTCCTACAGCATCCATGTTAATGGCGCACATGCCCTGGTGGCTCTGTACAAGAATGGCCAGCCTGTTATGTTCACTTATGATGAGTACAACAAGGGCTTCCTGGACCAGATGTCCGGTAGTGCTGTTCTCTTGCTCGATGAGCAGGACACTGTCTACGTCCAGATCCCAGATGATGAGGCCAATGGTGTCTTTGCAGCTGAGAATGTCCACTGCTCTTTCTCTGGCTTCCTCATTGCTTCAACGTGATACGTTGATACTGAACGTCCCAAAAGCCAACCAACTAAATTTGCAATCTATTTCTCAAACTAAAGTAAACTCCCTGTTCATTATTTCCTCAACCAAGCAGACAGGCAGTTCACCCTTCTTTGAGGAATAGTAGCATTGCGACTTGAAACTACAAGAAATAGGTGCTTAGAAGAAGGAAAACTAATTTATGAAAACAGGTGATCAGGGATGGGGGAAGCAATCCACAAAGTTACCAGTGAGCTTTTGTAAGGGAGACAGCATGTGAAATGCAGGTGTTATGTCTGTTGTGTCCTGACTTTTTTCCACTCTGTTTCTTTAATACTGACGTCAACTGGTTACTCTTAATTGTTTGTCTGTTTTTTTTTGTTTGTTTTTGTACCAGCTTGTTTTTGTTTGGGTGACCAATAATCTTATTAAAAGTACACAAATACTTTCTATGTAACATGTTCTAACTGTTAATCCTTGTGAGTGACTTGAATATTGTGAAATTGTAATGGTCAAATTGACCATTAAAATGAAATCAGTCACCATAATACTGTCATGAAAACACAAACTACCAACAACATGGTTATATTCCCGAACATGCATTATGTCATGTAAAGCATAATGACTGAAATAAAGGTTTCTAAACTAACTAAATTATGTGTAAGGAGTTTTTTTTATATGAGGACAAATATTTCTAAATATTCTTTAAATCTTATTGATTACTTGATCTTCAAGTAATCAATAAGACATTTAAAGAATATGCATCTTGCATGAGAACAAACACTCAAAGTCTTTATTTGATTGTGTTGATTGTATACTGGTCTATCTTTTGAAATAATATGTATCCATTTTCAAGTTACATTTTAATAAGGTTCCTTTAAGGAGGGTTTTGTGCTAATTGTTCTACCAAGCTTTCTGCCACATTCTCTCTATGATAAAAAAAATACAATTAAAACCCTTCTACTAGCCATCCTAGTACTTTGGAGCAAACCTTTAACTTTAAAAAAATAGCATAAACATGAAAACAACATTTAATATTGGGCAACTGAAAACAGAAAAACTCTCAAGTGAAAAACAAAGAAAGATTAAACCAGTGATCATATTTCATAAAAACTCAGGACTGAAGTCCCCGTGCTGAACAAATCTGGAATTTGATCTGTAGCAGGGTAGGCGCCAGTTCAGTCCAGTTCCTGAGCACTGCCGAGGTGTAAGGCAACAATCCCCAGCACAGCAGCTCTGGTCGGCACCCCCACTCTAACATCTCTCCATTAATTCATAGGATTCTGTTTGTACATGTGTGTATATGTCAACCTACGTATGTGTGCGTAGAATGTTCAACCTCAGAGTGTAAAATTCAATTTCCCCTCATGGGATTAATAACGTATATCTTCTTCTCATTATACTTACGTTATTCAAGATACATTTTCAAACTAATTTGTTAATCTGATATGACATGAGGCATTTTATGTATGCTGATATATAGTTTAACTGCACTGGGACTTTTTACTATCCATGTACCACTCACATTGATCAATTTAGAAGAAACAGTCTTCATCTAGAATGAACGATCTGATTCCTCAGTGTTATACATGCAACCATATCAACCTGCAACACACTCTTCTTTCACTAATCGCATGATTGATAGAAACATAGAAACATACTAATAAATACACATAATTCAAAGAAGCTGGTGAGTAGTTTAGGCAGTTAGACAGTAACTGCCTCTCCTCCAACAGTCAGGCTTCTGCTAATGGTTTCTGTCTCCAGTTTTACTGAGAGAAATCAGCTCGGTTCAATATAGAGCATCTGGGCGTGGTGCTCTCAAGGCATAAAAGCCCAGCCCCCATGCTGCCCTGGCTTTCTCTTTCTCTTTCTCTCTCTCTTTCTCCCTCTCTCTCTCTCTCTCTCTCTCTCTCTCTCTCTCTCTCTCTCTCTCTGGCTCGCTCTCTGTCTTTCTGTCTCTCTCTCTCATTCCAGGACTGGACTCATCACAACCATCATTTCCACGTCAGTCTTTGTTCTGTTTTGCTTCACATCTCACACTTCATTATGCCACACAGCCATGAGTCAAGTGTTTACCTTTTAACAATACATAGTTATTATTTGCAGTCAACTATTGTGTCCTTCCCATGTTTGTCCTGGCCTTTAAGCCAGGTGATGACAGCAGAAACACAAAGGAGCCAGTGTGCGGGAAAATTTGTTATATCTTGATTAGCAACAGACCACTGTCAAGTGGCTAAACTAGCTGTGTTGGTGGGACAACATGAATAAGTCAGAAGAAAACGATGATTTGTTTTGACTTATTGCTGTTTTCTATTACTTGCTGCTTGTAATACTATTGGATACAATCAATTCATATTGAGGTTTTACTGTTGTGCTGAATATCAGCACTGTGGTGATTATCTTTAACAACACTCATAATAATAATGAGAAAGGCTTTTCTAAAAAGATGAGTTTTTATGATTTTTCATGTGACATTGCTGAGTGAAAAGATAGTTACTGATGGCAGCATTTAATGCAATAATATCAATATTACAGTGTAAGTGTGCAGAATGACTAAAGATTTCATTTTAACATTAAAGGCAGATTATGAATGTTAAATTAAATATTTATTCATAAAAAATGTAGGAAAATCTTGATTTACCATCAGTAATTCATTACAGCAACTGCTACTTTACCTCTTTAACAGAAGATTTTGATATATTTGTTTTTACTGGAGAATCTGTGGATACAAGTACCACACATCAAGATATATAATTATATCATACATGCATCAAGTTTTACAAACCATAAGAAAAATACTGGTACAGTGCTAATAAAACTGGCTCACACAAACAAAGTTGACTTAAAAAAAGTTCTAAAAGCTTTCTTAAATAACAAGGGCTATCAACAAAATATTGTTGATATTTAACAAGGTTGGACCAAAAAGGATTAAGAACCTTTTTTCAAAGGTAGACCTGGCTGAGACAGGCGTAGAGACAAAGGGAGACAAAGTACTATTTACGAAACACTCAAATTTGCATTAAAAGAGAACCATGTACCGTATGAGTCAAATCTGGGAATCGCTAGTTCTAGCATTCAAGCCACTGACGTCCCAAAGAATCAGCTTCTATTTTAGATTTAAAAACATTGAAGGACATCAACTCCCTGAGTTTCATGTCATTCTGCAACAGATTCTGGGAACGAGTAATCCTTATTCAAGTTCCTCTTTTATATGCAGAAATATAATGACGCATATTGTAAGGTATTATGATGAGATGAAACTGTATAAAAGCAAATGAAAATAGTATCAGATGCATGGAGCCAAGGTGAACAGTTCCATGCTATTTAAAATATGATATGATATAAATAAATAAAATAAACCTCTTCAAAATTATTTTCATTCTTTAATAATTCCTGATGGAGATTCAGATTTACACTCTGTTATCTTAGAGACACGCTTCTCAAAACACACTAAAATACACTCTCATGCACAAACAGGATCTGTGGACATGCATAAGTGGAGAGATGTCAGAGTGGGGCTGCTACACAGTGCTACACAAGGAGCACACCAGAGCTGTTAGAGGTTCAGTGCCTTGCTAAAAGGCACCTCTCCAACCACCAGACCACCTTCACTATTCGCTCCACACCAGGAATTATTATTATTGACCGGTTGATTTATCTTTGATTTCTGTAAGAAACCTTACATCTGCAAGGAAAGCAGAAACTCTAGCAGTAAAACAAATGTGATATAGTTAACCAATAATATAACATCAAACTGCATTCAGTTGTATGAATATTAGTTGGGTACAAGCTGGGACGGACAAGGACCATAAAGTTTGAATTTCTCCTCACATGATGGCCACTGGTCGCCTGCTTGGTCGCCTGAGTTTACAAGAGCTACTCCACCATGCAGGTCTGAATGTGGGTGTACTGAAAATAGTCAGCTTGTGGGATGGGGGACAGGGATGGTCCTCTCTGGCAGGGCCACAGCTGTTTGATCTCCCCTGGTAGAGAGAGAGAGTGCAGGATGGTGGTTAGGTGAGAGAGAGGAAGCTGGTTTCAGGAAACCACTGGGGATTGCCATCCAAGGGGACTGCCATTCAGAGACGGGTCTGTGGTTGGTGCATGAGGTGGGACAGACAGGAACACAAATGCAGCACTGACCCCACAAGCCATACTCCAAAATATCTGCAGCTGTTAAAGGAATATTTTCTCCTTTAGTATGTGTTTTTATACGCGTATATATACTTTTTGGTTTGAATGTGTCTAGAAAGAGGCTAAGAGAGGACGACTCGGGGAGTGGTATGTGGCATAATGGGAAGCTGCATGGTTTAGAGCTGCATGTGAGGCCAACATGAGCAAGATGGGCATGCAGGCCAGAAAGCAGAAATAGAAAAATGTGTAAAACACACCCATGTTGCGGTGGTCAAAGCAGCAGTACAGAGGGTTAAACTGGGTAAAAGGAAATTGTTGGTTTGAATTCAGAATGTGTACAGCTACGTGTGGATAAAACATCCCAGAGATCTTTTACAACAAACCTTACTCTTAAAAAGACACTGTTTTTTAGTGGCGTTTGGGGTTTTGTCGAAAAAAACCCCAACATGTTGACAAGCGAGGTCAGGCATCAGATCTGTGAGCAGTCTGTTTGTTTCAGATACTAAGGCCCTAGACACTGTAAAAATGTTTGTTTCAAGCACTATCATTTAGGTTGGAAAGACCCAAGCTCTGTCATTGAATCAAACACAACTTACGTCGAACCTCGTCACATAATTACGATGCGGCTGTTCCTAGAGTAAGTCAGCAATTTCCTAAAAATACTGGAGGGTGGCTGAATGCATTCTTTTTTTCATACAGCAAAATGAGACTGCTTATGTGATTATGATACACACACTTTCAGTTCTTACTGGGGCCTTTGTAGTGTAGAGCTACAGCTGTTTTGTCTTCATTTATTGGAAGGTTGTTTTTTTGGGGGTTTTTTAAAAAATAGATTTAACTAAGCAAAAACATCTTTAGAGATGTTGCACTGATTTATTTTCCTTCTTACTGATGTGCTTTCACAGTCTGCTTATTTATCTTTAAAATAAGGGTTGTAAAACCATCTATATAATAAAATATTGAGCGATCCACATACAGCCCAACATAGTGTGAGTAAATACCGATTGGTGGAAAAATCAGGATTTATTTTGAAATGCAACACACGATGGTGCTGTAGAGCAAAGATTTAGTGCATTTATTCACCACCTCCTAAAATGGTTTAATTTCTCACCAGATGTAACAAAAAGGGACAGTAAATGAGCACAGAGTGCCGAGTCAAACTTAAGTCCTTTATTCCGTACTGTTCACACATAATAAACTTAACACCTATAACCAGTTTGTGATGTACATTTGGGAATTGAATAAAGTGAATCCTAGGTATTTACAGAGAAATGCTGTTGAAACATTGCACCCATGACCCTTCATTAATGGTTTCTAGTGTTAAATTGTGTTTCAGTCATCACAGTGCGATACAAAGTTTGCTTAAAACATCTCCCAATTTTATTCAATCTTACAAATGGTGAAAAACAAGAAAACTTCATTTACAATGGGTAATCTGTTAAAAACTTCAGTCATTTAGGTACATCTCAGTCATAAAACCAGTAATATCAAAGTCTATACAACGTGCATTACTACAGAGTTTTGAAATGGTGGGATCTAATAATGGGAAGTGATGAGCACCTATCATTTTGACAGTTCACTAAATCTAGTTCATTCAGGAATGGTTGTGTCCACAGGAGCATTGAGAGTTTAAGAGTTGTAAACAACTGTGCACTGCAAAGACAACATTTAAGACTTGGTTTAGGACTTTCCCTTTAAATATCACAATGTCATTTCTTGCAGACACAGCTTTAGCTGCTACATCCAATTGCCCAGCACCAAATACTTGGATAAAATATGTCGAATTCAGGTATGCGTCAACACAGTCATGGTTTCATGTAGAAAAACATTCACACTCGCATTCACACCTTCACACTCACCCACGTCACAATTGCAAGCACCAATGAGCAGTGAGGAAGCAGCACACTCGCCAGTACACCTCCTGTCCACCACTGCCAAGGACGTTGCAGTCATTATGGATGAGATGGTTGCAGAATAGTAAACAAACACCAACAAAAAAATGAACAAAAAAAAATCCCTGGTTTTAGACAAGTCCTCGCATTTCCTTCACACGGGCTCCTTCACCTACTTCATTCCGGTTTCTCTCTCAGTAGGATTACTCAGCAGCGGCCTCTGGACTGGCTGCCGTCTCTGGCTCAGTAGGTGAAGCTTCAGCTGGTTTCTCCTCTCCACCTGCTGCTGCCGCCGCTGGCTCCTCTGCCTTCACCTCCTCCCCAGCTTTTGGCTCCTCAGCTGCAGCCTCCTTGGCTCCCTCGGCAGCCTCAGCAGGTTTGGCCTCCTCGGCAGGGGCTTCTTCAGATGCAGCCTTCTCTCCCTCCGCTGGTTTCTCCTCTCCTCCTGCTGCGCTCTCCTCTGCTGCCTCCTCAGACTCCTTCTTGGTCTTCTTAAAGGAGAAGCCGCTGAGCTTGAAGGAGGGTTTCTTGAAGGAGAAACGCTTTTTCTTCTGCTTCCCATCCTCACTGGTGGATGGAGTGCCTTCCTCTGGCTTGGCAGAAGCCTCTCCATTTGTGGCAGCAGGCTCCTTCTCACCATTGACCTCAGCACCCTCTACTTTTTCGCCATCTTCTTTTGGCGCCTCCTCAGTAGGAGTGCTGCCGTTGGCCTGGACATCAGCTTTGTTGGCCTCCTCTGCAGCTGGAGAGGCATCCCCATTGGTCTTGGCATGTCCGTTCTCCTGGAAGAAAAAAATGAAATAAAAGATTTTATGTTAGTGTTGTGCACATCACTCTGCCATTTTAACCAAATTCAGTTGTGGACAATTTTCTGCCTGTAATCAAGCATGCGAGCATAGCAGTAGCCTACATATGAACATGTGGCTGCAAGACTAACCCATAAAAAAATCTGGCGTGCTTTGGTATTTAATCAATTTCAGCCTCTAGTAGTAGCCAATAGGAAAATAGTCCGAAAACTGCAGCAACATCTGTTACTAGGAGAGTGACGACAGATATGTGGCCCTCAGCAGTAGGCTGGCTGGGCAGACTGCAGTACCGCCCGGATCCGCCAGGTGGCGTTCAATGAGGATTTTGGGATACCAGAGGAATTTGGGATATTTTTATTCGTTTTTTAACGACTCTTGAATTCAAAATAAATGAGTTATTTAAATATTCATGTTCTTCCCTCGGCTTATTTCACGTATTTTATATATTTTAGGTGTACTGAATTGGTAAATTGTGTTTAAAAAAAAAAAAAAAACATGGCTCCTTTCTTGAATCTGGCAACAAAGGCGTGGTGGTATCGTTTTTTAAAATGGCCATGCCACCACCAGTGAAAGCGGCCACAACCCTTGCGCACGATTTTCAACCAAAAAAGCCACCAAATTAACTTCGAAATACCGTTGAAATTGTTCAAATTGATCGAAAATGCAATTTTAACTAAAATTTAATTCAAAACCCCTTGACATAATTAATAATGCAGTCTGGTCTCATTCATTTTCGAAATAATCATTAATAATTAACGTGCTGAAATAAGAAGCATTCATTAAAAGCCTTTTATGCAGCACATTATTTCGGTGCAAAGTTCATTAAACTGGAGAATAAAAATCAGTCGCCGGTGAAATTTAACATGTGGCCACTTTCCCTGAATGCCGGTGAGCGTGGGGATGCGCTACAGGGAACAAGGAGCACGCCATTGACGCAACACATTGCAAAAATGAGACAAAACCAAACTAAAATATTTCAAGCTTCATTTACCTGTCCATTTGTCTTTGCTGCAACAGCTGCACCTTCTGCAGGCTTTTCCACCGCAGCTTCGTCTTTTCCAGCGGTTTTGGAGATTTGTGCTCCCATGCTTTTTGGTACAACAAAGGAACCCAACCGATCAAAATGAATGAACAAAGACCGCAAGCTTCCTCCCCAAAATGTCTAGTCAAACGCCGACACCTCCTTCTCCAACCGAAAGACCAGGAATCAGCCCGAAACCGAAATGACCACAAAGGGGATGTGTGAGAGCTTGCAAAAATGTGGCAAAGGTGCAAAAGAAAGGCGAATTCTTTCGATTTTTTTCTCGAGCCCGGGTTTGTAAATGGAGAAATTGGCCCCGCCGCAAATGAGATGCGGAGTACAACGCCCAAGTCCACTGATGAATGGGCGCCGGGGCTATGACGACAAAGCCGCCCCCTCTCTGCCAATCACAAGTCCCCAACCCAACGAGGAGGCGGGCGGTGGGGGGGCTGGGAGATTGGGGGCTGATGGAGTCGGGGGGCGATGGACAATGGAAGAGCCACAACAACATGGCCAACAACTTGTTTTTAATATCACTGAAATGGTCAGAAATTGGCTGATTTTCTGACCAAATGAACGACGAAGACGTCCAACAGATTCCAGAGGGGGCCGACACAATTAGATGGACATTGATTTCGAGGCGGAGACTCTCTGATGGCAAGACAAATAACAAAAACAGCAGGTCAAAAGCATGCTTTGAAAAGACACAAAATGGCCAACATCTGGTGCTTAAATGTAGATGCCAGTCATTTGGATTGTTTTAACCGATATTTAGAAGCACATATTCTCCCTGCTGCCTGATGTTTTAATAAATACACCATGAGCTCCCCACCAGAGAAGATCTTTGTCTTTTTGTAAATGTAGGCCTAAAAAAACCTCCCCACAACATATCTATTTGCATTATTGTAGATTGTTAAATGCATATGACTTTTTTACCCAACCTTATTAAGAGCTTAATGCATTTATAGGTTAACTACAAAAATTAGGTCAGATAAGATGTATATTAATGATCCAGCAGCTTCTAAACAACAGTAGCCTATGTCGTGGACAGCTGAGCTGAGAAAACACTGCTCAGCTGATCTTGTGTAATTTCACCACGCACCTCCCTAACATATGCTTTCTCTGTAAACAGACGTCCCATGTACATCTATAAGCCCTTGTACCCCTTAGTACCCTCGTCCCTCTTCTTGCATAATAGCGTCTTGTCTGCCTGTTGCAGCTGGAGCATCCTGGTGACCCAGATATAATCAGAGTTTATGGCAGTCCGCTCCAGCAGCCTGCAGTGCTCTGACTCCACCACCAGCCACAAGTCTCCTCTCCCTGCCATCACTGCATGACCCACATCTCCATGGTTACCAGTCCAAAATGGCTCCGAGGCAGAACGGCTATACACGTTATGGCGATCATGACTGCTGGTCATGATGAAGAAGAAGTAGGGTGAGAGTGAGTTCAAAACTAAGCAGCGCAGACGCCAGTTTGAGGATTAAATTAGACATCTTTCAGTCGCCCTCCCTTCATCAGGCTAACTAGGCCACGCTCATTGTTGTTGTATTCTGATTACATGCAAAGCTGTGATTATTATGGAGGTCTGTCATGAATATGTAAGCCAGGGGACAAAGCCTGGAGGGCATGAAGTGTTTTCAAAAAACACCCTGCAACCCAGACATGCAGACATAAAGACTTGATCTGCAGGAAGATTCTGTACCCCAGGTGGAGTGTGTTTGTGTGTCAACAAGATGGAGCTGTAGCACACGGCAAAAATCAACACATGCAGACGGTTTCCATGGAGCTTAGGTCTAGAAATCATGCAGAGTGTCCATTTAAAAGAGCAAAACTGTAACATAAGGATGAAAGTCATGTTTCTTCAGCTTTGTTAGTGTTTTTTAATGAATTAAAAATATTTCCACCAAACAGTTTAATTATTCTGAAAATGGGAAAAATGTTGATCTGCACTTACAAATATTTATTTTAAATGGAAATTTACAGGTCAGGAAAAATATTTTAATAAATGATCATATGGACAAAGGTACAAAGCCCTTGAAGTCTAAAAAGTCAAACTAATCTTTTGTGTATGTAAATAACTTGGGGGCACAAAGTGAGATGGTATCTTGTGTGTACAAGATCTTTTTTTTCAGGACTTCATATAAGGGTCAGTGTCACTTATTCATGCTTTTATCACCTGCAGAATTGATTACTGCAATGCTCTTCTTTCTGGTCTTCAGAAAGGGAATATTTCTCAGTTCCAGCCTCTCCAACAGCTGCAGGACTGTTGATGAAGACCAATAGAGAGCACACATTACACCAACTTTAAAGTCTCTGCATTGGCTACCAGTGTTTTAGAATTGATTTTAACATTATTTTATTGGTGTTTAAAGGCTGTTAAGGGTCTTGCTGCCACCTATTTATCACATTTGCTTTTAATTTATGAATCTACCAGAGCAAGACCAAGCCTGGCTGTTTGATTTGTTTTTATGTATAAACACTTTGTGATACATCATTGTGTGCAAAATGTTTTAAAGCTGATCTGGAACAAAACATCAGTCAACACTGTTTAACTAACTGACAGTAACAATACTGATAATCCAATAATTATGGAGTCATTAAGGTTACAGCATCTCTACGCTTGAGTACAAATTTGCATTTTTTTTCCTTTGGATTTTGAAAAGTTGAATGCCTCTTGTTGTAAACTGTAACATACATGTTTTTGCTCTTCTTTTAATACTTTTTTGGGAGATATTTGCCTTATTGAATAGGACATTTCATGAGAGACAGGAAATAGGAGGATAGTCTGGGGATGACATGCAGCAAAGGCCTGAGACCGGGTTCAAACTCATGGCGGCTGCAATGAGGACTAAAGGCATGTAACATAACCATTTGGCTATCCGTCACCATCGCTTTTTGTAATATTTTATTGACACAAACAGTACATTAAGCAAATGAAAATTCGACTGTTGAGGTCAAGTTTTAAAAGCATCAGGTTATGGGGCATAGTAGGTTCACCAATCACCTAAGGACAGAATTGGTAGTTTGATTTTTATGTACTTATTCTGCTCATGACTATAATGACATGGTATTGAGACAAACAGGACAAACAGGAAACACAACAAGAACAAAACATGAAACAAAATAAAACTAATATTACTTAAACAACAACAGATGGAAATTCTTCAAAAAAATGTTTTACAAATAACTCCCGGCTTATCTGATAAAAACAACACAGATGGGTGGTACACATCATGCTTTATCAGGTACCATCCTCTTCCGTTCATTACATTAAAACAAGACGTGATACTTGTCTCCAAAACAATTGTCATCACAAAGGTTAAAAATCCTCTATCCAACACAAAGACTATAAATATGTATGGATGTAGCCTTGGGAGGTCAACGATGTGTTAACTACACGGGTTTTAGAGTCCCTTCAATGGCGATCACCATCTTGTCTCCCCCTTACTTTCACGTTCGCCTGTTCAATCAGTGCAGCTACGCACCTTTTTGTGATTTAAAGCTTATCCTTCATAAAATCAAAACAGAAAGGTTTAGAAAATGAATCCCACGTAGCTTACAGTGTGTGTCGATTGAGACATGAGATAATCCGACCTACTTTATTTTTTGAACCTGGCTGTAAATTTCTGCTGTAAAAACAAGCTTTTTTGGCTTGGTTTGTGACTCCAGCCTCAAGCGGGCACTCAACAAACTGCAGGGTTTTGCACTTCCACATTGGCTTCATTTTCAACCCTGGAGGTTGCCACTTAATATCTTTCAATTCCAATTATTCACTCTTAAATTACAGATCAACTAATTGTTCAGTCTCTGCTCAACAGTTAGTTTCAACCAGCCATTGGTGTTACACTTTAGAGGTAAGACAAACCACAGTGATCTAGTGTCTGCTTAGCCTGCAAAACCCAATTTAACGACACCTCTGTTTCAGCTGCACACCTTCAACCCCTCTTTACCCCTGTTCGCTGAGAAGTTATGAGTTCGAACTCACCATAAATAGGCACCATTAAACGCAAGCAGCAGACAAAATTGTCCTTTGCTCAAGCTGCAATTACCTGAGGCCTGCTTTGTTGTGTTAGCAGGCTAATGTTAGCATACTTTTAACTCATAGCTTCACATTGCTCATGAATTGACATAGAATTACTGTGATCTATAAAGACAATTATGGAAATTAAGCAAAGGCCTTCACATCCATGTATACATGATGTAAACACAACCCTGACAACAATGCAGCTGGCGGGACTCACACTTCTTGCTCATTGATCAGAAAGACATTTAGAGACGATATACTTGATTTATGTGAACACTGTTGCTTCTTTTTATTTTCAGTGTTTATTTCTCATATTTTCCTGCTCTTAAGTAGCTAATTCAGTCATCCAAACATGTGCATTTGTGGTAAAGAAAAAAAGAAAAGGCTGAAAAGCTGTAACACTGGAGGATTCTTGAGTAAATAGGGGTCAGCATTATGTTTCATAATTACCTTCCTGAGCCTGTTTAAAATCACTGCAAATCTTCATAAAGTCTGAAATGATCCGATCGAGGTGAAATACATGTTGCATTTTGCCCCCGCAAACTTTCCTCTCAGTGTCTGAATGTTGTTCTTTTACCAAAACAAAAGGCAACAATGTTTTTAAAGTTCAGCTATGCAGAAGCCTTTAGTGAGAATACCCCAAATAAGGAGCCACCGTTGTTCTTTCTATTTTTATGTGACAAAGTATGAGATTACTCTGCTGTTATGTATCATAGCAATTATTCTGAATTCTGAATCTCAGTTTAAATTCCACCACTAAAATAAATAGCATAAGTTTAGTTGGAACAAAAATGAATCCAATTAGACTGCAACTGGAAATTGTTGGTGTAACGTCATGAGAAAACACATTTTAAAACTAATTGATAAAGTCTTTTCCAGTATGAGGTTGTGTGCTCTCTTTTTCTTTTTTCCCATTATACAGACAGAGACAGGAGAGAGTGCTCTGATCACTTGAACAAACACAGACAATCTGCCAACCTTGCCCTGTTTTTCAGTCACTCCACAGACGAGGAGGTGACCCACTACACATTGTAGTCCCCTATTGGAGGAACGCGCTGTCAATCACAGGTCCTGGTCTGCGTGAATCCGCATCAGCCGTACGCAATCACAGCTACATCAAAACTCACACAGATCGCCGGAAAACCTACAGAGCATGCAGGATGCAATAAAAGCACAAAATGTTAGCAGTTAAGAAACGACTCATAACGCATATTAAACATAATATAACTCATACAATCTTTGTGAAGTTATACATTTTTTAAACCTTAAAAAACTGTTTTCTAACTGAATAATTTAATCTCCTATTTTGGTGTTCTTGTTTTCTTAATTTCAAGAACAACAAGAACAAGAAGCTCTTCAACATCGATTACAAGTCCCATCCTTCCCCCTTATGTTGATAGTTTATGTTTTATTTATTATTTTACAATGATCATTGTTGTTTGTTTTTTTTTGTCAAAGGGTATTTGAGTATTTAGAAACGCGCTATATACAACTAATGTATTATTATTATTATTCATTTCCTTTAAATATATTTATTTATAAAAAGATCCATAGCTTTATTTTGAAAGCATCAACCGGAATCTGCATGTGTTGTTGTTGTGAGCTTTCCGCTGGTCGCCGTCGTCATCATCTGTACGCACGACGGCGACAGGAGCTCCTGGATCGGCAGGGACTGGAATCCCACCGCTCTTCTCCCCCAATGCGAGGAAAAAACAGTCACAGAGAGTAGAAAATCCTCGGCGACTCCACCTCACGAAAGCCCGTCTGGAAACTCCGATGGATTAGTCTGATTTTCTTTCTCCGGTAAGCACGCAAATTTCTCCTCCTGTGTTGAATTTCAATTGGGTGCACCCGCCTTGTCCCCTATTCTGCGATGGGAAACTGCGAGATGAATTCATCTCCGGAGAGAGAGAGAGAGAGAGGGAGAAAGAGAGAGAGGGAGCAGATGAGATAAATAACACACTGTGTCAAGCCAACATTCACTCCAGTCCTGCAGATGTAGGGCCATATTAGGCGGTTTACTGCAGCCCAAGAAGACGTAGAAGCACAGAGAGAGAGCGACGGGGGAGGTCTTGTATTTGTGCATGATGTTTTGCTGTGCTGAGATTGTGGAGAGGGGGCTCCTCTAGTGTTGCAGCAGCAGCAGCAGCAGGAGCAGGGATGGATGCGCTGCAGAGCTGAGCTGACCACTGAGGCCACGCATAAACGCCACATCGGCCTGCAGACAGCCTCCTATTGATTCATCGCAGAATAATTGTCATATGCTACAGGCTAATTGCATTGCCACCTCGTTAAATATCCAATTAAAGCTGTCCTAATCGGGTTATCTGATGAATCTGGAGCTGCAGCCATCCATCTTGTTGGCAAACACCGGGGATGATGATATTGTGTGTGTGTGTGTGTGTGTGTGTGTGTGTGTGTGTGTGTGTGTGTGTGTGTGTGTGTGTGTGTGTGTGTGTGTGTGTGTGTGTGTGTGTGTGTGTGTGTGTGTGTGTGTGTGTGTGTGTGTGTGTGTGTGGAGCCAGGGACCTCAAGCATCAGTTGTGTTCATGTGCAATGAGTTAGCCAGGTTTGCAAACATGCACCGAGCACCCTGGAGCTCTTATCTAGCCAACCATTTGCCCATGTATGACTAATACACCGTTAGCATGCGTGATATGTTTCCTATGTGAAAGAAAGGAGCTGCAGATTATAGTTCATGGAGCATGTTGATTTCCCCCTCAGGTGCCCTCTGTCCATACAGCTGAACAGACAAAACTGGAACACAGGCCTTCCCTTCTGGTAAATAAAAAGCGTGTCAAACAGAAAGGAACATGTTAAGAGGTTTTTTTTTTCTTTCTGCGCTTAAAGCAAATAAATGTGTTCAAGTAGAAGATATTTGTTTTCCTGTTTTTTTGTCAGTCAGCAGATGTCAGTCAGTAGATGGGCTGCAATGATTTATTGTTCTCATGTAGACAAGCAACGACTAGTTGATTAATCCATTCATTGATCAAGGCAGGGCAAGCTTATTCAATAGAGAATGAATCAGCAGCGTTTTGACATTTGGTTGACATTTTTTGAGTCATTATTGAGGCAAAATGCCAAACATTTGATGGTTTCAACTTTAAAGATTCTCAACGTTACTTTTTTTTTTTTTTTTAAAGATTTTTGGGTTTTCAATGCCTTTATTGGAAAGACAGAACAGTGGATATAGCTGGTAATCAGGGAGCGAGAGAGGGGGGAATGACATGCGGGAAAGCAGCCACAGGTCGAATCCGAACTCCCAGTCTAGCCAAGACCACAGCCTCTGCACGTGGGGCACGCAAGCCAACCACTCGGCCACCGACGCACCCACATCTCAGGCTGTAGCCTTGGCTTTCATGATGGCTTAGTCTGCTAATAGTTCACTTGATTAACTGAATAGATTCAAATGTTTTTCCTTTGGGACCAACAGTACGAATCATGATTTTCAGTTTATAATTATACAAAACAGAAGAAAAAGTATCAGTCCTCAGACCTGGAGAACCTGCACCAAAGAATTTGGTGTTGTGTTGATTCAGTATGACCTCTTTTTGTATAGTACTGATACATTTTGTGGTTGGTTACTCAGATCTACCAGAAGATTTCCAACCCTTCATCATTATTTCCATTGCATTCTCACATTGAACATTACCCTCCATTGGCACCACAATTGGAAAAGAACCATTTAAACCCTGAATGCGGACTGACAGGCAGAAGAAGCAAGAAGAAGAAGTGTTTGTTATTTTCTCCCATTTGGAAAATATTCCTCTATAAGGCCCAAATCTCACTGACTTGAATGGTGGTTTTCACAGTCAGCTCAGTGATTTAACAACATGACTCACTCAACTCACTCCACTGTGAGCATTGTGACACTGAAGCCCGGTTAGTCTTAAACCCACACGTAAGTCCTGTATGAAGCTCAGCTGTGGGTTTCAAATAACGAGCTCATTGAGAAAGTGAAGAATGCTTTGAAAGCTTTAACACTGCGTTTCATTGTGCTCATAATCTTGTAGCAGAGTGAAATGTGCCCATTGTGTTGTTGTCGATACGCTGAATGAACTCAGTTGTCCGACACAAGCAAATATTGTAACTATCCAGAGAATGGTTGCCATAAGGAGGAGATTGTCCGAGTTGTACCCAATCCAGTAAACACAAGAGCAAGATTCAAACGTATTGAAATGTGCACACAATCGTAACATATCCTCTTTTATGTCATTTAGTTTCTGAATGAACAGAAAGTTTCATTTTGTATTTTAATAAGGTCGTTGCGAGGATGACTTCAGTAGGAGGGCTGTTGGAGGTTTGACCTTGTTTCCACGTCAATGATCTGAGTGAAAAAAACGCCCCACACTGAAAATCAAACAGAGCTGACTTTTTAACAGCTGCACAGATGATTATTTCTGAACAACAGAGATATTGAACTCATCGGGTATGAATGAAACAAAAGGCCATGTTAGCTGAAGTATCTTAATGTCGAAAACTCAAGGTAAGTTTAGGATGAATAATAGAATAACACAAGGACAGCTTGTTACACATTAAATAACCAGTAGCTAAACCAGTTCATCGACTTTCAGACATTTTTTAGACAAAATGGACAATAAATCTGTCTGTCTTAATGTGCGTGTTTTGATGTTAAACCAACTTTTTTTAATCTCTTAACTGAAAGCCCTTCTTGTAAAATGTGGAACAAATGATCATCTATTTTAGCCCCCTGCAGTAACAGATGGCTGACGTCACTCAGGCGTCACCGCTCATTTGTTGACTATATGAAATGTCAGAAACATTTTTTGTCCATTACCTTCCTCCCAGAGTCCAAGTTCATGTTTTGTTTTTTTGTTTTTTAAATGTACTGTTTTGGTCCAAAACCAAAAAAATTGTCATTTTACATGTTTTGAATTGCTGTTGATCACAAAATAAGTCAACATTTGAGCTCTACTGGAAAATCTAAACCAGTGCTCTTTGTTGTTTGGGTCCACAAAATTCAGTTTCCATACTGCACATGTGTGTTTCTCAGGCTGATCTAACTGTCGCCTGTTTAATCCATCAGTCACGCCCTGTGACCCTGACATGTCTGTCTTTTTAATTTAGTGTATTGATCGGACGGCTCTACTTGAACTGGCTGAGGATGTCATCATGTCCCCCGGCTCTCTGTGTTATTGTACATCATGAACACTTCAGCCTCGAAATAAAAAGCACTTATTTGAGGAAATTAATTTCTCCTGTCCTGTAACTTTGTGTTCCTATAATGTTGGCATCTTCATGTCTCTCCACTTCCAATTCCTGGTGTGAAAGAATTTTACAGTGTGGCTGATGCGTACAGTTCAATAAAAGTGGCCAGACATCAAAGTCAGAAGTCAGTCTGCATCTTTGGCCAATCAGGATGAGGGGCTTTAATACAAAACCCCTCCTGAAAGCCTCCTCCTTTTGTCGTTAACTGTTACGACACGGCAAGTAGATAGAGTTCCATCCCCATTGGACCTTTTATTATCACGGCGGCGCGGCCCTCCCGGTGTCAAGCTGTTCGTTTGGGTCTGAAAATAGCATGACGAGGGTTCTCGCAGGCTGAGGTGGTCATGCGATACCCAGGCAGTGCCACGTAAAGACAAAAAGCCCAGCGGCTGTGATGCCATCGTCTGCTTTTTTTTTTTTTTTTTTTTTTTTTTAGGAGGAGAAAGCTGAGCTCTAGGTTGAGCACAGAGCAGTCGAGTTATTATCTGTGCGTCCCTGAAATGCAAGGGAAGAGAAATCATTATGTTCCTGCGCTTTGTCTTGACATTTTGATACGATCCATAGAGTTGATTCATGCGTGTAATTGAATTAACAGAAAGGAGTCATCCCTTGGATCTGAACGCAAATGATGAACACTCTTGGTATATTGTTGTGACTGTAAATGTGATGAATCTGCCTGTTGCTGTAAACGCACTTAGAAGCGAAAGGTAATAAATCAAAATAACCGCCGAATTTAGCAACTTTAACGACAGCACGAAGCGCACACAAACACAGTTCATATGCAAATGTTTACCAAGCTAACACTGCCAACAATAAGACAAAGCACAAAGGGAAGGAACGTATATAAACAAAACAAGATGGCCTAGTTTCTGTGCAGCAGAACGCTCACAGACATGTTGAAGCTGTGGTTGTCCCTGGGCCTTTTCTCTTCAAGGGAAGGACCTTTTTCTTCTTCTTTTTTTATAATCCTCCACAGGCAGCACGACGACGCGAGAGCTCCCCTCATTTACTGTGATCCCTCCAGGAAACCAAGCTATTTCAATCACTGCAGTTCAAGAGCAAATCCTTCAGAAAAAAAACACACCTGTGTTATCCCAGGTGGTGCAGTTAATATTTACCTGCTCGGCGTCGAAGGTTTTAATGTCACTTACTGCTTTGTTCTGTCACACTGTTGTTTTTGTGTTTGCCTTGTTCTTGCAGAAATTGGTATGTTTGCTGCCAGCCTGTGAAGTAATGCTGGTCCATTATCTGGTTATTAATGACTGTGTAGCCCAGGGAGGCTCAGTTGTAGAGTCGATTGTGTCTCAGTTGGAAGGTTGGGGGTTTGATCCTCAGCTCCTGCAGCCACATGTCCGATGTGTCCTTGAGCAAGACACATAACCCTAAGTTGCTCCTGCTGCTTCATCGTCGGCATGTGAATGGGACTAGCTAAGTGTGACCTGCGGTGTAAAAGCACTTGGAGTAGTCACAAGACTACAAACACCATTTAATGTTTACCAGAGAAAAAATCACATAACTGCCTGAAGTAAGAGGCTGTAAATGTTTTAAAGGTGTTGTTTCACCTTAAATATACTGTACCTGTGCTACTCTGGAAAGAGAGTGCTGTAAATATCAGCAAACAGGAGATGTAGACTCCACGCAGTGAAACCGCTCTCCTCCTCTTCTTGTATTTCAGTCTGTGGTCTCAGCTTTGGTCTGGATTTATATTGTAACACTATCACCGAGCTTGTTCCTTTCTGGGTATTTAATGGAGTTTAATAGGCAGTGATAAATCACAATGATCTTCTTCTCTCTGCAGAGACTTCGTTCTTCTTCCTTTAGTTAACATTTGGAACGAGCATAGGAGTAGAGCGTCGGTGCCGGAGGTTAACTCTGTATTTGGTCTGCATGCATTCTTTAACTTTCATGTACTTGTTGACCGCAGGGAGCAGAGCAGCGATCCTGGTGTGATAAAGAGCGACGGCCTGAAACGTCAAGTGCAGAGATAAACTCCATTAAATGTGAATTGGAGCTTCTCCTCTATATCTTCTTCATCTGGCACCCGTTACCCTGTAACGATTCAGATGTGAATGCTGTTTGATTTTTCTTCATCCAGAGTAGAGAAATACACTTGTAGGAATTACACAATAGTTGGTTAGTTATAATTGCAGCTTATTGTTCCTGCATACTGAGAAATATGCAAATGACAGCCTAGAAAAGAAGCATGCAAACTTGCCTTTGTGTTTTTATGTTCGGTTAGAGTGATTGTGTTTTTTTTCTGCGACCACAGTTTGTTTGCTGTATTTCAAAGAGTCGTGTTTGAGAACATTTTACAGATAAAACTTTCAAAGAGCGTTTTAATTCTTCTTTAGACATGAGGATCAAACACTGATGCAGCTAAAACACTGTATTTAACTTTTCCTGTACCCTGCTACAGTTCTCAAAGTGACACATCTGTTAGCACTTTTTTTTTTCTGAAGCAGGCATTGAGGTTTCTTTCTAGTAAATGTAAAACAGGGCCAGAAAGAATTTGGTCATATATTCTGTAGCTTTCCTTGTAACCATTAAACTCCAGTGTCCTCCAGCACACAGCTCAGAAACCAGCTCAGTTTGGGCTGCAAAGTAACTTCCCTTGTCATAATGGAGCCGAAACGAAAAGATGTTCAGGTTCACACTGACAGATTTAAATTTCTTGAAATGTCTAAAAAAGGACAAAAATGAAAAGATATTAAAAACTAAATATTTATGTATCATTTACATTTCCCCCCCGGGGGACAAATAAATATTCTTTTTTTATTTTTATAAAATGTAACTGAATTAAAAATACACAAAACCAAATGTTTTTCCCATTGAGGGGCTCAAACTATTGATTTAAAAAAAAAAAACATGGGTGATGCCGTTGTGATTTACAATCAATTGGATTGACTCTTTAGCTATCCATCAGCTATATTGTAACTCAAAGATGAACCCTAAATCTGTCATTTGACTGTTCTGCTGTCACTTTTTCATGACCTCATATTTCATCTGTATATTGGAAAACGTGTTTTTCCATAAAACTGTACCATTCTTCTTGTTACATTAAATCGCTCTTGGCAGAAAAGAGGCACCACCTGTGAGCGACTCTCCCAATAATGTGGATTTATCCGAGGTCAGAAGTGGCGTGATAGTTCTCCTCTTCCTCCATCTGCTGTAGCTCCGGGCTTTGCCCCCAGCACCATCTCTCTTCATGCACAGCGACTGAAAACAAGTGTGTTTCCAATTAGTTGCTCCAAAGTCAGCTGGCTGCTAATGGTAATGAAAGACAACCGTGCTGTCAGCGGTCTCTGCATAGTCCTGTTGAACCGGCTTAGAGGGGCACACGGTGGGGCAGACTGTGCGTTAGTATGCGTGGGTCTTTTAAGATGGTTAGGCTCTTTCTAATTGGCTAAGCAGATTGCCTTGCTCATTACAGAGACTGGTTTAGCTTTTCTTTAGTGAGGCCAAATGCTCCCCCCATGAGACGCAGAGAAGAGCCAGGGAGAGGTTTGCTGTTCAGGGTCTCTCTTTATGCTGTAAATCTGTTGATGGGTGTGCGGCTCCTTGTAAAGAAAACACAAATACAGGGCATGCCAGCTTGTAAATGCAATGGCTGGGTGTAAATTCCACACTCGCAAGTGTGGTCGTTCACTAAGGTGGGAAAGTAAAGCATCATAAGTGGTGCTTTTTTTTTTTTCTTCATTCCAACGAAGCTGTCTTTTGTTTTTTTCAGCATGAAATATCATGATCATCAACACATTCAGATACTGTATTTACATGATGATGATTGCTTTAGCAAGACAGTGCAGCACTGTCACTGTAGGCTCTGTATAATTGGTAATGGAGTTTAGAGTATTCTGTTTAATTTCAGCCTAATTGAAAGATATTTCACACAGCTTTGTGGAACTCTCAAAGGAAACGCTGGAATAATGGAATATTGAATCATAATTTCCCCAATGGAGCCAGCTGTTGAGCCGTTATGTTACCTACAGTATGTGCTGATTTCATCTTGACTCCTCTTTCCACCCGCAGAAAGTAGAGAATGGGCTGTGTCCAATGTAAGGATAAAGAAGCAGCTAAACTCACTGATGACCGGGAGACCAGCATCTCACACAATTCGGGGTACCGCTATGGATCCGACCCGACGCCGCAGCACTACCCCAGCTTCGGGGTCACCACCATCCCCAACTATAACAACTTCCACAGCGCTGCCTCCCAGGGCGTCACTGTGTTCGGTGGAGTCCACACGTCCTCACAGTCTGGGACGCTTCGGTCTCGGGGTGGAACAGGTGAGGCAGAGGATGATCTATACACTGATTACTGATGATGTATGAAAGCTTGTGCATTAATGAGCATTTAAATAATACTCTCATTAGCATAGAAATCAATTTATATAACTCGTAAAAGCAATAGCGGGCCTAGATCTGAGTCTTGTGGGACCTTACAGATAACGCCATGCTCAAATCAGGTCTGATTAGAATCTTTGTAAATAGGAGGTCTGACCTGACACCTCTGCCCGAGCACATAAAACATGAGTTTACAGAGTTTACAGGTTTGTGTTCCCAGGCTAATAAATATTGGACACATGGGGAAAATGGCTAAACTTGAATGCTCTATAACGCTCATTTCACTTGTTTGAAATGTTACGCTACAGAACTGAAAATCTAAAATTGCAATTACATGTCCTTTAATGTTGAACTATTCCATTTGAGACAGCCGGACATTAAAGGTCACATATTACTAAATTTCTGTTTTTCAAACTCCAATATGTATCCTTAGTCAAGCCACACAAAGTCCCCAATTATGAGAAAAGTCCATCCTCTCCGTCTTTTGCCTCCGCTACTTTTGGGGGGGGGGGGGGGGGGGGGGGGGTCAATCACAAAAGAGCAAATAAACAGAACTCAATTGTCAGTGTGCAGGTTGTTTACATGTTAATTCCTCAGAGGACTGCTTAATGTCTGGTTCTCATCAACTACTTTGTTATTCAGCTGATCGTCCGACTTAAATGAAAGCCAGTATTCTGTGAGGCACGTCTGACAACCATAAAGATCAGATGTTTTGCTGAATAGCACAAAAGTGTTTTTTTGTTTGTTTTTTGTAGTGAAGAAGCTGCAGTCGTTCACTTAAGATTTCAAAGATACGTGTGCTGCGCGATGATGTATAAATTAGTACAATCTTTCCCTTTGATGTAAATGACTTGGTTTTTAGTTCCCTATCACAGATAAACAAGCTGCATTCACGGAGTCAGCACCAGCAGCATGTATGAATCATATGAATAAGACATTACTTCAGGAGGGCAGCACTCAGCTACAATTTTATCTGAGCATTTAAATAAAGTAGCTGAGGACAGAAGCCTCATCTGAACTGCCTGAATAAAGTCAGTGTTTGCCAATGAGACAGAGGGCAGCTCATTTATTTGTTTATTTATTTTTTGGAGGCAACTGGAAATGTGCGGCGTTTTATCCGAGCTCAGGCTGTCCGGGGACGATTCAGATCAAATCAGAAAATGAAATCATTTGAACAGTTTCAGGCTTATTCAGGCCGTTCCAAATCACATCTGATGAACTGAATTGGCCTCAGCATTCCTTCGGGATGTTTGGTCAGATTAGACTCGGCAGGCGGATGATTTTTTTTCACTATGCAAAAAAAAAAAGCTTCTTTCATTTGCATGTGAAACTTGTAATTGATGATTTATTTTATGTTTTTTATTTGTTTGATTAATGGGGGGGGGGGGGGGGGGGGGCTTTGCAGGGGTGTGTCCAGACTTTTTTAACTTGGGGGGGCCCACCTGGGGCCCTGACTAGTGCAGGGGGGGCCAAGTAACCTAGCATTATTTGTTGTCATTTGATAATTTGTAGTTATAGGTGATGCTTTAAAATTAAACATAACACAGAACTTACAATAACGTTATTTTCTATCAGTCCTATCAGTAAACAGAAACTAAAGGGTATTGAGGCTAAACTCTTAGTCAATGATCTATAAAGAATAAGGTACTAATTAGCACTTAATAATGACTAATAAGCAGCCAGTATGTAACTAGTAACTAGTTGATGGTGAATAATTTTAACCTTGATTTAAAGTGTAACCATGTGATTTTATACAAAGGAGGAGGAGAGAATGAGTAAACCTGTAAAAATAAATAAAACAGTCCAGATGATTTCTGGTTCTTTGTTGTATCTCGTAGATGAAAGTATTAGTAGGGAGCGCTGATAGCCTAGCGGTTTTGTTGTGCGCCCCTATGTATAGAGGCTATCAACCTTTTTCTAATCTGACCTCAATCCTTTGCTGCATATCACCCCCCACTATCTCCTACCAACATTTCCTCTTTCTTCAGCTGTCCTATCCAATAAAGCAAAAAGGCCCAAAAAAAATAGCTTTAAAAAAAGAAAAAGTAAATCAGAGGAAGATGTAGTGCCAACACCTAAACCAACAACAAAATCCCCAACACAACTCTACTTCTAACCTCTTCTTCTCTTGCCACTTTGTGTCTCCCTCCAGGAGTGACCCTGTTCGTCGCTCTGTATGACTACGAAGCCAGGACTGAAGATGACCTCAGCTTCAGAAAGGGGGAGAGGGTTCCAGATCCTCAACAGCACGTAAGTGTGAAAACATTTGCATGACAGAATGAGGGGTGGCGGTCGTGTTTTCCCTCTCTGTTTTTACAATCAGTTGTCAATGTTTTAAATGTTGTCTTTTGGAGTCAGACGTTGTTTTAACAGATGCAGACAAAGAGATCTGGTCTCTGTTTTAAAGGCCTGGCACAGGTTATGAGGCGTTTGCTACATCTAAAGTCTGACCTTTTTTTGATGCTTTTATGAATTACTTACACAAAGGTTGTATGTCTTTAACCTTTTTTGTGTAAAGAAAATACTAATAATGAGTAATAATACAAAGAATTTCAGCAGCTTTCTGTACAATTATCTTATTTAACACCATGATAACATTTTGGTTGATGCCAATTTTTGCATTTATTGGCTAGGACAAGACGAAAGAGAGAGAGAGGAATTGTTGGGAAGCATGAGCAGGGGATGACATGTAGCAAATGACCAGGGTTGGATTCGAACCCAGGGCTGTAGGCGCTGTTCATGGGGCACGCCTGGCATAACCACTGGGCCACTGGCACCACTACAACTTGTTTTTGAACAGAAACTTCAACTGCTCATATATATTTACTAATCAAAGACATTTGGCAGCCAAGTGTACCTTTGCTAAATGCTTTAAAACGGATTAAGTAACAGCCCCAGTTTGAAGAGAGCACTTTAACTATGTTCAAAGTTTGATCCAAAGAAAACTGGACTTGGTTCAAGATGTTGTTTCTCCTCTCCTTCAGAAGGCTTCTTCTGTTCTGAACGATCTGGTGGAAAACTGAAGTTTCGAAGTGAAGAAGCCTTCTGGAGGAGAAAGTGAAAATGTTTTTAAAATCAAATATGTCCAGTTACCTTTGGATCAAGCTTTGAAAATGCAATAACCTGGATGACTGATAACCTACTCATTTTAATGCATTAGTCCCATTGTGAATGTATGATTTTTTAAGACTGTCGTCAGAGTACAAACATATTTGTGGAGCAAGACCCTTGATCAGCTGTGATTAGCTGAGTCTGTGATTTCACGTTGATTTGTCTTCTTACCTACTGAATATAAATTCAACACAGTCGGTTCTAAACTTTACTAAAGCTGTAACCTCTCATAAAAAGAGGGTGGCCCTTTGGGAAGCATCCTTCTAACAGTAAATCGTTAGAAAGACTTCTCATTTGACTTCTGTTTTTTTTTTTTTCACTATCTTCTGAAGCGTGGCAAAGTCTAATGAGCTCTCGCTCCCTTACAAAGTGAAAGCCACCACACAAATTAATTAATATACGAAACTAAAATACACAGCTTTTCCCTGGGAGACTGATTCAAGCGCAGCTGCTGCATATATGAAAGAATATTGTATAGTAACGCAGGGTAGAACAGAAAAATGTCCTTTCGAAGTGGGGCATGTATCCTGATACTAATTATAGGCCAGAGTGGGGATGAAGTGGATGAGCATTAGTCTGGTGGATTAGGAAAAGGAGAAGGAATGTATTACTATTATTAGTTTTTACGATTTTAACTCCTCATATTTGTTTATTTTTCATAGTTTTTGTCTGCTTCTATTGCATGCTGGCCCTGTTTGGTTTTGGTTTTCTATGTGTATGGGTTGGGGAGCTGGTCGTTGTAAAAAGATTGCTCTATGTACACTATTTATGTGACTGTTATATAGAAAATAAAATTCAAAGTCATAAAAATACAAAATAAAGTCACTTATCTAACCTAAAAACATCAGCACACGTGAGCTCGGAGCCCCAAACAAACTGTCAGCGTGGAGCAGAGCCCTGTTAACGTCAGTGTGCGAACAAGGTCGGGATTTAGCCGCAGCTGTGCTAGCCGCACTTCACAGCCTCAGTAGAACAAGCTAATCAGTCACTCACTGTTAAGTGCTAAGGCTAGCTCTTAAACTCAGTCGAATGAAGAAATGAAGTCAGTCTCACAGATGGCTGGAGTATATCCTGAAGTAATCATTCAAAAGTAGACTTTGAATCATGAATCCAGAATAGTTTAGGATCGAAAAAAGAGATGCTGAATCGAATCGTGAGACATCCAAATATTCCAACCCTAGTGGTGAGATGGTGATTGGTCTTTACTCACACTCTCTCTCTCTCTCTCTCTCTCTCTCTCTCTCTCTCTCTCTCTCTCTCTCTCTGGCAGTCTGCCTGCTGCTGTCAATCAAACATGAACATCCCCCTCTAAGCATTCCCCCAAGGATTCTTTGTTTTGTTTTTTATTAACACAAAAGTATTAACAATAACTTTAAAAAAAAAAAACAAGATGCCGTTAATATTGAGAGAAAAAAAAGAGAAGAAAAATTTTAACGAGATGATTCACCAACGCTTCAGAGGCCCACGCACTAGAATGCACTGGTTTGTTTTGATGTGCTCTCTAGAGATGAGACAGCCAGTATATCTGATCATCCATATCTCAATGCTTATTTGTGCCTGCGTTACGTGTGTGACTGTTGATCTGTTGATTTCAAACTGCCTCTCAATCTCCCTCTGTCCTGCTCTCCACAGCGAGGGCGACTGGTGGGAGGCCCGTTCTCTCACTACAGGTGGAACTGGTTACATTCCCAGCAATTACGTCGCTCCAGTGGACTCCATCCAAGCTGAGGAGTGAGTAAAACTTCCCTCACACACAGAGTTTCTGTCTCCTCGGCACGGCAGCTTCATCAGCAGAGGGCGTATCGTAAATATTTGAGAGCTCATCTCACTGCCTTTTGTACAAATTTGGCTTCCATGCCCATAATAAAGCAAGAACAAACAACAGGATATTTGAAAAAGTTTTAAAACAAAACAGAATTTCAAAGTCTTTTTCTTCCCTCTTTTTTCCCTGCAGCTGGTATTTTGGAAAATTAGGTCGAAAGGACGCAGAGAGGCAACTTCTGTCCAACGGCAATGCAAGAGGCACTTTCCTCATCCGTGAGAGTGAAACAACCAAAGGTACTCTGACTGAGCTGGGCCTCACATACTCAAGTGTTGAATGCTTTAACATTTAAAACACAAGCACCAGTGTTATATGAATAAATAAAAATGTAGTGACACTTCTCCTTAAATATGTAATGTGGCTGTAGTAGCAACTTATATATAGACAAACTATATTCTTTGCCCTTAAGCTTTGCATTATGGGCACCGATGCAGCTCTAAATGTGCTCTTATGAAAACAAACATGGTCAACCAGAGGTTCTGCTCTTGTCTGCTTGAATTTGTCTGTTTTTTTTTGTTTTTTGTCTTCATGATAATTTTTTTTGTTTTTGTTCCAGGGGCCTACTCCCTCTCCATCCAGGATTGGGATGACATCAAGGGAGACCACGTCAAACATTATAAGATTCGCAAGCTGGACAGTGGAGGCTACTACATCACCACCAGGGCCCAGTTTGAGACACTCCAGCAGCTGGTGCAGCACTACTCCGGTGAGACTCTGCAACACTTGTAATGGGATGTACTGTACACCAACTTATCCCTGTCATGATAGATCTGCATCTATTCAACTTCTATTTTTAAAAAAAACCCCCAAACATCTCTCCTTTTGTTTTATGCTAGATTATTTAAAATTCAAACTGCTTTGTTGCTTCAGCCCGGGCTGCAGGGCTGTGCTGCCGCCTGATCGTGCCGTGCCACAAAGGCATGCCCCGCCTGACTGACCTGTCTGTCAAAACCAAAGACGTGTGGGAGATCCCCCGAGAATCGCTGCAGCTCATCAAACGTCTTGGCAATGGCCAGTTTGGAGAAGTCTGGATGGGTAGGTGTCTTTCTTGATTGTGTTTGTGCGTCTTCATTCTGCAGGGATGAAGAGTTGGAAAGTTTTCAGCGGCTTTACCGAACATATTGTATGTTTTGGACCGTTTTAAGCTAACAATGAGCTCATGTTACTCACAGGGTGGAGTGTTTGCTTTCAGTGATTTCATTCAGGAATTTAGCTTCATCTCTGCACAATCCCAAAAGATTCTTAGCCTTTAGAGAATTTCAAGTTCAGTAGACATGGTAATGGTTTAGTCCGATAAGGTTTGCCAAGGAGTATTTATGTTAGCACAGACACATGCTGTTGTAGTTTGGCTGACTTCACTTGAAAATGATCTGTTTCACATGGGAATGTGAAGATACACGTGTCTAATTTGTTTAGAAATGAACATGTCGTCGGCATCACAAACATGTATTTAGTCTAAACATGTCAAACATCTCTTTGCTCAGTGTTAGACTATCTAGATTTAGTCTGTTCCACTACGATGTGCGAATGGAGAACTCAGACAGATACAACAAGACTAGGTAACATACTTGCAACTACAGCAATTTCCAACAACTAGATATGTCTGCTACTTTTATTTGGATAGCTCTAGAGAGACAGGAATACGGAGAAGAGTGGGGGACGACAAGCAACAGCATCATCGGCTGAAGGAGTTGAACCTGCGACCAGTGCGACGACAACTCTGTACATGGGGTGTCTGCTCTACTGGGCTTAACCTGCCTTTTTATATGCCTTCCATGTGCTTTATTTTTCAATTTTCATTTGATTCCTTTCGAAATAAAACCCTGATAGAATGACTGACACTGACACCCAAAGAACTACCCTGAAAAAAAAGCTCTTTTTTTTGTTGTTGTCAGGCACATGGAACGGCACCACTAAGGTGGCGGTGAAGACGCTGAAGCCGGGCACCATGTCACCCGAGTCTTTCCTGGAGGAGGCTCAGATCATGAAGAAGCTCCGACATGACAAACTGGTGCAGCTGTATGCAGTGGTGTCCGAAGAGCCCATCTATATCGTCACTGAGTACATGTGCAAAGGTAGAGGCAGTTTGAAGCCACACTATAAATATTACATACATTCATACATGCACACACCTATACAGTGTTTGAATGATTTATGCTTCTGTATGGACAGTACAGTATGTCCTCCTTTTTGAGATATGGCATCACAACAACATTGAATCACTGTGAAACAGAAACAACTTGTTGTTCGTGAATGTTCAGAAACGGAGAGATCCTGGGAAGATCACGAGCAAATAGAAATCTGAGCAAAGTGTGACCTCAGAATTGATTCTTACTTTTGATCCAGATCTGTCCCGGCATCTTTAAGAAACCAGAACAGACACTGACTCCTTTGTCATCTGTTGTTTTTTTTGTTTTTTTTCAGGGAGTTTGCTTGATTTCCTGAAAGATGGAGAAGGACGAGGCCTCAAACTGCCAAATCTTGTGGACATGGCAGCTCAGGTACGCTGCTTTAAAGAAGCAAATCTTGCTGATGCTGCTTCATGTGGATTTGGAAAAAATCTTCTCCAGCTGTTTGTAGTTATTTATTTGACCTCTTTTGTAGCACAGTTATCCAAATTTCATCTTGACAGTATGCCAGTGATAACAGTTTATTAAGCGAGTGGATACGACTGAGACGTTTTGACTTTGAAAGAAGAAGAAGAAATTCGATGTAGCACTTAATAATGACAGTTGATGTATACAAAGACTGACTATAGAATGTAGGTGAATGATTAAGCAATACACTGAAGCTCTATAATAGTACTCTGCTCTATGACTCACTGCTTGAAGTCATGAAGTAATCATACCTCTACATTATACAAATAGAGGAACTGTTGCTCTTAATTACTGCTCAACTTTTAGGATCATAAAATGTCATTTATTATTAATGATGATAATTAAATGACGCTGCTCACTGACGTGACTTTTTATTGGCAAAACAATTCCTCAATTACCCAGGTGGCAGCAGGCATGGCATACATTGAGAGGATGAACTACATCCACAGAGACCTCCGCTCCGCAAACATCCTGGTCGGGGAAGGCTTGGTGTGTAAGATCGCTGACTTTGGTCTGGCCAGGCTCATTGAAGACAACGAATACACAGCGAGACAAGGTAGGCCTGCTGGATGGATGGCAGATTCCTTTTAACAACTTACAACTTGAGTGATGTTCAAATGACCTGCTCGGACACTGCAGAGTTATGTTGAAAGCAGTCGACTTGAGTCAAAAGGAACTTGCTTTAAACAGTGCCAGTCTGTCAAAATGTAAACAAATGCAGGCTAGAAAACAAACATGGATCGACCTGTAACGCACTGTCAAAGTTGTGAGCTGAAGTTGTTATATCACGATGTAACTGCTGTCTTCATGTGTCTCTTATATCCTCCACTTCCCCGACCACAGCATCTTCTGAGAACCTCACTGTCAGAGGAAAAAGAGTTGGTGAACAGGCAGATGTCTTATTCCACTGGGTCAATTCCAAGAAACATTACATACAAACACCACTTTTCAGTTTAAGTGCAGTAAATGAGCAGGAATTGGTCTCGGCGACCGCAGTGGAAAACAAGATCTCATGTGGTTACAGCATGGCACAAAGACAACAGAATCTCACATTTGTATCAGGACTCCTAACACTTCAGAACATGTGTTAAACACACACATCCGACTCTGGTTGGAGGGTTCCTCCCTGACTTTGTTGGCAGACGTGAACGACACCAGGAGGACTTTCAGTTTTCAGTTAGTCAGTGTCAACACGATCACTTCCCTGCTTGTAAGCGACTTAAGCGTTTACTTGTTCAACTAAGTGAAAGCCAACACAGAGAGAGATAATAGAATTGTTCAGTTTTTCCCTGGCGGGATGTTATCTTGTCCTCGCGTGTCTGCACTAAATGAAATCCCTGATGAAGGGGGGTAAATGAGACTGGCCTAGTTACTGCTTCAACGGTAAAAGAACACATTTCTTGAAAGGATTTTGAGCATAAATGTATCTGAATTTCTTTTAGGTGCAAAGTTTCCTATAAAGTGGACAGCTCCTGAGGCAGCTCTCTACGGAAAATTCACCATCAAGTCCGATGTGTGGTCGTTTGGCATCCTGCTGACGGAGCTGGTGACGAAGGGCAGAGTGCCATATCCAGGTGAGAGCGTTAAACCCCGTGGATTATTTGAACCCTAATCAATTCTGGATGATTGCGTGCGCTTCATTAATGCAGATTGTAGTCTAAAAGCGTTTAGCCATAGCTGTGGTTGTGTTCGCTAAAAAAGAAAAAGAGAGCAGCATGTTGCATAATGTAGATTACACCATGCATTATGCAAGGCGATGTTCCCACATGATGGTGCGAACATGTAGAGTGACAGGCTTCTTTTTCATCTTGCACACACATTTAGGAATAATATGAAACTGAACAAAGTAGGTTGAAATTTTTTTCGTACATTCAGTATTTTTTACATATTTTAATAACATCTGTTAACCAGCTTTGATTTAAAGAACCCAGTCATGCACATCAGTGTTTGAATTACTCCGGCTGATTAAGCCTCCACTTAGGGGAGAAGTACTCTGCAGTGGTGATGAGAGTTGCCCTGATAATGTTTGTTGTAACATATGAAAAATAAATACAGAGAGAGTCCCTGCCAAATAGAATCTCACTCTGTCCTTAGAGGCTGTGGCCGTGTAGTGGCTGTACGAGGAATTTAAAGAATCATTACACTTAAGGAAGGCTGCAACTTAAAGCTATTTTTAATACAAGTTATTTCATTTCTTTTTTATTTTCCTATTTTTTTCCGCACATGTCAAAACACACTTTAGAAAATAAAAGATTCACGTTGTATCCCAATCCATGTACGGAAAAGAGGAGGAAGAAGAATAAATCGTATTTTGCCTGCCCCTTACTCAAAAAGAAAACAAGAAATATCTGGATGGTCCAATTGCAATCACTTAGCAATGAACACCATAGAATAAATCTGAGCGTTCATTCTTTACTTTCACATCAATAAGAAGGAAACACACACAAAACACATTAACTCTTAATATCATACAGTCTAATAACTTTCTCCTCCTTCCGTGAGCTATCGTGACCTCTTTGAACATTATGCAGTATCTAATCGAAACAGTCTAAGCAGGTGAAGCTCTTTATTTAGCTTGAGCTGGGGGCAGCAGGGGCTCAGTTGGTAGAGTCGATTGGCTCTCAACCGAGAGATCTGTGGGGTTCGATCCCCAGCTTCTTATGCAACATGTCCGATGTGTCCTTGGGCAAGACACTCAAGCACAAGTTGCTCCCTGTGTCACTTTACAGAGCAGCCTCTGCCATCAGTGTGTGAATGGGTGTGTGGTGTAAAGCGCTTTGAGTAATCGGAAGACTAGAGAAGCGCTATACAAGCTCAAGTCCGTTTACTATTTATTTACCTTAGTTACTTGTGCTTTTTAACAGAACAAGCTAATTTGAGAAGAGAGCAAAGTAATTTTGTAAAGCCACTTTTACCTACATGTCTTTTTCCTCCTCTCTCCAGGCATGAACAACCGCGAGGTGCTGGAGCAGGTGGAGCGAGGTTACAGGATGCCGTGCCCGCAGGACTGCCCCTCGTCGCTGCACGAGCTGATGGTGCAGTGCTGGAAGAAAGACCCGGAGGAGAGGCCCACCTTTGAGTACCTGCAGGCCTTTTTGGAGGACTACTTCACTGCCACAGAGCCTCAGTACCAGCCGGGGGACAACCTCTGAGCACTGCTGCCTTCATCTCATGTCATTTTCACCAGCTCTCCACCAGGGGGAGCCAGACTTCCACCTTCTTTCTTTCTCTCTCCCTCATCCTGTCGCTGTCACGATCTTTAAAGCTCATCGACTTGACTTCTTGATTTGAACTTCATACAAACAGAGACAGCTGCCGCTCTGAAAGGAATCTAATTAAATTAAAGGATGTTTTTAAGGTGGAAGGGGGAGCTGAAATGACTGAAGAATTAAAAAAAAAAAAAGACTGCCATGGATGAACCAGACAAGTCATGTTGTTTAACTTGTATGTAGTGTAAATATAAATTGCTTGTTACTTATCTTTTTTTGTTTCCTTTATATTACTTTTGATATTTTGGAAATGTGTGGATTTTGTTTTTTAATCCAAGGTCAAAGTTATTTCAGATTTCTGGCTTGTAGAAAAGCGCGTGCGGCTCACAGTTAGTAACAGATGGGGACAAAATAACTGTAGGAATGATAATAGTTAGACACGGTGGACTGAAGTGAATCAAAGAATTTTTTCTGGATGTTCAGTCCACTGACCTTTTTTAACGAGGTTAAAATAACAATACTACTCTCCTCTTCTCAAGGAACTTAGATGTACTTTAACACCTGTTCTTGCCTTTTCTTGTTTAGTAATATTCTTATAATGTAAAGGAATGCCTTCATGCTTTCTACACACTAACTTAGTGAATCATGGACTCTTCCAGCCCAACTTATATGCCATCTGCATTAATACTAAGTGCAGTCACTGCATTTTTAGCTTCAGCCAATGAGTTTTAGATCAGCTTAAAGTAACTTTTAGTTCGGCTTTTTTTTTTTTTTGTAGTTGGAAAGGAGGCAGACGTCCTCTCCCGCTGCTGTCATTGTTCGGCTGACTGCTTATTATACGGGCAATATTTTAAAATGTATGTTGCATAATTGTATGGCAGCAGGCTGTGTAAGAATTCTGCATCGTCCTTTTGCTTCAAACAAACACAAACTGCCACTCGTGACGGGAATGAAGGATGCATACCGGTGTTCGTCCCTCCATAATGTGTATCTGGAAAGAACATGCTGTTAATGAGACCAAACATGTTTATTTCTTTGTATTATGTTCGCTTAAGTTTGGTCAGTCTTGTATGTCGTTTAAATTACATTATTATGTGATTATTTTTTTCTTCCTGCAGCTCTGGATGAGATGCGTCTCCCTCAAGAGCCAAACTTCTTTCTGCGTGTGAGAAGGTGCATTCCAGGACATGTTTCCATTTCTCTGTGTTTTGAAGTTGCTTTTTTTTTTGTGGGCGTAAAAGTGAGCAAAAACTTTGTCTTTGCATCACTTTGTGTCACCCCACTTCTGTAGATATACAGAAAATGTTTCTGCATTATTTATTGTCTCTGTCTGTTACTTGTACACAACTGGTTTTGAAATAAACAATCTTGCCATCATTGTTCTGTTGACTCAGCTCTTCGGGACAATCAGCTCTGAGCAGATGTCAGGGACTTCTTCGAGCACCAGAGGCTTCACCTTTTTTACAACAACCTGACAGCAGGGATCAGTCATCAGCTTGTTAAATGAGGGTTGTGTTTGTGAGAGGTATTAAAGGTGGTTTCACCTCAGGCTGAACCTGACACTAAGACAACATGACTGAACTGAAGAAATATGCAAATCACCTGGTAGGTGTATGTGCTGACTGGAGAGAAATTCCCTGCATTCATGACAACAGAGAAATCTTAAATTTTTTGCTCTGTATTATTCTTTTTTTTTTAATGGATTGAGCTTTTAACATGAACTTTATTTCATCCTTAAATGTCTCACAGCATCTGTTCAACTCCTATACAATGAGATTCCTTATTTAAAAAAAAACAAAACTCATGAAATACCTGAAATGAAACTCCACTTGTCAACACTATACTCCTCAGCAAACTTTCATCGAAGGTCTTGCTGAGCCACACAAACCCTACACTCTTGGCTCTGATTGGACGGAGCTGAAGTGTGAAGAATTTGCATATAGCAGACTGTAACACACACAAGCCTCTGCGCCCAGAGGAGTGTGAAGAATCCAGCGGAGAACAGGTAGGTCTTTGTTTCTTTCTAGAGTCTACTTGCCCTAGTCGGTACACATTTTTCTTTTATATGTATAAAGTTGTTGTGTGGTACAATTTTAGTGTACATGTGGAGCTTTGGTTAAGCATTAAAAATGTCTTAATTTAATTACATTGGAACAATGGTGGACATTTTCCAAATTCAGACTTTCATCCTGTCTTTTTATTGCAGGAGCTAACCGGGTCAGGATGGAGAAATCTGAAAAAGTACCCCCACAGGGAGTTGTTTACTCTTCAAATAAGTCAACAAATCACCCTCCTTTTTTCACTCCTGAAGTCTCAGTAAACAGAATATTTCATGCTAATCCACATCATGGCGGAGTCACACCACTCTGCTACATGAACGCAGATTATTTCTGCCCAAAGAGCCCACGCAGAGTTGAGCAGATGAGCCAGATGTTCAGCAGGAGTCCTCCTGTTCATGCTGCTCAAAGTGAAGAGCTGATGCAGCACACAGAGCCAGACAGTGGAGGAACGACTTCTGTCAGGATGAATCTCCATCAGCCATTTCCAGGCAGTCACTCCTATCGTCCTGCAAGCTCCAGGGAGACCAGCACTGGAGGAGACTGCTGCTGTTGTAGCTCAAACCTGTGTGGAAGAGCAGAACCTGCAAATACATTAAAAACAAGGTGACACAAGGCAAACAATCACGTTAATGTCAGGAACTTGGACTGGATGGAAATGTGGCATGATTTCAAGTCTTTTCTTTTTTCAGCATTTCTCGAGAGCAGCATGATTACAGCTCTAGTCCACAGAGTGATGAGGAGGAACTTGAGCCTCCTTTGCCGCTAAGAGCTGATGATGAGTGGCACTACAGTCCCCAGCTTCCTCCTCAACACCACAGACACGACTATGGTAGGAGAATTATGCCAAGAGAGTTTATTTTTTTGTACCAAATGGTGCCAAAATTGTTGAAATGATAAGAAAACTAAAAAAAAAAAAAAAAAGGATTATTAAAAGTTAAGGTTACAGAATGAAATGCAGCTTTAAAAGTTAAAATACTAGTTCATGATATAAACAATAAAATAACAAAATAAAAAGTACAAGTACTTATATGCATTTATATGTTCCATCTCAAAACTGCCTTTATGTACATATTATTATGTTGAATATTATTTCAAATGCAAGAGGAAAGTCAGCAAGATTTTATGTTATGTTATGGTTAATTTTGATGAAATTTTTGTTTACTCTAGAATCAGAATAGTTTTTCTTCGCCAAATACATTTACACAAACAAGGAATTTGCTTTGTGTTTTGGTGCAAAGCAATAAGCAAAGGAAGTATACAGTATATAAACAGCAGAGATCCTGCTGATAATATGAACGCAACATAACATTTGAGAAGATCATTGAGTTTAATGTAAAATGTTCATAATTCATTGTAAACTATGGTGTGTTTAGGTCAAGTACAGGTAAGCTACTTACAAGTGTAACTAAAAAGCTTTCAGCTAAAGTTCAGGGAGAGTTTTTATAATGCTAAAAACTTTATTTGAATCCATTTGTGCCTCGTGCTGTGTGTGTGTGTGTGTGTGTGTGTGTGTGTGTGTGTGTGTGTGTGTGTGTGTGTGTGTGTGTGTGTGTGTGTGTGTGTGTGTGTGTGTGTGTGTGTGTGTGTGTGTGTGTGTGTGTGTGTGTGTGTGTGTGTGTGTGTTGGGCGGGGGGGGGGGGTATTTTGCCTGTGAATTTAATCAGCTGTTCATCAGGTGCTTTCACATTTTGCACCCACAGACCCTCGTTATACCATGGATGTCAGGCATTATGACACTGCAGGAGAAAGACAGCACAACTTTAATCCCACCAACCGATTCCCTCCTCAGTCATATTACTATCCTGCTCCTTGGCACCCCACAAGATCCTGTGATGACCCCCACAACTGGTAAAAGAAAACAGCTGAGGTTCATGGTTAATATTTATGCGAAAAGCAAAGAACCAGAGCTCTTTCTGCCCTCACAACTCCTTTCAGCATTATTCAGCAGAAGAGCCTTTCTTGAGCGTTTTTCTATGTTGCTGCTTCAGGCCAAGAAGTCAGGATGACTTTATGAACCCCAGCCTGGCTCAGGGAAGCGTCTCGGTTAACGTCCCTCAGTTCTTCGTCCCACCTGTGGAGGGAGTGTCACAGGTCAGCGTGATGAACGCGAGCTCGGCAGGAGCAGCAGAAGCGTCAGTCTCACATAAACACGAGAAAAGAAGAACCATCAATCTGCCAGATGAGTGCCGTGAGTCATTTCATTTCAAGGGCTGTTTGTGTCAATCATTTTATATTTGAGTAAAATGAATTGTGTCAGGTCAGCAGTTTAATGAGGGACTTAATAAAATTCTTATAATTAGTGTCTTTGTCATTGCGTTTGCGGTGGAGTCTGGGTGTGTTGTTATTATTAATGTTTGTTGTTTTAACAAACCTGCCTGGCCTGTCGGGGCTTGGTTAGATTTAGGCAATTACTTTATACATTTAGAACACTTTCAGGAGTTTTTGTAGTTTCAAGACCTGAGTTTGTTCCAATGTGTTGGCTATTTTAAAACATGTGTTGTCATGTAAAACAAAGGAATAAGGCAATTTTAATTCTATATAAATCCAACAGTGTACTTTGAATAGTTAGTGAAGGACAGTTACAGGTTATATGTTTAGACTGGATTCATTTACCCATGCAACCCCTTAAAAGGTTGAATCCTGTTTCAGATGTGCAATATTTTTCATAAGAGTGCAATTAAACGGTGCAGTTAAAAATCTGTGTGTAATAATCCAAGGTACAATAATATATATGCAGAGTTTACAGGACAAGATAACATATTTGTATTTCTTTTTACAGTGCCTCCCTTTATAGTTTTTTCTTTAAAAGTGTATCATGTTTTTGTACAGTTTATTTTTTGTTAGTTGTTTTTGCAATTTTTTTTCAACTCTTCAATCTTTATATTGCTCTTCTATTTTCTGACCTTTACTTTTTTGTTGAGCTGACAGAGAAATGCACACAAATTCTAATCTAGGCTACCTGTAATGCCCTGTAGCAGTGCAACTGGCAATAAATATCTAATCTAATTGAATCAAATCGAGATAGATAGATAGATACTTTATTGATCCTGAGGGAAATTGAAGTCTAATCTAATCCGAGACATAAATGCAATATACTATTACTATATATAATTATACTACTGAATATCAATTTTTTTATATGATTTCTTTTCAGGAAATGTTTTTATAACTTATTCTTCTGACATTTCTTCAGAGATCGTCCCCTTTGTGGACTTTCTCACAAAACAAGGTTTCCGACCAGCTGTAAGCCACTTTGTGTGCACTTATATTATAATATTATAAATACAATATGGGCTCTGGTCTGCATTTCATTGTAAACATACGCTCCTAAAATTTATTTTTCAGATTGACATATTTGACAGCCCTATCAGACGCATGGACATCAACATGTGGAGGGACAGCTACCTGAAAGACGTAGGTGAAAAAAACCTGATTACATTTTGTATTGCTTTATTGTCGTTTTTTAACATTTTTATTTTTTTTTTAACAGCCATCAAACTTAATTATTATTGCCATCAGTCCAAAATATAAGAATGACATTGAAGGATCAGTTGCCGACAGTCATGGTCTACAGACTAAATATGTTCACTCGATGGTAAGTCTTTAAATAAGATATAATTATGAGAGAATGTTTAGCATATAATTACATTTGAAATTAAATAATATAACATTTATTGTGCTAGATGCAGACTGAATTTATTCAGCAAGGCAGTTTGAACTTTAGATTCATACCTGTTCTCTTCCCAAATGCATCCCAGGTAAGACTCTTTGTTTTATAATAGCACAAACTAAAAGCATTTCTTTGAAGTTTTGGAGTTTGTTAATATTTTCCACATTTTTCTCATTCTCTACCACATATATCCCTTAAAAACATTTTCTTCACCATAACTCAAAATGTAAATGCAGAAGCACGTACCAACTTGGCTCCTGAACACGCGTGTGTACCGCTGGCCGCAGGACAATGAGGATTTGTTACTGCGGCTGCTCAGAGAGGAGAGATATGTTCCTCCAACTGTACCCATGGAGCTCACCCTCATCGTCAGGCCTGTGGCCCCCAGCTCTGCAACCTCCCTGTAAGAAAAAATGACATGACACTGATTTTGTAAAACATTTAATATGGAATATTATGTCTTTATTGTTCCAGTTAAAGACAATAAGCTTGTATAACATTTATCATGTAGGCCAACCAATGTGGGTTTTCATTTGTCAATAAAGTTGTTTTTCACTGTGCTGTCTGTTGGTCAACTCTCCAATTGTCAGATATCTCAAAAATTCAGAGGAATTGTTGTAAAATGTTAAACTGATATTCGAGTCCCAACACATGACTTTCTTCAGTGCGAACAGGAGATTGTTATTTGCACTTTCCTGACAATAAAGTAAAGAACAATCTTGTGTGAAAGTTTTTATATTCTGCGCAAAGGATTTAAAAAAAAAGGTTTTGGGACTACACTATGTAAATATTAAGACATGCACAACTAGAAAACAGTAGTTTCTGGCTGTTGTAGGTTGCTTTAAGGATCACAAGATGGTGCTGTTGTAATTGACATACTGGACCCTTCTTTTTTGGTCCATTGGTAAAGTCGTTTATAATTTGTGGAACATGTCTGCTTAGAAGCTACGACATCAAACCAAATGTAAGAACAGTTTAAGACAGATTAATGAGGAACAGATGTTATAAAAACACTCGTGAAAATATATTACCACCTGTAGTTCAACACAAATGTTTGTAGTGCTTAGAAGGATTATACAGTTTCCTCCTGTGATGTCCACTTCTCATCATGGGCACCTGATCTGTTCCAGTTTAGTGGGCAGATTAAACCACCACCAGTTGAGCTGCCCAGTGCAGTCAACTGATTTACTCACACCCCTTTGAATGCCAAAAAAGGCCTGCAGAATGGCTGGTGTGCAGAGCTCCAGCTAAGAATAACCAGGACCTTCTGGGGGATAAAGTTACCTTGAAGCCTCCCTGTTCTGCTCTCTGACCTATACCCATGTGAGGCACCAATAACACTGGGTGGGATTTTCTGTCCGTTCCCCTTTCTCTGCCATGCCTTGTGCTTAGCTTGGCTCTTTCCATCCCCCCTTGCTTTGCTTTCCTTTGCCCTGCCGTCCCCAGAACCCCCTCTTCAATGCTGCCACACTGGCAGCTCAAAATTCAGCAGCACCTGTAAATGTCAGGGTTTTTATCTTATTTTTTCCTGCTATCTTAATTTAGGAGAAGTTCAACCTGTGGATTAGTTTATCCAGGAAACAAGACAGTGATCCTCAAGTGGACATGGAATAATTTAAAACAAAGGAACTTTTCTTTTTTTATTTTTGCTGCCATTGGATTTTGATTGGATTCTTACTAAACCTGTGGCTTTATAATAGCAACTGCATGAGGAGGCTTTGCCCCCGACTCAAAATATAAAAACCTGATATTGTCTCCATATCACCATGGCTGAAGGTAGGAGTCTGCATGGGCATTACTATTGACAAGTTCTACAATTCACTTTAATGTGTGCAGTTGTTTATGAAAGCATATAAATCCTGAGTAATAGATGCTAATGTCATGATAGTGTTTTGATAGGGTTCGGTCTCATCGTAGGAAAATGTGTTGACCGTTGGTTGCTATAAATACAGGATATCATATAGCCGAGGAATTAGTATTGCTCTCCTGTGACAGACATGACTGCTGCTGCAACTGACCTCTGTTTTTAGAACAACTTCCTTTATTGAATGATAAATCAAAGTCTCCTTACGTGATATGCTTCATAAAGTTGTATTTGGTAACCACATGTTTGTCTGGTGAAGGCTTCAAGTATAATGAAAATGTTTGGGGTGAAACAGTGACACCACATGTTGATGCTGCACAATTCACTGAAGGGACTATTTTTTTGCATTTGTATTTAGAGGAAGTGAATCATGAGCCAGGTTGGCTCAGAGTTCACCTACAGTGGGAGGGTCTCTAATACTTTCTGTTCAAGGTCCAAGTTGGAAAATTAAGCTAGCACTCAGTTACCTGATGATGGCGAGGATGTCATTTAATGCCAACACAAAATGTTCCACTGTACCCTGGGTGGGAATCACGTGCCTGGCTGTGATGAGTGGATAACTGATTCTATGATCTCAACATTTATTTTTATCATTATTCTGCTGGGGATGATCAATTCCTGTTTCATCTGATCTTTGGTTTACAGGATTTTACCATCCGGATCTTCTGATGGAAATCTTTAATAGGTTATTACCATGTTTAAAAGCTTAAATTCCTGCTTACATGTTTAAAGGTGTTATGATTCATTGCTTATTAATGACCCACATTCTCCATAGTTTTATAGTTTTATAAAGTTAGACATGAAAACAAAAGATTTGTTCTCTTCAAAACGTCTCTTTTTGTAAAGTGTGCCGAGCTAGGTATAAAAAAACGTGATCTCCTTTATTAGCATGCATAAATCAGATTCTAGAACATTTTGAGTCAACACCTCATGACAGTGGTGGATGAATAACAGTCACATTTATTTGGTGGACAAAATGTTTTAATACAACACTTTTATTTGTCATCACTGTGCTTCAGTGCACGTCATAAACAGCCGACTGAGCAACAAGGTAGGCCCACACTTATCAGCCTGTTGGTGTTGACATCTATATGGGTGTGGCACCCTCTTTGGTCAAAAATGATGACCTGGAGAAGACCTCTGATCGAAACGTTGTGACAAATCCAAACTTTTTGTGGCGTTTGAGCAAGTGTGTGGAAGGAATTGAGCCTATATTCAGATGCGTAGGAACCTGCAGAAGGGAGACAGCTGACGGCCCTAACAGCCCCCAGCTCTTTGCCTGTCAGTAAGATAGCAGAAAGTTAGACGGAGACAGTGTTTCCAATGTAGCGACCACCCCCAATCGGCTTCAGAAGTCCACATGAGACATCAGTCGTGACATCATTAAGTTGACCTTCATGTTAAATGCAGTCTATGTTGACCTCTTGGAAAAAAAGGAGCGATAAACCTGTCTGCCACTGTATCATCCTACAAACATCGCTGATGATGAAAGAGCAAATCAGACACATCCAGAGAAGCAGAAACAAAGTTAAACAACAGCTAAACGAAATAGGGAAATCTTGTTAAGGTCTCACAGTAACTTCAGTGTCTTTTTATTTTTATTTTTATGAAGGAGCCAGATCGTCCTCTGCAGCCAGTGGGACAAATGGAGCAGCACAGGCGAGCTCTCTCAGGTCAACAGGTTTTGGGATCCTTAATAAGCTCAAAATGTCTGCAGAGCTGCTGATTGCCCTGGCTGCTCTGCTGTCCTGGCTGGTGGTGGGAGTAGTAATGTTTGACTTTGTAGAGTACAAAGCAGTCCCTGGTAAGTTGCAAACACCTGAAAATTGGTCTTATTAACCTTTCATTTAAGTCCCCAGATGTGTGCATTCAGTCATATGTCCTACTATTCGTAGACATTCAGCAAATCATGACAGACCCTGTGCAAGCTGTAAACGACGCTGTAGATGAAGTCTCTAGTCTTCTCAACAAGTTTCAAGGTAGGAAAAAAAAAGAGCCATGACAAGCAAGTCATAATTTTAGTACTGCTGAAACAACTGCTGTGATATTTGACTCTTTTCTGTTTGCTTAGAGTGTGCACCTGATTTAAGTGACCCTATGTCTGCTGCCACGTACGCTGCTGAAGAAGTAGCGGAAGCCAAAGATGGATTTGTGCGCTACTTTTCAGATGAAGAAGGTAAACACTCGTTTTAGCGTTTTAGTGTACGAAGTAATAGACGACCATGCATGCATGAGGCAATGCAATACGTTAAAAGAAGAATGAGTGAGAAGCGCGAGTCCTGCTGGCTTTGTTGTTGTCAGAGCCGTGTTTACATCAGACGGACGGCTCATCCTCTTGTGTATAAAAGCTCTTTTAGTCAAGGACTGGAGAGAAGAAGAATAACATACTCAGCATTTTTAGATCACCGCCATTCTGTGTTTGTTTTTGGTGTCATGACTTTGCTCAAGGGCGACATCTACTGAATCAAAAAGCTTCACATTATTATTTGAAATTAAATGACTTGTGTTATGAACATTTTTTGCCTGCATGGCTATCCTCCATACTTACACATGGTGTAACTGTACCTTTACTTATTTCTCCATATCAACCACAGGGAACTTCTATCTCAGCTACGTGGACCCTGTGGTTATTGGTAGACAAGCTTTCCATTCAACGAATGACTTCATGAGTGGAGTTGGGGGCTCCATCAGGGACACGCTGTGTGCTATTGTGGATACTGTACTAGATACTATACTGGATATAAACAAAGGTATGTACTCCTTATTCTAATGCCTATTTCTGATGAAGGGATGCTTGTGTCCCTTCCTTTTTTTAACCTAAGAGCAAATAACACAACACTTACCCTCATCACCTTAAATTAAGTAAAAACTGGATGTGTTAAGTTTGATTGCTAATAAATTAAAATATCCCTCACCAACGTTCTTGTTTTTCTCAGGAGAAACTGACATAACCTTCATAGACCCCGTGGTCATAGGCAGAAGTGTCTTCAATGTTACTAATGACTTTATTAATGGAGTGGGGGGCTACATCCGGGATGTGCTCTGTGCCATTGTGGACACTGTTCTGGATGTAGTTAAAGGTATTTATTCTCCTCATTTAACATCCCTGTAATCTTTAACATCTTATCTGTTTAAGTCGGCGTTCAATTTGGATATTACAGCTGTGTTATTTGTACTATTTCATGTTCTGTTTCTTTCTTTCTTCAGGGGCCACAGATATGAGCTTCATTGACCCTGTGGTGGTGGGCAGAAGTGTCTTCAGTGTTACTAATGACTCTGTGGGTGGAGTAGTGGGCTACATCCAGGACGTACTCTGTGCGGTCTTAGACAGCGTGCTGGAGATAACGAAAGGTAGTTACTTCATATTTACATACAAATCATCTGTCATTATAAATTAGGCTAATTCTGTTTCATAATTTTAAAAAATATTAAATCTATTACTGATAGCTTGTGCTTGATTATGAAAGTTAACATCACTTTTTCTCAAAGTAAACTACTCATATCTGACCACAAGCTGTTTCTGTTTGTCCTTAACTGCCTTTTGTTTAATGCCAATATAACAATTTGTTGAAACAAGTAACTAACTGGAACTTTGGCATGAATGGGTGTTATTTTCTTCAGGAACCACTGATGTTAGCTTCATTGACCCTGTGGTTGTTGGCAGAAATGCCTTCACTGCTATTAATGACTTTGTGAGTGGAATAGCAGGATACATGCAGGATGTGGTCTGTGCAATCCTGGATGTAATACTGGACACAGTCACAGGTACAGAATCTGCTGTGGATTTGAACATTTATTTAATCTTGTGTATGTAACTCTATGAATCATAGTCTACTGTAGCATGCTAACTGTATACTTCACTTGACATTTCTGCTCATCAGATATCCAGCAGGCTTTGGGATTCAGCCCCATGTCAGCTGTGAAGAGAACAGCAGAAATCACCACAGAGCAGATTGACCTGCTTTCGACAATGCTGTTTGGTGAACAAGGTGTGTTTAAACATCTGTAATCTGCTACATTGTAATACCATTACTTGTTCTTGTTTTTCCATTTACTCTTACTTCTCTTTGAACTATGAGATTTAAGATATAAGCGAATGTGTTCAATGAAATCTTAAAATGAGTTTTTGATTGTCTTCACTGCAGCTTCGTCTGATTTGTACGTTTTCTTTTTATGATCTTTTATGTTTCAGGAATCCTGCCTGAAGTGTCTGTTGATCCCATGAAGGTGGTTGAAGACGCCGTGTTGGAGTTCACAGACAAGAAAGATGTGTTTGTGTCTTATATGGCCAGCATGTTTGTTGGAGATCTAGGTATGATTTGCATTATGACGATATACAATTGGGCCCGACCGATATGATATTTTTGGGGCCGATACTGATATTGATATTGGGGTATTAAATAAAACAATATTACGACTGATATCTTTCTTAGATCTATTTTCAATCTGTAGAAATAGCTATAGATATCAACATTTATTGTGTAGACTGCTCATATGCGGATGAGACACTTGTGGAAAAGTGTACACTTGTATACAGTATAAGAAAGACAAGATGGTCACTCAACAGGAAAGTAACTGTGCATGTACTTGCGTCACCATTTGAGTGATAATGCTTGTTTGAATTCATACAGCGCCCTCTGCTGGTGACAGCCAGAAAGAAAACTGCTAGTTTATTCAAATGAAACTCAAATGAAATGCTATTTGACTGGTGGAGAAATCTTGTAATATTGGTTCGAACCTGTGATAAAATCCACCGATACCAATAATTACTGGATAAGCTAATATCAATATTATCGGCTGGCTGATTAATCGGTTGGGCTCTAATATGCACTCAAAAACAAATCAAATTCTGTAATATTGTTGATGTAGAAACAGCAAATGTACTCACACAAGGTGTGTATTTTCCTCTTTTCTTAGGTGAACCTGCTGTGAATGTAGTCACTGAAAAAGGTTTTGATTTTCATCATACATTTAATACACTTAAAATATATATTTTTAAACGTACTTACATAGCATACATACTGTTTACCCAACATGTGTTTTTCTTTTTTTTAGATGAAATTAAGGCTTCCCCGTCTGACATACATTTGGTGCAAAGGAAAGGTAAGTCGTAGGAACTTTTTTCCTACTGAAATACTAAAATCATTTGGTACATTTAGATCATTATCTTTTTCTTCTTCTTTATTTTGTTTATTCAAATGTAGGTGAATTTCTGCCCCCTCTTGAAAAAGGTAAGAAAACACCATTCGACATTGCAGATATACGCACACTTTATTTTGGACAGCAGTGTTGTGTGCTGCAAACAGTTGCCTTTTAAGCATGGTTGTGTATGTTGTTGTTGAACTGTGCTGGAGTGTGTCATGTTCAGTGTAACACAGCAAGCCTGAACTACAATCAAACTGTCTGTTTACCTTGTTTGAATAAATACATTTTGCTCTGACTGAATCATAGCATGAATGAATATGCAACATAAACAATGAATGAGTCAATGAATTGTCATATGCAAAGTTGTTTTGGATTTGGAGTATTCACCTCTGCACCTTCCTCTTTCTTTATCACACTGAGAGCTCTTTGGATGTAACTTCTAATTGAATTCTGGATGTATGTGTTTTGTAATTAAGTCAGTTTTTAAACCACCACAAACACAAACCGTTGTCTTTAATATGTGTCTGTTGGAATTGCATTCCTCTGTTGCCTTCTCCTACCTCATCTGAGCATCTTTCCAAAAACTGACCTTACATCTGCAACTTTGTTTAAACAATTGATACTCCTGTAATATCCTGTATAACTGTATGTATCTTGATTGTTTGCCCTGGATGATGAGTGATTTTAATTGAAATATTTTGTTTTACCTGTGTGGATTGAAAAACGTCAACACCGCATGTATCAGGAGAAAAACATTGAGAATATTAAAAGATAATAATTTGGGGTTGGTGATACTTCAGGGAAGTGGTGTTTGGGGAGGGTCTTCTTTTTGTCAACAAATCAGAACCTGCTTTACTGGCCAGGTGTCCTTGACCTCTGTGAACTGGGATCCCTCGGGATCAATAAAGTATCTATCTATCTATCTATCTATCTAACTGTGCCCTCTATGTACAAAAGCAACACATTAAATAGCAACAATAAACACAAAGTAGGCAAAGACTTATACAGTAAGTACAAGACTAAACAAGACAGTAGTGGAGTGGTGAGTAGTGCAAAAAGGCAGAAATAAACATAATAGAATATGTAATTATGTACCTGATAGGTTCATACACATGAGGTAGAACGTTTTTGCAGTATTGACTTTGATCAGTGTGCATAGATCTGAGAAATAAGACCAGAGATGAGCTACTTAAAACAACAGAAATAAGTACAAGAAAGCCTACTGGGTGACCATCCACGGCATTATCTTGGCACATCAATTCTAATGAAAATTCTGAATCAGACACTGAATTAAACCAATGAACAAGACCTTTCTCTCGGAACAACATTTGCATATATATGAGTCATTCAAGTCTGATATATATTCTGACTTCTCTCCACCTTTCGTGTGGTGATTGATTCTCATATTTGCAAATATTGAGAAGTAATGTAATATCTAAGTCACTCTAAAAGACACATTCGAACAGGCTTGGTGAAACCTGCTGGCCTATAGCAACATATAGCTACAAACAACAATCTCTTTTTTCTAAAGTAACTAATCAAAGAGACACATCGTTAGACAGTGAAACATTTTTAAAACATTTGTGTGGATTAAGATATGTTGAATAAATGGATGGGCACACAGAAGAGGTGGAAAGCATTTACAAAGGAGAATTGTTTCTTTTTAAGATTTGTTGACAGAAAGATTTTTTTAATCAAACTTGGTTTGGAGCATGAACTGCGACGTGGTGTGCTCTGTAATGTTATGATTGAATGTTAATTTTATATAGCCATTTGAATTAAAATTGAATTCTTGGACATTCATTTCTGTATGAAATGCAAAGGATGTGGACAAATGGGTTGCACAGGCTAATGATACAGTTTCAGACATCATGGACGGTGAGCTCAGTGGAGCCTCAGACTCAAAGCTTGAGGAAGAGGCTGAAGTTCCCACGGTTGAAGCAGATGTGAAAAAGGCAGAGGACGATGAGGGTATTCACACGTTTTCTTTCTTTTTAAAAACATATTCATTAGTCAGATGCAAGTCCATTAACAGAAAATACATTTTTTAACTATTACATCAATAGAGAAACATGTCGACCTCAATGAAACAAATCAGGAACCAACACTGGAAGATGAAGGAGTCCTTGATGATATCAGCACAGAGGAAAAGGAAGAGGCAGAAGAGGAGGACATAGAGAAAGACGAGGATGCTGTACACATGGAGAAGCAGGAAAGGGAGGAGGAGGACGAGGAAGATGAAGGTGTTGGAACCGAAGTGGAGGAGGAATTAAAATCCAACGACGATGAAGAACAAGAGAAGGAAGATACAACAGCAGATGAGGTCCAGGAAGAAGAGCCAGAGGATCAGAACAAAGAAGCTGAAGAAGACGAAAACGAGGAAGCTGCCAAAGATGAAAGGAAGGAGGTAGAGGAGGAGACCAAGGCTGAGGTAATTCTGGAAGAGGAGGAGGAGACCAGATCAGAGGCTTTAGTAGAGGAGGAGGAGGAGGAAGAGAAGGAGGAGGAAACCAAAGCAGAAGTTTTGATTGACGAGGAGAAAACCAAAGCAAACATTATGGTGGAGGAGGAAGCCAACGTTTTGGTGGAGAAGGAAGAGGAAACCAAAGCAGACATTATGATGGAGGAGGAAGCCAACGTTTTGGTGGAGGAGGAGGAGGAAACCAAAGCAGAAGTTTTGATGAAGGAGGAAATGGATGAGGATGACGAAACCAAAGCAACAATTTTGATAGAGGAGGACATACCTAAAGAAGAAGTTTTGGTTGAAGAGTTGGAGGAGGAGGAAACCAAAGAACACGTTTTGGTTGAACAGGAGGAGGAGGAAATCAAAAAAGATGTTTTGGTGGAACAGGAGGAGGAGGAAATCAAAGAAGAAGTTTTGGTTGAACAGGAGGAGGAGGAAATCAAAGAAGAAGCTTTGGTGGAACAGAAGGAGGAAGAAGAGGAGGAGGAAACCAAAGAAGAAGTTTTGGTGGAACAGGAGGAGGAGGAAATCAAAGAAGAAGTTTTGGTGGAACAGGAGGAAGAGGAGAAGGGAACCAAAGCAGAATTGTTAATGGAACAAGAGGAGATGGAAACCAAAACTGAAGATTTGCTCGATATGGAGGAGGAGGAGGAGGAGGAGGAGGAGGAAACCGAAGCAGAAGTTTTGATAAAGGTTGAAAATGAGGAGGAAGAAGAGGAAGACATTGAACAAATAGATATTTTCATTAATGAAGAACAATTTATATATGACACTGATGTCATATATGAGATTCTAGAAACTGACCAGGATCATGAAGATTCAGGGCTGGATGATGGTGAGATTTTTGCAAAGGAGGAGGACAGAGAAAAACAGGATGAGTCTGAGGGGGAGTTGGAGGATGATAAAGATGACGATAAGGAGAAAGAGCCATTGGTTCAACAACTTGATCTAAAAGCTCTGTCAGCCGAAAAAGCTTTTAATGCCAGTGCAGTACCAGATTTAGACGATGAGGATGAAGAAGAAGCAATGGTTCATGACCTAGATGAATACTCTGATATCATCTACGATCAAGATGAAAACAACAATAACAGTGAGAGTGGAAAAAGTGAACCAAAACGAAAGAGGAAAGTTCCCTTTGAGAGGCTCAGAAGAGTCAGATCCAGAGCTGATTATCTCCACGAGCGTGAAAAAGGTACAACACTCTTCCATTAATCAACTTTAAACTTATTTCATTACCAAGTAATGAAAACTGTGTTTTGTGTGTTTATAATACTTTTGATGTAAAGTTTTTTGTGAATATTTATCATTTTCTTTCCATGTTTTCTAAGAACATGATGAATGTGATTTGGGACCTATGAATTCAACTTTATTCAATGCAATGAATGCTGTATAAAGTGTCATGTCTTCATTATACTGCTCTTATATATTTCATTTTACAAGGAGAGAATCAGGTTTTTTACTTCATTAACAAAATTGTCTTTTTATTAAGTGTTTTATTACAGAAAAATGTTCCACTGACAAACAATCATATTTGCTGTTTACCCAATCAGATGTGAAAATACCTGTTTAATGGGTGTTTTCAAAACAGTAATGATGTAATAATGTTTCTGATCATAGTGTATTCAATGCTATAAAGCTAATACATGTTATAGAAGCATGAATATTTTGGATAATGATTTTGTTGTAGGTCTAACAACTGGTCTATTATATTTTGGATGCTTATTCTGTATGCTGTACATTCAAAGCTCAAGTCATGGCAGTTAAAGATGCCACTATTGATGGTATTATTTTTGACTCCAAACTCTTTTTTTTAATTTCCGCGAATCTACTTGGTGGACTTACCACAAGATATTTTGCCTATGAAGAGGTATTTTTTTGTAGACGTTAAAATAACTGTAACTGCAAAGTAGAAAATAAAACACAATCCAAATGTGAGGAAACCATAACATAGAATGATCAAAACCACATGAAAAGACTAAAATGATCAAAAATAGACCTCAAACTTGATTTCTATAATTTCTTCTTGTTTCCGAAAATTGTTATTGTGTTAACCTTCATGATTTCTTTTAGAAGAAGAGTCTAAAAAGAGAGAAGAACCAACCCCTTCTGTTGAGGAAAAACATACAAAGCCAGAGTCCAGAGAAAAGGCAGAGCTAAAGGAACGGTCTAAAAAAGGACAAATAAAACTTTTAAAAGAAAAAACAGATGAGAAAGAAGACAAGAAAATACCCAAAGAAGAAAAAATCAAGAAACCGCCTACAGAGAAAGAAGTAAAGAAACCTTCCCTAGAAGAAAAAGAACTTAAACAACTATTAAAGGAAGAGAAAGAAGTCAAGAAACCATCCAAAGAAAAGAAAGAAGTCAAGAAACCATCCAAAGAAGAGAAAGAGATCAAGAAACCATCCAAAGAAGAGAAAGGAGACAAGAAACCAACCAAAGAAGAGAAAGAAGTCAAGAAACCATCCAAAGAAGAGAGAGAAGTCAAGAAACCATCCAAAGAAGAGAAGGAGATCAAGAAACCATCCAAAGAAGAGAAAGGAGACAAGAAACCAACCAAAGAAGAGAAAGAAGTCAAGAAACCATCCAAAGAAGAGAAAGAGGTCAAGAAACCATCCAAAGAAGAGAAGGAAGACAAGAAACTATCCAAAGAAAAAGAAGTCAAGAAACCACCCAAAGAAGAGAAGGAAGACAAGAAACCATCCAAAGAAGAAAAAGAGGTCAAGAAACCATCCAAAGAAGAAAAAGAGGTCCAGAAACCATCCATAGAAGAGAAAGAAGTCAAGAAACCATCCAAAGAAAAAGAGGTCAAGAAACCACCCAAAGAGAAAGAGGTCAAGAAACCGTCCAAAGAAGAGAAAGAAGACAAGAAACCATCCAAAGAAGAGAAAGAGGTCAAGAAACCATCCATAGAAGAGAAAGAAGTCAAAAAACCATCCAAAGAAGAGAAAGAAGTCAAGAAACCATCCAAAGAAAAAGAAGTCAAGAAACCACCCAAAGAGAAAGAGGTCAAGAAACCAACCAAAGAAGAGAAAGAGGTCAAGAAACCATCCAAAGAGAAAGAGGTCAAGAAACCGTCCAAAGAAGAGAAAGAAGACAAGAAACCATCCAAAGAAGAGAAAGAAGTCAAGAAACCAACCAAAGAAGAGAAAGAGGTCAAGAAACCGTCCAAAGAAGAGAAAGAGGTCAAGAAACCATCCAAAGAAGAGAAAGAAGACAAGAAACCATCCAAAGAAGAGAAAGAGGTCAAGAAACCAAAGAAAGAAGAGAAAGAAGTCAAGAAACCATCCAAAGAAGAGAAAGAGGTCAAGAAACCGTCCAAAGAAGAGAAAGAGGTCAAGAAACCATCCAAAGAAGAGAAAGAGGTCAAGAAACCATCCAAAGAAGAGAAAGAAGACAAGAAACCATCCAAAGAAGAGAAAGAGGTCAAGAAACCAAAGAAAGAAGAGAAAGAAGTCAAGAAACCATCCAAAGAAGAGAAAGAAGTCAAGAAACCATCCAAAAAAGAGAAAGAAGAAACGAAACCATCCAAAGAAGAGAGGGAAGACAAAAAACCATCCAAGGACGAAAAAGAGGTCAAGAAACCATCCAAAGAAGAGAAAGAGGTCAAGAAACCAAAGAAAGAAGAGAAAGAAGTCAAGAAACCATCCAAAGAAGAGAAAGAGGTCAAGAAACCATCCAAAGACGAAAAAGAGGTCAAGAAACCATCCAAAGACGAAAAAGAGGTCAAGAAACCATCCAAAGAAGAGAAAGAGGTCAAGAAACCATCCAAAGAAGATAAAGAAGTCAAGAAACCATCCAAAAAAGAGAAAGAAGAAACGAAACCATCCAAAGAAGAGAGGGAAGACAAGAAACCATCCAAGGACGAAAAAGAGGTCAAGAAACCATCCAAAGAAGAGAAAGAGGTCAAGCAACCATTCAAAGACGAAAAAGAGGTCAAGAAACCATCCAAAGAAGAGAAAGAAGTCAAGAAACCATCCAAAGAAGAGAAAAAAGAAAAGAAACCATCCAAAGAAGAGAAAGAAGTCAAGAAACCATCCAAAGAAGAGAAGAAAGACAAGGAACCATCCAAAGAAGAGAAGAAAGACAAGAAACCATCCAAAGAAGAGAAAGAGGACAAGAAACCATCCAAAGAAGAGAAAGAAGACAAGAAACCATCCAAAGAAGAGAAAGCGGTCAAGAAACCATCCAAAGAAGAGAAAGAGGTCAAGAAACCATCCATAGAAGAGAAAGAAGTCAAAAAACCATCCAAAGAAGAGAAAGAGGTCAAGAAACCATCCAAAGAAGAGAAAGAGGTCAAGAAACCATCAAAAAAGGAGAAAGAAGACAAGAATCCAACCAAGGAAGAAAAGAAACCATCCAAAGAAGAGAAAGACATCAAGAAATCATCAAAAGAAGAAGTAGAGAAAGCACTTAAAGAAAAGAAAGAAGGCACAAAACCACCCACACAAGAGAAATACATCAAGAAACAAGCCAAAGAAGAAAAAGAAGTCAAGAAACCATCCACAGAAGAGAAAGAGGTCATGAAACTGTCCAAAGAAGAGAAAGAAGAAAAGAAACCATCCAAAGAAGAGAAAGAAGCCAAGAAACCATCCAAAGAAGAGAAAGTAAAAAAAACATCCAAAGAAGAGAAAGAAGTCAAGAAACCATCCATAGAAGAGATAGAAGTCAAGAAACCATCCATAGAAGAGAAAGAAGACAAAAAACCACCAAAAATGGAAAAGAAAACATCTAAAGAAGAGAAACAAGCCAAGGAACCAACTAAAAAAGAGGGAGATGCCAAGAAACGATTGAGAGAAGATGTGAAATCAACCAAAGAAGATAAAGAAGTCAAGAAACCAGCCAAGGAAGAGAGAGAAATCAGGAAATCCCACAAAGAAGTAGAAACTATAAAGTCCTGTATAGACCAAAACAACACCATGACAATACTTGATATTGAGATACAAGTGAAGAAAGTATCCAGAGAAAAAAGAGATGTTGAGAAACATCCCAACGAGGAGAAAGAAATCAACAGAAAAGAAGAACAGATAAGGAAACAACCTACCAAAAAGAAGGAAGATGAGGAAACTAATGATGAAGAGAAGAAAAATCTCAAAAAACAAAGGGAAGTGAAGGAGTCAAAGAAACCATCCAAAGGAGGTGAAGAAGTCAAGAAACCACATAAAGAAGAGAAAGAAGTCAATGAATCATCCAAAGAAAAGAAAGAAGTCAAGAAACCATCCAAAGAAGAGAGAGATGTCACAATACTACATAAAGAAGAAAAGGTGGTACATAAAGAAATGAAGAAACCATCTGAAGAACAAAAAATCAAGATACCACCTAGTGTAGAGAAGGGGGTAATTAAACAATCTAAAGATAAAGAAGTAGACAAGAAAGCAGCAAAAGCAGAGAAAGAAGTCAAGCAACCAGCCAAAGACGCCAGAGACATCAAGAAACCCCTCAAAGAAGAGAAAGAGTCGAAGAAAGATACCGAAGTAGAGAAAGACGACAAGAAATTATCCATAGGAGCAAAAGAGGTCACAGAACCACCAAAAGACAAAAAGGAGGACAAGAAACCAATTAAAGTAGGTAAAGAAGTAAAACAACCACCTAAAGAGGAGAAGGATGTCAAGGTGCCTCCAAAGACAGAGACGGAGGAAATGAAACAACCAAAAGACAAACTGGAGGATGTGAAACCAGAAAGAGTACAAAAAGAATCAAAGAAACCCAAGAAAGAAGAGGCAAATGTCAAGAAACCTTCCAAAGAAGAAAAAGAAGACAAAATAGTGACTAAAGAAGAAAAGGTGGTCAAGGAACAACTTAAAGAAGAAAAGGAGGCCCATGGACTACCTAAAAAGGAGAAAGAAGGAAAGGAACCATCAAAAAAAGGAAAAGACATTAAAAAACTTGTCAAAGAAGTTCAACAACCTCCCAAAGAAGAGAAACCCCGTAAAGAAGAAAGAGATGCAAATAAACCACTAAAAGAAGAAAAAGAAGTCAAGGGACCTTCTAAAGAACAGAAAGAAATCAAGAAGCCTCAAGATGAGAAAGCAGCCAAGCCACCCAAAGTAGAAAAAGAAGTTGAGAAGCTTCACAAAGAAGGAAAAGAAGTGAAGATATCTCTGAAAGACCAGGGGGATATTAAGGAAAAACCTGAAAAACATGTAGACTTAAAACACCCCAAGGAGGAGATACAACCTCAACTAGAGAAAGTTGAGGAAGAGGAGAAACGTAAAGAACTGAAGGAATTAAAGAAACCCTTAAAGGAAATAAACGAACCAGAGCCCACTAAGGAGAAAGAAATTAAGAAACCTCTAAAAGAAAAAGAAAAAGAGGAGGTCATAAAGTCTACTAAGAAGGGAGAAGTAAAGCCTTCCAAGGAAGGCACAGAACAGAAGAAGCCTTCCAAAGACAAGATTGCAGGGACACCTTCAAAGAAAGTACAGGAAGTCAAAAAGCATCTCAAAGAGGACAAGGAAAACATTATGCCCCTGGAAGAATCAAAAGAACCAATGCAACTCACAAAAGAGGACATTGAACCAGAAAAGACAACTAAAAAGGCCAAAGAAGTTCAAAAGCCTCCAAAAGAAGAGAAAGACGTTACGAAGCCTGAAAAAGAAGAACCACACAAGATCTTAAAAGAGAAGAAACAACCAGCTAAGCCCACTAAAGAGGCGAAAGAGGAGGAAAAGAAAGAGAGGCCTTCCAAAGAAAGAGCAGCCCCAAAGAAGCTCTCAAAGGAAAAATTAGAACCAGAGAAACTAGTTAAAAAGGAAGAAGAACCATCAATGGTGTCTAGAGTAGAAGAAAAACAACCAAAGAAGCCTTCAATAGAAGAAGATGTACTGAAGCCTCCCAAAGAAATAAAGGCGGTCAAGAAGATAACCGAAGAGGAAAAAGAACCAAAAACGCCTTCCAAAGATGAGAAAGAAATCAAGACGACTCTAAAAGACAAAGAACCAGTCAAGAAGAGAGATACTAAAACAGGTACAGTAAGGCTATAGCATTGTTTTTAGGACCACAATTTAGGAATTAAGTTACTTTTCCTACATTATCCAGTTAGAATTACGGTACGCTTAATTCATACTAGCAGATGTGAGCTGTGTATGAGTTGTTGTGAATGGGTAGGTGTGATATGTGGTGTAAAAGTGCTTTGAGTATTCTGAAGACTAGAAAAGTTAAAGGCCCCAAAATCCTTACCCAAAAAATGTTGATAGTATGTCAGGGCAGCACACCAAAACCTTACATATCCCCTTTTTGATGGTGCAGACTCGTCTGCAGACATGGTGCAGATCAGTGGGCAAAGCCACTGAAGAAGGGCTTTGGCCAAAACGTCTATAGCAAAAGATAAAAACCTTTGGGGCACTAGAGGAAACGTCAAGGGAAAGTCAGCAGATTGTATTGCCAGAGAACCATTTATACTTTTTTGGAGATATTTTGGTCTGAACCAAAGTAGAGTGACCAACAGATTAGAATTTAAAAAAAAGTTCTATGTGCACTGGCCCACTGAAGTCCAAAGAAAGCAACATAGATAGCAGAAAAGGTTTCCTCTATTCAGTGAAGGGTGTTTCTTTTTCTCTTTTATTTCAGACACCAGAACCAAAAAGGCCGTAGGAGGGATTAAAGTTGTCAAGAAGGAGGTGATGTCTGTCCTGAAGAGGGAACATCTTAATGTAACAAAAACAGGTGAGACAAACCCTGTTTAAAATAGTAGCTACTGTTCATCCTTGTGGTTATTTGATGAAAACAGAAGCTTGTCTGAACAGGTTAAAAAAGCCAACGCCCACAAGTACAAAATCAATGAGAGATTAAAAATAAAATTCACATTGATAATTTTATCTTTTTTAACAGCACTGCTATTTTAATTAATGCATCAGTTTTTCAGATACATGGTAGGATAGGATACCAGTAAGACTTCACCAGTACAGTACAAGGCTGTGTAAAACAAATTAAATGGAGAATCAAATTTTAATGCTGTTTTGCCTTCTATTGTGCATTTCAGTTGATGAACCCAAGAGGGCAGTAAAGGTGCTGAAAGCTGTGAGAAAGCAGATATCTCCTGTCCTGAAAAGGGAACATGTTAATGTTACAAAAACAGGTAAATTACATTGTATTGTGTCCTTCAGTCCTAAAACTGAAGTATTGTCTTTTTCACAAACACTGTTTACTGGAATTATACTTTGTACAGAGTAACTATGGTTACACATTAAATGTGAAGCTACGATGAGTTTTATTTCTAAATGATCTCCAACAGTGAAGGTTTCTGAAGGTCCTCAGCTGAAAGCCAAAGCAGAACTAGAAAAGAAGGGTATGGACATTTTACATTGCATTTATTTCACCAATTTGTGTCAATTTCTATTCATTTAAGTATATTCAATCTGATGCTGTTTGGATATTGAAGCCAAATCCAACTACTTTCTAAAACTGACTTTTTATGTGAAAAAAAAAAAAAAAGATTCAGTAAAGGTTTGAATGGTTTTTGTTTTTTGTAACTAGTGGCAGCTCCAAAGCAGCTGAAGGAACTGAAAGAAAAAATCAAACCACCTGTAAAGCCAGGTAATGGCTCTCTTGTTACTGTGCTTAATGTGAACATAAAACATAAATCACATAAAGAGAAAGCCATTTTCACTTTTTGACCTTTTTCTCCTTCTTTCTTTTTTTTTTCTTTTTTTTACACAGAACTTACCAAAGACAAGGAAAAAGCTAAAGCAGCCCCTGCTAAGAAAGGTAACAGAAATTACTGGTTGATGTCACAACACCTTAATTATCGGCACATTTTGAATCAATTGTTGTTTGTTTATTCGTTACAAACGTATCTCAAGGCTCTTTACACAGAGAAGGTAAAATACCTTTCTCAGTTTTTTATTATCAACAAAGACCTAACATGAGCACTAAGCAACATGAAGCAATGTTATAGCGGCAAGAACATCCTATAAGTTAAATCTTAAAACAGATTCATGATGAAGAGGTCATCTGCGTTTTCAACACCAAATAACAAAAAGAGACTTTTTATGTTTGCAGTTTAAATAACATGTTGTGCTTTTGCTACACAGAAGCTGCTGCTCCTAAAGAAAAGGCCAAACCAGTTGTCTTGAAAAAAGGTAAGGATAGCGCTTTTAAAACACATTGGAAAATTAAACTATAACAACATGATGAAATGGATTAATCTTCATATTGATGTGTATTTTATTATTTGTGCCAACAGGACAAGAGGACACTCCCAGGAATGCCTCTGTGGTGAAACCGAGAGTCAAAATAGTGCCTATGAAAATAGGTATCTTCTTTGGTCCATTTTTTGTGTTGGTGTCAGATCATCTTTTGTTTTTACCTCGCTGACCTTTCAATCCTTATCAAACACCTATTTGTTTTGTGTTTTCTCAGAAGTCAGGCCTCCAAAAGAGAAAGTCAAAGCAGTTTCTAAAAAGACTGGTGAACCACATTTTAGACTTTTCTTAAAATCCACATTTGAAGTTTGATTTCTGATACTTACTTTTTGTGTTTTCCCCCCCAGCAGATGATGTTTCAAAACAGAAGCCCAAACCAGTTGTAACAAAAAAAGGTGGATATATTTTTCTGTAAGGTTGTAACAGTCATATAACATGTTATTTTCTGGAATAACAAAGCCTTAAACTGTATATACACAGAACCCACTCCTCTCAAGACAAAACCAGCTACATTACTCAAAGGTAAGTCGACGTTTAGTTTCTATTTGTAAGAAAGATGAAATGGATTTGTTTAACTTTTTTTGTCTTCTTACAGAGGCCGAAGTCTCACACAAGAATGTCTCACTGACAAAGGAGAGGGTCAAAGTCGTTCCACTGAAGAAAGGTACGTCTATCTGTTTACCCAGTGAATAAAATACTCTTTAAGCTTACCTCATCACTGATTGAATGCTCAGCATCCCTTTTTGTGTTGAAAAAACAGAAACAATAAATCACGACTTTCTGCTAAATGCTGTAAAATTTTCTTTCCAACCATCCCAAACTGTTTCTCTGTTATCTTGTTGTCTTTAATAGTGCCTGAAACTCCGAAAGAAAAAGTCAAACCAGCAGCAACAAAGAAAGGTACATTACACTGTTTTCACCAATCAAATACCAGCCCTTATATGTCAATTACTTATTTTAGAACATGATATAAACAGTTGTATTTATTTGAATGCTTGAATCATGTGTCGGGAAAAAGATATGGAGGAAAACTTGAGACCATAAAATATTGATCAGGCTGCTTTGAAAAGTATAAAAGGCTTGACTGATTGTTTGGTTGTTGTTATTTTCTCAGGAGCTGAAGTTCTCAAGGAGAAGAAGGCCGAGCCAGTGACTCCCACGAAGGGTTTGTTTTTCCACTTGTTTTACATGATATTGTTTTTTTCCCCTCCCATCTGTACTTTTCTTTGTACTTGTCCTCGCGTGTATACTGTTCATTAGAATATATGAAGCCATGTATTTTCTAGCACCTGTGGTCAAAGCGAAACCTCGAGCTGCTGAGAAGAAGAAAGGTATGCAGCAGATGTGTGTTTCTGTTGTGATTTAGTAGCTACAAACATGGCCCCTCTACATGATACACTGACACATAATGATGAGAATCAGCTCACAAAGGGATAGTTTCGATTTTTTTCACATTTAGATCCTACAAATTCATTTGAATGAACGATTATAACCTACTTAAGAACTCAGAGGTGATATTTAGAAGATGCATGTTTTTCATCAAGGTCACATGCTTGTTGTAGCTGCATTGTCTTTAAATAAACTGCATTAGTTGTAAATAAGATGTGCTTCAATAACATGGACACCAGCTGCTGGGTTTGACCAGATTGTCTGACTTATTTTTATCTTTGTAGCTGAGGCTCCCAAGGAGAAGAAGGCCAGGCCAGTGACTCTGACAAAAGGTTAATTTTGTGGTTTTCAGATATATGCTTGGGATGTATTTTTATAAGGTTCAATTGTACAAGACGAAAACTGTAAAAAAGCGCAGTAAACTATGGTTTCCATATAATTTAGTGTATGAGCCGTTTCTACTATAAAGGTAAAAAATACAATAATAAGCAGTAAACAATATTTGTCTTTTACAGAGGCAGAATTTTCACACAAGAATGTCTCACTGACAAAGGAGAAGGTCAAAGTTGTGTCGCTGAAGAAAGGTGCATCTGTTTAATCTCAGCTTTTTTTTATTTGTTAACTGCTGTTGTGAGTCATAGATGTGAATTTGAAACTATCCTGAAAATGGTACATTACATTTCATTTTCTTCAACAGCAGCTTTTCACACACTGAAAACTTTTCACTGCAACATTTTTTTATTTTTTTTCATAGACGCTGTTACTCGGAGAGAGAAAGTCAAACCAGCAGCGACTAAAAAAGGTAGTTACAGTCATTCCGCCAGTTTATTATCAAATGTCATTTTAAAGTTATAATTTAATTCCAATATTTACATATTACATTTACGTATGGGCGGCTTTGGCTCAGTTGGCAGAGTAGATTGCCTCTCATTTGAAAGGTTGGGGGTTCGATCCCCAGAGTTACATATCTGGTGTGTCATTGAGAAAAACACTCAACCCCAAGTTGCTCGTTCTGCTACGTCAGCGATGTATGAATAGTATGGGTTTCTTCTGATTGTCACTTGACATATCAACCTCTGGTTTCAGGGTTTGAATGGGTGGGTGTGACCTGTGGTGTAAAAGCGCTTTGTGAAGTTAAAAGACTAGAAAAGCACTATACAAGCTCAAGTCCATTTACCTCTAAAAAAGTCTTGTGTGTGCTTTCTTGACTTTAAAAACGTTATAATAAGATGGACAGAAAGTGCTAGAAATGTTGACTGACCTTTTGTCGTCATTCGTTCAGTGGTGGAGCTTCTCAGAGAGAAGAAAGCTGAGCCGGTGACTCCCACAAAAGGTTTGATTTTCTTTGGTATTTTTGCTGATTTTTTTTTGTAGAATGCACTTTACTGTATGGAAACGTTATGTACTGTATATTATAGATTATAGTCTTTCAATTCTAGTTCACTTAGGATTTCTCACTTCATTGTGCACAGCAGAATTAATAGACGCATGTATTTTTCTAGCACCTGTAATCAAAGCGAAACCTAAAGCTGCTGAAAAGAAGAAAGGTATGCAGCAGACATGTGTTTCTGTTGTGATTGAGTAGCTCTAAACATGTGGCTGCTAATCCACTCATGCTTTATAATGAAATGTGATGAAACATTACAAATCATTTAGGAATAGGATATTGCGCTTCTCGTGTTTCATGAAGTCCTTTTGACATGTTGTCTTGTTTCATTGATGTAGAAGCTGTGCTGAAGGCAAAACCCTCCAAAAAAGGTGCATTGACTGTCTTTCTGTATCTAATACTCTGTAGAGACTATGGAGTTAGAGCAGTTTCCATTTTATGAGATTATAAAGTTTTAAATGGAGCCTGACCGATTTATCGGCCAGCCCATAACATCAGATAAGATAAGATAATCCTTTATTCATCTCCCAAGCGGAGAAATTTACATTTATCAGCTGGTATTAGCATATCATTTGACTTTATTGTTATTGGCTAATTTTAATGCAGATACACGCTGATATTACTGGATGTATTCACCAAACAGAAGCATTCATTATAATTAGATATATCAGTTCAACAATGCATTTTTAATTATGATTTTTGAAGGTTGAGGTTTGAATTGGATCATTTTTCTTCTATTTTCAGAGGACAGAGTTCTTAAAGAGATACAGGAACCTGCGATAAGAGGTACTTCTGAATGTTAACTAACTGCTCTTTCAATACTCTGACAACATCTGCAGAGCTTTAAAATTTCTCAGTATCGCCTCATTTGTTGCAGAAAAAACTGTGGAAAAGAAAGTTGCCAAGGAGGAGAAAGTGAAAGGTACTGTGAGCGTTACTATTAAAGTAATCGAACGTTGTGTTGTTTGATGATTAACATCATTTGTTCTTCTTCATAGCTGAGCCCTCTGTGTCAGACAGCCTTCCCATGGACGGTAAGTGTCAAGACATCGCCCATGTTTGCACACTGTCCTCTCAGCCTTGTCTATCAGGGTCCAGACTTGTCTAACTGGGGTGGCCCAACTGGGGCACTGACTTATGTAGGGGTGAAGTGCAATGTTTGGCACAAACACACAAATAAGTATCAATTATTTACCTTACCTTTATTTACCTTTATTTATCTTACCTCCCCAATAATAATTACTTTATAACACAATATAATGGAACGCTTTTTTTTTCCACAAAAAGAAGATGTAAGTTCAAAGTCACAAAGTACAAGCAAAAGAAAATATGTTGCATTGATATTTGAAGGAAACTCCTGAAAGCCTTCTGCAAAAAAAGTAGTTGTTGGTTTAAATACAAGACCCGCCACTGACAGAGTAAATAGCCAATCACATTTTTGGGGTGCACCTGGGTTGGCCAATCACATTTGAGCTGAGCTGTCCTGCCCTGTTCCTCCCTCTGCAGACGAGATGCCCTACTTCCAGTGTTTCTTTGTCGACGAGGACGAGGCCCAGTTTCCGTTCTACGCCTTTTCACCTCTACATATTTGAAGCTTCAGCCTGAATGCAGTCTGAGGTTTACATTTGATAACATGGCGTGTTGCCCTGCACTGTATAAATGCAATGTTCACTGTTGGTCTTCAGCAGAAAACCTTTGAAGGCAGCAGCGGTGGATGGGTGACTTTCATGTGATGGACCGATTTTTTATTTATTTCCAGATTTGGTTGAGCTCTCGAACCAAACACGCAGCCAGTGTCATTCCTTTCTGTGTTTTTCCTTTTTTCACTTCATTTGAGAGGTTGAGATTATTTTAAAAGGAACCATTTATTATTTTAACTTTTTTTTTAATCATTCATTGAGCATTTTATAGAAGCCAAATAGTGTAGAATAAGTTCCACTGTGCTGTAAACTGGGTACAAAAAATGGCCACAGATGACGTTAAAAGGGGGTAATGGGTTAAGTGCCTCAAAGAACTCATTTACTTGAAGAATGTACAGTTGTGGTTCACATATTATTATGCTTAGTCTGTTTAACTGTGGCTTCATTTTTTCCCCTCATCGCATTAAAGGCAAAGTTTATAACGCTTACATTTGTCCTGCTTCTAAAGCCCTTGGATTAATATTCAGGCTTTTTGTGTAAATTCCATTATTCATGACATTTTATGGAAATCTTGTTATCCTTTCATTTCTTCCCTTATGGGAACAAACAAAGGAAGTGTTGTTTGTGTTTGTGTCCACTTGTTATGTGTCAAAAGGAATGACCATGCACTGTTTAAGAGAGCTCCCAATCCTGCCGATGTAACACTACCTTTAAAGTCTTATTAAACTACACCATGTTGCCCATTTGATGCTACTTGTTTTAGTCAACAGGATAACTAGTATGAGTTCTTTCTTGCACAAAGACTATTTTCAAGCTGGGACATCAAATGTAGGGTTCATGAGATGAGTTTTTTTTTTTGTCAGTCACAGGGTGACTGTTGTGGCAAACATCGACCAAACACTGTCTCTAACTTTGGTCAGTGGCTGTGAGCTTGAGTGCACAACGTAGTCAGCCCATGTATTCAAGCAACTTTTCGAACTAGTTGCTATAATGTTCCAAGTTGATTATTGAACACACATGACAGAGTGTGTATCATAGAGCAGCATCCCTTTAATGGTGCTTCAATGAAAGATGACAGGAGTCCATTCATAGTTTTGTGAATATCCTGTGCATGGGGTGTGTGATATGGGTTTCATGATCTCAGACTGATTTTAAAGACTGAAACTGGACTAAGATAAAGTCCATGTCATGAATTTGAAGAATGATGTCAAGAGAGCTGCAAGACTCGGCTCCTCTAACACCTTCATTTGACAAGCTGAATGTTTTTTTCTATCATACCGACGCTACCTTAAATGAAACATCTGTGATCATGTCTGCACAACATGTGATTACAATTCAAGCTGCTGCGAAGTTGATCACATGACGATCTCAGATGTAAACTCAGCTGTTTTCAGACAGCTCTTAAAACAACACTCCATATTCTGCAAAGTTATTTCAGCTTGTGTTACTAATTCCAAGCTCTGCTGGAAAAGTAAATTAGTTATGTTTTAATTGTGATCGTAGAAATGCTCTATTAGACCATGATTGGTGCATAAGACTTCTGCAGTACACAGTGAGCCTCGGCTCTGGAGTTACACTGTCAAGTTGTCAGTTAGTTCCCAAAATGAGGAACTGAGCACGCTTTGTTTTAAAAGTTCTTATTGAGTTTATTTGTTTTAGTTTATGCATTGAAGTCAAGGAGATTGTTCAGTTATTACAAAGAGACGTGTTACATTGTGACAAAAGATAAAACATGTCTTTTATTTATTTTCATTTCACTGAGTTGTGTCTACAGCCTCAAACTTACCAGGTTAATATGTGATCCCTTTATGTTTTTTAAATCTGTCATTGATCTGATAGTCTTCGATTGAGATGTGCATGATGCGGGTGCTTTTTTTTTTTTTTTTTTTGCTTTCAAATGATTTTGTGACAATTTTTCCCAATTTGGATAAAAGGCAGCAACAAAGACTTGAAATGACTTATCAGGGTATTTGATACCAAATAACAGATGACAATGTTGTTTCCAACATATTATACCTTACAAACTTTTATGAAAGTGTTCCTACATGATCTTATTGTGAATAGGCAAATTATTTAAAAATAGAGTTTCTCCCTGAAATCAGATAATGTATGATTTGTTGATTACATCTGCGTCCTGTCTGTGAGCAGGAGCGATTTGACATTAAAACATCGAAGAACACGAGTGTCTTTGAGTCTCACCTTTCTCTAAAAGTTCTAGTAACTGCATTTGAAATACAAACGTCTATCTGTTACCCAGTGGGTGGCTTTTCTTTCTCTTTTTTGGCACTGAAATGAAAGCCAAGAGCAATTGTCTAATACAAAACATAAACTGCAGAAGGACATTATCTCTCCTATAACCCCTCTATTTGGGTTACTTGTATTTTCACGTGACCTCCAGGGGCTTTAAGGAGGATTTAAGAAATCCATCAGAACCCCACCCATCAAAACAATTGATGTTTTAGCCACAAAAAAAATCTCTTTCAAAATGAAATTTTAATCTTTAATCTTGCATATTTTAGATTTCATTCATTCATCTAAATTTGTATTTTCTTTGGATTTTATTCCCCCCCCCCCAAATATCGATCAACAGCTGTTTGTTGTGCTGAAGTCTTTTTAATCCTTTGTTTTTCCTATTTATTTATTTTTTCAATATCAAATTAGAACCCCTAAAACCAGCGCCGTTGACATAGTGGCACTGCGCACGTCCCCATGTATTGAGGCACAGTCCTCGTGCGAGCACCCAGGGTTCGCATCCGGCCTGTGGCGTCTTTCCGGCATGTCTCTCTCCCCACTTTCCGACCCTGTCCACTTTTCTCCTCTACAATAAAGGCTATAAAAAAAAAGAACCCCTAAACCAAAAATCTTTGAATCTCCTTTTCATGTTCCCCAGATTTCCAAAGTGCAAATATTTTCTCAGAAGTACTTGCAGTCCTCATAGCTGTATGATTAATGTGTTTTAATGAGAAAGACAAAAAGAAGAATGTGCAGATCTGGTCGGTGTTCTGTATTTCCCTCTGTCAGACCAAAGAGGCCAGAGAGCGGTTACCTCAGGTCAATCCACGCTGCTAATACAGATTCCACACAAACGCACAAAGAGGAGACTCCCTCAGCTCACAGAAGGGGGGCTACTCAACTATTATCTACTGCTGAGTCTCCAACATGGAATGCTCCCTTTTCAGCGGGCCTGTGCTGCTGTGAGTATCCTGACATTAACTGGCCTGAACTTGTCTATTAACTGTTTTCACCCAAATATGTATGCAAATTAATCAGGATCACAGTAGATGTCTTACTTTGGCAGACTGTGATTTGAGCTTAAACAGATTCTAATTGAAATTAATTCAGTGGGCAACAAGCAAATGAGTTCCACTCCAGTTAACACGGTTTCTTTGTGTTGCATGCTATTCAGAGGTAAGCAGAAACTTGGCTTGTGTGATAGTGTTTAGTGAGATGAGAAGAATGGCCATTTGTAGTTGCATCATTCAGCAGGCTGGACACAGCTCGCCGGGCTGAGAGGATTTAGCTTAGCTCCTTAAACTGTGGGAAAGATGGAGGATGCATGAGGAAACTTTAAAATGAATACTTTTATCTCAAAGACAGCGACAAACAGTGCGACACTTGAGCTTGTGACCTTGACCAACCATCCGAGAGTTATTGGATTGATACAAACTGTCACAGCCTGCTCAGTCCCTTCTTATCACCCTGTCTGTCATCTGTCATGCGAGCGGCAGCATTCGATCACGGTTGGTCCACACAACATCGAATGATGCCTCTACGTAATGACACCACAACTAAAACCGGATTATCCCGAGGCTCGTGACATCATTTCCCCCAACCCCCCTCCAGCTCCCAGCCGTCTCTGACCATCTGGAGGTTACTATAGGACGTTAACTCCCACAAGTTCACTGGTCACACTGGCTGCTGCTGCTGCCGCTGCACGGCCGGCTCTGGCCTGCACAGTCACCCTGCAGCTGTCACCTGGAACTGACCGTTACAGGGAGAGCACTGTTCCCACAATTCAGGGTGACATGTTTGAAAAGAAATGTAGGGGTGCGTTCAAAGTTGCATGATAAATAACACTCTAATGGGAAGAGAGAGCCAGAGTGGTGCTGATGGAGCTGAAAACTGAAAGTCTGAGATGTAACAAAGTTATGTCAAGTCGTTTATTTTTTCCCTTTTCATGCTTGATACAGAGAATGAAACCGTTTTGGTTCTTCACATTTTGAATTTCTTACAAAAAGGTCTTACAAAAGATATCCCAAAATATTAATCACGTTATAACAACTCCAGTGCAAATCACTGCAAAAAAAGATTATTATTTTTTTGTTACAAAACAAAGGAGAACAACTTTTTGATTGTTCATAGCGCAGGATGATTTGCTCAGTCGTGGCTTAGTTAGGCTTTTTCATATGTGCGGACTGCCTCAACTCCCTCGAAGGTCAAAGTCTGCAAAGAAGAGAAAAGAAAAAGACGGCCAATGTCACATGCTGGAAGTTAACATTTGCATGCAATACCTTGAAATTAAGCATTCAGTATGAAGAGTCAGTTTCATGGCATCCATTTTTCTCAAATGATTGTACTGTCATGCCTTGCCTCAGATGTGCATTGGGTAAAAAGTGCTTTTTCATAAGTGCTTCCAAAATGTGCTTTCTGCAGCAAATGGGAAATATAACAACAATTACAGGTGCAAAAAAAGATCTATTTTAACATGTCTATGCATAGTGTTGTGTTTATAAATTCCACTTACCATCACCATCTTCCCATCCTTGATCTCTCTGACAAATTTTGTCTCCTTGCCATCCCACTTCTGCACTTGCACAAGTTTGTCTCCTTCCATGGTGAAGGTAGACTGCAAGCACAGGCACAAAATGTATTAAAATAAATCTCTGGTCAATCTGCAGCCATGACTTATATTTAGTTAACTCACTTTGACATGTCGGTCATCAGGCGTGGTCTCATCAAACTCCTCTCCCAGTTTGGAGGAGATCTCAGTGTTCTTAAAGGTGCTCTGGGTTTTCACAACCACTTTGTCCCCATCCTGGCTGATCACTACCGTTGGTTTTGTGACGTTGCCCACCTGCCTTGTTGCAAAACCAACACCTGTATAAAATGAAATAATATAACTGATATATTCATGCGTTTTGCCGGACACAAAGAATATGAAGATATTTTTCCATTAAGGCAAATAAAATATACTAGCATCCCAGAAATAAAGAAAACAACCCCAACACTGTTCACAATAAAGAATATAAAAGATCTTACCAAGGGCCTTCATATATTCATCAAAGTTCTGGCTGTCGACCAGTTTCCATGTCGCGCAGAAAGCATCAACCATTGTTGCAGTTGTTTTAACAGACTATATTTCCCCTACGGTGAATCTTACATCGACTCTGAGCCATAGACTCTGAGCACGGTCCGCGTGCCAAATTATACTGGTACGGAGGGCGGGAACTTGAGCTCCGGCGTCAAAGCTGATTGATTGTTCGAAACGCTTCGACAGCGTCGATTGGTCAAAGCAGAATGTCCGCTTAACATTTTGAGAAACTGTAGTAATTTAAAAAGGAAAATACTAACATCTTATCTTAGATTTCTTCCGGTATCTCTGTGTTCATATTGGAAGAACTTTGTTTAACTAGCGTCGAAACACTCCACTCATATGTAAAAGGCAGAACATTTTTCAAAGCAATAGATGGATACTTTACTGATCCCGAGGGAAATTCAATATCAAACGAGTATTTTTTTTTTTTAAATTCTGTTTGATAAAAACCTGATTTTGAACACAAATATTCTTTCTGGTTTAAATATAAAATGTAAGTCTTGGTCCCGTTTGCTGTTCACTATTAACCAAGGCTAATTATATGATTGATAATTATATAAAAAGTACATTTTAATTACTGATGCACAAATTAATATTGACAACGGCTGTAAATGTTGGATCTCATACAAGTAGGATGGTAGGAGATTGGCAAGTTTACCAATTTCCTCCATGGGAAGAAAAAAATAAAGTAGAAATAGAACTATATTCTACAAATCACCACTTGATACTTTTATTGTTGATAACAATTCCTGCAGATATCAGATATTCTCAGTCATTACACAGTAGATGAGTCCTGACAAATAACCCAAAGGTGTAATCAACACTAGTTATTAATACAATATAATACAAAATTAAACATCACTGTACTCATGTTGTACAAAAACAAGGCTAATAAGAAAACACACAAAAAAATAATTGGCACTCATCAAGGCCAGATTATAATATTGAACAAATCCTCCAATCAATAAGGAAATTATTGAGACTACCTCCACAAGATTTGAATTACCTAGAAGGATCATTTTACTTCCCTGAAGTTCAAATATAGTGCATGCAAATTAAACATCTCTTGTCCCAAAAGAAAAACTCTGGGATACAAACTGTTGCGTAATAAAGGAGGATAATTCATACAGTGGTGTCTCCACTTACTAAGTTAATCATTTATAAGAGACCGTTTATAAATGGAAGTAAACAAAGGCAGATGCCATAACCATTTATCGCACTGTGCGCACTGTAGTTCACCCTAACAGATCAGGGGCTCGAACTGTTCGAGGACAGGAAATGAAAATGATGAAGGAAAGTAAGACCATGGTGGGGTTAAAAGTGAGCGGGCAGCGGAGGTAGAGTCAGAGAGGTAGAGAGTGAGGTAGAGAGGACACAGCAGCTCGAAAGCTTCTCCACGTTAAGGCGAAACTCTCCTCTCCTTGATCAACCCTAAACACGCCAAAAACATGATCAAGGTAACAACCGTTTTGTTCCAATGACGAGTTGTTGTGATGACTTGTTAGATAGCTCAAAATTTAAGAGGCTACAAGTTGATTGCTATAGAACAGTATCTATGAAAGAGACTCCTTTTAGAAGACGTTGTCAGTTTATAAACTACTAACCCTTAAAAGCCCTCAAAGTAAAATTGTGTGTTCTCTGGGCTGATACTTTGAGTATGAGGTTGTAAATTCGTTACTATTATGTTCAGTGAAAAATATCTGGCTCCGACGAAGGCCACACCCTCTCTAAATATCCTTTGAAATATAAAAAAACTTTGAAGATTGTAGATGGAGGAAAATGGCAGTTGCAGTAATATCACATAGAAGTAATGGAAACGACAGTCGACTGGTACTTACCACAAATTATATTCTTTCTGTCAACAAATCAGGCAGATAGAAAAGTGTTAATTTAAATTTGAACATTCAAGGAGAAATAGAGTTAAAAGACATGGCATGAGATTCCCATGTGTAGATTGTTCTAAATGCGGGGGGGGGGGGGGGCAGCTTTTGTAGGTAGTTCTGATTTGTCCATGCACCCATGAAAGCAGGGTGCTATCTGAAGACCCCAACGTTGATCGACAGCGCTACCTCTGGTTTCCTAGATTTGGTCTGCCCACTCTTCTTCTGCGGTCCAACACGGTCACAGCTTGCAGTCTCCCCTCTGAAAAAAATAAAACTTTTTACAACATGGACTTTCTGACATGGTGTTGATGCTGTATACAGATTCAGAGCTACAGTATTAAATCACTGTAGCCCGAAGATATTTGGTCAACATGTTTCCCTGAAGCTGCATGTGTCACAGTTCAGAAGCCCCACCCTTTCCTGCATTCCTCTGCCTGTGCTCTGAACATCTGCTGGAGCTGCTCGTCCTCCAGGGTGACAAAGTCCCTGTTGTTGTCAATCAAGAGATTCTGGGGAGAGATAAAATCACTTCTTTCACATTTCTTCAGCAAATAAAAAATAACTTTGATTTTTAAATCAACCACATCAAGTGAATACCTTGATGCCAATTGTGTCAGCGTCTTTAAGGTGGAATGGTGCTCCAAGTAGGGATTCTGCCCTTTTCTTCTTTTTCTTTTTTGAAACCTGCTGATTCTAGAAATACAAACACAACATATAATTATTAACTAATAATGTGGTCATGTGTTAGCAAACCACACAAGAACACTTAAGTGATTTCCCATCTAACAACAAGCCAGTTGTATTCTTTTCCCTTTTACCCAGTTTGAGATTTCTTCCCAGGTATGTTTGTCTTTCTGGTATTTGGCCAGCAGAAGCGAGTCAGGGGAGAGGCCGTAGTGTGCAGCCAAACAGGTGCGTAGAGAGCGTGGAGAAGAGTCGCGGGATGCATCCCAAACCAGCTCCTCTGGAGGGTAGTAACACCTCTCCCCTGGTATTCCCATTTTAATGTTCAGCAACACCTCTTTGGGACTTAGGAAAATAAGACAAAAAAAACAAAACTTAGCTGTAAAATAATACAAGGACAATCACATGGAGGGATAATACTAAACATGTGTCAAACTGAAAACTGGGGACATCTCAAACCTTACCCAAGATCTTCCTCCTTTAGTAGCTGTTGCATGCACAGGTCTGCACCACTGGCCAGCTTCAACTTCCTGATTAGGGGAAAACACCAAAACAAGACTCAAAACTTGATCTGGTGGCAGCAATAGACACAAAGGAATAAACGCTGATACGCGATGGTGTTTCTACCTGAGTGTGAGTTGTTGACCTCGGAGGATACGTGCCAGTCTCTGTCCCTCAAGCTGCCACACACGCATGAACGCAGTGGTTGGCATGCACAAATGCTGAAGTGCTGGAAGTGTCAACACCTGATGTAGTAGAGAAAGAGGAAATGGTAAGTAAGGAATAAATAGTTCCCCTCAACCAGCATAATGTAAACACATTAAGTATTTGTCCCCGGGGCCTGGACTACAAAGTAGGATATAGTTATCGAAGTGACTTCAGGGTGAACTCTGCACCTTGAATAAAGTCAATCTGTGTAGTCCAGATTTGAACAATTACTTCACAAAGCAAACAAAAATCAACTACTCCTTTTATTTACACATAATCTTTAAACACTACCTGAGTCTTGAGATCCTCCAGAGTGGCCTCGTCTGAGAGCTCCACCTCTCCGACACTTCTCAGAGGAGCAGAGTACGTTTCACCCGAAGTCACCAACTCCAGACTTTGCTCCTCGGAGTGGCCGTTGTTGGTGAATTTAAAATCTGCAGAGTTGTTTCTGGGATCCAGATAGAGCCACACAGATAGCTTGAGGAAGCCCTGACAGAAAAGGAAATAGAAGCGGGCTCAAAAAAAAAGGTGGGAGCTCTCGTGTGTGATCGCTTCTCAAGGGAGAACCAAAACACTTGAGTACCTTTGGAGGAAGTTGTCCTTGTGTGACGACCAATGTGTCTCCATTACTGATCTTCAGCTCTGACAGAGGAGCATCCTGAGAGGAAAAGTTCACTTTTAATAACAGCTTACACCCAAGAACCCAAAATGTCTGATGAGCAGTCTTTCCTTTCGAGGTGCATTAATGTTTTTGCTATCTATCAAACTCAACTACCCGTTTTTTTTCTACAGACTTGCAGAGGCAGATCTTTTTGAAGATTTGACAAAAGCTGATTGGATTATTTCAAACAATAGCCACATTTTTGTTGCGTCATACATAGGAAAGTGTCGACACAGTCAAGGAAATTAGTTGAACTTAGATGGTGCAAGAAGACATTTAGAAAGTAAGTTTAATAATTAATACTAACCATTAAGTGCAAACCACCAAAAACACATCTATAAATGGTTGATGGATGAGATATTTTTCCCCACTATAAGCAGCTGCTTACCTCATCCATAAGCGCCTCTCCAACCTCCTCACACCAATCGAGCCTCCTCAAGTGCCAACAGCCGTCGAGTCCGACAGCATCCAGCATTGCCATCAGACACTGCAAATAACAATCAATAAACAAAGAAACTGTTGACATGAGCTTGTTTGAATGATTCACTAAATAAGTACAGTAACATTCAAGGGTGCCGTAAAGGGGTGGAAGGTGTAGGGGGCCCAGAAATGTTTGTTTCCACAGAGCCCAGAATTTCTGGCCACACCCCTGGTAACATAGACTCCCTTACCTCTTTGACTGTACAAGTGCTCTCCACAATGATGTCCATCTCCATGCCAGCAGAGGGCGCCGTGTCCACAGAGAAGTGCAAGAAAAGCTGTACAGCAGAGAGTAAAACACAACATCAATCAAGCCTTTCCAACTCTCCTAACTCCAGGTTTAAACCAAAAACAAACAAAAGGAAAGGAAAGGTGCTTAAACGGTTCTGTCACTCTCACCTGCGCGGCTGCGAGTACAAACGATTCACTGAAGGTTCAAATAAAAAAGACACACCTGTGATGCCTTGGGGGCATTTCCCAGACAGAGAGTCAGTGTGGTCATGAGTCGCACCCCTGCATCCCGAACACTCACTTCCTCACACACTGTCAGGTAAAACAAGTACAAAAACACAAACGCACTTTTAGAACGTGTTCGTAACTTTCAACATCAAAGTTAGATGATGAAAAGACACAAAGCAGGCTGGGGAATTACCTCTAAAACATTTATGAGGAGGCAGTATGAAGGTATGCTTAATATTCTGTCAAAATGAGGGGGATTTCCAGTACCATTAAAATCACCTGCAGATAGAGAACGACACATTACCTGGAGGAAGGAGTTTCCCTGTGCTGTCCACCTGTCTCAGACAGTACTGTGCACCTGGTCAGCCAGGGAAAGAAACAGGACACCAATAAAAGAAAATGTCAGACAATAACTAGATTATTAATATGCATTCTGTTTTTTTTATTTTTTTTTTATTACAATCATCCCGTTCAACCTGTTTGGCTTCAAGTGGAAGTATTTTAGTTTTAATGGGATTTGTTTTTACATTTAATAAGAGCCAGTTAAAACTGGATGAGTTTTCGAGGTCATGTCTCATCACTTCTTGCACATATGTCTCGTTTCCTTGAGTTGAGACAGATTGTTTTTCCCTAAACCTGAATGAGTACAGGCCTATCACACGTTTATCTAAATATCGGCTGGGATGATCTATTGAGGCTTTTTGGAAAATAAGCAACAGTGCGTCACACTGAGGTGCTTGCCTGAGTGTAGCTGCAGCTCCTCTATGGCCCTCTGTTTCACCTCAAACAGCAGCTGGAAGAGAAACATTACAGTTATGGATGTGCTTCAACGTAAAGACAAAGACAGACCACCAGACAAAAAAAAACAAAAAAAACAGCAGCAATACATTTACTGACCATATTTCCTGTAGCAGGAACCTTGATCTTGAGTCTCTCCTCTTCTTTCTCCCCCTCTCCTCCTTGTGGTTGAAACTCCACCTGGAGCCAGCGGCAGTCAGAAGGTGTAGTCACAGTGACAACGTCTCCGTTTAGAGTGAACATGCTGAACGAGAAGACGCGAGTTAAACACCCACCGTAAGAAAACAACATGAACAATCATTGAAGAAGATTTTCACCTGCAATCGAAGGACTGAGGCTCCAGCACCAGCAGCGCGTCCCCGTCCTTCAGCGACAGCTCTTTTAATGTCCGCTGCATGTCATCGGGGGGAAACACCCGCCAACCGCTTGCCCCTCCTCCCTCTCCTGCCCCGTGTTCTTCTCTCTTCCCTCCCTTGTGCTTCTGACACAGAACACTCTCATTCGGCTCCCCCAGCGCCTCCCTTACCTCCCCAAGTGTTACAGCACCTGCAAAACCTCTGGCCTCCCTTTTCAGCCCCGGCCCCCCACTTTCAAAACCTCCAGATCCCACCACACACTCCATCCCTTCCTCCACCTGCAGATCCCCGTCATCCCCGAAAAAGGGACGGACCACAGTCAGCAACACCGGCTCCCACTCTGCTCCTGTCAGGACAGTTGCACCACACACCTGCAGAGATGAAATGACAGGAAACAAATCAAAATCAGATTTAGGATAAGACTACAAGAAATGTTCTTACATGTGTTTTAAACTTTTCTCACCTCTCTGCCATTCCACACAAACAGATCAGTGTTTGTAGAAATGCCTGCGCTGTACAGGGAAACACTGTCATCTGTAAATACAGAATGACAACATGAATATAGTTACATATTATATATATATATTCCTTCCTCTTCAGAGTATTTCATATGGAAGTGTCTCACCTGTTAAAGTGTTGTAGAGGTGCAGACCGGCAGGGAGACTCTTAGCCACAGTTAGAGCCATGTCTCCTTCCCAGAGTTCCTGCATCTACAAAAACACAAACAAAAAGTAGCATCTCTCGGCCATCCTCATCACTACCCAACACAACTTCTTTTTTTATTATTTTTTTAATTAGGTGCTTAGTTACCTGATAAATTGCTAAACGGAGATCTCCCACAGTCTTTCTGCGGTCGAAACTCAGAGTGGTGCTCCCATTCTGCTCCTTACTGACTGGCTGCAGGGCTCCGTTCTCCAGCCTGTAACTGGGTGCCAGGTGGAGCCGGAGCTCCACAGTGTTATTGGTGGCTTCAAACTCCTCACTGTAACAGAACACAGAGATAATCATAATGATCCTTAAAGAACAACAAATGGTGTCTTTTTTCCTTGCTGATTAGGGTTCGTCTCAATGATAACATGCGTGAGTCAGAAACTACTAAAGAGCTCAAACACTAAATATGATGAAACCAGACAGCTGAGTGTGTTTGTGTCTGTACCGTATTTGTTGAATCCTTTGGTTCTCCTCCTGAGCCATTTGGACGAGATGAAGAGGGACTTTGTACTGAGGATTATTCAAGGCTGGGAATATAGGAAAAATATGTTAGATTAACAAACTTCCCAACGTTAACTTAATTAAAAAAACCTTTTTTTGTTATTTGTCATTAATAATAGAACAAAAGGAACTTCTGTAAATATATAAACAGAGCTGTATGAAATTAGACAAATCCTGAGAGAACAAAGTGACAACGTAGGGACAAAGATAGAACAGGAAATAGAAATGTAACCAGAGCAGTTTAAAAACTGATGTAAAAGAATAAAATGATGAAGACTAAATAAGAAGCAGAAGGCGGTTGTGGTACTTGGCATTATAGAAGACAGCTTAAGCTGTTTTCAAATACGCTCCTCTACATCGAGATCATTTCAGGAGGACTGCTGCAGATATTCTCCTGACCTGGCTGTTCACATACTGTTTGCTCCTATACTATTTCTGTCAGGCAGGAGAGGACCGGGGGATTATCCTGAGGCAAGACGTGACAGAAGAAAAAAAAAAAAAAAAACGATACTAAAGTCGCTGACGAGGCAACGGAGTCCGCTATACGACACTAAAATGAGAATATTTGGCTTTATGTCAATGATACTTGTAGTACGTGCACCGAGCTCATACTGCAGCAGCCACAGTAATGGACGTCCCTTTCTCTCTCTCTCTCTCTCTCACACACAGATGAAGTCAAACGTGGTGTCCATTACCTTCTCTGGGCCTGTGCAGCTGTGTTTTTCTGTAGAACAGCATGTATGCGCTCTCTTTGCCTTGGAACTGCTTCTCTATGTCAGACTCCCTGATGGAGGTGACCGAGGAGTCGTTCAGGTCAAACCAGTGGCTACCCTGCTGACAGACGGGAAGAAAGCACCATGAGAAACAGGAATCAAAGTGATCACACAAAGTGCGTAACAAAAATCATCGCAAAAAACAGAATCAGGTCAGTGTATTTTTTTTTTAAATTTAGATGTTGACTGCTGCTTTAATACTTCTTGTTCAGGCTCTGGCTTCTGTTCCAGTTCTGTCTGCTCAGCAGCTTCACAGTCTGAGGGTAATGATGGGTCTGAGTTAGGGGTTTGCTCTGCTGGGCTGGGGGGCTCTGTCACAGGGCTGGGCGGGTTGGCCTTCAGAGCCACTCGAGTACCGCTTGACACCAACATGAAAACATCACTGTGGGACTGCAGAAACTACACAACAAAAGAGCAAAAAAGGTAAATAGACATCAATTAAGAGTCAAACAAAAAAAACAAGGGTCAGAAAACAAGACGTACCTTTCCAATAGGACCATAGTGCTTTCTGAACTTCTTGCTCCAGGATGAACCGATCTTATCCATGAGTTTCTGTCCAAGCTGATCCAACAGGACACTCTTTGATGGCTCCTAGTGTACAAGAAGGGAACAACACCTCACTTGGACATCAACGCTGACTCAACAATGAAAAAGGCGAGTTTGACGCTTCAGCTAATCTATACTAAATGATTCAAGATAAAAAAATAAAAAAAAACCTAACATAGTGACAGAAAAAGACCTTTGGCTGAGGCTCAGTATCCTAAAATCATTCACACCAATAAGACTCACATAAAGTCATGTGTAAGTGCTCATACCTGGGCAATAACAGCAGTAAGAACAGACAAAGGGTCATCCTCGTGTAGCTTTGGCTCACATGCTTCTTTGACCTTCTCCTGGACTTTCTTTTGAGTCTTGGGTTTGCACTCCTCCTCCTGACAAAGAAGCACAGACGTGTTGCCTTAACCAACACACACCTTTAAAAGACATGCAGTTGTTGTGGTTTTGTGAAACCCTTTTCATGCCTGACAGAAACACAAGTCAAAGAACGTCAGCAAATCTACACATGACCAGTTATATTAAATACATGAAGCAAATGGTAAAGTCTCCTGAGGTATCTGTCTTTCAAAAAGCAACAGACAGTTTCTTTTTTTGATCAAACACAGATATATAATCTTATCTTTTACCCACCTGCGGCTCCCATTTGCCAAGCTGGTCAATGTCCCTGATATAAGCATGATAGTGTCCACCATAACAGCCGCCCTTATGGATGATCACAGAGAACAGATCATACGTGAAATCAGAGTCCTCTCCATCAGCCTGTAAGGAGAAACACAAATTGATAGTAAGCTTTTCAAGACCTCTCTTAACATGCTGAATACTTTCAGGATAAAGTAAAGAAAGTTTAAGTTTAGAGGTCAGGTACCTGTTCACAGAACGGCCGGAGGTTTATGGTTAGGGGGAAACTGTAGCGTCCAGTCTCCTTGTATCGCTCACATTTGTTGAAGTCGAAGCTGAATCTCAGGAGAGACATGGTCATGAAGGGAGGGAGCTTCTTCAGCTTGGCAGACTAAAAAGCAGAAGAGATCAAGTGAAGGTATTTTTAATGGAAGAAAATCATTAATTGACTAGTTTGAACCTTTGCCTCTCCTGAAATGTTTCTTGGAAAGTTTTCAAAAAGGAGAATGTGAATCCGCTCTGATATTGACTGCATCATAAATGTTTGTTGACACAGTGAAGCAGTAGCTGGTTCTGACCTTGGCGGCAGTGACCAGCCTGTCACACCCGGCACAGCGGTACAGGTTGTTGCCCTCAAACATCTCCTCCTCCACAAACATGTTCCACAACGCCTCCTCCAGGCTGGACACGCCGCAAACACACACCGTTAGGTCCAGGAAGTCCTCCTAAAGAACAAAGACGTAAACATAGATTATTAAAATGGCTTCCGGGAGTTGAGCTATCATCAACATGTTGGGCTAGCAAATGAAGCTGAGGTTCGCTGGCTCGCTGCAGTTCAGCAGCGCTGAATTGACATGGCTTTGGTGTCTCAGAAATGTTGGCTGACGGAGTAATTTACAAGCAGCAAGCTGAGCCTGAAGAGCTTTTAAGATTGTTTCCACTAACACAGTACAATAATATTTAAGCTAGCTAGTGATTTGCGTGCAGGGCATGAAACTTGAGATAAATCCACAACTTGTGATGAGAAACCAAGAAAGACAGTTCCATATTCAATCCTAAGTTTTTATATCCATGTTATTTACACATAGACAACACAGTGTCATGTTAACTGTTTGAGAACTGTAAGAGTAAGCCTTAACAACGGAGGCAAAGACACACATGCATCCTCGACTTCATTTGATAAAAATAATGTAACTTCAGACTTAAAGCGGGTCAGACAATCACATGCACACATGGACACACCTGTCTCTGGCTGACGTTACCACACTCTTTGCAGACGATGCTGTTGACAATGGTCCCGTGGTACAGCCGGTGGATTAACGTACTACCGGAGGTGTCCACAAGAGAGTGCTCCAACGCACTGAACAGAATCCTATTCAGCTCCTGAACGTCGTGCTGATTGGTTCCCTGAAAACAGAACAGCAGGAACAAATGAGGAAAAACATGACCGCTCCATACTTTGCACTAATACTTTTCTACACTAACTTTTTGTTTTAACAGCATATAGTTTTTGTTATCATGAAAGGCATGTAAGCCACATACAGTACTAACCAGAGATTATCAACACTTCCACCGATGCACATCAGTAAAAGTTTACAGAAAAGGGTTGAAAAACAAAACAAGTACACCACCTGCTTGTTTTATTTCTATTAAATTATTCCCAGAGCCTTTTTAAATTATTCTTGAGGGAAATGCATTTTGGGACAACAGTACAACTAGATTTAGAAAGAGACTTTATTGAGTCTCTTTAAAATCATAAACGAGCTGTATGTTTCTAATCATAGTTTACTTTGAACCAACCCATTGTATACCTCCACTTTTCAGCATCGGTGTCTATTTTTATTTGCATGTGCAATTTCTCTTGGTTTGTACTGAAGTCAAACTTTCGATCATAATAGTTTTGGAGTTCTGCTTCAAGTTTAATCACATCTCTATATGTACGGGCTCGACCTGGAAAAGGAGGTGATACACGCCTGGAGGCAAATTCTGTGAATGTTTCTGCCTATTTTCTGTCGGTGTTTTTTATTTGCATGGCTGCAGCTGGAATCTCTCCAGACAACATTAAATACCGATCCTAACCCATGTTAGAAATCCAATTTGTACATTTTAGCACGCATGTCCTGATTTGACTGGAAGGTAAATCCTTTACTAGAAAAGGAAAAGGGTAACCTGAGCTCTCTCATAAAGATAATGGACACAGACCTCACTGCTGTTCCAGCCAAAACTGTCAGTAAGGCTGGCCGTGGAGGCACTCTGCTGGTCCACCAGCAGCAGGCTGGCAAACAGTCTCTGCAGCTCCAGTGGGATCACTCTGACCTGAGGAGAGAAAGAAGTTCATTATGCATCATAAAAAAACATCATAAAAAACACTGAAGACGTTATATTATTTATGTGGAGTAAAACCACTTACCTTGGCTTCTGGTTTCTCTTTGTCTTCCAGACATCCTAATGCTTCTGAGCCCAAACTAAACAGCTCCTCTGTAAAGACGCAAACAAATTAAAAACAATAAATAAATACATCTTGTAGATTAATGTCTTCTGGTTCAACAATGCCATCATCAATCTGAACCCACTACAGTCCCCAAGAGGGGGATCTGCCTACGGTCAGTCCTCTTTCTCATACAAAGCCACAAAAGAATGGAACAATATCCCCCATTAACTAAAAGTACAGACTGACTTCCATCCGTTTTCACAACACATCAAGAATCACGTGCTCATTATTTTATTCTCCTTCATGCGTTTCCTCTTAATACTCAGTATTTTAACTTTAACAATGCAAACTGCATTTATTTCAAATGCAGCCTTTGTGTGGAGTCTTAGCGTATGTGTATTGTGATATGATGAGGATGTATTTGTTGTATTGTATTATGTATGTGTTCTGTGTTGACCTGCCCAGGGACTGCAAATAGAAATGAGCAAACTATAATCTGGTATAAAGCATCTTCTCTCTTTTTTTTGTACATGGTCCCTGACACAATAAACTAATGAACTAAACTATGAAGCAATGCAAGCTCTGCCTACCTCTGAACTCTGGGGTGAACAGCAGGGTCTGGAGCAGAGAGTTGAGGTAACATGTGCCCCCCTGGTTCTTGATGCCCGACAGCTTTGCTTGACCCCGAGGCGGAGGTGGCTCAGAACTGGAGGCTGCTCCCCCCTTTGTCATTCGGCCCTTGGAGGAGGTCGACGAGGGAAAGTCTTCCTCCTCCTCTTCCTCGAAAAGATTCCCAAACATGCCGTGTCAGTTATGTGCTCTATTTTTCTCTCGGTTTGGCTGGGAGGTAAAACACGCGTGTTAGCTCTGCCGATGTGCCCTCTTGCTATCTCATCTTGGTCTTCCCGAGTTCTCTGTTGACGATGGCCGGACTGACTCTGAAATAAGAGGACTTCACGGGGCTAAACATAGCGACAATTACCTGATGATTGTGCGTTGGACTCACAGTCACGTATGTGGCTAGTTTAACACGCTAACAAAAGGTGAATGAAAGGCAGTGTGACGAGCAGCTTGACAGCTCAGCGAAAATAGAAAAAAATCTGACACTCTGACTGACACTCTGACTCACGTCGACTTACCGAGACACTACTAACAGTTTTAATTGACTTGCACCTCGGTGTAGCCGCTGACTCTGACGCTTTCTCTCTCCGACTGTCTTAAAACAGTTAACAAACGAAACGTAAATAGAAACGCCGTCGGTGAACAGTAGGCAGCCATGTTTGTTCCTGGCAGAATAACTGTGCGATGCATTGTGGTACTTGTAGTATCACACTCGGGGTTTCCAAACCTACTCGAAACTGAAAGAATTGAACAACATTTTATTAATTTACTTTTTTTAAGGGTTGGCATTGCGTGAAATAGCCACTCACTTGTGGATAATATCATAACTTTTTTCAACCTAGTGAACGGCTGAAGATGACGCTGATTTTTTTTAATGCCTTTTATTATTTATATTTTTAAATTTGATTTTACTATGGTCACTGCTGTTTTATGTATATTATGCAATTTTTTTGTTTTGTGTTTTATGCTAATTTTATTTAGCAAGAAAGTACTTTGAGCTTCATACCTGTATGAAAGGTGCTATACAAATAAAGCATATTATTGTTATTATTATGAACCATGACGAGTATGGCTTTATTTTATTTAAGTAATTAACTTCCGCTCTATAATAGCGCTGTTTTGTTTTTGTTTGTTTTTTTGTTTTTTATTTATATTTATTTTGAATATTTCAAGCTAAGTCTACATGAACTACATTTCGACAAGTCTCGGCATGAAATCATGGGACATGTAGTCTGCAAGAATAAACATGTATTATAGTGTTCACAGTGAGGCAGTTATGTGCTCAGGGCCATGAGTGTTCATTAGCCACAAAACGATATATAATTAAAAACGTGCTATTCCTGGAGGGTATGAATCCCACCGATGTTGTTAGCCTACACAACAATCTGTAAATGAACATAGTTTAAGGTTCACCTAATCACAAACGACTCTGGTCCTCTATATAAACTAATTAAGTTGAGGTTTATTGAAGGTTTAATAATTTACTGTCACCTTTTATAACCTTTAATTCATACAGTTAGAGGCAATGAGTAAAAAGGCTTATCTGTTTTATGAGAACACACATTCAAGTAATTAACAAAAGTTTGACATCATCCCTGAATATGTGCTTTGTATATGATATCAGTAGCCTCTTGGCCCTACTTATATTAAATCTGCAAACAGGCAAATTTTACAAAGACACACTCACACGTCCAGCTCTATTATTGTAAATATTCTCTCAAATAGAAACATACAGACACGTACAAGGAAGGACAGCATGAATGTACACATAAATACAGTACAAAGACCCAAATGCACTCTCTTCTTTTGTCGCCTAGTAGGTTTTCAACTTGAACACTTTGGAGAGAGGAGCTTTTGCACTAGAGTAGATCAGATACGGTTCTCCTCTTAAGCTGAAAAACTCCCAATCACTGCACCCTATCGTTGGGAGCCAATGAACAGGAACAAAGCCTTCATATCCCTGCCACCTGAAAACCAACAAAGAAGAGGAATAAAATCAGAGGTGTATTTGCATCTGCTTAACATAGACTCTAAAACTGGCTGGCAGCTACTTCCTATTTCCTATTTAATCTACTCATGATGTAAGTGATGGTATTTTTCACTATAGTCTAGTTCACAGGAGGAAGACACATATTACCACTTACATGCATGTTTTTGAGGTTATTTAAGCACTAAGCTAGCAATCAGAATGGATGAATTATTTCACAATGGGAGGGTTGTTGTTGAAAAGATGAATACCTATAGAGAATGCTGTTGAGAGAGTAGGATTCTCCATTGAAGGAGTTCGCAACCACCAGAAAATGTTCCTCCCCGAGGCTGAAGAACTCCCAGTCTACTGCGCTGCATAAACAACAAAACATATGTGGTGATGACAATGACAGGTTACGACACAGGAAGTCTTCTCTTTAGCTGGATGCGTGAACATGCACCTGGATTATACGTACTGTCGTGTTTGCACAACTGTACCTGTACGTGATGATATCCTGGAAGCGGACAAACACCTGTCCTTTCATGTCCAGTTCATAGATGGTGGAGTTAATGGCATATTGACTTGGGCCTTTACCTTGGAGTCTGTGTCCATTGGCAACGACTAAGAAGACTCGTGCTCCGATCTGAAACATTTCCCAGTCTGTGGCGCAGAATGTCTGGATGGACATAAAGAGATAAACATCTAGCTTGTGTTGTTGCACTCTGTACAAGGTGCCTGATCCAACCTATACAACAGGGTCCTCAGGAACTAACTAGACTTTTTTCCTCGAATGACCCCCAGAAGTGGAACAAATTTACAAACTCTATTCGATCTGCAGAGTCCCTTTGCATCTTCTCAAAAAAGCGAAAGACCCAGCTCTGAAAAAATGACTATTAATAAGCAAAAAAAGAAAGGAAGCCCAGCTCACAATTTCTTCTCTCATTTCTGGCTGATTTCATATGATTAATTTAAGACTGCCCCAAGGTGTTGTTAAAAATCCTCACATGCAGCTGTGGAGTTTCCCTAAATCATCTCCTTATGGTTTCTCATGTGACTATCAATGTGTCAACATGCCCGCCTCAAATGTGTCTACATTCAAATATACGACTCACTATCAGTAACGTGTCAAAGCTCTGATATCGCTCTCAAGTAAATCATGGCTAACCACAAGCTGTATTTTTGGCCCTTCTGAAATGTTCCTTACTATCCGTCGTTCTTTCATTACCCTACAATCTCTCTCCGTTTATATCCCATTAGTTCTGTGTGCACATTAAATGGTTTTTCATACTTAAAGAGAGATCTCATCAGAGGAAATAAAACCCCAGCTGGTGTCAAGATGAATGGCAGGTAAATCAGGCAGAAAATGTGTAAAATGTAAGTGCCTGAAGCCAAAGTTCCCCCTATGCTCAAACACTTCAGAGATACCCTACATTTAGCTGGTCATGTTTTTTTTTTTTTACATCACATCCTCTTTTAAGTAAAGTTTTCCTTTCATGTTCAACAGATACCTTGATTATCTGGAACACCTGAAAGCTGCCGTTGATCCAAATGTAGATGACTGAGTCTACAGTCGTGGTCACTCCATCGAAGGCGTTTGCTACCACCAGGAAGTGATACGGTCCTACCGTGAAGTACTCCCAGTCGTACGCCCCAGAAGTCGGCAGTGTCTGGTAAACCTCAAAGAACTTTGTCAGTTTGTTCCATTTGTAAATTACACTGTCTATAGTGTGATTAGTATCACCTGAAAGACGAACGAGACACAACCAACAGACTAGTGTTACATGTTGTACATATCATGCCAGGAAGTTGATGTACGATCATTTGATTGATGTTACATTTTTACCTTGTCTATGATTGGCTACAGCAAGATAGGTTTGTCGGTTGATACTGAAGGCTTCCCAGTCTCGTCCACAGTGTGTCTGCAGTGTCTGGAACTGTACAAACTTCTTACTCCTTTTACTCCACTTGTAAATCACAGAGAAGTCTGTATTTACATTTTCTCCAGAGTTCGACACCACCAGATATATCTAAGTATTAAAACAGGGAGAATTTCAGCTATACCAAACTGTTATGCCCAGATGAAAATAAGCATGTGCCATCTCTTCTTTAGTATAACACCTTTTTGCCCATGCTGAAGTGTCTCCAAGCCAGAGCTTCATATGTGCTAATGTTCTGGTAGAGCTGGAAACCTGAATGGCTCCACAGATACACAGCAGAGCCAGAGGCAAAAGACCGATGAGCCATCGCAGCCATCAGGCCCATGCCAGGTACCTGGAAAACCTGGAGTTAAGATGGAGAATAAAAATAGACAGCCATATTGATAAGAAGATTGACATAACAGGATGTGGAAAAATTATACTTGAGCAAGATTTTATACAGTATTGTTTAAACCAAAGAGACATCTCAGTAAAAAAACAACAACAACAACAACCTCGAACCAACTGAGAGTGACATGTTCAAAATGGACTGGAGACCTGATTGGATTGTAAAACTGAAAAGGTGGAAAAGTTCTGTCATTAGCAATTTATTTTTACTCTTTTTTTAAGACAAAGTATTTTTCTACACACAATAATAATGTGTATAAAAGCAAAGGACGTAGCCTCTGAGAGTAAAAGTGGAATTATCTTAAAAAGACCAGCAGCGGTCACCTCCAATTGTTGAAAAAGTAGTGCCAATGTTTTTAAGTCTATGACAGTGTACTTTTCACCTTAACTATCACTTAATTTGGCATTTACCAGGGGAGTTTTTGATTTCAATCTCTACTTTTTCAGACATCTTTAGTACAGCTTGATCGTGTTTTTGTAAACTATTGTCTTATTAGGAGTGACATCAACAAAAAAGTAGGTTATTCTTCAGGGTGAGGCTTCCTTGTTACTTATGGATTTCTACTCGAGTAATTTTTCAAATAGGAACACAAAGGATTTGTAACAATGCAAATCCATCCTTTTTATCTAACTATTGTCACTACTGGCTCCAAAAAAAACAACAACAACAAAAAACAAGATGGCAACAGTTACATTTCCAAACTCTAAAAGCAGAAACCAACAAAACAAGGCCACAGTTGCTTTGTCCATTCATGCTATCCATCCATGTGTCTATGTGTATGAAGATTTTTCATAGGCTAGTTTTGATTAGCACATTTTCCATTTTGTGTCCCAAACACACTGACTGGAAGTTCTAGGTCTTAAAAAATACAACATCTTTTGTTTCCTTCCCTTTCTTATTACTGGATTAAAACCACACACAAACATATTATTTTGCAAAGTGATAGCATACCTCTATGTCGTGTGTCTCTGAGCTGGTGGTGAGGACCTGGTGTTCCAACACATAGTCCAGTCGTTTATGATCTGAGTCAATGGAGAGCCAAGGATAAAGCATATAAACAACTTAAAAAGGGAAACAACTTTCTTATGAGCCTGTGGTTGGATCAAAGATTCTCACCCTCTAGCACAGCGATCCACACTGATCCATCACAGAGGTAGAGGCCTTTCTTGCGTGGATTGAACCACATCTGACCTTGTAGCAGCTCAGAGCATGACCGCTCCAGCCCCACTGACACTCGCTCCTCTGAGTCTAATCAAAACACAAAGACAAGAACACAATCAAAAAGGCAAACCAGTGAAGCAATGTCTTATATTATTCTTTATCAGATGTAAGCTCTTAATCTTTAAATTACCATAGGAAGTTACATGGTTGTCATTGTTTCTCCCTTTGGCAGGCAGGTCGGAGAGAAGTGGAGGCACAGACAGAACTGCCAGTTTGGGATCAGAAGACGGGCAGACGTAATGTGTGGCATCAGAACCTGGCACCAAAACCAGCTGCCGCAACAGACCCTGTACACAATGCAATACAAGGCAAAGATAGACAGTTTTAGATAGGTCAGGAGTTATTCATTATTAAAGCATGTGATAAAGAAATCAAAGTCTTACTGAATACAATCCTTTCCATCTCCCTCGGCTGCCAATGTGGAACCTGGCTCCCTGAATGTTGAGGTCTGAGGGGAAAGGCCTTGAGGGAACACTGTTTGTAATATAAAGACATAATTATTTCTAATAGCAGAGAGGAGATATTTTCCATCTATAAATGAACTTAAAGTATTCGTAATTAGCCTCCTCCATGCTTCTGTTTCTGGGACAGAGGTATGAATTTTTTAAAAAGGACTGCTATACCTCTTGTCTTTGTGCCAGAGGGAGTTTCCACTAAAAACCATCTATCACATACTGTCAGGCCACTAATATGACTGCAGGGTGCAAGCAGATTTGGAGCACTGCCATTGTATTGTGGTGACAGATCTACTATCCCTCCAGGGAACTCAGAATAAAAAGGAAGAGAGGATTCTGGGATACAGACAAAGCGAACAGGAAAAAAAGCACAGAAGAGGAACATAAAAATGGATGTACTCACATTTCCAGTGGTGAGTTACAGTCCACCGTGAGTCTGACATATTGACTACTAACGGCCAAAACCAAAGTGTGCCACTGGTTATCAGCCAGTCGAGCTCCTCCAAACACCCAGTGCTCTGTGACCCCTCCGTGACCTGTGTAAAGGAAGTGCAGACGTTTCCTCGAGAACCTCAGACCAAGGATGAGCCGTCCACGTTCAATGTTACTTTTCACTTGCCTCTTCTCCTCTCTCTCCTTGTCTTGCTCGCTGCCTTTATTCCTTTGCAAAATGTTCCCATTTTCGTTTCTATTATTAGTCTCTTCTTCTTTCTTTACCCCTTCCTGTTTCTCTTGGTTTTTTGGCTCCAGTAAGGAAAAGATGTATTCATTTCTCTGAAAGGTAAATGAGAAAAGCAGTCAGACACACTATGAGGGTACTAGAACAGAAAGGGTTAGTCAATGAATTGATGTATTAAATTGAGAAATGTTACTACATTCTTTAGAGGAGAACTTTATTTTGCATAAAACAACGTGTATTGTGACTTTACTTTTTAATTAAAGAATCCAGCATCGTGTAATCTCACAAATACAGAGGCTCACCTTTGTTGCAGTGTCAGAGACTCTAAGTGTCATCACAAAGGAGAATTCTTTGGGGAAGAGGTCGCAGTCGATCAGCAGCTGGGAGGAGGGGAAGCTCATGGAAGGGTGAGGGCTCGAGAACTGTACTCCAATCACCCCTCCAGCCTGCTTCATGTTCACCCCGGGTACCAGTTGGGAGGGATTCCTCTCCAGCACGAAAGACAGAAGATCCAGAGGGAGCAAATCTGCTGGCAATTTAGATGCTCGGATGATTGTTTTATTGGTTAAGCTTTTTATTCTGCGTTCACGAGACATTTAATAAGTTCCTGTTTTAAACCCGCTAGGTCCCAAAATGCAATTTGGGGTTTAAAAGCTGTAAAGTGTTGTGAGTGCTTTGGCAAATCTACGCGTTGGGAATCACTCGTTTCAGAGGGTGTAATGATGAGCAGCTAATAAAATAATAAAAGCTGTAGCACACTCCCCTGCTGTGCGTGAAATGGGACCTGGGTGGAGCCTGAGCTATTGGATGTTTTAGGAGGGTTTGTTATAAGGAAACAAGTACAGTGTTCACCCTGATATTCTGATGTGTATAGAATTGTTGTGGAATCTGAACCACATCCACTGTCTGTACTTGTTTGTGGAAGTCAATTTAAGTTAATATTGCACGCAACACTGTACGTATAAAACACTCCCACTGCACTGTAAGTAGACGCAGACAGTTGGAATTATCCAAAAGAATTTTTGCTGGAGGGGTTTCCTTGCTTTCCAGATGACACCATAAACCATTCACAGAATAATCATTAACCGAACATCCCATGTGCTGCAGTTCGTTGAGGTAATAGACCGAAACACAAAGAGGATAAGAGAGAGCTATAATAGAATAAAAAGGTACAATACCTGCACAGTGTCTCCATGTGTCAGTGGTTGTGCCAATGACCTTTAATCCCAGGAGAAGGAACAGCGTAAAAATTATGGATGACATCACAAAAAAATCCTGTTCAGGTCAGTTTGCAGCCGGTACACATTGTGAAGGTAATTCTGTTTCAGTCACTCGGTTTATGTAACAATACACGCCAGACAAGTGTGTATTTTCATCTTAAAAACTAGCAAGCATGGTTTTAGATCTTCCAAATGAAAGCAAAGTGTCAAAGCAGCTCACTTGGCTAACTTAGATTCACATGTACTGAGAGAGTAAGCAGTAAACAGTCCCTGAGCATCTGTGTGTGGAGAGGAATCCACTCATCTGTGTGGAGAATCCTGCACCTGCAGCCCTTTTTAAACACAAGCAGCCATGCAAATCACTAACCAGCCTGTCAGTCATCCTCCCTCCACCTCCTCTGATCACACAGACCTGCCTGAGGGGTGAGCTGCTCCTCCGATGAGTGTGTGTGCGTGTGTGTGTATCATGACTTAGTAAAAGTAAAGCAAATAAACAGACCATTTTAATATACTGATAAATATAATGCATGTCAAAAATTCACTACCTGTAGGAGATGGCAATCTCATTTTTAATCAACAGACAACAACAGACGTCTGCGACCTTTGGTCCACTAATGGATTGATGGATATGAGCTCAGCTATCATCATATTAGCTGTTATCCTGTACTTTATTACTTGAGAAATGGAGGTATGTGCATGAACCCAGCTGTGATATTAAAGTCTCAACCCTGGATTCTTACTAGTTGGAAATAATGAAAATGAAGAATTTGAATCAGGCTCCGACTGTAAGCAAAGACCCCCGGGAGAGCATTCAAATACAATGTTCATGTAACACTTGAAGTTAATTTAGTTAGACACTGTTAAACTGGATAATTCACACTGGATTTTCAAACTCTCTCCAGGGCGTCTCTAAGTTGTTTTTGGATTGTTAATTGTCACAAGTTAATGAATCATAATAAACTTGATAGAATATTATTTAGAATAAAACTCAAGATGATTTATTGGTTACCAGGCACTCATGAAATAAACAGATAATGTATTGAGATATGTCGCTATCTCTCCGTATCTGATCTCTCTGAATCCTCTCATCCACCGACCGGCACATTTACAAGGCAAATGTGCTTTGTCTCTCTTCCACTTGTTAAAATGATACACTGCACTCAGATCAGGATACAAGATCTTTATCTTCCTTTCTTTTCCTCTCCTCTATCCATTCATGTATCTCTCTTCCTTCCAGGCATGTTTATGAGCGGACATTTCAATCTGCCTTTTTTTTTTTGTGGTTGCAGTAGGACACGTTTGGATGCAGAAAGTTGATTGTGCGGTCATGCTGTGATTTTCCTTATTCCTGGTTTGATTCATCAACTGCTGCTATTATTCTTATCGTTGTTTCCATTGGTGCCAATTTTAGGCATTCAGGCCGAGTATCAGATGAGATTTGAGGATCTAAATGTGGCAGGCTAGATGGTCAAACAATCTTTGAAGTAATTATGTCTTTTTTTCAAATCTGTTGTTAAATTATCAGTTGTCTCTTGAAATAAAGTTTCAAGTACTTCTGTGATTCAGGAGCCAATAGGAAATTAAGAATAATGGTAAGGGAGTTTGTATCTGCAGTGGCTTGCTTTAATTTTATGTACAACAGTTTATGAATGTATTTTAATTATGTTTGACTTTGGTTTGTTGTTTTTGATATGTATTTTAAAAAAGTGTGTGATGTGTAGGTGCTTTTATGACATATAACCCGGACCAGATACATTGGCTGGACATAGCTCATTGCCGCCACCTAGCTGTCAGTTTTATTTATGTAACACTACTTGTACAAACATAAGGAATCTACTGCATACATATTCCATGTATAGGCCATTATATATTTCTTTGAAAGCAACATACAAACAAGAGACAGAACTTTAAGTAAAGGAAGCAGTGATGTTTGAGAATATGTGTAAAACAAGCATGACAGTTTCTTTCATGAAAAGTTTGTTCATGCTTAGCACTACAATAATGTGGGCCTTTACCTTTTCTCAAAGCACACACTCTATGGAAGCCCGGAGTGGACATGCATCAACACATTGTGTTTAATCCATTTTATCATGTTAACAAGCAGGCTCATGGTTGTTTTCTAAGAAATCGACTTATCTTGATATTACAATAATGTTTCCCCTTAAAGGCAAGTTCATTTCAGTTATTTTCTCAAGATCCAGATTTTTCTTTTCTCTGGATAACCAAGTATGTTCTTCAATTTTAACCAGTTCATTCATCTCTTAACTTCATGGCTGCATCTGAATCATTTGCTGCACATGGAGAAAACAAAACAGACTGGTCATGATCATTAACCATGCTGTAAGTTAAGGTACGTCTAAGATTGTTCGATGCTTTTGGAAAATCTCAGGATACAAGAGAGAGAGCTTGAGGAAACATGCTTTAACTACATACTTACATGAGGAAACAATATTTAGTCTTTCAATGAACGAGTAAGTGAAATGTATGGAAGCATGTCCGCTTTCAGCTTTAGTATGTAATTTCCTGAACATAAGCCTTTAAACTGTGGCACTGGATGATGCTTGTAGCTGTGCTGTCAAAGTAACAAATGATTGTAATAGCGTTTGCTTTTCTCATGAATTCCTATACCCATTCAAATAAACACTGTCAACATAATGACACACATGACAGTCTGATCTGAGTACCAAACTATATTTATTGTATACAGTAGTAAAAGACCACAAATAATGTACAAATCAGTAGAGCAACAAATAACATGACAAGACCTGGACCCCGTTCTCCGTATGTTACAAAGTTAAGCTTGTCCGTTAGCTTCGTCTAATGCAGGCAGAAGGCTGCTTTCATAACTGTGCTCTTACTTAGTCCGAAAAAGGACTCTAAGAAGGATGTGAACTGTAACTCCCTGGTGCAGTGAAACTTTAGTCAATTACTTTTCTATAAATGTTTAGAAGCAATGACTCTTTAATGATTTAGAAGGCATACACAATAAAAGCTTAAATATATGATGTGGGCTACAACTTAACTTCAAAGTAGACTTGAGGCTATGGGAGCAGATGGTTACTATAGAGGGATAATAAGATCATCAAAATGAACATGGATAATTAAAAAGACCATGTTGCATCATTTTAAGACCTCAATGTGAGAAGGTTTGACTTTATACCCTGCATGCTAATGATGGAAAGTGTAGCCTCATCATGTCGGTTTAACTTGTTTGGTCAGCTTGCACTTCTGCAGGTTAAAAGAGACAAACACTACCTGCTTCAACAAGATACATTTTAATCCTGACCGATGTGAAAAACCAAAGCCCTTGCCAAGACATAAACAAGCAATCAAGCCAACTCAGTTATCTTGGTATACGAAGAACGGGGCCCTATGGGTACAGAACACTTAGTTCCCAATCTCCAATGGTTGGCCTCCCTGCCCTCCTGAAATGCAACACACTGCATGCATCCTTCTCCAAAATTGTCAAATATTGGAAACACTCATGACCACTTTGGATGGCTCCACTGCTTTTTAAAAGGGATGGTCTGCAAAGGGGGGTTTTTTTTTTTACACACGGAGGACCTTGACAGATGATTACGCTGCAGTCAAAAGAGTTGCGTAAAAATAAAATTTAAAAAAACCAGACCAACTTTTGTGGATGTCTTTGCTCAAACTGGAAGCTGTTCCTCTTTAAAACACATCTAGCATAAGCCTACATTCGTAAGGACGTCACAAAGATGAAAGAGCTGACCCCAAAACAGCATCAGGAAACACGCTTCCAGTTTTTTGTTTTTTTTTGCACCTGTAAGCCACCCAGTACTTTATCCCAAGGAAACGGCCCCACAAGCCGAGCTGCTTGTAAGAACACCAAAGGGACCAGGCGCTGGGCTGCTTCAATGGTAAACAGGAGGGAGAAATAAATTGTTATGATTTCCAGGCGAAGTGGCTCTCTTTAACAAGCAAGAACCAAAATCAACTGCAGAAAAAAGAAAAAAAAGGATGCACTGCAGCTTAAAGGTTTTGATTACAATTCCCTCAGAGACACAGGCTTCAGCTGGATAAGTGAATAGTAGAGTGTACTGGATACCCATGTTGAACTTGTATCAATATGAAGTCAAAAAAGGAAGAAAATAACATTGATGAACTACAACCTCCCTTAATATACGACCTGATCGTTTACTTTCAAAGTGATTCATCAGGAAATGTGAAACAGAAGTTCTGTCTTTGGAGTATTGGTCCAAGCCCCACAACATTTATCTAACATCCACTCTGATACATCTGTACAGGAAAAAAAAGAGAAGCAACAAGCCCCCTGGTTGATCATTCTTAAAAGAAGAGTCAAAAAAAAAAAACAAAAAAAAAAAAACATACAAAAACATTGCAGAACTCTTAAGCAAAAGCACCTAAAATGTAGAGAGAATTAAAATACATTTTGACAGAAGAGCAGCACTCACTGCTCAGACAAAAATAAACATACACACAAGAAAGCGAGGTGAAATGGATGGTGGGCGTGTAAGTTCAGATAGTGCTTCCCCTTCAAAACATTTCTTGCCCACCAACTGTGAACCCGGGAAAAAAAAAAAAAAAAAAAAAAAAAAAAAAAAAATCTGTAAGAGCCCGGCGTTCGACCCTGATGGATGAAAAACCGTGACAAACTACTAAATACTAAGATTTCACTGGAGAGCGTACGAGAAGTACTGACAAACCAGGAACAGCTGTGATGCAATGGTGGTCCAATCACGGCCCGCGGTGGCAGAAGGAAATGTTGTCCTGATTGGCCAGCACAGAGACTGTTGAAGCTCACAAAAGTTCAGTCCTTGCTGAGACAGAATATAAACAGCTGAGGAGCCCCTCCCCCTCCCCACCCCCCATACACCTGACGAGAAACCATAACAGACATCTTTAAAGGGGAGAAATAATAATAATAATATTAATAATAATAGGCTGAAAGGAGTGATGGGGAGGAGAGGGACAGTGAAGGGGGTTGAGGGTGTAGTCTGAGGGTGGCTGTCAATGAGATGGGGGAGGGCCTAGCAGAGCCCGCCTGTCTGCTGCTGGAATACATCTATGGTGTCTTCATCTTCCATCTCCAGCTGAGAGAGGCAAAGAAAAGGTTATAGTTAGTGGACATCAAGAAAAATTGAAGAGGAGGAATGGACGTAGGATTGGGACCAGTTTTTTGCTCAAATAATGCAGTTAATACACTGGATTAAAAACAGATTCGCCTGGTGTGGTCTCAGAATTAAAATGGATCAATCTGTGAAATTTCTATTAAACATAATTTTCAAGTGTAAGAGTATCTTACCTGTGCAGGTGTATCCGTCTCATTGATAGGCTGACCATCAAACCTGAACCGTATCTGCCTTATCGCGAGACCCTGCAAGAGTGACACAACAGACAACGATGTGGTCACGCGTCAGAACTTCACAGTGCTTAACAGCGAGGTGAACAGTGTAATTGACGGGAGAGTGTTGACTTAGGTATTTACAGCAAATCCCAGGTAATTGAATGTTGTTGGAGAGGAGGAATTTAAAAGCAGTCATTCTGGATTTTCATCTTACCTGCCGTTCACAGTATGCCTTCATTAGTTTGCTGAGGGGTGTGTGTCTTTTGATTTTGAACTGGACCACTGACCCATCTTGCCCTGCAACCTTGAGGTTGATGTGGTCGTTCTCTGTCTTTACTCCCTCCTAAAGAGATGCAAAAAAATAAAAAAAAATAAGGGTCCCATCAACCAATGACTTTCAACAGGAGAGACCACAGAGTTCACCCTCCAGTCAAAGATAACATTGAACACTGTTATCATCAGAGGTCTACTATTAAAAAAGGTAAGTTACCAGACTGCTAACTAAATTAAATCCATGGGAGCTGGGTGTGCACAATAACGACTTTGTGCTTGTACTTCAACTAGACTATATAAACATTTGTGTTTTTTGCAGCCTGGAGCTAATATTAGCATGGTTAGCTCAAAGCTAACTGGTTAGCACACCAGCCTGTTAAGAGCAATGCAGTTTATTAGCTGCCGGCTAAACGCTGCTAGCTGTTTTGTTTATTGTACTGTGGCTAGAAAAAAAAACAATGACAATAAAAACACAAGAACAAGTCGCACTAATAACATATTTATACGAGTGCGTCACTTCAGTTTGCGCTCATTTGTCGCTGCTGTAAGTTGCGGCATTTTCGGCGTTGCGGACATAACGTGGTCCAGCTTTCGACAAAGAAAAAAAAAATCCGCAAATGACAATCATGATGTAATTGGCTTTTAAGCTCCCCAGTCGTCGAAGCCCTGGTTAGACTGACATAAAGTCATCTTGCGGCAGCCAGCGAGTGTTTGTACGCGCTATAAAATGTACATAAGGATGTGCAGTTAGTGTACTAATTCATTTGCGAAACAAACACTGCGCCGTTTCAGAGAAACGTGCAAACCAGGCCATTTTAGATTGCACATCTGAGAAACGGTTCGACAGGAGCTCAAACTGAGCCATCACTACAAACCCTCAGCTCGACAAAGTTTAATATCTTACCTTTGGCTTTTCCTCTGACATCTTGGTTTGTATTTGGTGAGCGGGACTTCACGGAGATCGGTTAATTGGTCTTTATTCGTTTTTCTGCCGCCTTCAGTCCTCTCCTCTCCGCCGATGACGGGTGCGCGCTTTGGACCGCTGTTACACGCTAATGATTGGATCTCGCAAGGGTCATGTGACTGGTAAATCGCGGGAGCGCGGACGCGGGAGCGCGCAACCATGCAAAATACTCGATCACGCGAGGTAAAGCTTAAAGTATCAAAACCTCCAAAGAGCTTAAAGACGCATGCTACAAACTATCTGTTTACTGTTTATTACTGATAAATATTCACACAAAATAACATTCAATCAAGTCTCACACACACGTGCTACAGGCAGAATGTAACAAACTGCTCACACCATTTATATTGATGAGGTTCAGTAAAACTTTAATTCTTTTACAATAAGAACATCAAACCCCACATAAACCACAACTATAGAATAATCACAATCAAATCAACTTTAAACTCTTTGAATTCTTTCATCACTACTTCATTTGCACTTGCAGTTTTGACTAGCCTCTTGAGTGTCTGCCTAAAAAATCAGTCAGACAACTGCAGCTGATCCAAAATGCTGCTGCTAGAGTCCTCACCAAAACCAAGAAAATGGATCACATAAGTCCAGGTCTGAGGTCTTTACACTGGCTGCCAGTCTGTCAGAGGATAGATTTTAAAATCCTGCTGATGGTTTATAAAGCGCTTAATGGTTCAGGACCAAAATACATGAGTGACCCGCTGATTGACTACGAACCGCTCAGACCACTCAGGTCGTCTGGTACAGCTCTGCTGTCTGTCCCCAGAGTCAGAACCAAACATGGAGAAGCAGCCTTCAGCTTCTATGCTCCGTATATCTGGAACAAACTCCCAGAAAACTGCAGGTCAGCTGAATCTCTCAGCTCTTTTAAATCAAGGTTAAAGACTCACCTGTTTACTGCTGCCTTTAACTAAAATATTTTAATAAAGGTTTTAATCTTTTACTCTGCACTGTAACTTTTAAATCCTTTTTATATTCTTCCTTAAATTAATTTGATTTGAATTGTTTTTACTTGAACGAATTTTAAGTTTGAATAATTTCAGTGATTTTTAACTTTTATGTCTATCTTTTCTTTCCTCTGTCATGATGCTTTGATGTCTTGTGTAAAGCACTTTGATTACCTTGTTGTTGAAATGTGCTATACAAATAAACTTGCCTTGTTGAGGTGTTCTCGTCATTCTTGCCATGCGGGTTTTTGCTATATGGGCTACTGTACATGTTGGCTATTGTTTTGGGATACAGATACCTTGAATACCTATATTCCCTGAAGCTGGTTGCTTGTACAACATGCGTCAGGACTTCAATATAATAAACGTTTCATTCTGCCATACATTATATTTTGTTACCCCATCATAACTGTTGTTCTTCCCTGAAAAGTTTTGTATTTAGAAATGTAAACCAAAATGCCTAAAATATTTCTGCAGTCACTGTTTAATTTGCTTTGGTTATGTGATTTGCCTTTTTTTTTTTTTTGAGAATTTCATGTAAAATATTGATTTGCATTTACTGCTGATTAACCCTTAAACATGTTTTTTCTTACATCACATTTAATTTATAATAATAACCTTTATATCTTCATCAAATTCCTGATATAATATACTCTAAACACCGAAAGTGGAGTGAACTTTTCCTAATGTTAGTGAGCTGATGTCGGCCTTCCTCCTCTTCTGGTGACGTGTTGCAAATGTAAACTACTGTAAATGGCGATAGGAGCCGTTTTTAATTCAATTAATTTTCTTTTTTGTTCAACTTCAATGCAGAACATAAACAAAAGACCAATTTCACTGAATAGGTGTTGAGAAGTCAAACGTCTTTTATTAGCCGTATGTATCCTCACATGAAAAACAGGTAAATGTAGGCAGACTTAGACTTTATAATTAATACATGTCACTTCTGTAAATATTAAATCATGTATTAAGACTGAAGGTGTAAGAAAATCATTTAGACCTCATAATTTACACCATTTCCTAACATAATAGCCCATAAAATCCTTCACTGAAGTGGAATACATAGCACTTAAACTATAAAGATTGTCTCTGAGAAAACGAGTGTTTCAGAAAAGAGTTGTGTCAGTTTGAAGAGCAGCAAATAAAGTACAGAAATAGTTAACATTTTCCAGCTTCATCTCACAATCCACAGCATATCAGGAGGAAAAACAGATGTTAGAAAAAAGGGGAAATATTTCTGTCACCAAAGTGAAGTCTCTTTCCTGCACAAGAAAACATTAGACTTAAAATAAATAGTTTGATGCTGTAGGAGCTGCAGAATAGATCAAGTTCTTAAAGTACTGCTGCTACATGCTTCTTTTTTCGCCTTTTTTCTTACAGCTTCTTGGATCATCACATTAAACATAACACTCCTTTTCATTAGCTGGATAAAGCCACAAACCTACTGTACAAAAACTACTTTCACTTGTTCTAATATAACAGTAATCCTCACGTTGTTTACGCTCACATCCTCGAAACAGATTGTCAGGTGTTTGAGAGCGAGAAAGATCAAGGAAAGAACAGAAGAGTTGAACATCTCAGTTCACAGATCCTCTCATGCAAATTTGGAGTATGGATTCTGTCCACTTAGACCTGCAGAAAGAAGAAGATAAAACATCCATTAAAGACATGCATTCGTTTAAAACGTGTTGAGAGTTTGTTGACAGGAGTTATATGACTTATTTCATCAGTTCAATATGAAGCTACAACGAGCAGCCTTCAAGCTAAGTTTAGCTCAACGACTGAAAACAAAGATGGCACAGCTACATGTAGCCTGACTAAACAAACTCTGCACACAAACACTTGTGAAGTTCACAAACTGACTGAATATATTGCATTCGTCCACAAAGTGGACATGCTTTGTTTGAGGACTAAGGTTATAACCTGATGTCATAAACAGTAAGAAGTTCCGTAAGTTCAATAAGAAGTTTTACGATGATGGTAACTTCATTTATTTGCCTCGGTTAATTTTTGCCTTTATTGGACAAAACAGCTGAAGAGAGACAGCTTGGGGGAGGACATGCAGCAAAGGGCCGAGGTCTAATTCACTGCAATGAGGACTAAAGCCTCTGTTATATGAGGTGCGCAACGTAACCGCTAGTCCATCTGCTGCCCGGTGTTTGTGTCTACTTATTGTCATTATTGACATCCTGCAGTAGCCATGACAAAACAAGTCACATCTGATGGGAGCATTTCTGCACATGGTCAAGCAGGACATGTCACTACGAAGAAGCAGAACCAATCTAAAGAAAATATAATCTCTTACTTATTGAGCATTAGCATCATGTTTTAAGTGAATTCATCAAGTCCAGAAGTGTAATATTTTCCTTCAATGGAACATGAACTATTTGTTGTTGTCTTTACTCATATGCACACACTGAGGGACAGAGAGAGAAATAAAGAAAATTTGCTCACCATATTTCTTCCTGATTTCGTCGTGTCTCTGTTTCATCTCTGATTTCCTGAAAAAACAAAACGTTTTCTTCTGAGCACCACAGTGACTGATAATATTTCTATTCTTTAAAAATAGTCCAACAAACCAGTTTAGGCAGATAACAGTTGACGTGGACACATTTCCCCCTTTGTACGCTTTGTATGTGCGAGCATGTAAACTGATATGGATTATCAGTAACCATCAATGTAACAGGGGCCGACGGTGTGTTTGGTGTCCTGTAGATTGTAAATCACCTAACCAACTTTTTACATATTATCCTGAACTCTAAAATTAGAATTAGCCTCTGCAATATATGTCAAGGTCAACTTTATATATTTAGTACTTATGAACAAACAGGTTTGTACTAAGGTGCTTTACAGCAAGTGTTTATACAGTGGACTAAACAGAAATGAAGGACATATTAACACAAATTAAGAGTCCAGATAATCTGCTGATTGTTTATGTGACAGCAGGTTGTTTCACATTCTCAATGTGGCAACAGAGACGGCTCTGTCTCCAAGAAGTTTCATGTGCTTGTAAGCTGGTTGGAAGTCCATGATCTGCTGATCTGATGGGCCTAGCTGTACAGCAGGGTGATCAGAGTTCAGGGATGATGTCGTTTGAATGCAGTGTAAGACTGCTAAAGGGGCAATCTCATTCTTCTTATTTTTTTTTTTTGCAACACAGTTTCGTACCTCTCTTCCTGCTTGCTTTTCGTTTTATTAGCCTGCCTCTGCATCTTGTCCTCGAACCTCTTGGATCTGACAATAAAAACAAAAAACAAACACAGGACCAGAGTTTAGATCACAGTTAGAAAGGTTTTGGATATTTCACAGTGTGTGTTACAAGAGCAGGTTAATCACACGAAAGCTTAACAAAATGTGAGCACTTTATCTCCACGTGGTAAGACTGGAATCTCTCCACTTAATACACACTATGCTTGACGGGTTTAGCTCCAGGCTGATATACTGAGCACAACTAATGAAGAGAGTCACAATGTTTCTGTTTAAAACCATTCAGCAGCCTGCTACATGCATATGTAATGTTTAGTACATGCATGCACATCAGAAGGATTTATAAAACACGAACACAAGGAGTGAATTGGGAGAGATGGGATCACAGTTAACTGATTTAACACATAAAGTTTGAAATACTAGTACAAAGTCCTGAAAGAAAAAACATGGAAAATCTGAAATATTTCTTTAATTTAAGATCGTTGTTTTATCCGTGAATTTTTTTAAATACAGCTGCCGTATACTACAGCAGCAACAAGCTTGAAAATAAGGAAGATCCTCTTTTTTATTTTTTTTAATATTGTGATCTCTGATGCAAAGAAGATATTAAACTTCATCCCACTCAGCTCAAAGAAAAAACTGATTCTTCAGCGTTGTGTTAAGAAAGATGGACGAATGTTTTCTGAGTTACTTCTCGCCTTTTTTAGTCAAACAGTCAATCACTGTACACTCACCCGAAGTTCTCACACTTGCAGCAGCAGAACAAACAAATTAAGAAGGCGATGATGATGATTCCACCAACCACTGCCAAGGTGATGATCAAAGCCTGGAAATTCACTGCAGACGGAGACACAGGAAACAGTGTCAGATTGGGTGCGGGTGAGAAGGTGTGCAGTAAGAGTTCTGGCTGAAATTAATTGACCAAATTAAAGGCCAAGTCCCTTTTACTAGCTTGGAGTATCTGCGTGATAAATAAGGAAGGGCTCATTAGAGCCCTTGATGTGTTTGGTGTTGATCAGATCAAAAATATAATAATAAGGGTGTTTTCCTCCATCACCAACAGTGCGGCAGGTGAGTGTGGACGTGACGTCTGACAAAGTAAGAGCAAATCAGTGTCAATGTCAACTTTATTTATATAGCACATTTAAAACAGCGAGTAACAAACCAAAGTGCTTTACAGTGAAAGACAGTAACCCCCCCCCCCACCACGAACAGCAGTGATTTTTCATTCAACTAATGTGCACACATTTAAATATTCTTTCCAGAGTGAGTTTACAATGATTTAGTCTCTCTCATATTTGTTGTACACAAGTTCTGTTTGTCTCTGATTGTTGCGGGTACAGTAAGTCTGATGTGGGCCGTGTCTACTGTCTGATGTGATCTTTGTTTTTAAATGGTGCAGAACAGGAACTTGCTCTAAAACCAGTTTTTAACTGAGACAGACTCGTTTAACTGTCACTTTTGAAATGGCACTTTTAATCTTTACCTGTATACTAAACATCAATAAATAAATAATTATTATTCTAAATAGAAGTATTGATGCTTGTCTCAATTAAAGGCTGGGTCATATTATAGACTGAAGTAAAGAACTGCCCGGACTGTTCATGTAAGTTTTTTTTTTTTTTTTTTTAATGGTAAGTCAAAGTAAGTGATGTTGTGTTTATATTATTGTGACAGATCTTCTCATACCCTTTGAAACATTTTAATCACAGTCACCCGTGTGTAGTATAAATGTATTACTCACAGAACCCCTTAGTGCTGTGAGTAATAAAACAAATACACATTTAAGCATCAATTAACGTTTCAGTGAGGGCATGGTAAATGTTGTATCTTCTTCATACCTGTATCGTCCAGTAATTCAGCAACAATGTTTGGAATTACATAATTACATGAATCAGCTGTAATTACATGACATACTTTTTGATTAGTTTTTAAATAAGCTGCATGTTTGCTACTTCTACTGAACATGCTTTGATTTACTTTTAAATAAAATGTCTAACTAAAATGAATATCTAAACAAACATTAAAGTTCATTAAGGTAGGATTAATGTCTTAGGGTACGTATAAGCTTTTGCTGTTAATTTGATATGCAAATAACAAATATTAGATTAAAGTGTGTGTCTGTGCGTGAGTGTGTGTGTGTGTGTGTGTGTGTGTGTGTGTGTGTGTGTGCGCGCTCTTACTCCAGCAGAGCCCCCAGCGAGCATCACTCAGGGGACAGAGAGCATGCGGTGGAAGGATCGTCCTCACTGGATATGTGACACATGACTTTGTTGTGATACACCACAAGCACTGTAAACATACAAACACATACAATGACCTCTTCATCATTGAACAAAGACTCCACGCGGTATTCAGGGCAAATATATTAACAACACAAGCACAGAAAAAGAAGAAAAGGGAAGAGGAGGAGGCGAAAGGAGGGAAGGTATGACAGAGCAGTTACTCCTCAAACCAGTCGAACAGGTTGGGGATGGAGGAGGAGGAGCAACTGGGTACTGTTCCTCCAACGAAGACACTTCTTCTTAAAACCACGTACACACACCGTATACAGAAAATCAACAGTGAAACCACACATAAGGAACTGAATGTTTTCTCTCACCGTCACATTCTTCAAACACTCCTCACAGCTCGTCCCGTTCTTTGTCTCACATGCTGTAAAGTGGGGGGAGAGACCTTAGTTGACAGCAAAATAATCCACAGAAAGGGTGAAAAACTTCTTCACAAGCTTGAATATTTTGACCTCACAAGAGAGAAGAATAAGGGACTGTTGTTTAAGAAAGATTAGCCAATGAAGCATCAGATTAATGAGGCCTGAAGCAGGTTTGGTCTCACTGTGCTTTTTGTAACTACTGCTAATCCTCATGGGACTCTCTTCTCCCCCACCATGGAGACACAGCACAGTAAACACACACACAGGCCTGAGAACATATTTTCATCAGCAGACTACACACAACAACAGCAGGGTTTGTGGAAGTTTGTCCTCACATTTCCAAAAGTTAGCAGAGGTTTGTTTGTTTGTTGCTACTCTTGTTAGTTTGTTTACTGAGGAACAACTGGAAGACCTGAGACCTCGAAAAGGAACTCATTGTTTCAGCTGAGAGGTCTTAAAACACACACAAAGACTTTTAAAAATAGGCCTTTTAAGCTACTTGAATTTAAACCAATCAATGCAAACACAGGGTCAGGTTTTACACAGGTCGAGTAAAGATTTAAAGTGTACACAATTTGTTTTTCTTCTCTAATTCATCAAAGACATTGTAAGAGACAAGAACTCACAACTGTCCTTAATATATCAATATCATTGGTGGTCTAAAAAGTGCCAGTATGTCAGAGTTTAGTGATTTTGTATCTTTATTAATCTGCTGAGGATCTATTATTCAAACTAATGACGTCGCTCAAATCTGGTTTACATGAAAGGGAGTGGTTAATTTTAGCAGCCATTAATTCCTCAGTCCTCACAGAGATGCTTTCAACTCTTACCTGTTCCAGGTGCGGAAGTTTGAGCCAAAACTGTCGCCGAACCGAAGACGAGCAGCAGAGCAGGGAGTAAAATCCGCGAATCCATCGTCCAAGATCTCAGATTATTCCTGGTGTTTATGTTTTCCTGTGTCAGATAAAGAGAAGGAAGTGTTTCGGCTGCGTACAAAGTGAACCAAATGCTCGAGTCCCGACTGACGCACGCTTATTACGCACTGGAGACTAAAGAGGAGAAGAAGGCGTGTTTGTGCGTCTTGGTGCATTGTTGTCTGCGAGGCGTTGCTGCTGTTGCAACAAGTGCTCAAATATATTACGGAAATTAACGTACAAAAACAATGCGGAATTATTTAACAATATTGCATTGTAAAAGGGGGAAACCTAAGTAAAAGAACTTTTTTTTAAATGTAAAAGTGCTCCTGCAGAAAAACCTCCTTATGGACATATAAAGAGGCTTAACATTAAATCTCTGATTTGCAACTGATAAAATCTCTCGGAAGAATTTCAGCCATTAAGCAGGCTTTGTTGTTGTCTACACTTTACAGTAAGTTACAATGGTTTACGCCTGACCAACCTGATTTTTTAAAATAAAAATAATTAAAAACAATGCTTATAGATTCATTTGAATATACTTAATGTATGTGTCATTTTTCTATTTTAGTTCATTCAGGCAGAACAAACCCCTAGCTTTGGGTGTGTCCCCCATCTGGGGGAGGGCTTACTGACTGCCCTTTGTGATGTCATGAAGGGAAAATCTACAAACGGCCTGTTGGAGCACACATTTTCTAAAAAGTGGAGCAGGGAAAAGACAGTGATGGACTTTTCTCATTAGGTGGATTTATAGACACATTTCAGTGTTTAAAAAAAGAGCATTATGTGAACTTTAACTTTAAATACTCAAAGTGCAAGATGTGGAATTGACACAGTGGAATTAAAAGTAAGTGCGACCTTCGAATATCCTGAAATGTAGAGGTGTAACCACAAGTACAATGAAATATAAATGGTTACCTCTAAATTTCTATATGACTTCGCACCATGTTTGTAGTCCAAAAAAGTTCACAAACACAACATCCAATAGAGGACAATAATTCCAATAATTTATTAAAGCATAAGTTTGTAAAGCCAGTTACAAATAAAAAAAGAATAACACACATATCTCTCTCTTTCTCTTTTTTTTTCTTCAAACAAGCACTATGTTTACAGTGTAATGATGATAATAGGCATAACAGAAGATACGAACGGGCCCCACTCTGGCCGCCTGCGGCTGATTACAGGACCCCTTGTGATGAAGCTGCCCTTAGAGACAGATTTGTGACCACGTGCTGCAAAACCTTACTCTAACTCATGTTTCTGTTTTGCAAACACAGGAATCACACTTCAGCCTCTATCAGGTAACTTCTTTTTCCCACTCATTGTAATATCAGTGACAGACAGAACCGTAGATGTAGAATAACTAGAACAGACAGCTCCAGGTTCCTCTGCAAGTATGGCTTACGTGTCACCTCCTTATATTTCCACGTATTTTGGCAATAAAATAAAATAAACAAAAGTTCAAACTGGAACCTGTGTGTGGGTTCTGTTTATTCTAACTCTATAGGCAAGATCCCAGAGGGCTGTGTGTATTCAGACAGAGACGTAACTACCATTGAAGACACTGAGGTCAGGAGAAGCCAAACTAAATATACAGTATGTTTAGATTTTGACACATGCAGGCCAAATACATCAATGATTTGCTATTTCCTCAGTAACATGTTGAACCTGAAGGACATTTAAAACCATTCAGGGAATATACTTTCAGGTAACATAAAAACACAACAGTCCAAATAAAAACATCATTTCCTTGGCTTCATAAACCCACTTGTACTCACAACCTTAGTACGTCTCTTAATGATCGTTACGTCCTTGTATGTGGCACTGCAGATAGACAACAGACACTTTCACCTGAAGAAGTTCAACCTCCCCTAAATGTCATGAAAAGCAAGAAAATGGGGGGCGGTGGTGGTGGGCAAAATATTTTAATTTAATTATAATTGACACAATACTAGTTTGGCAGCTTTAGCAAAAATAAAATTAAAACGTAAAACACAGATCAAGGTACATTAATGAACCATTAACTACTTACTGTTTTTCCAGGAATTTAAGCGGCGTATATATGCTTTTAAAAATCACTAATGTCTTCTTACCTTGTATGACTTGATCCTTCAACTAGTAGGCCAAGTTTTCCTTCAATAACCTACTTTTTTATTTCCTTTTCATCATTAAAATGCGTAGTTTGTGGTACTATCACCTTAAAAACTACGCACTTGAAGATAGTAATTCGTGTACATTTCACACAATCAGTGCGCACTGAATAGAAAGTTACTGGGGGAAAAGTCTTTGGGAATGGCCTACTTATTGTAGTCGGCCATGTTCTTTATAATGATCTATTCATAGGCAATATTTTTTTCTATGCAGCTGTAATGGTTAACCTGTGTAACTTCATAGGAAGTGTTGACTGTTGGATTAATGGACTGTGTGCTTTGTAAAAAAGTATTCCTCCTGGATACTGGATGTGGCCAAACACTTTGTTTGTCTATCTATCCTCAAGAGATTTTTTCATACTTGAGGGACGCTGACATCTATCTGCAGTGCTACAGAGTCAGGTGATATTGGCATTACAGTGACTTCACTTTTAGTCCAAACACACACACACATACGCGGACGCACAAAGCATTGATGACTGTCAGCATCCCCACCACACAACCAAACCATTTCTGAGCCCGAATCATCACAGTGTCTTTTCTTCTCCTCTTACACTGAGACTGAACACACAAATTCAGTCCATTTTTTAAAACACATTTTCCTTCCAAACCCACCTTGCAATACATACAGTACGATACTAAATAAATTACCCAGAACCCTCCCTTAAAATCCCATGCGTTAATTCACGATCACAACACCATTCTTTGCAAAGGTTAGTCATTTAAATATGTCCCATCTTAGAGGAATACACTCAGTAAAGTCAGTTCTCTTTTTCTCATATCCATTTCTTTTTACCAACTGCAGATTACACCATAAATACTCTGTCTCACACACAAAACACACACACACACAGACACACACAAAGCAGCATTCCTGACACAGCACTTCAGGGTGGTTAAGATAGCAGGGGGTGTACAGTTATTATAGTAGTATCAGTATTAAAAGTCACATGTTCATAAACGGGATTTAAACACAGACAAACTCTAATGAGTTATAGTTCAAGTCTTAAATGATAAAGAAAGGAGTGAGAATAAGATTTAAAAAACAAAACAAGTGTACAGTGTTTTATAGCTCGAATGAATGCTGCAGAGTGACACGCACACGTAACACGCTGTGTTCTCACTATTAATCTTCATTTCTCTGTGAGTCACGTCGATGGCACAGCCTGTAAATGATGTACAATATTGGCATCATATTCAGACATAATTAATGCCTTTCACTTGAATGTATTTTACACAAGAGGTGTCACATTGGCATACTGTACAGTGCAGTGACCACCTAAAGAAAATCAATAATTACTCTTATAATGTGTGATATACAGTACAAAACGATACACGTTAGAGTGTACATGTATGTGAATATACAGTAGATATATGCAGTGTGTAATATGTTGACTTAGATAGGGACATGTTTTTGTCTCATACTGTTCTGGTTGATAATGCTCTCCTCTCAGGCTGAACAGATTCTCCACTTTTAAGATAAACATGACCGGAGAGCCTCCAAAGTTCAGCCTCTCTCTTCAATTTCAGTTTTATTTGTTATTGTTCAGAAATATTTAAAGCCACTTCCTTTGGCTGTGTTGTCTTCTTTTGGCCACACGGTGGCACTGACAAGAGAGCGGCTGAGCTCATTTTCAGTCAGTAAGCCCTGAAGAATCATCACCATCATCACCATTGGAGTCCTTTTTCACAGTCACAAACAGCTGATTTTACCAATAAACAACAGAGAGAGAGAGAGAGAGAGAGAGAGAGAGAGAGAGAGAGAGAGAGAGAGAGAGAGAGAGAGAGAGAGAGAAAACAAGCAAAGAACAAGAATTCAGCGTTAAAACTGGATAACAAAAAATGCAAACGGGAAGTGAGGACACGTGAAGAGAAAGAGAGAGAGTCTGAGATTGGAGGAGTGAGAAAGAAACTCTAACTGAGAGCGTGTGGCTTTTTTTTTTTCCTGTCTGGCAGTGCATCGGGTTGTAAAAGAGGGGACAGATTGGGTCTGGGCGGATGTTTTGTGCTTGTTGTGTCCAGAAAAGGTAAAGCAGAGAGTGGTCTGGAGTGTGCTTGAACATCTACATGCAGGACTACGACTGGAGGGTGTTATTTATGTATTTGAAATGACCGTCCCAAGAAACCTAATTTGTTTGTCATGCTCATTTTTAAATAGATCCCTTATCCCACGTGAAACCCAGGCCAGAAGAGTGTGCGTTTTGGCGTCTGTGTCCACTTCTATCTCCGTACCACCATCCTTAAACTCAGCCTTTAGGATTAACTGGTTGGTGCGACTGCATCCATCGAAACCAACCAACCAACCAAGGCGAGAGGGCCGAGGCATCTGTTACTGCTGGATAAAGCGAGAGCTCTGACTGGTTGTTGGCGATCACCTGACCCAGGAGCTGGCAATGCTGGTCACTGACATGATGCTGCAGCGTTTCTTCACCATCATGTTAATGTAGGCCCTCATAATCTTCGTGATCTCACCGACCTTGAAACAGAGAGAAAGCAGGTGGTTCATTTGTGTCTTGATCTGGCTGCACTTCTACATGTCTGCATTTGTGTGATTATGTGAAGAATTTTGTTACATTGCTGTTTTGCATTTCTGAAAAAAAGGCAGTGGTTTGTGAGTGTGGAGACACAACATAGGCTTTAGTAAATAATGAGTGGGGATGCCATCGATTGTTTTTTTAGAGCAGCAAGTGAAATAGTTGTTAAGCCATAGGTTGAGAATGATGACATCAGGAGTTCAGACAGATGAAGGAAAAATGTGCACAGCACCTACTAAACTTGGCAATCACAAAGAGTGGAAGAAGGAAATATTCAAAGCCATTTGATCCTTCAACAATAAAAATCTTTGAAACCCATATATACCAAAATGCTCTTACACTTATGACTCAACTAAAGTTCTAATTTAAGAAATGGTGGAAAGGTCATCTAAGAAACACATTTTTTATACAGACAGCTCATAGCTCACAGTTGGGCTGATGTCAGCACCTGATGTTGGACAGATGTCAGTCTGATGATGGCACTATGACATCAGAGGGAAGTCTGACACCAACATTGGGCTGACGTCAGATACGACAGATTATAATATCCTGATTAACTACGACATTTTGTCTCACCATCATCAACCTATTATGATAATTCTTCTAAAACAAAAACAAAAAAATCCCCAATTCATTTGTGTCTGGACTAAAGTAAACAGAATATGTCAAAGAAGAAAGCAATCTTTATTTACACTCCTCAAAGAGATGAAGACAAAAAGGAAAAGGTTTCAAATGAAGGGCTCTCACCAGTGGTGTCTCAAAGAACATCTCTCTCTCATCTACGATGATCTTGTAGGTGCAGGGCTGTGACGCACCAAAGAAAGTGATGTGTTCGTACTGAAAGGTCTCCAGTGGCTTTGGTTCACCTCGTTTATACACGGAGACGTTGTCCGCACTCACACTCAGCCACAGATCGTGAGGGAAACCTCCCTCCTTGCACTACAGAGAAAGAGAAGAGAGCGGGGAAATAAGAGCCGTTTGAGGTTTTCAGCACACAAGTCCATTGTTGCCGTTCCATTTTCTCACCTCCACATCAAACAGAGTGGATCCGTATCCTGGCCACTCCTTGATTATGCTCATATATTTCAGCATGGCCTGATGCTGAGGCATGCCCTGAAGGCGCGTCCACTTCTCCAGAACACTGGTCCGTGTGGCCGACGTCTCCTCCTTCACCCACATTTCAAGCATCTGCTCTTCCTCCACCTGAGGCAACGCAGATCAGCCAATCAATCACCTACACTCTGATGGACAGTCTGATTGAATAAAAGCTTTACAGACAGCCCTCCAGTTCAGAAGGCCCATCTGTCACTCTTATGGCAATGAGCAACCATACGTTTCCGAAGAGGGGTTACGACGTCGAACTACGGCAGTTGGCAGTGGCCATGTTGGAAATGCTTTCTTCACCTCACGTCTGATTAATCTAGACACATGCAAAAAAATCCACCCCCTTAAAGTGTTTAACAAATAAGGTCATAATACCAAATTCATGTGTTGTCCTAGGCTGTTGTACATTCATTTCTGCTGTAAAAAAGGAGCATTTAAATACAGACTCTAATGGAGAATCTTTGTCTTCTGCAACAGGCCTCAAGTGGACACACAGGATCTACAGTTTAACTGCACGTCTGTATTGCCATCATTTATTTATTTTTTTTAACTCAAGGCATGCTGCTTGGAACTCTCCTCGACCTGAAATCACAGTGTAGCTCAAGCTTGTTTAAATCAAATGTTATATTTACAAGGACCAATGCACTTCTTGTTGTTTTTCTTGGTTTATGCACAACACTTTCCTTTCTGCTGCTCGCATGTAAAGTTCTGACAGCCGGATTGGGTGGTGCCCGTAACTTTGTCAAATTTTCAAACTTGCTACGGTTAAATTCTAGATGACACTTTTTGTTTTACTGCTGATCTTACACCTTGACTTTACTTTATAACTTTAACATGTTTACTCTTCGATGTTGTGAATTAGAAGGAGTACTTCAAACCGCACTAGATCCGGACTTTGAGCACTGACCTTCTGCTTCTTCAGGGATCCAGTCTTGAAGCTTCTCCTCAGGGTGCCGTCCAGGAAGCTTGGGGTCTTTCGTTTCTCCACTCCGATTGGGACTCCTCCTGGTCCCCCCACAGTGGTTTTCCCATCTCCTGCGCCTCCTGCTCCCCCCCCTCCTGCTCCCCCTGCAGCGCCAACGCCTGGCTTGGTGGAGTGAAGGATGCGATTGCGGAGGCGTCCGATTGGATAAACGGTTCCGAGGCTCCATCCTGCTCGACCCGCCCCGTCACCGTGGAGATACTGGAGACGTAAAGCAGCCAGGTGCTGCAAAGTCTCCTCTGAGGCCGGAAAGTGTCCACTTATCAGAGACTCATGGGCCTGTGAGAGAGATTGATACAAGAAATATACTTAATAATAATAATAATATAATATACTTATCTTAATATGAATTAAACGTAACTGGATTGAAGGTAATCACATTTATTGTACAGAATAAGTTACCAGACGTTTAAACATGCTGTGGGATTTTATCGTTGAATAACATTCAACTTGAGTCTTTAGTGAATATTTTAACTGTGAAACTTAAATTGTTTGATTTTTCATTTATATTTAAATATGACTATCTTCATCTATCTTAGAGTGAGGAAACACATGCAGGAAAAGGATAAGGGTGTGAAAAACGTAAATTTATCCTTTCAAATGTGATTAGTAGAAAGAATAATCAAATAAAACGTCTTGATACAGTCATTTATTCAGCTGTTTTTTTCATTAGACAACTATCCATGTGTGTTCTCTGTTTATTCAAACCAATTTGATTTTAATATTCCGTCAAAAGTTTATCATTTTATCATTACTATTCATTTTCAGAAATAATTCATCTGACTTAAATTAGACACGAATGATGAGCAATTAAAAAGTGACGTGACTGTTGCTCACCTGCTCAAACATGAATGCAAACTCCACTCCTTCTTTTGGCATGCTCTCCACGTCAAGGAAGCAGTAGAGCTTGAAGTAGAGTTTCCACTCTCCTTCCTCCTCCTCTTCTTCACTGCCCGCCAGTCTAGAATACATTCAGAGGAAAACTATAGAGAAGAACAATCTCCACATATATGCATATACATATATTTCAATTATTTGTTTCCAGCTGAGACGTAAGTTAGGTAGATTCAATATGAAAACAGAACACAATGTACTCCAAAAAAAAAAGATTGACTATTAATGCAAGACAGTAATATTTAATTTAAATAACAAATAGAAAGGGTCCCTGGCCTATAGGATGTACAAGGACCCCGGAAATGTTAACTGGTTATGTTTTTCGCCATTCTTTATTTTATCAACCAAAAAAGCAAAACAAGGAAAATAAAGAAATTACTCTAAATCTAAAATTTATCACTGAAAAATAAAAATGGTACCTTTCAAACTTGGCCAGAACATCGGCCACAATGACTCTACTCTCCAAAGCTCGGTCTGTCACAGAGTTATGTTCAAACAGAGAAAACAGGTTCTTGCTCTCCTCCATGGCCAAACCTCTGATAAGTTTCTCCACAACCTAAAAGATCATAAAACAAGCGACCCATCAGTGACGGCAATGATTAATTTCAGGAAAGTGTAGTTGTGGTTGTTTGTGTTTTTTTGTACCTCTCCAGCTGTTGTGTGTGAATTGATGGAGATCTTGCAGGAGCCTCCACCGTGGCAGTAGACAGTGGTGCTCATCTCTTGTCGAACCAGCAGGGCGGCGATCTCCTCCTGAGACGGCACAAACTCACGAGTCTTGGTCTTCTTCAGGGATTCCCCAATGAAGCTGGCGTAGCGCTCGATATCTGTGCCGGGAAAGCGCTCGCGTACCCTGAATCATTAAACATTTCAAACACATTAATTATACATCAAAGAAGTACAGCACATAACACACACACACACACTCACACACACACACACACACACACACTCACACACACACACACCAACCTCTTGAGGTGGAAGCGGAGGTATCTGAGAATTGCTCGACTGGGTAAGAAGGTGCAGCTCATGCAGGTGAGCAGATGCCAGTGTGCCCGATTGGCTGGGCTGTTAGGCTGAGGCACGTGATTGGTCTGCTTGATCGCCTGACAGTACACCTGTAAAAAAGGATGAAGAAGGAGGCGTTCAAAAGGCATTCAAATTTAAATTAAACATATGATAACAATGATGGAAAAAGTGACAGACAAACCTTCATAGAATCATGATTTAGTACATAACCTGTCATCACGGTGTGCAGGATGTAAAAGTGGCTCTGGTATTCCTTTTTTTGCAGCTTTTTTTAACAACTCAGCTACCATTCATTTTTCTGTTAAATTTTGGTCCCCCTTATTCAGTTTCTGTTAAAATGTAAGATAAAGGAAATTAAAATACCTCATCCCTGAGAGGACGCAGGTCCTGACAGGTCTGCAGGATGCCCTGAATGATGGGCACGGTGTCTGCCAGAGTCTCCATCTCCTGCAGTGAGTTGAAAACTCGCACCGCCTCATCCTGCAGGCTGGCATAGCCCTGCCGCCTTTGTACTGCACACAGACACAAAGATAGAAAAGAAGCTCAATGGGACACACTCTCCATCTTCTCATAGAGATCCAACTCATCTGGTTTAACTGAGTATTTGAAAAAAGTATAAATGTCACCCTCACATTGTTTTAAACAAATCTACACCACAAGGTATGTTGGTGTACTTCATGTAAAAAGGTACATCTTTAAAAGGTTTCTGTTTTACACAATGTTTCAGATGTTCAGCTGTTGTTTGTTTATCATTTTACTCACTGCTGGTGACCTCTCCGTAGGGCAGTGGCAGCAGAGGGGAGTGCAGGGGATGCTGAGTGTATCTGAGGATGGGGTTCCTCCTGTACATCTGCTCCACCACATCGGAGTTCACGCTGTTTTCCTGAGAGGACACCAAGACATGACATTTTAGAATGACGGCCGTGTAAGTTTGTTCAAAATTTAACATTCAAAGGCCGGGCTGGTAATTGTCGAAAAACTAGCATGATTTTGAAAGTAGTATTCCCTCAGTGCTGCGTCTACACCCATCCCCTCCCCCTCTGTGCTCTCTCATGTCTCATTCAGCGATAAGTCAGCACTTAGCTGTATTATAACCCAAAAAAACAACAACGTCACAGTGTAAATTCTGTCATCTGTAACTCGCTTTAAGTCTGGGCCAGTGTGCACGCAAGAGGTGTAGAGAACAGGCAGGGAGAGAAAGAGGTGTGATTGGTTTATCAACATGGCACCTCATGGCAGACATTGGTCGAAGTTTTTACAGGTTTACAACTGTTACAGATGACAGATTTTCTTTATTCCGTTTTCAGAGCACATGCCTTCAAGCATCAACCTGTATTTGTGTGTGTGTGTGTGTGTGTGAGAGAGTCTGACCTTGATGTCTCTGATGAGCTGAAGTGTTGGAGTCTCTATGGGAGTCTTGCTGTCAATGACTCCCTGTATGGCAGCCGTCCACCTTATGGCCTCGTTCAGCATCTTGGTATAGAGACGGTACGAGTGCTTTCTACCATACACCATGATGTTCCAGTAACCTGTGGGGGAAAAAAGGAATGAAATGAAATGATTATATTATAGAGAAGGACTTAATAATCCTCCTCTTTTACGTGTATGTACATGCTCCTGAAAATACACCCTTCTCTTTACATCTGGGTCCTAACCTCCCGTGTCTAATCCCTCATTATATTTGCCCTCTCTGCCTTTTTTCTCTCTCCTCACCCGTCTCCCGGTGCACCCGCTCATCCGGCTGAATGAGGGAGCAGAGCGAGTTCAGGACCAGAGTTCCCATCTTGGACGAGTTTTTCTCTGAGCTCTTGTAGTAATCCAGAGAGTTGTGCGTCAAAACAAACCAGCGCTTCTTCAGCTTCAGGGAGGTGCTCTTAGCGTTCATCTTCATCTCCTTTTGGAGCCAGCCTGAAAAAATAACAAGACAGGGAGAGGGGGGGAGGGAGGGAGAGAGAGAGGGAGAGAGAGAGAGAGAGAGAGAGAGAGAGAGAGATTTAATTTAAGGCTTTTTAAATTAAAACACGCAAATTAAGAGGTATGAAATGTCATGCATTTGAAGGTTCACATATATTCCTAAAATCTTCATTCTCACCTCTGACGAGAAACTCCTGGCCATCTATGCGGGCGTCTCCTTTGGGTTTCTGCAGCAGACTGATCCAGTGATGCATCTCCTCTGGTGTGTCGCTGTTGCAGTGGATCACACGGTTGGCCGTGATGATGACAAAGGAGTTTGGCCTGAATGGGTACGCAACATGGTATTTTAGTTAAGTCAGGACCGATTAGTCAAGATGGATAAAGACACAGTTGCATTGCTCCATGGTCTTTTGAAACAATTTTTTTATCAGTGTAAAACAGTAAATATGTAGCCAAAGCCTAGATGGGGAAAACAAATGTAGACGATCAGACACAAGGACTTTTTTTTTTTTCTCATCTCTTTTTATTTTGAGGAACTGGTGCTCAACTTCTATTGTCAGCTTTATCAGAGTTTTTTTCTTTCATGTTGATTGATCAAACTTACCGATCAGGGTTATCTGAAGCACAGACTGAGTCAATCAAGCCGACGTCAAGAGTTCCCTGAAAGAGAAAAGGAGAACGATTAAAATGTCATTTTTGTCAAAAAGTCATTAAAAGTCAACAAATTTGATCAAACGTTTTAAGACTGACCACAGCATTCTTTGGGTTGGCCTGTTCATGGGACATCTCCAGCAGCTGCTCAGGTGTGCACACGCGTACTTTTTTGAGCATATTGAACCACCCACTACGCACAAGCACAAACACAAATCAGAATATATGTATCCACTCAGACTCAAGACGCAGCTTTTCACTGATAAATCACTTGTATCTCAGGCACACCTTGCGTCCTCTGGTGACTCAGCAAACACCTGATATGTCCTCTCATCCGTCACAATGTTCAGAGCGTTCTCCTTTTCATGATTATCCACGATCTCTCTGCAAGAACACAAGAGGTGCGTGGCTGTTAGCGATGCAGCCGTTGTCTAGAAAGCAGAGGAGTAAAGACGTGAGTGTGTTTTGGAAGTAAAGGTATCCTACTTGGCGGCTCTAATGTCGATGGTTCCCTTTAGTTTCTCCTCGCTGTCGTTGTCGTAGTACATCAGCTTATTGTCCCTCAGTACAAACCAGCGCATCTTCCAGTTTCTGAGGAGCAAAGAGACACAATGAAAACAAAGGCAGGGACAGCCTAACCCAAACATTGGAAAGGTTGATAAATGTATAACATTTGTCTTTTGGATCATTTTTGGATTCTTTTTTTTTTCTTTTTCTTTTTTAGATTTTTAGCCTTTACTTTATACAGTGGACAAAGGAAGGATTCGGAAACCAGAGAAATATTTAAGCCTCTGTACACAGAGGCACACTGGTGTTGTAGTCATGACCACCCTAACTGAGACTAAGAGATACCCTTGACCCTTCACCGTTGAGTGCTCTGAGACCGAGACAAGACCAAGAGGGTTGCAGCCGCAACCAAGGATAACAATCTAATTATGAATGAATTCAAGTGAATTGTTCTTTTTGAAAGGAGTCATTTCCTTCAGATTAATGTCATGAAAAAGTAATTAAAATCCAGAGTCTGCACCATGTGAGACAGGACAAGTAAAATCTCTCTAAATTCAAAGTGCATCAGCTTGATTTGCACGCTGGAGTCGTCGGGCACTGCAGAAGGTTAAAATCATGAGGTTAGACAAACACAAATACACCTCAACTATTCACAGGAGCTTAATTCAGAATCAGAGTTGGAATTTTGTTATCGAATTCTTATTGAAAACAGATTGACACAAATTGTCTTTAGCAAAAACTGTCTTTAACTAGAAATCTGAATAGTTTGCAGGATCTTATCTACAGATGGCAACTGCTGTATTGTCGAATTGAAAATTTGATTAGCATGCAGGCTGCACTCAGTAAAAACTACAACAACCTCCGTGAGAGAGTTGAGAGGCCTCCTCCCTTCTTGTACAGCCAGCCCGACTTTAGAGACTCCTGCTTGGACCGAAACCACATGAAGGTTTCATCCTTCAACACACACCAACGCCTCCTCCAAGGGATCATCAGACCAGCTGACGGAGCAGAGACAAAAAAAAACCATGACAAATAAATCTCATCATTTCTTTGAAGACTCTGATTACATAATGAATACACACCCTTCATGTAGAGGTAGCCATGGAAGTATGGCGGTCCGTTTCCATTCAGCAAGGTCACTCTGCCGTTGGTGACTTCTTCATCGGTGTCCATCATGCCGTCATGTTCATCGTCACTGTCAGCATACTGCATCAAAAAAAAAGGTATGAATTATTTCTTTATATGAAGAGAGATGAATAAGGAAACAGCAGGAGTAGGGACTTTTTTTTTTTTTTTTAATAATGTACTTGTCAGTGTGTAGCTGCTCATACATATCTGCGTGCACGCATGTAAGAATGCATGTGAGTGTGTGTCCTCACAGAGTCAGAGCTGCCTCTGTAGGACTCAATGCTGGCATTGGTGCAGGTTGACTTCCTCGGATGCTCCTCATCCGTCACGGCTGCGCTTCCTCGGTTGCTCCCGGATACAGAGCTGTCGTCTCCCGCTGTGACTGATCCCTCTTCCTCCTCCTGGTCGTAGTCGGACTCTGTGTCGGCGGGCATGCTGTAGATCGGTTCGTCCCCGTCCACCAGACTCTCCACCATGCTCACCTTTCTCCCCGGCTCTGCATCGCCTCCCTCTTTCTTCTCTCCGTCTCCTGGAGGAGGTGGAGGAGGAGGAGGAGGAACAGCTGAACCATCTCCAGGTGGAGGAGGCGGAGGGACTCCATCCCCAGGGATGCCGTCTGCTGGGAGAGGAGGTGGAGGTGGAGGAGCAGGAGGAACAGTTCCTTCTGCAAAAGCAGGCGGGGGAGGAGGGAGGTGAGCGAAAATCTCCTGATCCAGGGGAGTGTCAGACTCTGCAGGAGGAGGGAAGTCCGGGAGAGGGATGCACTCTTCTTCTGCATGAAACCCTTCGTCCACCTCCTCGTCTTTGGATGCTCCTCTGCTGGCATTTGCAGCTTTTGGGGCTTTGGCTTCAGCAGCGGGCTTGGCGGCGACGGCACCCAGTGAGGGATCCACACCTCCAAAGTCCCGGAGGTCGATGAGTTGAGTGGCCTTGCGCGACGCCTCCTTCTTCATCCGTTTGATCTCTGCATCGCGGCGCAGCTGCAGCTCTTGTTTTGAGGACTCGCACAGCTGGGACACCTCATCCTCTCTCTTTTTCTGCAGGCGCTCGATCTCTCGCTCCAGCTGCAGGATCTCCTCCATCTGCCGGGCCTCACCCTGAAGAAGTAGAGGAGCAAGCAAAGACACATTAGGCATCAAATATAATAAAAATGTGTTTTAGAGTTATTTTTCTTTCGCTTGATTAAAAGGCTCACCGAATCATCAGCATTTTCGTCTGGTGATTTAGCATTTCCAGCCACCTCCTGCTGCTCTCCTTCGCCCGGTTTTGTCTTCTCCGCCTCCTCTTTCTTCCTCTGTTCTTCCTCTTTCTTCTTTTTCTCCTCCCGGATCTTCCGGACTCGTGTGCGTGCCACCTGACCTCGCCTGCATCTCTGCAGTACCATCGTTGCCTTGCGCTGTTTCACAAACTTTCTGCGTTGGATATGTCTCCTTAAATGTTTCTGGAGGGTGATGACACTTGCACGGGCACGCTTGAAATACTTCCTGATGATTTAAAAAAACAAAAAAAAAAAACATGAATTGAATAAATCAAGCAGGTACACACTTTGCACGTGAATGTGAACATCTCCGTTTCTAATGGAGGGTCTTACTTGGCAGAGAAAGCGAGGAGGTGGGCGCGAATGATCATGGCAGCTTGGCGTCGGACTTCATCTCTATCTTTCTCTAAAAGCTGCTCCAAAGATTCTTTCATAAACACCTGAGATCAAAGGTGAAATGTTAATTAATGAAGAACCTTTATGTGAAAGGAAATGTGAACAGTCATGGGTAAAATATCTCGTGATCCAGAGATTTAAAGGGAAGTTGTGAAAGACTGACCTTTGTCTTTCCCAACTGCCAATCCTTCTTTGTCTTGTCATATTTAAACAAAAGGTCCGTACTTTTCTTCTTATCATCTCCTGCTGCTGCTACTTTGTCTTTCGTGATGATCTTGTATCTGGCAGGCACAAAAGAAAAGAAGAGAGTGTGTGAGAGAGAAAGAGAGACAACAACAGAGAGATCTAAACATGTCCAACCCAAAGGGAAAAAAAAACAAACAAAAAAAAGCACATGAATCAAAACACAGTCTGCGGCTTTTACCGGGAGAAGAAATCTTTGAAGGTTCTGCGGACGGGGAATCCGGCCCGACGGATCTTCACAGTCTCCAACATCCCAGAATACCTCAGCTGGTTTAAGACGACCTCAGGGTCAAACCTATTTGGATTCTAAAAGTCAGACAAGATAGATTATTAACCACAAAAGCATAGATCATTTTAAAGTTGTCCATCAGGCTGTGAGGCAGTAATAATTTGAACTCATGAAATGACAGAGTGTGAGAAGGTTAAAGTCTGACCTTATCCATGTTAGGCTTAATGCAGCGGATGAAAAAAGGGTTAGATACGCTCAGAGTGGCCATGAGAGAGTGTAGGGAGTCCTGAGGAGATGAAGAGAGAAAATCAAAATTCTTCAGGAGTTGACAACAGTAAATCTTAAAGTGAGTACATCTGCAACTATTGTGTCTCAGATTGGCTGAAACTATTTCTTGATTCATTTCTTAATAAAGTGACAGAACAGCATGAACCTGATAGTCCTCAGCTGTTAATAACACCTTTCAAAATCAAATGGAAACGTTCTGGATACTTGTATGTAATGATGTCAAACAGCTTGGATCTCTTACCCTGAACTGGGAGCTCACAGTAGGTTTGCGCCTGGCCGTTCCCATCTTCTCCTCATTATTCCTGCTGCCGACCTTCTCAAACAAGTCATAGATGAAGTCGAGCCTGAGAGGCCACAGACACACAAAAGATGTCAATGTTAATTATGTCCTGACCAAGTATGAGTCCAAGTTGAGTCCAAGCGTGAAACATCCCTGTTTAATGAAGGATTGTTTTAAGAGGGCCGTGGACTTTCAGTTTAGGCTGCCTCTCCACACTTCACACTTTGTTTGACATCAGGTCAGTCAATTCTGTATTAGTTACTCAGATAAGACCCATTTGGGGTCTTTTCACTGATTGGATTAGGTAGTTTGTTGGTCAGCTTGTTGTACCTGCTGTCCTTGAGCATGTTTAGGATGTCGTCTCTGAAGGTATCTCTGTTCTTCTCTAGGACTCCTTTAACGTCATACAGGACCTGAGCGAGAACCAGAGATGTATCATTTAAAATTCAAGGCTTCACATAACAAACACTCACAGAACGTTGACATTAAACGGTTTGGTTTCTCGCGGCTCACCTCGCCGGCATAATGTTTGATACCGAACTGATGGTCAGCCAGTCTGGGCTTCACATAATAAGGGTTTGTCTGCAAAAGACAGGAAAGATGCACAAACAAAGTTAATCAAAGTTGATAATAAACCAACGCAGCACTTGTTTAAAACATTGTAAATGGCTCACAGAGTGCCTGCTGTGCAGCTTCTCCAGCAGAGTGAAGTCTGTTCCTTTGGGGAAACGGCTCTCTTCATTCACAAGTGCCAACAAGCCCAGTTTCTAAATGAGAAAAAAACATTATGTTATTGTATCAGCTGTATGAAATCAACCCCACTTTCTAAGACATCAGTCTAATATATTATTAGATCAGTTTCCAGAGAGTGTCTGAGGCGGACGCCCAGCACAGCTATAAACTGAGTGAGGGTAGTTTTCACTTTAACACACTGCAACCAAATGTCTGGTCTACAAGATCAATCAGTCTTCAGTGCTTTTGGCATAAATACCATGATTGTTTTTTTTATTTCAAAGTCAGATACACAAAATATATTCAGTTGCAGGTAAAAAATTGTGCATTAACACATAAGGTCACTAATAAGGGGGGATAGAGGGTAAAGCTTTCAGGGGCCTGGTCTCATTGGGGGGGCCCATGGAAGTTAGCAAGAACAAGGTAAATCCTACTTTGAAGCAAAATGACCTAAAGCTATTTCACACCTAAATACTCACCATTAACTCTAAAAACAACAAAAACAGACATTTTATTTATTGTTAATTCAGTAAAATGTACCCTGTTTCAAAATGTAAACCCCCTCTTCTTTAAATTATCAACCTTGTTTATTGTTGTAATGGTACCGTCGTAAGCAGGCCCACAGGAGGCTAATGTTAGCCAGGAGGCTATAGCTAACACCACTGATCAAATGTTCATAGGTTGAAATCATATCCTGGGAGGGCCCATTCACTGGGCCTGTAAGGGGGACCAGGAATTTCTGCAGATGTTCCAGCTAACAGACACTATTACACATTACACAGATAAACATGATTTTACTACCTTCTCTATAAGATCCAGACACTCTGCATTGTCCATCCAGTCGATCGCATCCCACTGGACACCTTCCCTGTGGAGATTAAAGCCGCACGATTATACTCAGGTGTACCGTAACATGGCTTCTGATCCTAATGGTGATGTTTTTTGACACAACTTACTGAGTATTGTACATAAGCCCTTGTTAATTTAGTTTGGAACCCTGCAGAGGTTTACCTGTTGTACTCGAGCTGCTCCAGGGAGAAGATGTGCTTGTTGAAATACTCCTGAAGTTTCTCGTTGGCGTAATTGATGTTGAACTGCTCGAATCGATTCACCTGAAGACAAAGAGACATATTTTATTCAAAAATCTATATGTGGTCGGCTCATGTAAATAAAGCATCCATAAAAAACGTGTAAAAAAAGTGAGTGTTCTGACCTCAAAGTTCTCAAAGCCAAAGATGTCGAGGATGCCGATGGATTTAAAGTTTTCCTTCCCTTTAATCTTCTGATTGATCTTGAGGATGATCCAGGAGAAACATTGGGAATACAACGCCATAGCAACAGAGTCCCGGGAATCCACAGCCTGTACCAAGGAGGATGGATGTGTGAGTGTGTGTGTGTGATTAATCAAGAAGGTGAGAATGAATGTATGTGTCTGTGTGTTTGTGTGCTGACCTGCTCTATAGTGAGCGGGGAGCATATCTCCTCTCCTCTGAGGATTATGGAGCGCTGAGTCAGGACTTCAGACAGCTGGAAGGCGTCCAAGCCCAGCAGTTCACTGGCGTTAGTGACCACTGAGAGACAGGAAAGATGTGTTACACTCATGCAATACATTTATTCAAGTTTTTACCCTTCCACTTTACTCTGCCTGTCTGACCTTGCTTGGTGGTGATCTGGGCTCCTCCTGCAGTCATGAACTCAATGTTTCCCAGCTGTAAGACTCCCGACAGCAGCTTGAACATGTCTCTGATCTCCTCCTCAGTGAACTGGAGCACTTTAAGTGCCTCCTACACAAATGCACAGAGACAAGAGGTTAGGTCCCTTTAACTAAAGAAGTGCTTATATCACACTAAAAAGACATTTTGATGGACTGCTGAATGGTTCTGATTCTGCATCAGGCTCGATCTGACAAAGAGGTTTAAGAAATGTGGATAACAACTGGCAAACATTTCTATGAGATTGATTGAGCTGCTCTCCGGGTAGAAAAGGTGAAACCTTAACCTCAAAGTCTCTCTAGAGCTACACAACAGTCAAAATCTAGGATTGAATGTGAACTTTTAACATTAGGGACATTGTTTCACTCAGTTGTATTTGGAAGTTTACATGTTGAAATAGTTTTCAGAGTGTGCAATGGAATAACAACCTCTGATTTCCAGGTAAAACATGGAGAGAAATCAATGAATTATTTAATAAATTCAGCTGTTTACTACCTAACAATGATAAGTTAAAGTGTAATTGTAGAAGCCAATCAATAGATGAAACAAGCAAATGAAGAAAAAAACAATATCCACAATTTGAGACACATTTTAGAGTACATTGAAATTCCAAATATATTTGGTTGTGTGTTTTTTTGTATTTCAGATTTATCAACAAATGTTGATTAAATTACAATCTATTTCACAGAAAAGACTGTAAGGGAAGAGAAATGCATCAACACTGACCATAACACTGTTAAACAGATTTTTGTCATTCAGGCTCTTGTCTTTCAGACAACCTGATTGGCTGAGGTAGTGAAAAGATTCTGCAGGATCCTCCAGGAAGTACTGGCCTGAAACATAAAACATGTATGTGATTACAGTAAAGATGAACAGCTGCACTAACTTTATAGATAAGGTCTGCAAAAACTTTTGAAATGATGCAAAAGTAAGTTCTTAGTTTTAAGAGACGGTACAGATAATGGACTGATTTCATCCTTTCCTCACCTCTTTGCTCCTTGTTAGCTCCCGCCAGCAGAGCGTAGAAGATGTGGTAGTTTCGTTCTCCAGGGTTTTGTCGTACCACACGGTTCTACAGAAAAATCAATGCAGCAAAGCCCTGATTAACATTTCATTATTATTCACAAAGTTGACCAATCATGCCTAATGAATTTAAACCTGACTAGACCAAGCTGCAGACATGGATTTACCTTTTCCAGTAAATCTGAAGGAAAGAGTCAAGGAAATAACAACAACAACAACAACAACAGTAATGTTCAAACACATTAGTTTGATATATACATTAAAGGATACAGTCAATGACGCAGCCTCCCTGGATGTTCCCACACTCAGAGAAGTGAAGTTGGATGAATTTTCCAAAGCGACTGGAGTTATTGTTGTAAACTGTCTTTGCATTCCCAAACGATTCCATAATCGGACTGTGGAGACGGGGAAAAAAAAAAAAGTTAGTCAGCAGTTTCTGCTGTTCAGCCACAATGTGCTGCAGGGGACATTTATGCAATGTTGTTCCAGAAGCAACACTTTTTGACTGACATTTACAATCTGTAGAGACAGACAAAAGCACTCTCATTTTTAGCAAAACAATAACTGATAACATGGTTCAAATAAGAAATCCCAGATACTGAGGGGCAGCTGGGTAGTAATCAGAGTTGCAGACTAGTGAAATCACTACCTTTGGGTTCTTAATTTAACATAAACACACATAGAACACTAAAGCATTTTGAGATGCTCAAAATCCATGTGACTTTAATGGTTAGCATTTAATATGCAAAGAATTATCTAATGCTCGCTCTGGTGATTGACATTAAATTAATGAACCCTTCTATTGGATAATCTTTGACGATTTCAGTCATTTTTTAATTACATGCCTGACATTGAAAGCCTGTAGCCTCTCAATTCAGTGGATCTAATGCTTACACTTTAATAATCTTTTCTTTTTTTAAAAATAATTTTTGGTCTTTGGTCTCAACCCAAACAGTTTGGAGAGAAGGAGTTGCAGGTTGGACTTGTACCTGGGCCACCCACTTCGAGGACTGTTGCCTTTTTACTTGGGATGTAACCTAACCGCTAGGCCATCAGGGCCACTTTTATATTGATTTTAACTCAACATGTATTTAGATTTTTTTTGTTTGCAAATCAAGCCCATTGGGAACTTTGATAGGGTGGTTTATTAAACAAGATAATAAACCAACTGTGAAAATGACAAGTATTGATAATGAACGTAATCATCAGTTGTAGTCTTTGCCAGCTTTCAGAGTCTTAAAGACAGTTGACTGTTTATAACATTAAAGCGACAAAGACCAGTAGTTCTTCCTAATGTGTACCTGCTCTGTACGATGGCCTGCTCCACTCTTGTAGATTTCTCTGATGAAGGAGTCCCGGATGAGTTCTGGCTCATTACCGACAGGAACTGAAGCAATAATTTTGTGCTTTCAGTCTTCCCAGCCCCTGATTCACCACTGAGGACACACACACACACACAGACACACAGACACAACCCAATCTAATTAAACACTCTGTGACCTTCTCTGACATTCACATATCTCTAACTGATCGGGTTGTTTCATTGATATTGAGGTTTGATAGCTTCAGACACATTGCATTAGCTCCCAGTCTATTTTAATCAACAAACCGAGCGAGACAAAGCCTGAGTGTTATTGAAAGCAAGAAGAGACATTTGATCCTGAAAAACCAGGTTGACCCACTTAACCTTAATTTTGAACACCATGTTACTTTTGCATGGATAGACATTTCTTTAACAGATGTATGAGCACAAACCAATTATAATCATTTTTTGCAGAATTCATGAGGATTATAGAGTTGTTGCCTTATTAGAAAAATGTATGGAAGTTCCAGTTGTTTCCTCAAGAGGACCTCAACTTACAGTAATTATCTCTAAATTATGCAGGACTTAACAAGTTTAAGAAATACAGAGAATATGTGTTTATACTTCAGATTTAGTAGGTCAAACACTGGCCATATTGCCATGAAAAAAGTTAAAGGCAGTCTTTTCTCTCAGGGATGCTGAGCCCCATCTGGTGTCACAATCTGGGGAAAAAAACCCTCTTGACTAACACTTGAGCCCAAGACAGACTGTCTGTAGCATCATGCTTATGTGCCTTGGATGTTGGCTGTGAGCACATGTAAAATAAAGGCATCTCATAGGGTTTGAATCTGGTTTGAATCAGATTTGAAACTCAAATGCTGTTACTTCATGCTGCCATGTTCCACTTTGAAGTCCTATAAATGAAGTAAAATGATGAATTACTGTCATTTCACGACTCACAGACTTACAGACTGATCCGGTACTTAAAGTAAATAAATAGAGTAAATTTGGAGAGATATTGCTCCATATTTCCAGGTAAAACGTTTTTTTAAAAATCCATTAGCTGCAGTTAATAAGCTAACAGTAGCATTCCTTGTTAACACATCTGTCACAGAGTGTTTTATCATTATTTCATATTAAGAACATTGTGAATTGATTCTGAGATATCTAACATCTTAAGCTACACATTTATTTTATCCTGGAAGAAAAAAAAACATTTCAATATTTTCATATTGTGTAATATCAAACAGTTTAGCGAGGAAGTTGCTAAATGCTAACATTAGCTATTCTCGAGGGGACTGTATTTACTTGTCATATGTCCCTCATATGTCACTCTCTTCTTTCTTAAATAAAATAATTATTTCAAAGTAACAGCCTTTTTCTTGGTCTTAGGCCTACAACTACTAGGAAGTAGACAACATTGAAAAAAACCCAATCACAGGCCAAAAAAATTCAGCGCTAGAAACTCAATGGCTTTTAAAATGCAAAGTCTGATTCAGATGCAAAATATATATATATATGTTGTTATACATTTTATGTAAAAAAATTCTGTGCCAAACATTCAAATTCAAAATCCGATGGCACAGATTTACTTACAAAGTAGACCTTCTCATCTGCATGTAAATCTAAGCTAACTATCTGAGAACAAAAAAATATATATTTCTCTAACAAACAGGCCCCCACTTTGAAACATAAGTTTAGAAAAGATAAATATTATTTTTAACTTTATCATCAGAAAAAAAATCTGTCGGCCTGTACATACTGTACATACATACAGACACAAATACTTGTGCACTTCATCTCACTAAATAGTAAAATAGGACTTTCTGGATTGCATGAAACAAAACATCCTCTTGGATCACTTGCGTGCCAGGAAAGCTTGCAGGAAACTTTTGATGTAGCACTTAAAAACAGATGGATAGGTGAAATACCTGGTTCAAAGAAAGATATTTCGACAGAGGCATGAATTAAAGGCCAACATTTTTTATATGCTTCTTCAGTGTTCATACTCACCTGATGAGCACACACTGACTGTCGTGGCGTTTCCAGATGCAGCGATAGCACTCGTTGGCCACAGCGAAAATGTGCGGAGGGAGCTCTCCTATGTGGTGTTTGGAGTACAGGTCCACCCTCTCTGGGTCATACATGCCCGGGACCTGCTTGTAAGGGTTGACAGCTGCCAGGATGCTCCCGATATTGGTCTGCAAATAGTCAAGAAAAATTATTTTAGGGGCAACCATTTAGCTCAGCTGTTGGAGCAGGCAGCTCATGTACAGTAGACAAAGACAGTCGATGATGTGGCCGTGGGTGTGATTCAATAATGGCACTTTGCTACATGTCATCCCCCACTCTCTCCTCCCAATCATTACCGGTCTCTCTTCATCTATTAAAGGCATAAATGTCCTTAGCAAAAAAAAAAAAAAAGGAACTTAAACAAACATAAATCCAGGTTTAATCGTGCTATCATTTTATTTGCTTTCATTCTCTGTGCTAAATTTCCATTTCCCTCCGACACCAAATACAATTGATATTTTCTAGATCAGAGGATAAGGGAATGTAACAGAATGGAGATCTGACAATAGAAGTAAATTGGGGGAAAAAATTCAGAAACTGCTGTCAAATCAGTAAGATAATAGATGACGGATACTAGATAGATCATGTTGAGCTGTTTTTGCTGAGACAGTCACCATGTGTCCCATCCCTTTGCTTTACAAACTTCAGCTCAGCAGGTCCTGCATCGTGTCACATTACCGTGTTAGTGCATTTTTTCCTTCTACACACATTTTAGACTGTGCTGAATGACATACATATCCATGAAAAGCAATCACACAATACAAAACAGTAAGCTGACCCCACACTGGGTTAATACTTAGGATCAGCTTAAGGGAAATCTGTATATGAACAATATTTCATCATCTAGATTAGGTCACACCCTGGAGGGCTGTTATTGGTCTGTTGTCTGATAATATTTCAGGTTTCCACAAATATCTGTCTTTCGACTCACTGTAATCAAACTGGGCTAGTTTGTGGCCTTAATTTATTGATCTAAACATCCATTAAATAACCACAAAAAAGATGATCATCTTTTCATGTCATCTGTGAGAATCGGTGATATAAAACTCCCAAGACAAGGTGAGTAATGGAGTTTTATAGACTTTATGTAATGCATCTTTTTCATTATGTTTGTTGTGTGACCACTGACTTCCTGTCCACACTTGATACAAGTGACAAGATTTAACAGATCGTGAACAAAAGACAACCTCACAATAGTCTTGAGTCCTCTATCAGATCATTCTAGCAGTAATGATTAGCAAAAAGTCAGTAGTAAGGTCTTTATGATTAATGTGCCTGAACATCATCAGCTTAAACAAAGCTGAAAAAAGAAAATAAATTGAGAGAATAAACCCTGATAGTATGTGAAGAATATTTAAGTAGCTCCTAATGTTTGTGTTCCCGCCCTTCTAGTTATTAGAGAAGAAAAAAATGAGTTCCTCTCTTTTACACTTGGTTTGTTGTTCAAATATGTTATTGAAAAAACAACTGACATGATTTAACTCCATCAACAATTTTACTTGTAATAAAGAAGTTTAAGACTTTGTAAATCAGTTGTGAGATCACGGTCCTTACCTGTCTATCAGTTACATTTCTCAATAAACATCTTTCTTTCTCAGTTCATTGTTGGGGTGTTAAATTGAACTTGTTTTTTTGCTACATTGGCGATTGGTTCTCCCACATCAATTTAAATCTTGAGGATTATACCTTTTCAGTAGGCGACTTTAATATTCTTGCCTCTCTCCATTTTGTGCACTTATAGTGGATGGTCTGATAAGATGATTTATGATTCCCACTAAAAGCTTGATGCATAGAAAGGTTTCTTAAACGAGAGAGAGCATATCATTCCATTAACATATGTACACACACACACACACACACGACCACATACAGCACATGCATATTCGTAGAAACCACACAGACCACGTGTCTCTTAATGCACTTACATAGATGTTGTCCTTCTGGTAGCGCTGGTACAGATTGTGCATGATAGCAGCCTCATGCATGTCTGCCAGTGCTGACATGTCCTCCACCCCATCAATACTGGACTGGTGCATAGCATACACCCGCTCCCTGGTGACCTCTGCCGTCTGCAGGTACAACACCTAGAAGACAATAAGACATGCACACTGTCACTTATCATCTATTAACAGTAGTTTATTTAATTGATTTATTTTTGTTGCTATAAACTTTTGTGATGCGCATGTTTCTGTGAAGTTTTACCTCTGCTATGGATTTGATCAGTTAAAAATAAATAAATAAATAAATAAAAAAAACTTATCTTAGTCAAACTCATAAATTACAGAAAACAAGGGAGCATGACCTGCTATCTGTTGGCTAATTGTGATAAAACATGATGAAAACCCAAATAATAAGAATCTCTCATTCAGAGCTTCTATCTATGTTTTCTACATGGAAACTGGAGGGGGATGAACCCTTCTCACGAAGAAGCAGAGAAGAAGAAGAAGACGAAGAAGAAGAAGAAGAAGAAGACGAAGAAGAAGAGGAGTAACAGATCTCATGTGGCAGGACCTGACAGGTGAAAGCAGTTGGGCACACACACACACACACACACACACACACACACACACACACACACACACACACACACACACACACACACACACACACACACACACACACACACACACACACACACACACACACACACACACACACACACACACACACACACACACACACACACACACACACACACACACACACACACACACACACACACTACACTTTCTATTTCAGCTTAAAGGTCATTCATTCAATCCAGCAGAAAAAAAAAATCTAAGTATAGAAACCACAGCCTTTACAATACTGGGTTGTTGATATGTCAGCTTAGTCTCCCAGCCAGCCGTCGCCCTCTTGAGTTTGTGTTTGTGTTCTAACAGATGTGATAGAGTCTGTTGAGAGTGGCAGAAGGGCTTGCTGTAGGCATTCAGACATCTTGTACTTTAATATACATCTATTTCTCTCCAGTAGCATCTTCTTCTTCAGCACAGAGCTGTTGCATTTTGACAAACAACACACAGCATATCACAGTCCTCATTCGCCAACACAATCCCGCTATGCACTTAAGTTTGTCCCACCTCCTTCCGTTGTGAAAATGTAGTCATCAGCTGTTCACTGATGACAAGGTCGAAACAACTAACCTTTTCCCGGTCACTTAGCTGTGATGAAATGATCCAATTATCCCTCGTCCTCCATTAGAGAAAGCATAACTCATGCTAACAACTCACCATCTTTACTACGATCGTGTTCACCTGACTTCTTGTCTTTCCATTACCTTTTATTACCACGGTTCTCAATCCGGTGACAATATTTCAATAACAAACTGATGTGAACAATAAGAGGATTCTGTTCAGCAATATCAGTGATTAAAATGTAAGGGAGGAAGTGAAGTGGAGGACTCAATGACACTTGTTTTTTCTTCTATCTTACTTTTCATAGAAGATGCTATTTAAATTGTCTTTTCCATTTAAAAGAAACTTTAGAGGCATGTTTAGAGGAGCTCTGAGACTTATTTAAACTTGTTGAAATAGAGGATAATATGTGACCTTTAAAGCTAGACGAATCAACATTTTAATATTTGAAATGAAAAAGGGACGTGTCACTCATTACGATGAGCAGTACAGTACACAGTAGTATTTGTTGAAAAGCTTTTTGGGGCTTATTTGAACAGTCTCTACATACAGTAATACCTTCTTATTAAAATAACAGGAGGCTGAAAAGATAAGATAAGGTCATCTACAGTATATAAAACATACATTTCTCAGTAAGAGACCCACGCATTTGAGCTGGTTGAGACCAAAACAGAGCAAAACGAGTCATTAATGAACCTGTGGAGACGAACTGGACTCCAAACAAATCACAAAGATGAATATCTGCTTTAAAGTTTTAATGTTTTAGCCTCATCGTTAAGTTTTTTTGAATGCATAGATGCACATGTATATTTGATCTTTCTCACCTAATTAAATCTCTCTCTCTCTCTCTCTCTCCCTCCCTCTTTAGCTATTTGCCTACCACCCCGTCTCTCTCTCATCTCTCTTTGTATGTCACTACTCTTTTATCCCTTCCCCCTCTCTCTGCCACGTACCTCCCTGTTCTCCCCACTTCGTGCTCCCTCACATCATCCCACTCTTTATTAATTTACCCATCTCTTCTGACTGCCTTGCTCTGCATTTCAACTGTTTCTATGTCAGTTTTCTTCTTGCATCCTTGTTCTTGTAACCTTCATAGTTATTTCTGATGCTTCCCTTCAGATTTCTTTTTTTGTCTTATTTATTTCCCTGGCCCTCTTGTATTCCTCATTCACTTGCATCCTCAGTTGATGCCTACATGGCTCAATCTGAGACCCCTGCCTGTAATTGAAGGCTTATTGAGAGCCATTTCAATCAGAGTCAGGCCCGCCTTTGCAATCTGGGGAAAATTATAGTGCAACAGAAGATAAGGCTTCACACCCACCATTTCCCACAAACACACATAACTTCGGTTCATGCGCTGATGAGGAGAGGTTACCGAGGCTGAATTAAATCGAGGCTTTTAAAATCCACCTCCAATCATCTGTCTGTCATTGCTTTCACCATCAAATGTGTAACACTGCTCATTCACAGGGAAACATTCAAGTTATTTTGTTTGTTACATTGGTTGCTTCTTACAGCTTGTACCTAATATAAAATTCTCTTTTATCTTGTTTATCAAGAGGACATCCCTTCATGGCCAGTAAGGACAAGAAGTAAAAGCAAACAGTAGGCAGCATTTTTACAAATGGAAAATTACAAAGTAATAGTTTAAAGCCAGATATTAAAATGTCTAAAGACTGCCAGATGCTAAGACCCATCAAAACTCCCTCACTGACCAATCAGAGACACTGACAATGGTGGCAGAGATTTGTTGCTGCTGCTGATGCCAGGACATAACTCCTTAGATCGAAGTTAGGTTGAATCCAATAGGACCAATGATGGCGTCATAACTCCACTTTAGAAACCAATGGGTGTTGTCACTGAGACTCTGTCCATGTATGACACATTTTATGGTAATTATTCATGCCTGTAAAACTCCAACTCTGCAGTGTTGTAACAAACACATTTCTGTTATATTATTAAGATCATTTCCTCTTCTGAAGGCGTCTTTCAGACACAGAAAATCTAGTTACACACCTAAAGACAAGTAAACTGAATATGACTTTAAAGCCAAAGCGTGTGACAAATGTAACAGACTTACAAAGCAAATACAGCTCATGTTCAGGGAAAACCAACTGGGACAACTAACGCACAGATGATTCAGAGTGAGGGGATGCTCTGAAGGGAGAAAGTGTGTCAGTGACTGAAATAAAATCCAGCTGAAGTGGAAGAAAATTTTCTTTTTTTCAAAACGTCTCCTACTTTTCTTCAATTCCCCTCTGGTGGGTTTTTAACACACTTCCACACTAAAATGGTACAATAAGCACACACACACACACACACACACACCCACACAGGTTCTAAAATAGGAAACATGTTCAATAATTTATTATAGGAATGAAGGACAGAAGAAAAGCCCCAAAATAGTGAGAGAAAACAAAGAGAGACAGATTGAAAGAAATAGAACATAGCATATACTACTCAAATAGCAGTAATTTCTGCTTTTCTTGGGATAATTTTAAGCTCTTTTTGTACATAAGTAGACATTTGGTATTACCAGCAGAATGACGGTGTGCACTGACCTGGAAACAATATCTAATATCTATATCTAACAGCACATGTTTTGTTTGATCTGGCAGATTCGTCTGGACTGTCTCCAATTTCAGACTGATTTCCATCCAGGCTGATTCAGGTCAAGCCCTCGTTTCTGTAATATGGAGGTGGTCTAAGCAGCGTGTAAACATTTTTGTAAACAACCAAGATGGCTGCCACTGATGTGTTGAGTTTGAACTATCCTTATTCAATCAAATCACTCACACTGAGTAAATGGGTGACCATTATACCAACTAGACATCAGCATTTCAGCATTTCTATTCTAAGCATGTTAGCACCCTGACGCTAGCATTTAGCTCTATGAATGCACAGTGCCTAAAAATCCAAAAGGGTGAGCATTGCTTAAGACTTTACTTACATTGGCCAACAATTGAGCCACAGAGGAATTAGTAAATATAAATGCTCTTGATGGATTTGATATTTTCATGAAATTTGTTGGCAACATTTACTGACTCAGACTGACACTCTGCTGCTTTCCTTTCATCATATTCAGATTCTACTCTCTTCCAGAAAACTTGCTGCATTTTTAACATGTTTTTTTCTCATGTGAACACACTTCTATACACACACATAGAGTGCATGAAGCGGCCTTCCCGTAAAGCCCTCTGAAGTCTGAAGCTGCTTTGCATGATTCAGGAGGAGAGCCGGGGGGAGGACAAGCTTCTTCATCTGACTTTCCTTATTAGCAGCCAGAGTGAGGAGAGAGAGAGATGAATAAAAAACTATGAAGAGAGAGTGTGAGAGAGAGCGCGCGCACAAGAGCGAGAGAGACTGCTCTGGGCACAGTGACCTATATATTGTGCAGAGCTTTAGTCAGTACAATACAGTGTCACACAGCACTGTATGCACCAGCATCCACAGCTCACCTCACTGACCTTGGATCAGGTCTGGCAGATTTCCATGGGTCAGATTAGAATTGAAAAACAGTGAGGGGGTATTTTCTATAATGCCACCTTTGAAGTTCGAGTGAATGTGCAGCTGCAGCCAGATGTTCTGTAAAAATTAAATTACCCGAAAATTCAGTGTTACAGTTAGCTCTTTGGGACTTTGGGCTTCAGGGGCCGTGTTATTGATCTGCTAATGTGAAGTTGCCTCCAGGAAATATCAAAAGCAAAGTGATGAATAACAGACTGTAGCTTGCAGTCCAGTTGGTAAAAAAAAAAAAAAAAACAAGAGAGAAAATTTAGAAATACGCAGCTGGGTGTTTTTTGTTGAAACAAACTTGTAATGAACCTAAAACTGAATTGCAAACTTTTATAAACTGTGACACCTGCTCATTCAAACTCATGATGAAGCACACATGAAGTAAAGTCCTAACCTGTGTTGTCCTCCTCCAAAAAGAAAAGAACAGTCTTCAGCAAGCATTGTTGTTTCTTTTACCAGTGAGGGAGGTTAACAACAAGCTTTGACTCTGTTTATGTCTCCTCTGCCTCGCAGCACTTGGCCGAATAACACTTTTCATATGTCATCATCCTTTAGGATTTGGCAGTCCACACTCATCCCAGCCCGAGGGGGGTGCTCTGCTTCATCTGCACAGATATGGGACACTTCAGAGTAACAGGGACTGCGAGAGATACATAATGTTTGTGTTTGCATATTTGTGTTTTTGTGCGCCACTTTGAAGGAGTTTATTTGTTTAATCTCATTATGTGAAACAAGAACGAGTGAGTAGCTACGGATCTTCAGAGGGAACAGGGAGGAAGGGGAATGTGGGTCAGGAGATCGCACAGAAACATCAGCTTGTTTCTGTGCCAAATTAGACCAAACAAGTCTTTTCCACACTTTTCATTAGGCACATTTGTCAGTTTGTGTGTGTGTGTGTGTGTGTGTATCCATCGGTGTGTGCACAAGGAGAGCGGCATCCCTGCAGCATGTTCTAGGCTCGCGTGAGATTTCGCTTTGGCTTTAACGCTACGAACTGAAATCCAGGTCACGTAACACACACATAACTCATCACCAACGTAACCTGTGTGTGTGTGTGTGTGTGTGTGTGTGTGTGTGTGTGTGTGTGTGTGTGTGTGTGTGAATGCTTGTGTCTGTTTGTACAGTAGGGATACAGGTGTGTTGATTTCACTCTTGTGTGGCTTTTTGTCTGTGTTTCTCCAGCCTGTATTTCGCTGCGATACATTCCTGATTGAGTGTAGATATGTCAGTTTGAGATGTACATTGCAACATCACAGCTACACTGTAGGAGGAGCTTGATGCTTATTCTGCCGCCGTATCCATGGCAACCAGACTAGAAAGGATCTATGTCAGGCTCACATGACTACATCTAAATGGCCGGTTGGGATTGTTAACGTACATTTAGTGACAAATGGTGGTCGTCTCTTTTCTACTTAATTTCAATTATTGATAAGACATCTGACATATTCAAGCTGAATGTGTTGTCCCATCATCAAGCTGTTTTAATGCTTTATAAATTATACACATTTTTAAAGAGAAAATATATTTATTCAACTATCATAATATATGACTAGAAAACCGATAATTGTTTTCTTGTCAAAAATTGAATGACTTAAGTGAGTTAAGTTTTAAGATGCATTGATTTTAAAAATGTAAACATTCTTATACTTTCGGATTTAAATATGTGTGTTATTCAACAAATGCATTAATTGATCCAAACAAATCACTGGGGCCGATGTTCTTCAAAAGCATCTCAACAATTTTCAAATGTGCTACATTCTTCAAACACACCTCGAGGTTCCTGCTGCTGACTTTATTTACATCAATTATAGATATTCTAAAACGTTTTATAGAAACCAAAAGGAGCTTTGTTTGATAATGACTACTTTGTTTCATCTCGTTTTACCATCATACATTTTCGTTTTATAAAACCATAGGCTACATTTTCTTTAATTCATATCCAGTGATTTGCTGACCTAGTTTCAAAACTGGTTTCATTAAAGTTCCATTTAATCTCATTTAATCTAATCTCATCGCTGTATCTATGCTGTAAAACCATACTGTCTTTTAAAGTAAAGATAAAACGTTAGATAAAGATTAGAACGCACCATGAGCAGCAATAAGCTTAGCGGTCTGCGCCCTGCATTGTTGTGTTAGCAGGCCAATGCTAGCACACTTTCACAGGACATCCAAACAAAACAGTGAGTAGACTATGTTATTCTTCTTTTTTATAGTCCTTGACTGAAAGAGCTCCATGCAAGGCCATCCAGTCCATGTATAAACATGATGTAAACATGGCTATGACAACAACAAAGCCAGTGGGACTTGAGCTTCTCTCTCATTGTTGACTCAGAGAGATTTTCATATTAGAAATATTGATTTTTTTCTATACATTATTTATTAGTAAACTCACATTCTTCTTTTCAAACCTTCATACATGGTCCTTTACTGGATGTATTGACGTAAAAAATTAGACAAAGTATCAACTTGATGATGCATTTACATGCAAACGAGATCAGGTTTCTACACGTTGTTTATTAGGTGGACCAGAAATCTGTTTAGGATCAAAGTAGAACCAGAATAATGGTCACTTAACCATCATGTATGCTCTGGCCTATAAATCAGCCAATACATTGATGAAATCTGAATCTGTACCTGCAATCCAAGGATGTCTGAGCTGTTTGCTGACACCAATCCCTCAATCAGGTTATGATAAATTGATAAATGGTAGAGTAGTAGTTGTGTAGTATGTGCAGCTTATTTTTATTTGCTCCTTACAATAAATTACAGTGTGCAGAATAAGAAAACATAATATGCAATAAAGCCTGCCACCCCAAACATCCAGCTTTGAACCGAGTTAATGATTGAGATGTGGAACAAGTGAGCAGCACTCTTTGATAAAAAGTCAGTGGTGAAAAAAGCAGGGTACAAATGAGTATGAATGATGCAGGGACTCGCATATACCCCAGGTAGTGGTGAGTTATGCTGATTTGACATGAATGCTTGTAGTTTTGCAGCCGCAGCATTTGTAACCCAGAATCGGTGAGGTAGTGATCTGGGTCAGGGACTTTAGATTACAGAACCAGAGTGACATGGCTGCTGGGGAGCGAATGTGAAAAAATAAAATAAAAGCAACCAAATGTAGTTAAAATCCAGCACCCACGATGGTTATAGATTGCCTCCTCTTTTCAGCTGTTTTATTCTCACGGCTATTAAAAGCCGTACTAAAGCTCTCTGGACGCTGGAATAATTTATGAATAAGATCAGGAGAACCAGTGGCCGAGCAGCAGGGAGTGATAAGGAGCCTGGGACTGTTTGCATGGCTCACACCCTGTCCTGACAGGGTGAAGCCCCTCATCCTGCTGATTCTCTATCAAATATTCACCAACTCCTGCAGAGTTAACATTTAAACACCCACCACTAGCAGAGAGGGAAGGCAGAGCGAGAGCTGGCTGGGGGTTGGGGAAGTTAAGGATGCTCATAATCCAAAGCAGAGAGAATGCCTGCTTCTACAGCCAATCCTCTAGATTCGGAAATGCCCATGTGTTCCTGCAATTTCCCTGCACTACAACAAAGAAAAAGAACCGTGTTTGGCCCTTTGATTCCTCAGAAGCTTATGAAAATCAGAGAACATGTGGATGTTCTCTGATGGTAGAAAGGGAGGATTGAGACCCTTAAATTCAGGCTCAAAGACCAGGTCTATTATTAGCTCCATGTTAGCTGCCAACTGGAGCGCATGTGTGTTTTTGGTGTGTGCCAAATACATCAGCCGTCAAATAAATCCAAAGAGCAACGTGTGCTTGCCCGCTGTTACAGATTATATGAGCCCACACACACTACTCATAATGGGATTAAACATTCAATTCCATTATTTTGTTGGGGGTGTGGTGTTAAGTGGTTGGGACAGGGGACCTCCCTCTGCCATTTAGCACAGCTACAGGCAATGCTGTCCCGACATCTGACATCTAGAAACGAGCATTTGTGCTCTCCGTTTATTCTAGGTCTCCTCTGGAGGCTGAATGTGTGTCAGAGATAAATTTTGCATATGAATGAGGAGAACACTGAGGAGGAGGAAGACGAAGAGGAAGGATCTAGGGCAGGAAAGTGGAGCATCATGACCAAGAGTTTCTATCGATTGTCACAGTAAAGGATGAACCTGCACAGCTGCTTCACCTTCCTTCTGACTTTTATCCGAGCGCTGATGCACGGACCAGATGACACATTACATGTAACAAGTGCAGCTTCCGCTCAGCATCTAATCCAGCATCGACACCATTTACTCCCTCTTGAACTAATTAAAAGGGATTTCATCTGTACAGGCCCGTTCACTTAAAACGTTCGCATTTTCTGCAGCAACAACCCCGGATTACATAAGTTTGAACCTTTAAGGGCTAACGGTGTGTGTATATGTGTGTTTACATTTCTTACCTCTCCATAGTCGGTTGTGACGACAAGAGTTCCATCTGCACAGGAGTTAACAGTGGCGGGAACCAGCTGCTCTTTCTCTTTGACCCAAACACGGGCCCCCTGCATCACAGAGACAAAACAAAAAAGTTTTAGGTTATATAAAGTTACAAACACATTTAAGCTCTCGGCAGGTGCACCTGTTTTTGATTCACACCAAGTTGTAGCCACCGCACCTTTAGAATGATCTGAGCCTTGATGCATAGACACTCAAGTTTTACCAACAATTATACATAACTCCAGCCTGTATGTGCGAGGAGTTTGCATGGGTGTACAGAAGGTGTCACAGATGTGATAAATAACAGATGAAGACTTGAACATCTGGAATTTCTATCAATAGGAGCAACATAGCTTGACATCTGTGTGTGTGTGTGTGTGTGTGTGTTTGTGTGTGTGCGTGCATGTGTGTGTGTGTGTGTGTGAGAGAGACTCGGGGTCAGAGGAAGTGTGCTCTTCCAAGACCTTTACAAACAGACAAAGCCCTCTTTCACACAGTCACTGATCTCTGACCTCGACCCCTTTAAAAAGGGGCACAGCATAACAGAGGAGGAAGAGAGGAGGGGGACAGAAAAGGAAACAAGGGAGGAAGAAGCGGCAGTAACAGAGGACAGTGCTCTATGCACTCCCCTGAACTTCTACAGTTTAGTGTGTTGCACCGATGCAAACATGTTTAAAGCTCCTTCCTACATGTTGGTGACCAGCCCTGACTTTGGGTTGCAGAAAAGAAAAGTGTTTAAAGCGTCCTGCTGTCTGTCTCACCTTCTTTCGGGTTCGAGTGCACAAGCTTAACCATAATGTGCTTCAGGAAGAGCAGCTGATGTCCTTGTGATACACTGAGAAACAAACTTTCCAGACATCATTATTAAAGTCTACAGACTGAGAGGGTGCTTAAGCCTTAAAATGACTCTGTGACACCAGATGTTTGCATCCGAATGAACTGAGCTGTTAAATTGTTTTAGTAACAGATGGTCCCTCATCCCCAAGCATTCCCTGACAACCTCACTCGCTTTCCTTTTCAACTCCTTCATGTTTTTTAACTCTTTCTCACACACTAGAAAACACGCACAAACACACACACACAAACACAGATTGATTCTAACAAAAAAACTAAAAAAACTGCTGTGCCCGAGGCTAGAGTTCAACAGAAACCACACACACAGTATACCATACATACACAGTGCTGGTAAGCTTAAGGTAAGCCTGAGGGCAGAACATGTCTGAAAGCTTTAAGATAAAGAGTTAAACACTTCTAGCTTTTAGCAAACATTACGCTCTTTTATCAGCTTGAAACACTAAGAGTAATATTCACAAAGAGATGCACGTTGTTGAGCTGTTCTATCCTCATGAGGACCTCTCATTGACTGCATTCTAACATCAACCTTACAGTATTCATGTGTCCTCACAAAAAGGGATCAAAGGGTTGTTTTTTATTTATTTCAGTAATATTTATTCATTTATACTATTTCTAAAGGTTCATAAACTCAGATGTTATATTAGTTACACGGTAATGTTGGCTTATTTTAGCCATCATAAAAAGATCCAGTTCATATCAGACCGAGGAGAGCTGCAGCTGCCAAATTATCAAGTCTATTATATTTATTGTTCCAGTCTTTTTATCAAATAATTTTTTAAACTGCAATTAAAATCTGAAGACAAAACCACAAAATGCAATACTTTAATAAAACTTCAATCCAGACTAAAAGAAATCTTAACTACAAGTTACATTCATGTTCCCCTTTGGATGAACGTGTAATTTACTTCACTGACTTAAATGTTTTGCTAACAGCAAAATCTGGGATGGTGAACATGGTAAACAGTCAAACATGGAGCCTGGTTGAGCCTATGCACTCTACAATTGCGTGTTTGCATTGTGATGGTGCTGTTTTTATGTCTTCCTTTTATGACACTTTAGATGTATCCCGTTAAGAGTTGCACCCTAACTGAGGACATGAAGACTCTGCAAGTTGCATTTCGATGCTAACTCATTCTAATCTTTGCGTGAAGAAGCTTCATACATTTAGAATTACTCCGAGATATGAAAAATTCACGAGCATCCCCCACTCTCTCTCTCTCTCTCTCTCTCTCTCTCTCTCTGTTGCCCTCTCCTCAGCAACTCTCTATATTTAGCCCCCTCTAGATCCCCCCCCCCCCCTCCCCACCCCCCACTCTCTCTGTGCAGACAGTCTCTCTGTCTCGTCCTTTACTCTAGCTCGTCAGCCTGTCAGATTCCAGCACACAGAGCTGCTGCGTTGATGCTTGTGCTGTGATTTGACCTGATGACCACTGCGGCCTGAAGCTCTTTGCTCACAGTTCACTCAGTTCTTCACTTCATCCTGCTTTCAATGATCTCCTCTTAAACATCAAATACTGGATCCTTAGCACTCTTTTAGCCCTAGTCCTGAACAGTACACAGTTTCTTCTTATTCCCTCAATAACTAGAACATAATATATGTTTTGCTTCCTGTCTCACTCTCATTCTTTCTTCTTCGAGTAAAACTGGCCTGCAGTCCCAGATCGATGTACCTTGCCTGAAACATGTGCAATCTCTGGGGCAAACGCAGCGTAAGGAAGACAGAGGGTTATAAATGACCTGCCTGCATTACAACCTACACCCACCAACTCTATCGTACTCCTCTTTGTGTTCTGCTCCCCTCCCCCCCGTCCATTACCTGCCCAGACAGACAGGAATGGTCATGCATAACAACAAAACAGTGGTGCTGAAAGCCGCATGGATGCTAAAAACACAGGTTCTCTTTTCGTCTCTCACCATCGTGCTCTGTGAAATTCAAACCTTGGCCTACAGAATTGTCCATCACCATTCCGTCAAGCTCTATTAAACATGAACCGACCTCAATCGTCACTTTAGCCTCAAACATGACCTCTGACCTCATATATCACACTATGCTCTCTAAACCAATTAGAGTTAAAAGAGCAGCAAAACAACCTGAACCAGAAATGCAGCCTGATTTATTGTCTAGAACAACTTAAAAAAAGACAAGTCGTGAGTCTGGTATAGTTCTTATATTACAAATAAGCTACTTGTTAGATGGCTGTTAGCTTTTACCATCAGAGGTAAGTAAATTGAAGAACGTACCACTTATTTTACCTGGCATCTATTCCAAAACAGTGTCTTTTAAAAGAAACAACAACAACAAAAATCTTTGTGTTTGTCTTCTCTCTTTGTTTTTCGAACAATGAAGACATGAATGTAAATGTACAGGCCTTCGTTTGATAGGATATCAACAAGGACATATCTGCATTACCTCCAGACAAAGGCATGACTTCTGCAAAACCAATAAAGACAAGGACATGTTCAGCATGAGGGACCGTCTGCTTAAAGCGACTTCAATCTCTCTGGTTTTTAATTTTCATAACAGAAAAGCAATAACGGAGCTCCCTGGAACGAATCTATAAATATCATCAAAAGATATGCCAAACATGTGATCAATGATTTTGATTCATCATTCATAGAAGTAAATAATGTGTATCAATAAAATATTTCAGCTTCCTCCACGTATGAAGAACTCTGTTCAAAGCTAAGCCAAGCAGAGGGAGGTCAATCTCGTCTAAAATTGGGAGAATTATTAAGAAAATCCTGACACCTCCTAATCTTTCATAATCATAATTGAACTCGCGAGAGACAGCATCCCCAGAGCATACGGCCTAAATGCCTCAACAGCTGTGTGTGTGCATGTGCGTGTTCGTGTGGGTGTGTGTGTCTGATAAAGGCCTTGTTTCTGCATGGGCGATCACATGGACGCCCGTGCCATTTGATTGAGGCATCGTCACCCTGAAGACAGACTCTTGTGACCGCCTTCCCCCCTCCCTCTGAGAGACGAAGACACTGACCACCGACCCAGACATGAAAATCATCTTACACTTCGTGAACTTCTAACTGCACATTAGAAAGTCACTAATGCATCAACAACAACATACCATCAGTACAGAGGGGTGTATACAACAGCTTGTCTGAGTCGAGACGCGATGCAGTGACTGTTTTGTGATTTTAAACATCAATGTGTATTCAACTATGTCTCGTGTTTTTTGTCCTGCTCTTAGAAATCTTAAATGTGTCCTGCTGTGCGTACAGTATAAACGTCTTGGGTTTGACATACAACGTGTGTCTTCAATTGTCTTGCTTTAAAGTTGTTATATTTTCTTCTACTTGTACAATACTGACATATTTAATTGGAAATGGCAAATACAAGAGGAATAGTTAAAGATGGATGTTGGATGTTGCAAATGTCACAGCAACATTTCCAATGAAACCATCTGATAGTTTGTTGAGATATTACGTGTCAGCCAAAGCAGTGGACTGACAGGTGGTGATGCCACAATTTCCCAGCTTGGGATCAATGAAGTCCATCCATCCATCCATCTATCTTTGGAAGCTATTGTTGGCCATGTTAGCTAACGTCAAAGGTAGAAATAGTAACGGAGGGAGAGAGTAGTAAGGAAAATGGAGGTGGACGTAAATGAATGACGAGAATGAGAGATGTGACTCATAGGTTTATGGCAATTCGAAAACCTGGCTCATCAGAGATCAGAGGAGACGTGTATGACATCACAAACAGAAGAAAAGAGGATTAAAGTGTTGGTTATAGTAGGAAACAGTGAAGAACTACTACATGGGACCAGAGGCTACGAGTAGAGGAGGCTGAGCAATACACAGAATGATGAAGAGAGACACAAATGAATAAATGATGAGAGAAACAGCTGACCCATCTGCAGCTAATGGAGGAAAAGTAAAGAGCAGCATTGAGGTGGGAGGGCACAGTGGGATCTCTGGGGTCTAAAGGTCAGGGGGGCATTAGGGGAAGACTTTGACTGTGTGTATGTGTCTGTCTCGCTGCATCAGCAGACTAATTAACTACAGTTACGTCTAATAGTATCAACCTCAGCTATCCACCTGCAGAGCGTCTGATCTCCAGGAAGTGATGGCTGTCTTGAAGGCAAGTGGACGTGGGTGTGGCTGTGGTTGTGAGTGCTTATCTGAGTTAATCAGACAAGGAAGGGAGGATCCTCTGGATAATGTGGTCCTTGTCAGTCCTGCAGTGAATTGATGTGATTTATGTTATTTAGCTCCTTTTAGTGCAGCTGTACTTGCTGTGTTCACAAGATACGTCCCACTTAATCTTACTGAATGATGTAAGATTCGCGAGCGAGCGTAAAGGGATGCACATCATCAATAGAAATAAATTGAGCCTATAGTTATACAATTATTTCCAAGAATTTTTCCAAATATGCTTTGCTTACTTGCTCTTTAAAACTTCCAGGAGTAATAGCGTTATCAGAATTTCTTCTTCTGATACCGGTGTTGGAATTGTACAGTGTTGGAATTATACTTTCGAAAACACAATAACACTTACTGATTTATCAGTAAGTTCCATTCATCAATAAATAGCAAACACAGAAAGTCCAGTCCTATGTTAAAGTATTACAGCAGCTAAAGCTAGCTTTGTAGCAGCAATCAGTGTTTTCCAATTACACTGTTCAACACTTCCTCTTTTCTATTTTCAGTGAAATAAGGTTGAACACTTAAAACGAGTAGTTTAAGATCAGGGTCAGGGTTTCTCTGACCTCAGGAGGAGCTGTGAGCTCAGTTGTTGCAGAAGCTACCTTACGTTTATGTGTGTGTTTAAAACATTACTGTGATGGACCGAAAGCTCTCTCTCTCATCCATCTCCTTTACTGCAGCCCGGCCTTGTGTCACAGACCTAAACTATGTCAGTAATATTCCATTAAAGGTGATAATACAATCAGGACAGCGAGGCTTTCAGCAGATTATAGCGGCTGGGAGGATGACAACAACATGTGTTTATGTGTGCGGGCGGGTGGGTGACTGGTTGTGGGCCCATGTCACCTTTCCTATGAGTCACATCTGTCAGTGAAAGAGATTACAGAGGAAACGTAATGCTGTAGGTATTAAAGAAAACATCTGGGGAAAAGAAAAAGTCAGAAATTAATTATGTGGACATGGACCAGACACATTTTTTTCCTCTTTGTCTTGATTTTTTTCTAGAGTCCACCTTTCTTGTAATCTAAAGACGCTTCGCGATCACAGCCTCAGCTCCACCTCTTTGGCTGTTAGATAGATTGAAAGTTAGGCTGAGTCAGCATTTTAACATGGGACTGGCATTGCTTGGCTTTCTTACGTCTCTTCAGAAACCAATGGGTGACATCACTGAAACAACATCCACGTTTCATACAGTCCATTGGGAAAACACACAAATACAAGAAATAAAGTTGGGGGAGGAAAGGGTAAATCAGGAAACAACAAATACAATTAAAAAAGGAGCAAGACGAAAAGACAGTAAAATCCTAATTTACCATGACCTAAACCAACAACTCCAAAATGGCTTCTTTCAACATTTTAAACACACCTACACACACAAACACACGCACGCACACACACACCCCAACACCTACACACACACAGAGCATCTGTTCAGAGCATTTTCTTTCAGAGCTACTGTAAAGACAGAAGTACCATGTGTTTTTACTTCACTGTGTTTGGCTGCTCGACTTGAGCAGCCTGAAATATGCAGAGCTTTAGAGAGATGACCTTTTAACCTGATTTTAACTCCAAAATAAACACAGATGATTAATACAAAGTAAACAAGATCAGAACATACTGCTAAATAACAAACTATAGGCTTAAAGGCGGCAGATAGAAGCAGCCGCTTATGTTATTATGCGTGTGTGTTTTTACAGTGCAAATCCTCTTTGAGAGGACAGTTTTGAGCAGTCTGCTAATTATCACATTCTCTCTCATCTTGGATTAAACTACAGTCACATGCCCCCACCCCCACAGGCAACCCTGGCAACAAGACTCCACGGCAACAGTGTGGAAACAGGGCACCATGGAAACAGACTCTCTTCCCTCAAAGCATCCTGGGAAATTGTGTTCAAGTTTGACATGTTCGGATGAATCATTTTGGTGATATTTCTGTAGTGTTTTTTTAATTTTTTAATTTTACATTTTATAATTTGTACTTTAACTTAGTTGTAATATTTATTTTTGAACTTTACTCTTGGGTTAAATTTGTCAAATTGCTTTTTTGTTGTACACAATATGTAAGTAATGTGTTTTAATTCATTTAACTTTCTGTTTATAAACAGAAAAAAAAGAATAACATTTCCTCAGGGATGCAAATTTATGAGATTATCAGCCCCTTGCTAATTCAAGTTTACTTTAAATGTACTGCAATTCTTAACAAATACCTTGTCTAATGTCTTGAAATATTCATTGTTAAGATTGTTGACTATATGTACAATTTATATATCATAAGTCTAAATAGAGAGACCATAATCCAGTCAAATATGTCGGGAAATTATACTTTAACTGAAGTAAGCCATAGCAAAATAACAATAATAATAAAAGGCATACACACTTGAAAAAAAACAACACATGATTACATGTTTGCAAAAATCCATTTTGATCATTTAAGTCAGAAATATTTGGTCATACTGCCCAGTTCCATCAGAACCTTTTTTAACAGAAGTGAGGATGATCTTGTTTTAACCAAACACTGTAGAACAGCTTAAATGTGGTTTGACTCACACCTACACAAGCAGAACAAGGATGAGAGTAAGACAGAAGATAAAAGAAAGACAGAAAAGAAAGAGCTGGAAGAAGGCCAGAAGAAGGAGGGAGAGAGGCGGAGAAACAACGCCAAAAGTGGTTGGTTGACTGAGATGAAGAAGCACCGCACTGAGCGCATGGCCGCAGGGAGGGAGAGAAAGAGAGGCTGAGAGAGAGAGAGAGAGAGAGAGAGAGAGAAAGAGAGAGAGAGGGTAAGAGAGTGAGCGGGAGAGAGAAGCTGAGTTTATGCAGCTCCTGAGCAGAACAAATGTGTTGAATTGCTGCTGAATATAGGTCACACATCTCCAGTGACTGTTCTCTTTCCTCCACTGAACCAGCTTCCTACAAAACACGCTTCATATAAAGTCCCACATAATTTGGACCAAATTCTATTAACACAGCCTCGACTAAATGTAGGCCTTTAATGTCAGAATTCAAGTCGCGAAAGAAAGGACAGACTCGTTCCTGAAACGTCCATATTTTGAGTTCAAACATAAAAACTCCCTTAAGAGTTTATTTGACAGCTTATATGAAGGCAAACGTACAGAATGCTTCTATAGCTGATTAATATTTGAAAGCTGAGAGAGCTTTTTGCAAGAAAAATCAACCTTTCATTGCTATATATTCTTAGTGCAGTAGCCACTCAACAAATTGCAGAGTAGTAAATGATTATTTACACCCTGTACCATCGAGGTTAACAACAGAGGAGATGAGAGTGAGAGGACAGGACTGGCTGACTGGGCAAAAACAGAAACAGAAAGTGGGGGTATAAATAGACAGATATGATATAGAAATAGTGACAGTGTAGGCTTGTGATAAGGTGTCAAAGCTGTTACATCCCATTCACACCTGTCTGTCTGTTCATAGTGGCTGAGTGCACCTGTAATCCAGTGCAGCTAAACACAAACACAACATGTCAGCCTGGGCTCCAAAAGTCATACATCATACTTTGACATAAACACATGTACAGAAATGCAGGTGATTGGAGCACAGGGTACCATAATGCAAACCTCCAATGTTAGTTCGACACAAATTATAATGTGCAACTGCTATCATCAGGACTCAAAATGGTTTGCAATTTCAAGGACTGAATGCAGCTCCTGTTTAGGTAAATACACCTTAGATTCCCTCTTCGTGGGCATTTTTGTGCAGTTCTATTTTATATATAGAGAGCTAATGTGTAGTTTAAGGAGCGTGTTAACTCCAAGTAAACTTGATATCCTCTCTTGAAGGTCGTCTTCTACGCTTGTTTCATTCTTAATGATGGAAAATCTCGTCAATGGCAGGGAAAGTGATAACTGCAAATATCATTAGCGAGCAGTTAGCTGTAGCCTACTTAGCATGCTTCAGCTAGCGTACTGAATATTTCACATCATTACAACGCTCAGAGGATTACATTCAAACGACTTGTTTGCAATTCTTTTATGTCCACACAGGTTTCTCAGGGCCACGTTAAATACGTGTATTTCTTTGTTATTCACTAAAACAACCATTTTATGATACAAGTAATGTCCTGTTAGAATATTAGAGGATCTTACAGTAGTCTACTGCCACCTGACATTTCATGCTCGGCTTCATCTGCGAGCTGTCGTGTTTTTTTCTACCCGGGTTGAGGGAAAGAGGTCAGCTGTTCACTCTATGGTTTTAGGAATAAGCAGAGGAACTCAGTCATATAAAATAGACTGATATGGAGCGATGAAGATAGCAGAGCCGAGGGATGAAACTAAGTGGATGTTGGACAGACACCTCCCAAAAGGATTGACATGTCAGCGCCCCCAATGCATGAAGTCATGTCTCTGAGTATCAGATACACATGCAGGACTGCAGGCCTGAACATCATAACTCAATAAGTGACTCCATTTTTCGTGTCTCATATACAGTATAGGCTTTCCTGTTCTGCGCCGTGCGGGATGGTGCTGTGGTGGTCGGTGTGAATCAATGCTATGATCAATATATTTCAGACGGACTGTTGGGAAATGGAGCAGGGGACGGGGTTGCTTCACTTAGCTGTTGCTACAGGATCCTCTAAAACTGTCATACCCTCTCTCACCTTTTTATTTTGGCATTGACACACTTTTGCAATGATTCAACGGATCACTAGCAACGGGGATCCAATGCTAAGGCTACTACATCTCTACCCACATATAAACCAACACAGCTACTCACACACACACACATGGCATGACATCACTGCCAGTGAGAGGCATTTAAACCCATATCAGATTAACTTAAGAGGGGGGAGCATAAGTAGCTTGGAGAGGACGGATATTGGCATCACAGTCTGAGGAAAAGAGTGTTTCATGCGATTGGGAAGATAAGTGTGTGCGTGTGTGTGTGTGTGTGTGTGTGTGTGTGTGTGTGTTGAGTGGACCAAAGCATAAATTAAAATGGGGGGAGGGAAAGGTGTTTTGTCTTAAGTGATTGTCCACAATGAGGAGCGTAAAGAAATCAAATAAAATAAATATAAAAGTAAGTGATGTGAATGAAAGTGAAGGCTTGGAAAAATCATTATGGATCTGAATGGAAGACTAACACAAGGCTTGCAGATGTGTCAAATACATCCCAGAATGCTAAGGGAGAATGACAAGCTTTTTCCCATCAGGCAGTGCAGGAATGAGGAGTGAAAAACCTTTTATTTAGCTATTCAATTTCATACCAATTGTTAACCATTGATCTCCCACCTGTTTAACCTTTTCTATCCAGACACACCATCATCATCCTCCTCCCCCCTCCTTCCTCCCCCTCCTCAGTTCCTGCAGCCCTTAACCAAAACCCATCCTCTCCCATCCCATCTCCATCTCATACACAGTGCACTTTTAAGGCACAGAAAGGGTCTTTCAAAGGCAGCACGGTGTGGTATGGCTGCTGCAGGCCAACACGGTCATCCCTCCGTTAACAGATTGGCTTTAATCCGAGAGCCAGCATGGATGTGTGTCAACTCTCGTTTGGCCAATTTATCTGCGGCTCTGCTCAGATTTAATTCACCAAGAAGCCCTAGGCCTGGCCCATGATGCTTCGGGGACCATACAACTAAGGTGTTGGGTTGATTTCTAATCAATACAGACATGCAGTTAAAAGATACGGCCTTTTTCCTGGTGGGTTAGTGTGAGAGGAACGGTTTCAGTCGACGAAAGCAAAGCAACACCTGCCGTAACCAAACCCGATGTAAATCATGCGAAAAAAAGCGTAAAAGCATCATGCACCAAAGGCCGTGAGCGGTGAAAAGGCAGGCTTTATCATGCCGCTGACGCTTAGATCTGTCATTTATGTTAAGCACGATAACAGTGACACATATTCTCGTTACCTCTGCAAAAAACGCCTCCATCCTCCCTACTCCTTCCAGACGTCGCGCGCCCGGCCCCGCAGAGCGCAGACACCGGCTTCGGCGTAAATCTCGCCGACAGAGGCGTGAGCGTGTTCGTCAGGAGCTGGGAATGGTAGTGGTGCCTGTATGTCGGTGTTTCCCATTCACCGAGCGATTGCCTTCATCCTCGATTATGGCTCAAACACACCTCAGTGGCGTCCTCGCGCTCTGCACCAACGGCCACATGCGGGAAAAAAAATGAAATATGTCCACACCAGGGATCCGTCGGAGGAGCGTTAATTGAAGCGCACTGGTTTCTCAGCCCTGCGTCGTTTCAGTGGTCGAGTGGAAGTGTGTTTGTGTGAATTTACGTGTGTGTGTGTATGTGTGTGTGTTTGTGTGTATGTGTGTGTGTGAGTCTGAGAGTATGGTGTGTGGGGTTGAGAGAGAGAGGGGGGGGGGGACCAGTACGGGGGCAACATGAGCTCGGTGCTGCCCACCTCACACAGTCTCCTCCAATGCAAAACACACCTACAGTACTTGCTCTCTCTCTCTCTCTCTCTCTCTCTCTCTCTCTCTCTCTCTCTCTCTCTCTCTCTCTCTCTCTCTCTCTCACACACACACACACACACACACACACACACGTGCACACATGGGGCAAAGAAACATCTCTTCCCCAGTTAGCTCAAGGTCCCAGTTTTGTGTCAAAAGTGAGACTATAGCCTATTGTTGTTTGTCACTTGCAGATGCAGGTGGGATTTTGTCATCTTTTGTTTATTTAAAAACGTTGACTCCAAAAGAAAAACAAAACATTGTCCAACAGTTGCCGTTATGTTACTAATTAAAAATCCATAAACTTATCCTATCTAATTCTTTTTTTACACTTGAACCTAAATGTGCATAATCAGAAGTTAGAGATTAAAGTGATCAATGTGTAAGACTCTTTGTGAGTGGATAGAGTAATGCATTGTTTTACAGATTTTCTGAAGGAAATATCTACATAAACCATGAAGAAAGACGTTTCTTCATTTTCCTCTGTATAAAAGTTCTTGCCAGGAGAAAGGTGACAAGAGGAGGTGAGGTTTATGGTCTTTCATAAAGAGTTAACCCCTCACTGAGGTGTTTGGTGGGTAAGTCAGATCCCCTGTAGGGTGAAAAATAATACCGCCCAACACACCGACCACAGCAAACACAATGGAGGAAAACAACCTCAAAATTAAGAATAACAACACATATCCCCAAAGAGACCCATTTAAGCAGAAACGTAAAGACAGCTGATTAATGTGATGTGAACGATGATTGTGGTTTCATTCTCCCTTTAAGAAAAGCAAGCTGTGGGAGCCAGGTGCAGCCATCAGGACCCCAGCAGGCTGAGGCCTCTGTGGGGTGTAGTATTGTGAAGCTCAGTCTGTTCCCCCTGGAGGTATGGGGGGGGGGGCAGTGAGCATGTGTGGAAGTATTATTTATCAGTGCCCTCCATCTTCATGGAGACAGATCAAAAGCTAGTCCCCAAAACAGGGCCCCTATTTTTTTTTGTTCAAAGTCCGTGTCTTTCCAAAGGGGTACACACACAACTAATGTACGCGCACACACAAACGTGAAGGAAATGCGACCTGAGATTATAATCTGTAATATGATGTAGCCTTGGAGGGCAGAGAGAACCTGCAGTGAACCTGAAACTCCAACAGCAAAGACTACAAACAGTTCATAACTCATTCACACTGATTAGAGTTGTTAATTGTTTCTCTCGCTTTGTGATTACACACGTCTAAACTCCATTCACAGACAACTCATCGTACAAGCACATATGTAAGGGAACTCACACATGCATTGAAACCCACAGGTGTTACAAAGTCTATGATATTACATTCTCATTACCATGACAACACCAGAACAGAGTGACCCTCAGTGGTGAATTGTGGGATAGATTTTGTTCCTGGCGAGTCAGGAGCAGAACTCTGCTTACTCATCTGACCTCAGCGCCTCGCCTCTCTCTTTCTCCTTGAAATCTCCTTCTCTTCTAACAATTGCAATGAAAGTGTGTGTGAGTGTGTGTTGGTGAGTGTGGGTGTGTGTGAGTGGGTGTGTCCGGTGTAAATCAGTGAGAAGTGTGTGTTGGACAGATCATCAATAGGTCCTCCGGAGATAACACAGACAGATTACTGAAGATCTTGTATTCGAGCCCAACCATCCATGGAGCTGACTCCTCGCACACAGACTCCTGTGTGTGAATATTTATGCTTTAACACTCATTTAAACAACTAGCACACAGTTTAACACATGCATGTGTTTACTGATGTGCACACTGGTCATATGTTGCGCGTTATTAGACATGACTGGCAATGTCACAGCCAATCAGTTTAACGAGCGCAAGTGTGTCCACAAATTTTTATTTATTGCTGTCTCTGTCTTTCAGTCGGCCCTTTCCTCTGACCCTCCTATCCTCTCTCTCTCTGCAGACTCATCTGTTTATTGCTGTCTGAGAGGACACGCTGAGTCAAAGAGGTGTAGGGGAAACTCAGTGTGAAATGCCCTGATTGATTGTCAGCCTCAGTGTGTGCTGGTTAGCTGTTAAAATGGGACAATCCAGATTAAGGCCTGAGGGAAAAAAGTATGGTCCTAAACAAGGTCTCTTTTGACTTTATTTGTAATGGTAGAAGTAAGACAAAGGTGCATTGTTAGTTATCATTTACAACACATTTAAAAATGCAGCCTTGAAAAAATGTTGGAGAAGAGCAAATCTATCTATTTCCTTTTTTTCATTCTTACAACAAATATATTTTAGCATGCCGTGTTCTATACAATGTGCAATTCATCAGCAAAGCACCTCCTCTTGCATTATACAAGACAAATTTAAACTCAATTTGGTTTGCAAAGAGACTCAAACAAGTACAGCTTCTGATTAAATGTCAAATTGAGCAGCCACGGTTATTGAGTCTAAAACTTTCTCTGAATAACTCAGTATTAATCTTGTGGCTGCTGAGGGCAAACACTCAAATTCTGCTCAGTCATGTTTAAGGAAGGATCGCATACATTTTTATCAAACATCAGGCCACCATCAGCACCATCTCCTTACTTTACTTCTGTATTGATTATCAGCTACACTGCTGATATTGACCATTGCTCTTTCAGTCTGCAGAGGTCTGCTTCTTGATGCACAACAATAATTCATGACAACACATTTACACCAGAGACAGACGGGTCTTGAGAGAGCAAATGGAAAAAGAGACAAAGAAACTGTGAGTCAATTCAATATTGCCAATGATGCAACAGCTAATGATTTAAGTGATACTAATTCTTTTTGGTTTCTTGTCATTGTTATGGACAAAAATGGCCTCTTTGGTATACAAACACATGGGAAAGGCACTGGGCTGATACAATGCTTCTGAGGGACAATCCAGTCTGGTGTCAGAGATCATTCCCTGAGGACAAATAGAACTGATTCATGCATTCATAATGCCCCCCCCCCCCCCCCCCCCCCCACACACACACACACACACCACAGACCCCATGAGTGACATGTATGATGTCATCCGATCTGTGTGACTCATGCAACACGCAGTTTGCAGATCTGGATTCATAATGAAATCATATTTCTGAGAATATACAGTAAGTGGTCATTCAGTAAGAGACGTTTTAAACAGGCTTCTTGTAAAATGTTGAAATTGTAATTACAGTCAGTAGACCATGGAGGGTATTATTGCTCTTATCCAGAGACAGCTGGGGACCTTTTTTTAAAAATACACATTCTGTATATTGCTATGTCAGCAAATTATGACTTAACGTTTGACCTTTCTTCTATTCCTCTCCTCTTCTCCACATCATACCATTCATTTTATTCATGTACAGGACTGATTCTAAACCTTCATCTTCAATTTTATAGCAGGTATTTTGACTCGTAAGGTAATAATAATGGATTAGTCTGGTTCTATATTTGTATATTCATGCCAACATATCTCTGGCTTATTGTGTCAATACAACATATCCTAAGATTTTCTTTTTGCCCTCATCTTTGAGTCCTTATGATAACTTTTTTTAATCTCTCAACATGAAACATTGAAAACAGAAATCTATGTAACATTGGATAAGTGCTGATGAATGTGGGACAATTAAAGCAGTTCAAAGAACACCTCAGGGTTAACAGCAGGGAGAGGAAGACAACCAATGATTTAAATGTTGTCCCATGTTTCATTCAACTGATTGTGTGTGTGTGTGTGTGTGTGTGTGTGTGTGTGTGTGTGTGTGTGTGTGTGTGTGTGTAGATTTCATACCTGCTGTGTGGGGGCTTGCGGTGGGAGGCGGGGCCCAGGAAGGAGCTTTAACTAATGAAGTTTCTCCAGAGAGATGACTTCATTTCGAGCCCCCTTTCCCTGCCCCCTTCCTAGCTACCCCATGCCTGCCACACCCTGCCCCCCCCACCCACGTAATCCCAGCACCACCCATGGGTTATATGGCAGCATGACAACACGCCTTTGGACTAAATTAGCTGTCAATGCAACCCCGTAATTCCCAACAGACAGCGGGGTAATTTAATAAGCCAGCTATAACATGCAGCATGAGCAGACTAACAGAGATATGCACAGTAACTCACTGACAATGTTCATGATTATCATACAAAAACACAAGATGTAGGAACTCTCAATGTTTGTGGCAACAAGGAATTTAGAATACTTTTAAAAATCATTTATTTAAACAAATATTTGACAGAGAAATTAGCTTCTACTCCATGCCACCTTTAAAACATTTATTTTATGTATTCTGTTAACACTAGGTTACTTTAGTTTTTATTTTAAAAGTATTTCTTTTTTCAACTACATTATACATTTCTTTGTGCACTTGTAACGTAGTAACTGTTATGTGTTTTTCAGCCACTAAACTGCACTGTGACAGACTTTTTCTGCGGGATTAGATTGAATGAATCCTAATCCTCATCAAAGCAGATTATATTACCCAGATCACTTTAATAACTGGATTACACAGACTACCCCCTGACTTAAGACATCCCTGCCCTTTAACAAAAACCTCTATATTTAAACCATCTGCATACAACAACCCAGAATCAGAAATAGAAAATGTTGTATCCTGCAAAAAAGCAGAGGAGTGGCAAATATACATCATGCTTAATTTTAAAGCAGTCAGAATGTGGGGAGTTTGAAAGGTTAAAAAAATGCCATACAAACTGTGTGTGCGCGTGTGTGTGTGTGTGTGTGTGCGTCTATTTGCAGGTGTCAGTATGCAAACTGATACTCTCCAATTAATTTGTGTGTCTCTGGAGATCAGTAAATGAAATCATTATCAGCAAGGGCAGTTCACAAAGGTATGACATCTGACTTCACACACACACACACACACACACACACACACTTAACAGTGTAACTAACGAGTGAGACAGTGAACAAAAGCCCAGCTGTCACTCTAGCAGCTTTACAATCATATATGAATATTCATCACAGCAGAAGGCGACAGAAGGTGAGCTCAGCTTTGGCGGCTCCTGTAACTACTTTTATTTTATCCAGACATATTGTGCCTGGCATGACCTGCAGAGGAAATTAGGGATGAGGGATTTAATTATTGATCTGGTATAGGCCTCACAGAAACTTTTTTTCACTAACTTTTTTAATTGCCCATATAGGTTGAATTGTATAGAGTACCTTCACGCGTTAACATTTTTCAGCTGGGCTCTGTGCACTAATGTATACTCCATAGGTCATCCTAGCAGTTAATTGAAAATAGATTAATCAGGAGATCTGTGATTTATCTCCTTCTCCTGGGTCTCTGGTACATTACATCACATTGTGGGGCGGCAGCAGCTCAGACTGTAGGGACTTAGGTTGAGAACTGGTCCACATATCAATGACAATAAAATGGAAGTTGGGCCGGCAGCTGGAGAGGTGCAGGGCACTTCCCGAGCACTGTGGGAGGTCCCTTGAGCAAGGCACTGAGCAACCACCCACTTAGGTGTGCTCCATGCATAGTATTGTATAGCAGCCCCACTCTGATATCTCTCCATAGATGCATGTCCACAGGTCCTGTTGGCACATGTGTGCAATTTGGGATGATGTGTGTGAGAAGTGTATCTCTAAATAACCTTTAATTGGGACAAATGTCAAAAAAGAGCTGAAAGTTAACAAGCTGCTCTCATTGAAAGATTTTAAGAGGATGTTAAAGGACTTAGAGGCGGACACAGTACTTCTGGTTGTAGATGTTCTCGATCTTGTGTTTATGGGTCTATTTTGATCACCATTAGCTGTTAAATTTTATTATTTGTGTCTTTGCAGGACGTTTGTATATGTATGTGTGGCTGCTCTTTGTTTGTGTGAAACTCTACAAGTTGTGCTGTTCCCTATCTTGGCCAGGAGGCTCTTGGAATTAAATCAAAACGAGTTTCTTTCCTCTTGAAATAAAAAAAAAAAAAATACATGTCTATTAATAGACTGTAAATATCAAATATACTTTTCAGGTAAGTTTTTAAAAATAACATGTAAAATCTAAATCTAAAAGCATCATATGACTACCTCTGGCATAGTGCTACCAAAAACCATATATATATATATATATATATATATATAGAGAGAGAGAGAGAGAGAGAGAGAGAGAGAGAGAGAGAGAGAGAGAGAGACCAAAAACAACCAAGGGATGGCAGTAAAGACATTATAATAACTGAACTGGACTAACCAGAGCGTCTCATACAGGGCGTGTCACTGACAGACCCACACACACCCAACATTCCCTCGAGCCCGCCTCTGAACTCATTTGATTGGCCGTTTGTTCATACCGTTCTGGAACTTCTGTTTTCTGATTGGACAGTTCTTCCTTTCCCCCTCAGCTATGACAGACGCCACACTGCTAGCGAAAATGAAACTGGCTTGTGTACGAATTGAGACAGACAGGAATACAGAAGAAAACGAATGTAAAACCGATTTAGATGACAAAATCGTTGAACATTATCAGGCAGAGTCCGGGCGGAGGATCGACTACATAACGGTAAGGACTCTATGCGCCATGATTTGAAGTGTGACATTATTTTTAAAGCGAGGGAGAAAGGCCTGTGCTGTCAAATCACGACAATAACAACACCTGAATCAGTCCTCCTGTGCTAGCTTCTTACCGTGACATGAAGCTGCTAATTAATTTCAAACAGCTTAAGCTAGGAAACATTTAACAAGCTGCTTTTAGGTCGTTTTGTGGAGGCTTTGTGATGTCCTACAGGAATATATAAACATGGCATAAAGCAGCCTTTGCAGCAGTTTGTTGTTGTCCAAAATAAAACGACTTTTATTGGATATTCTTCTTCCTATTTTTAGCCTGGGATATGAGTCAACATCAGAGCTTTATCAGACGTGCTGCACTGCGATGGAGGTAAGACTTCCATGTGTCTAAAACAGTTTAAAGGTTTACCTGTTTAGTTTGGTCACTTCTGTGTTAGGATGTAAAGTACGTCTTCACACCTACAGTGGAAACCAAAAAGCAGTGTTTGAAGGTAAAAATGTGGGGGTCAAGAGGACCCTTATGAGGGGGTCGTGAGGTGCATTCAATCATTTTAAATAATTTAAAAGTGTGTATTATTTATTTCTTTAGTGAAAATACTTCACTGCGAAAAAGTAGGCCTATTTGAATTTAAGATATAACTACAGTCTTAAAACTAGGGATTAATACCGGTATATAGTGATATGCAGGTATACGTTTGCACACAACACAATGTAGGTGTATGTTGCTCCCTATAAATAAATACACCACAGAGACATCCATGTGTCTGCTCTGTCTACAGTCTTGTAGTTAGTATGAAGATGACTTGATGCTGCTAGCCTTTTTTTTTTTTTTTTTAACAATAATTTATATAATATATAAATATATTGGGACAGTGGATAGTCTCTTGTGCAGTAATGTTGGGAACCCCTGTTATAATGTTCATAACTTAACTGTGAACACGTTGTATACATTTCTGAGTTTGTAATAGTTTCAAAGAGTTGATGATTAACCAGGATATGATGTCTTTTTTTTTTGTTTGCTCTCTTCTGATGGTAACACTCATCATCTCTCCTTGTTCTCTAGTCTGTAGCATTGGGCTCAGTTACTTGGTGAGACTGAAGCTGCTGTCATCATGGCTCACTTTGACACAGAGTACCAACGCCTGGAGGCGTCCTACAGCGACTCTCCCCCAGGAGAGGCGAACATGCTGATGCACGTGCCTGAAGGAGCTAAATGTATGACATTGCACAAACAAATCATGAACACACAAACACAAACCCCTCCTCTTTCACACTAATAATCAGGACTATCTTGCATTCAATCTTTTTGCAGCCCAGTGGCATCACATAGAGAACCTGGACCTGTTTTTCCAGAGAATATCCTTTGACATCATTTGATGTGATGTGTTGTGAGTTTTCCTGTCAAATGGATTTGGCCTCTCCAAAAGGACACAAGAGTAGGACTTGTCACTTCAGATATATCTGCTCTGTTCCTTAACATCCATTACGTGTATAATCTGCACCAGAAGAATGGATTCACCTGCATGCTGCTGGGAGAGATCTTCGAGCTCGTGTATGTATCCTACCCATCAGCTCGTGTATGACACACACAGACCTTGACATCCACTGTTCGTTCTCTGAATGTTCCCTTCCCTTTGTATCCATGCAGCCAGTTGCTGTTTGTGGTTGGCTTCACAGTGTTCCTGGCCAACTGTGTGGACTATGACATACTTTTTGCCAACAAGTTTGTAAATCACACTGATTCCTCTAAAGTCACCCTGCCGGACGCCTTTCTCCCAGTGGATGTGTGCAGTGCACGGTGAGTGTGTCACTGAATACTTGGCCGTGTTTTTTTTAACATTGAAGCTACTGCTCTACCTTTGCTTAAATATTTGGCTCACTGAATGATTATTTAAATAGTGTTGTAAAGATATAGATTTTTAGACACTTAAACACCCAGGCCAACCTTCTACAATAGTTTGCCTAGTAAATAATTACTTACTTATTGTCTGTTAATTGAGTCTTTCTCTCAATAAATCTGTGTCATGTCGGTCAGAGATCCTTACGGTGAGAGAGTGTAACCCCAAATACCTTCCACCATGTTCATGCTCCTTTTTTTTTCGCATTCTGTTCCTCTTCTTTACAATAATGTCTGTGTTATTAACTGTGTAACACCTTGAATAGTTGTGTTAGCTACATGTTTCAGTTATAGCGACTCATGTTTTTTTTTTCCCATTGCAGTATCCGCGACAACGCATTTGTGATCTTTGTGCTGATAATCTCCGGGGTGTTTTGGCTCCATCGCATGGTCAAATTCATCTACAACATTTGCTGCTACTGGGAGATCAGATCCTTCTACATCAATGCACTCAAAATGACCATGGTGAGACTGCTAGCATTATATACAAACGGTAAGATTCATTGTCATGACTTGTATCCAATTACTTTCACGTTCTTTTCCCCTTTTAGTCAGAGCTCCCCTATGCGACATGGCAGGAGGTTCAGGCCAGGATAGTGGAGATTCAGAAGGAACACCAGATCTGCATCCATAAGAAAGAACTGACAGAGCTGGACATTTACCACCGCATTCTCCGCTTTAAAAACTACATGGTGCGTCCACTTGTGGAAAAATAAAAACGCTTCTTTGTGTCTGACAAAAGTATAGAAACATTTGACACTGTGAGACAGGAAACCAGAAGCTTTCTTCCTGTACTCCTCTAGGTTGCCATGGTGAACAAGTCACTCCTTCCTGTGCGATTTCGACCCCCCGTACTTGGTGACTGTGTTTTCTACACCCGGGGTCTTAAATACAACTTTGAACTAATTTTCTTCTGGGGTCCAGGTGTGTCCATGTTTTATTTAAAGATATGTACAATATGCGTTTTAACTGTACTGTAGTCTAACAAAGGTGAATCGATCTATTTGCATGTATTTGCCTGTTGCCTAGGTTTACAGTCACACAGGCCTCTTAACTCTACCTTCTCTGGCTGTTTCATTGCTCTAGGCTCTCTGTTTGAGAACGAGTGGAGTCTGAAGCCAGAGTACAAGCGGGGAGGTAACAGGTTAGAGCTGGCAGACAGGCTAGCATCCCGTATTCTGTGGATTGGGATCGCCAATCTGCTGCTGTGTCCGGTCATTCTGGTGTGGCAGATTCTCTACGCCTTCTTTAGTTACACAGAGGTAAGTGGTTCACTTGTGCATACACAAATCTTCTTCCTGATATAGTGCCCAAGACAGTAGTTTGTTGTGTGTGGTTAAGGTGATCAAGCGAGAGCCCGGTTCACTGGGAGCGAGATGCTGGTCTCTGTACGGTCGATGTTACCTGCGTCACTTCAACGAGTTGGACCATGAGCTCATGTCACGCCTCAGCAAAGGCTACAAGGTCAGATTATCTCCTGCAGATAGTTTCTGTTTCTCTAAAAATGTCTGACCTTACGCTGGTGTCTGTAGGCTCATCCTTTTTTTTTGTCTACGTCTTTTAGGCTGCATCCAAGTACATGAACTGTTTTCTGTCACCGCTGCTGACAGTCGTTGCCAAAAATGTCGCCTTTTTTGCCGGGTCACTTCTGGCTGTCCTCATCGCTCTGACCATCTACGATGAGGACGTTCTCGCAGTGGAACATGTGCTCTCATCAATCACACTCCTTGGAGTGTGTATCACAGTCTGCAGGTAAACGATAAGTGTTAGCATTTCATCGATCTACTGTCAGTCGAAATAAATATGTTCAGAATTCTGTTACACAATGCATACACACATTGGTTACAGCGTAAACGTGACTGTTGATGCATGGAGCAGCCATGTTGGAATTTAACTCCAGCTACTCAAATTGCTCTGAGTTGTCCAGTGGGAAATTTGACTTAGCTTACAAGTATCAGACCAGCAACTGTGAATTTCTGACCTCAGAGATTTAAGTATTTGATAAAATTCCCACAAACTGAATGTGTAGAAAAATTCAAGTTCTAGATTGATATTTAATATGGTGGGATTTAAATTATAATTTGCTTAGAGAAACCATCTCCAACAGATGGACTTCTATGGACTTAAAGCTACAGTGTCAATCACATGTCCTCAAATAAGTCGAACCTTTCCCCCTTGTCTCTCTCTCTCTCTTTACAGATCATTCATTCCTGATAAGCATATGGTGTTCTGTCCTGAGCAGCTGCTGCGTGTTATTCTTGCTCACATCCACTACATGCCCGACCACTGGCAGGGCAATGCACACAGATATGAGACGCGTGACCAGTTCTCGCAGCTCTTCCAGTACAAAGCAGTGAGTGTGGACCCTCTGACACCGGGAATATCAAGACTCAACCTCATTGATGAAATGAAGTTGTCATTATGCTGAGTTATAAGGGCCTTTTTAATGCTCGACGTTTTAAGCTGTCAGACAAAAAAAATCCTTGACTTAATCAAACAACTGGCATCACGATTGTAATGCTGGTTTGTGGTTACCCATCATTGCTGCACATCTGCTTCATTTACTTTGACAAGTCAAGTATCCAGGCACATGTTTACCTTTCTTTCTTTAAGGCAGAGCTTTACCCTCAGGATGTTATTTGTATTTATATCTCAATGAGAGCAGTAATAGCACACATTTCTGCTGCTTCTTCAAAAGCAGATCTGCTGAAAAAGAGACTTTTAAAAAAAAAAAATTTACACCATGCTGGGAAGATGCTTCTCGTAACCTCAAAAGTTCCCCCCACTCGCAGATTCTCCCAGCTGGTGGGAATATGAATCTTTAATCTTAAGAGTCTCAAATGTTCCTCAAGATTTTAATAATGAACAACTCATTCCAACTTACAAATCCGAGTTTCAGCAAACCTTTGTGCGCTTGTACAACCCGACTGTGTTAAACAGCAGAGTAAGGCTGTACAAGCGTTACCGTACGGCTCCACTGCTTCAGTGCGAGGACGCGAGGGATCACGCCAGAGCACCCAACTCAAACAAGTTTGATGGGCTTATACCTGTTTTATGTCGGTTTGCATATGTTTTTATTTAGTTTTCCCTCCTTTTTGCTGTAGGTTACGCAATAGGTGAAGTAGCCTCAATGATTGCACCTGATTGGATAAATGTGTAGCAAGTCTGGCAGGTTGCTGGACTCATTTATATAGAATAAGACGATAAACAATTCTATACCGGCGAGCACACCGCTAAGACCCCATAATGCAGTCCGCGACTGCCTCTCCAGCTCTCCAGAGGAAACATTAGAAAGTGTTGAGACGCTATCAGTTGTCGGAACCAGTGAAGCCGTACCGCTAGCCTTTTCCCCTCTGTTTCCCTCCAGGTGTTTATTCTTGAGGAGCTGCTGAGTCCAGTCATCACTCCCATCATCTTGATCTTCTGTCTGAGGAGGAAGTCCCTTGAGATCATTGATTTCTTCAGGAACTTCACAGTGGAAGTGGTCGGAGTAGGAGACACTTGCTCCTTTGCCCAAATGGACATCAGGCAGCACGGGCACCCTGCGGTGAGAGACGCACACAGACAAAACACAGAGCAAACAGACTCCAGAATCCTTACATAAGCTGATTTCTTAAAGACTGTGTGATATGTATGAGATAACTGGTTTCGGTTGACGCTCTGTAGTGGATGTCGGAGGGAAAGACGGAGGCGTCGATCTACCAACAGGCCGAGGATGGAAAGACGGAGTTATCTCTGATGCACTTTGCGATCACAAACCCTCAGTGGCAGCCTCCTCAGGAGACAACGCATTTCATCAGCCAGCTAAAAGAACGAGTCCACAGAGAAGCCACGGGGGCTCCTTCAGACACGCATCCGCTCTCCCTGTCTGAGTCAGAGGTACATTTATAAACAAAATGTTTTTATTCAAGTTTCACAGCAGTCACCATCGCACGTGAACACCATCTTTTTCTTGCCCTGTCCCTCTCTCTCTCTCTCTTAAAGCCAAAGAGCCTCATTGCAAACCTCTTGGCGGGCTCCTCCACGGGGACATCGGTACATTTTGGCAGGGACAGCTCTTTGACAAATCATGCAGCGGCCGGCTTAAGCGATGGAGCGTCTGCCTTGCGTTCCCTCTCTCCAATCAGCAGCAGTCTCCACCTGAGGGGCAGTTTGAGTTCAGCTCACAGGGCCACTGCTCACACTTCGACCATGAGCAAAGCAATGGCAGGTTCAGGGTAAGAACATGTGATGCCTCAACTTAGATTAGATTTTTTGTTGTTGTATCTAAATCTAAATGAGCTCCTGTGTAACTCAACAGTATCGACATATTTTCAAGAGCTTGAACTAATGGTTTAAAACCCTGATTACACCCATTATTTCCACTCCCTACATTTTCCAATTTACACTATTTCACCTTCTCTTCATGTCCTTTTTTTGCTCCACTTTTCTCTTTCTGCAGGACGGATGCCCGGACAGTGAGCTCAGGCAGCAGTGCATGGGAAGGTCAGCTCACCAGTTTGATCCTGTCAGAGTACGCCTCCACTGAGATGAGCATCCATGCTCTTTACATGCATGAGGTAATTGTTCCCAGAAGAAAAGACAAGTCATCTGAAAGTCTGACAATGGATCCAACCTCGCCACTCTACTTCATTTCTATTTTAATCCTTGTAGCTACACAAGCAGCAGTCCCGCGGCGAGCTTTCCCGTCACACCTGGCACAGGCAGGAGAGTGATGAGAGCAGCGACAGCGTCCCAGATGAAGTGAGGAGCGAACCCAACCCTCAGTCCAGAAATTTTCCACGCTCACACACTTTCCCCGCTGCAGTTGCAAGTCCCAGTGCCATTCCTACGTCAGTGTCTGCCAACAGCAGTACAACCATGGGTCAGGAGGGGGCATCATCACAGCGCAGCAGCCAACGACGCCACAGTGGACCCACAGGTACCAAAACATGGGACGCCTCTTTGTGTTTCAGGCTGTGTGTTTTAGAATGGAAACTTAACTCCACTTTTTCCAGCTGTACAGTGCAGAGAAAATGAGGCTTTTTTTGGGGTTGTTTTTAGACTCCTTTGGTGCGGGGGGCAAAGTAGTAAGATCAGCCCGTGTGCCCATGGGAGGCTGGGAAGAGGAGGGTCAAGCAGCAACACGACAGCATGAGCCAGTACCAGAGGAGAGCTCAGAGGATGAAATGCCTCCTCACATACACAAGGTGAGCTTGTTGGTCATTTCAAGAGGGGATGACTGTGCGCAACAATTACATGACCAGTTCTTGTCTCCTTTCTCTCCTCAGATTACATAACAAAGCCCTGTGTCAGCTTCTCACTCTCCAGAGAAAATGCAAACACACATCCTTTATCCAGGACCGAACAATCGATGGGGCAAAGATGAAGATGGACATGTGCAATAGAGATGTGTCCGGTGATGACGATCAGCCTTTGGAAGATATAGTAAAAGATGCCTAAAGGGCATGCCGGGTAGTTTTCTAGTTTGTATATTGAAAGGAGGACTCAACAAGATGAAGTTATTTCTTATAGCCATTAATACCATCCGACTACACACTACACTCCTGTCTTGTCAAAAAAATTGATATTAAGAGTGCATTGGTCGCTGCAGTGAAAAATAATGTGATCACTGCTGTTGTGTACATGGTATTGTTTCCCCCCTTTCCAATAAATCAAATGGCATTAGGAGCCAAATTTGAATAATGTATGTCGTCCTGAAACATACATCATTCGGAAAGAGGCTGATACATTTGTTTTTGAACCATGGACATGAGGCTCCAAACACGAACATGTGTTCTTTATTTCAGCTTGCAGCCTGCCTCTTCGCAAAAATAATTGAAGTCTTCACATATTATGAAAAGAATCTTTTGTTATATAAAATAATATATTTTAAAATCAGTTGTCAAATGTTCTGTGGCTAGCTGTTTCCACATAGATGTTTTGTTTAAAAGCTTAAGTACAACACAGCCTGGTATTCTCAACACAGCACTTTGTAAATAAATATTATCAGGTTAATTCAAAGTTACAAAGTAGATGATTTATTGATTCACATTTGTAAAATTATAAGGCCGACATGTTTGATTTGTCACCAGAGATGCTGTATCCAAGCACATGTAAATGTAACCTTGAATTGTTCTTCATGCAAAAAGGTGCAGCAGACACACCTGTTTAGAGCATTCAATATTGACTTCTGCGCCATGCAAACAGCCCCCAAACACAAGTGCATGACCATCATCCATACATCCTTCTTGAGAGTTAAAACAAACAACACAAAGGCTCCTATGCCATCACCATATTTTACATCCTGTTCAAAACAGCATGACTTTTCCCTGCTCTTCTGTTATTTGGCAGTAATTCTTCAACAAACAAAAAAAAGATGCACTTTAATGATTTGTCGATGCAGCAGGTGTCACTTGTGTGTATGTATGCTGTCAAATGTATATTTTTAAATAACCTTATTTAACAAAGGGACGTGCCATGGTGGTAAAATGTATACTGTAACGCTGCAAGTTAAGCGTTTTCAGACGTTTGATTTAAAGTGGCAGTGCTCGGGGTTATTTGTTCTATGAATATTGTAAAATACCATTTTGTACAGCTGTAAATTCATCCATTAAAGACAAAGAATTGACTTTTTGTGTGGGCTAAAAGTGCGTTGAATAGTACAAAATGAAGCTTTCGCAGCTAGCTCGTCGTTAGCATACTAGCACATGGCAAGCTAACAACTTCAAACGGCTAGCTAGTGTAAGCTACCAACAAACATTGTTTGCTAGGTGAACAAAAACGAAACGAACCATGTAAAAACATGAACGAGCAAAAACACGCATTTCTATGATTTTATAGAAACTCTTGATAACACCGAAAAGAGCCCGGATAGCTCAGTCGGTAGAGCATCAGACTTTTAATCTGAGGGTCCAGGGTTCAAGTCCCTGTTCGGGCGACAGACTTTTTCCTTTTTCTTAACTTTAGCTCTGGTAGCAATGATGCACGTACTCATAGCATCGTTTTAAAACTCGTTGTTGTAGGCCTATCTTACGTAGCCTATTTTTTATCCCACTTCAAACTTCGACTCCACAAACCTTACATAGCTATTTAAATTTTTGAGAGTTTTCAAGAAAAAAAACCTTTCTCAACAGAACATTTAAAGACAACTAATTTTACATTGTGTCGTTTCTTGGTTGCAACTAGAGAAATAACATGACGTTATGCTGTGTTAAAAACAGAATTAAATTCATACAAAATATAGGAATATAGCCCTTTTCACACAACTCTATCTCAAGAACAAGTAGGCTACTTAGCATTTCATTTATAAAGTAGTAAATGTGTATTTTTTCTTTATATTCTAACTAAAACAGCTTGAAATTCCGCCTGTACCTCCTAAAAGCTAGATCAGTATCAAGTCAGTCAGCTGCTTTATTTTGACTCATTTTCGTGCCTTTAAGTCTTAGTATAACAACATTCAACACATGAACATTTATCCTGCACTTTATAATAAACCTCATCTCTGCCGATGATGGGAATCGATCCTCGGACCTTATGAGCGTGTCCGTAAAACACACCAGAATTAACGTGTTACTTTCGGTTTTAAATTAATTGTCAATTGATAGCATAGACTATTGATAGGCCTATAGGTGTAAGTGCTGGCAGTAGTAGAGTGTCTGTTATCCAGTAGAAAATTGACTGTCGTGTCGGTAAATGTTTACAGTTATATCTTACAAGGCAATAATGTTTAAAGACACTTTTAATATTGACTAAAAACCTCTGTACTCACTGTCTCTTCAAAATGACCAGGCTTCTGTCACTGTGCGTAGGTTACTTTCTGTAACGTCGACAAGCAACTTGTTCTGGTGCAATACAAAAAGTAAAAAGATGAAGAAATTTGCTCGATGATAAACTTGCAATTCAGGTGTCCACTTGAAGCTCCACCGTCCTTCAAAGTTTACACAATCACTGCTGATGGAGTAATGCAACAGATAAAAACAATGATTAGCAGAGCAGCAGCAGGCGTTATGCCGTAAAAGACCAGCAGGTGGCGGCACTGCACCACGTGTGTTGAAACCATTAAACGCTGGTTAAAAGTTGAGACAGCTGGGCAGCAAATCATGGAGGATGTAGACTAATAATAATCTATTAAATTCGAAAGCTGCCACAGTAATGATGTTTTTTTTTTGGTCAAAAAGAACAACTCTTCAAAGTTAGCGACTCAGCCAAAAAAAAAACTATAAAGTAGTAGTCACCGAATAATAGTACATATAGTTTTGCTGTTTCTGCATTGAAAAAAAACAACATTTTTGAACAAATAACTTGAGATTAGGAATCTATTTTATTGTCACTTATTCACAAAATCAAAAGTTTGAAAAAATACAGCAAACCTGAGAGCTAATAAATAACCACAAAGAAGCCCTACCTTTAGCAACCACAACAACAAAAAAAACTACAATGATAAAATTAAATAAAACCATCCATCATTTTGACATAACACATTTGCACCACAACATTGCAGTTATGTATTTCAGCAAGTACATGTCAATATGAGAATAAGTTTGCACAATGCATACCAAAGTCTATACTAAATGCTATACGAATGTTTATTATCTACTTGATGATGCCTTTTGCAAATGGAAAAACAAAACTTGTTCAATAACACAACTTAGTGAAATGCTTTCAATTCTCTTGTTTGTTTGAATAAGAAAAAAAAAGCAGATGCCTCAAGCCCCCAGCATCTTCTTCACCATGTAACCCGGCATGTTGTACAGGAAAAGACCCAGGATGGCGAGCAGAAGGAGAGCAGTGACGATCTTGATGGTCAGCCACCTGTACTGGTCACAAATCAGGTGTTTCGCAGCTTTGAAAGGGATCAGGAACCAGAGGAGGGCGATGTCAGGGCGGCTGTTGGAGCACAGAGACAGGATGTTAGAAAATATGACAATTTTTACGAAGACATCAATGGAACAATTCAAAGTCTGTGTTTCATAAGTGATGGAATGAGTATTGCTACGACTTGAGGTCAAGTTGTCAATTAATTTGTTGCTTCAATAAACTTCTAACAGAGTGCTTTTGTGTGGGGATATTATCACATCTGAAAGAGGGAAATATTCCATTGAAGTGAGCTGTAACCTTTAAAGTTGTTAAGAACAATAAAAGGGATTGTCAGGATGTAACGCAATGTTTAATTATCAGCTATTTAGTACGTTTGCTTGTGAAATTCTATAAGGACTCCTATTAAATTGTATAACTTTAAATTAACAAAGCAGACCGAGTTATACTGATGACAACATTGTGACTCATGTGAGGTCCTTTTCATTTAGGACCAAAAAAAAACACAGCAGCTGACAAGACGACAGGATTGGTTTAAAAGTCAATTTATTTAGTTTGAAATATCATACAAAGACACAGACTACATGAAGAATCATTATTTAACCAGAACAAATCTTAACTCCAACACAAACTAACTATTCTAAAAAAAATCTCACTTTATTAACAATAAAACTTTGATATTCTCCATCAGATGGTCTCAGGTCTCGAAAGGTTAGTCAAAATGTCAAGAAACAAAAAAAGCAAAGTTTACACACCAACACATTTGTACACATAAGAGAATATAAATAACGTATGATGGGTGTACTCTATGTTTATTAGGGAGTACAGTGCATTTGAATTAATAACTAATGCTCCCCCATTTAAAAAGTAATCCTCTGCTGGTTTTAACTCAGACTCCCAGCATCTTCTTCACCATGTAACCTGGCATGTTGTAAAGGAAAAGACCCAGGATGGCGAGTAGAAGGAGGGCAGTGACGATCTTGATGGTCAGCCACCTGTACTGGTTACACATCAGGTTTTTTACAGCTTTGAAAGGGATCAGGAACCAGAGGAGGGCGATGTCAGGGCGGCTGGTGGAGCACAAAAATGTAACCAGAGTTAGTAAATGGGAAAGACAACAAGATCTAATACAGAGCAAGGTGAACTTATAATAAAGGTACATGTTTATAAGTGGGAATCTTCCTGTGTTTTTAGTGCAAATTTTCCTAAATTGTTACAGTACAATGCATTTTGCCTCATGAAGAAAGTAGGAAAGCAAAACAAAGAGGCGATTTCTTTTTGATGAAAGGCAAATTACTTGCTTGGCTAAATAAAATCCTTAAGCCCTTTCAACTTGAACTTTGACTGAAAAAATGTCTTTGCTCAGGGACAGTACTTTAGATATTGCACCACTTTTCTTTTTTTCCGTTAGAAGCAATATTCATCATCAAATCACAGCCAAAAGGGAAGAGGAGGAATGATTTCATGCTTTAGTCATTTTTAAGAGTGTAGCATACATCATGTTTGCTTTTGAGGACACATGGTCTTCTTCTTATTTTTCCGTTTTAGTTTTTTAAAATGCAGTGATTGAGACGGCTGATAAGATGTCGAAGAGGAGAGAGTAAGAAGCCATCTGGTTAGTGAAAATGTGGAACCTTCTGCAGAGATGTCTTGGCAAACATCTCAAGCTCCCAGCATTTTCTTGACCATGTAACCAGGCATGCTGTAGAGGAAAAGAGCCAGCATGGCCAGCAGCAGGAGAGCAGTGACAATCTTGATGGCCAGCCACTTGTACTGGTTGCAGACCAAGTGTTTAATGGCTTTGAACGGAGTGAGGAACCACAGAAGGCTGGTGTCAGGACGGCTGGAAGGACAAAAACGCATACGTTCAGATTTGTAGCATTATGGACCATTCTGCTTTACTGCTCTCGTTCTAAGCTTCAATGTGAATATAAATTACATTACTTTAACTGTGACAAAGCAAAGAGCAAGTCAAAGAATGTATTTAAAGTATCTTGAGAATCTAAAGATGATTCTAGGTAGACAAAGGGGAAACAGCAACTTACCATTTAAAGAAAGAAGATCCTAGGTTTAAGTCCAGAACTCGGTCGAAGTAAATACGTAAAAATGTCTTTACTCATCTCAGGAAATTTGGTAATTTTGGTTTATCATGTTTTGAAGTGATTATTAACTTTATGATGTATTTATGCCAGTTTCATGTTGGAGTTATGAACATTTTCTGTTTATGGATGATTTAGCTTCTTGTTTATTTGTATGTTTATTATAATTTAAATCATGATAGTGTAAAGTTTCTTATTTTGGCCAGTTAATTTTGGTTTAAACTTTTAGTTGTGCTGGAGTTTTAGCAATTCCTTTCTCCTAAATGCATGTTAACTGTGGTGTGTACGTAGTATAACGCAGAAAGAAAGACCAAAAAGGTTCTCAGTAATAGAATTTTGGACAATAAAGTGGTAACAGTTAATCCTTCGTACTTGGGCTTTTCAAGTGGCTCTGGTTCATTTCGTCCTTCACCAGCGGGGCTTTTCTCTGCCTCCTCTCCCGTCAGAAGGTGCAGCTCTGCTTCCACTTTGCCCTAATAGGACAAAATAGGCACTCTCAGTCAAGACGCAAACTTTTTAGTTTGAGTTGTGACAGTCAAGACCAACATTATAGGTTACTATGACCTACCGTGAGTTCAAACTCGTCCTCTTCATTTCTGGCTACAAATGGCCACCAGCCTTTAATCCTCTTCTGTTTGAAGATGGAGACCACGGGCATCTCTGTTTCATTCGTCACCATCTCGATGGTGCACTGCTTGGCTGTCTTGGCACCACGTGGAAAGCGGTTCAGGTCCAGCTCAATTGCACCTATGAAGAGACATTAGTTTACCCGGGTACATGATTGGCATCATCTTTAGAGAAAGAAAAATAGTTATTAAACAGCATCTGTAGAAGATCAAATCACCAATCTGGTGTTTATTTCATAAACCAGATGTTTTAATGTTTATTTTCTATACCTAAGAAGTCATCAGCAGAGAAATGGTCAGCGTCCCACACTTGCAGATTCAGACGAGCAGGGATCTTGTATTCGGTTTCATCCCAGGCGAACATGGACTCCTTCTTTGAGATGACGATTTTCTCCTCAGCCATGAGGTAGTCAAAGGGGTAGACGAAGCGCCAGTTGAAGTTGCCCTCCCCGGTAATGGAGTGATAATGGACATCTGTGTCCTGCTTGTCCTCCTGCTGCCCCTTCAACCAGCTGTTAGAGGGAAGAGTGTCAACATATTCAACAAAGTGAACATGGCTTTTAATTTGTTGTTTTCATTCATCTCAAAACCTGCAGAAAAATATCGCAAAACAAATGGAAGTTAGCATAATAATCCAATTGAAAACACACAAGGCTAATAATTACCCTCGCACAAAGATGTCACTTGATTTCTCCCCAGTAAAGATATCGTCATCCTCCAGAACAACCTCATCTGTGTTCCAAATGATCACTCGCAGTTCAAACCTGGACACAAGCAAAAAAGAACATATTTATGATGAACAATATATATTGTCATGCGCATAAAAGCTGACATGCCCCTAAACAAAAAAACATACTTCTTTGGTTTCCGTGGTGAAATGTCAAGGGCGGGGCCAGGTGCAGTCATATCTTTAGGGAACATATCCACCCACATCTCAATTCTCCCCTTAAAAACAATGGAATACAATGAATTCAGTAACACTGTACTGTATGACAAGTCTTGTTTTTGAGTTGTAGTTTGCAGAAGTAGGGCCAGAAGTGACATTACTTGTTCAATCCCAGGTTTATCTGGGTGGAGCAGTGGTCTGGTTTCCACGTGTTCTGGGACCAGTTTGCAGCCAACTCGAGGGATTTCCTCCCAGTGGTTCAACACAGTCAGAGCCAAATGTTCATCCGTCTGCTTCTTCAGACCTGACAGACATCAACCAATCATTCACCTGGTTTCAAACTAACCTAAAACCAAAAGCATGGTCGTAAAACCATGCGCTTATCGGTCGGAAATAAGTTTAATTCAGACAAGAGAGTGCAGTTGACATTAACATGTACCATTTTCATCCTCTATCTCAGTTGGTGCCATGAAGACACGGTTCTCCACCTTCACTCTTCCTCCAGGGCCGTAGTGAGGCCCATCCAGTTTGCCATCCTTACACAGCTTAGCCAGGACCTGCGATGGCTTCATTGGGTCTCGCCAAACATTGTAACCGTGGCTAAGATTAAAAAAAAGAAAGAGCAGCTAAAGTTACACGAAAAATTACTCAATTTATGAATGTTTGATCTTTTTAAATGATGTGATAAAAACACAACTCTCTCGTGAAATATGTAAGGACTACAATAAAGTACATTTTGTGAACGGCAACAACTGTTGAAATGAAAGTATTTTAAAAACTGTATGATTCAAGTTTCTAATACTACCTGAGTCATCACTATGCTTCACTTATCTTGTAATGAATAATTAAAAAGTAACAATTCTTCCGCCCACTACCACACAGCATCAGGGAATTTTATCTTTGGTTCTTACATGGCGTAGTTACAGGTGATACCACATGTGGCTCTGTGTTTGCTGTAGAAACGGTTCTCGAGGTCAACTTTGGTTTCTCCAATCAGATCATCAGTTCCCACAAGGTCCCAGTCGTAAATGGACACAGTGAGAGTTGAATCCATTGGGAACGTTGCCTCCACGTCAAAGGATCTTTAAGAAAAGGTATAGAAAGATAGACAGAATGATTGATAGATTGATGAAACACTAATATGGAATGTATGGAGGGATAGCGGGATGAATCGATAGATGGATGGATGGATGGATGAATGAATGAATGAATGGATGGATGGATGGATAAATATATGGGTTTAAGGATGGATGGATGATTGTTTGATTTTCTTCTGCTATCCTGATTTGCTGCTGTAACAATGTACATTTCTCCGCTTGCGAGATGATTATCTTATCTTATCTTATGGATGGATGAATAGATGGATGAATGGATGGATGGATGGGTGAATGGATGGATGGATGGGTGAATCGGTGGATAAGCAGCAATAAAAGTCTGGAGAAGCTGTGTAACAATAATACTGTATATATGGCTATCTAAATAATAAAAGAAAAAGATTGCACAGTGAACACTAAGAATGACTCAGCAAGTTATTAACAGTTTCTGAGGTGACAGCAGTGTGTATCAATGAAACAGCTATATGCAGTGACTTGATACATTAACAGTTATTGCAGACACATGATTTTATCAGAAATGATTTCTGTGTTATGAAGAAGTAATTGTTCTTACTTTCCAAACAAAGGATTCAGCTGTTTTGAGATGTAGTTCTCTTTGTCTTTGATTTCTGTCTTGCCCAGTTTGATTGCAATGTATGGATCAGCTTTCCCATTGATATCAGCAGGATGCAGATCAGTTGCCTATACCAAAAAGTGAGGATATTTAAATATAATGAAATAGCTATTATTGGACTCAACTGAGATATTTACACCTGTTTTATAATCAAAATACACTTAAATGAAAGAGAAATAACATACTCTGATAACATAGATGCGGACGAGGATGTTTATGGGGTCATTGTGAGGAATGTTCTGAAACATTCCCATGTTGGAGTCAAAGCTCATGTCTCTTTGCATGTCGTCCGACACTTTGTACATACACATTGAGCCCTAAAAGGAACAGAGTGAAACAAATGAAACTGATACAACACAAATTACTGGGACAAACATGCAGACTAAAAGTTGCTGCATAACATTCAAAGCATTCTGTAAGGTCTGCACTTCTCTTATGTGTTATTGAAACAAAAGAGTGACCTACAAAAAGCTTTTTTTTTTAAATTATACTTCATCCTTTTCTGTGTTTTTTTTTATGAAAAACAAAAAAAGTGTGTTCTTACTTTGAATTTTCCAACAATTCTGTCCTCATCTGTCACATTTTGGTCATCATCATCGCCGCCTTTTCCCCTGAAGAGGTTGAAACTGTGGAGCCAGTCCTCAAAGTTGTCAAATTCTCTCTCCAGCTCTTTAGGGTACACCTTTTGTAAGAAAAAAAACCATAATCCATTAATTTGGTTTTAAATTATTAAAACTTTTCCAGGTAAAACTTAAACCTGTTCTTTCTCTTCACATACAACCTACAGTTTAGTTGAGGATGCTAGCTCAACTGCAGTGTAAGGGCTGTTTCAGTACCTTCAGCTCATCCAGCTTTGGCTTCTTCTTCTCAAATGGATCCAACTGCCTCTTCTTTTCCTTCTTGCCTTTTCCTCTCTTGGTGCCTTTTACAGGAGAGTCATCAGGTTTGATTTCTGAGTACAGGTTAGCGGTGAGAACGGAGTGAAGAAGGGGGAGTGGGGTTGGGATTGGAGGAGCAGAGCACTCGAGACATGAATTCCACATGAAAGTTGCCAAAACCAGCCGTTACTGTGTACAAGCACACCATTGAATTGTATACCATTAGTGTATACAGTTCAGTGGGATACTTGGTTTTTGAATGATCCTCCTGGAAGCTGTGTGGTCTCTGCAAAGCTCGTTTAAGAAGACAAGCTCACTACCTAACTGGTCCAAGTCTATGTGCAGTAAAATGCATCATAACATCTATTGTCAATATTCTGTCATATGTTTTAGAGTAAATAAAGTGATGCCTGGTCGACACAGCATAGAATTACACATGTTGAGGATTTTTTTTCTCATCATTTAACATTTCCATCATATTTGGATTCACTGACAACTTTCATGGCAAGCATACGTCGAATATGCATGTATGGGAGGGAAAAAGCGGTTGTCCCAAGACTGTAAATCTGGATTCATGTCATCATCTACGCGGAGGCATTCGTGAACTACTGACGCTAAGTGCACTGTAAAAGGAAACAACAAGAGTTAGTAACCTTATAACAGATAAACAAACATGCATGAACAACAAAAAAAAGTAACTGAGGGAAATTCTCTTATAGTTCTCTTCTCTGTTTTTGTGACATTTCATGATATCTATAACAACCCAGATTTTGCAACTCCAACACATCAAGAGAAGGAGTATGAACTAGAGCTACTACTTGGTTAAAGACTGACAGAAGAAAGCATGCTTGATGCTATCAAACTTTTAAACTGAATGGCACACGTGTGTATACGGGTCTTACCTCCGCCATCTGCTACGTCCATGTCGTCTTTTTCCTCTGTATCTGAAAGAGCTGCTTCTTGAGCTTTTAGAGCCTGTCAGAACAGGAGATCCTTTTTCATTCGAATTTATCAAAAGCAAAACAAAATCCAGTTCCAATCATATTATTTTGTGGAGTTGGTCACAAAATCTAGGTAGTGATTTTGTTTTAGGATATAATGCAAATTGACCCTGCTAGAAATGTCAAATAATTCAAAAAAGACTCCACATTCTTTTCCTGCTACTCACCTCTGTCAAAGTTTCAATGGAGGCAAAATATTTGGACCACCAGTCCAACATGCTCTCGTCAAGTTCCTCCTCTTCAGTCTCATCACCCTTCTTCCTCTTCCTCTTTTTCCCCTTTCCATCCTTATCATCATCATCCTTTTTTTCCAAAAGAAAAAAAAGCCCATTGAAGTTGTTGTCAGTAACGCTTTGGGATTTCTTGCCACAACATAAAACCTTTCTATTTTGATTAATTACACAGAATAGCACTTTGCTTACCTCAACTTTGACCACAGCATCAGAGCCCTAGAAAGAAAAAAAAACACATTTCATAACTTCAAACAATCTAACATTTTGTCTGTGCACTTTCATAATCATCATCTGAGGAGTTTTCTTCTCTGTATTAGATACTAGAATGACTGTTCAAGGTCTGTCCAATTCTTGGAACAAAGGTTGTATAACCTTTTTTAAAACAGAAACTTACCGAATCTAGCTTAACCACAGTTTCCATCTTCTTGAAAGAAGACTCAGATTCCATGTTGACAACAATGATTTCCTCTGAAAGATGAACATACAATGTGAGTGTTTCTGTCGATGTCATAGTAATTTATGTGGAATGTGCATGTTGTGCAACTGTTAACCCATACTTTGCTTTTTTTCTTTTTGATTTCCTTATTCTTTCTTTTCAATGATGTAAAGAAAATGAACTTGGGTGTGATATGACACCAGCTTTTAGATCATACCTGTAGTGGTCCAGTTGTTGGCCTGCTTGTCCATTGGTCTGTAGATAAATTTCCGCAGGCTGGTGACAGCATTGGAGCCAACCAGAGTATATCGGCCAAAAGCTCTGCAGTCCACCACACGGATGTTGAGTGGAGGGTGAAGCAGCTCGTTTTCAGGCAAATCCTGAAATACATAACCCATCATGATTTATAAGACAATTTTTTTTTAAAGGTTAGTAGTGATTAACCAAGTAATGAGTCTTCTCTAACATGCATGGGATGTGACTTTATGTTAATATACAACAAACTGCAAATATCAGTAGAGAAATGAAAGTGATGACGAACCACTTCAAACCACTTGACAAGAGTGCTGAAGTTGGGGTTTTTCTTGTAGTTGGGGATGAGGGCGGACTGAACTCCCTTCCCTGCACATTCAATGTCCACACGTGGGCGATCCACCTGGGCCAAATTCACCCTCTTCAAGTCCCTCAAGCCCCAGAACAAAACCTATGAGATCAGGAGAAGTTTTTGTTTCACTTTCCGTTTTCTTTCTTTTATGCATTTTGATGTGAATGAATATGTCACACAGGTCAAACAGGTTTAGAGCTTAACCAGAAGTCTTCACCTCAATCCTGTATTTGCTGAGCACTGGTCTGATCCCAAGAGGTACGGGGAGGATTGGGCCGCGATCCATATCTGTGGGACCATCTATGGGAGGCAGGTCAGCTTTCCCATTGGGGCCAATCTAACAGAAAATCACACACAAAAAAAAAACAATGTCAGAAAATGTGTATTTTCGGATGACAGTTTGACTGTAAAGAGAATCTGTATCTGACAGCCTAACCTGCAGCAGTTCAAAGGCTGCCAGCATTTCTCCAGCGGTGCAGTTCCCACGGTAGATCTGATAGTACTCCAGCTGAGGGGGGAAGCGTGGTGGACCGTAGTGCTCGTCGGCCATCTTGACGATAGGCTTCGCAAACGTTCTGCCCATGAAGTCAGCTTTACCCTGAAAGCATTCATGTAAATGAAACCTGCACCATACACCCCTAAATAATGAATTTGGATTGAATATTTGAAAGAATGATGTTTTGGGCCTACCATATCAAATCCATCAGTGTTCATATTATTCTGCCCTTACTTGTTCATTTATATTTTCTGATTGAAAGGGAGAAGCATGGCTGGTACGAATGCACATGTTTCTTGGCAGATTACATAAAAGAAAGAGCCCCAAGGAAAAAAAAATAAACAAAAGCAACATCCCTAGGATAACCAGTGAACTGCAAAACAGACTAATGTGTCTTTAATATGTTATGAGATCGAATCTCTCTTGCAGTTAGTGGTTATGGAGAGTTCTCGGTTAGCCACATACAAAAAGCACAAAAAAAGGAATGCAACAGGTCTAAGTCGATCAGGATGATGCCATCTTTCCTCGAGGACAGCTCTTATACCTCTTGCATGCCTTTTTAATCAACTTTACGCCACAGTATTTCAAACCATCAGAATCCACACTCTACTTATCCCAAGGGTCATCCAAAACAAAGGTGTTATTGCCAGGAACAAATATGAAATAGACAGTCAGCAAAAGCATTCTTTCAAATATAATTCATTACAGATTTCACATTAAAATGAAGTACATGGAGATCCCCGGTACAGGTCACACAAAAAATCACATCATATAGTGCATATCTCACAAGGATGATCATCTCATTAAGTGGCTGTTTAGTTTACATTTCAAGTTTAAGAAGACTCTTTAAGAATCAGGGTGATAAGGATGAAGCTGTGAGGAGGAAGACTGCTCACACCGCTATTCTCTATGGTCATCCTTTAAAACAGCCCTTACCACAGTGTCTTGGTCATAGAGTTCAATGACGATTATGGGAGGGTCATCTCTCAGTTCGCTTGCCTCTCCAAACAACTCCACATTTTCAAAGACCAACAGCTGGTCCCATGTGGGGCACAGAGTTTCAGCCAGCACCTGGAGAAAAAAAAACTTGGTGACTAAAAACAAACAAACAAAAAAATGTCTTCGATAAAATCCTACATAAGACTGATATTTGACTTTCCTAAAAGCCTATTTGTGTACCCACCTCTGTGACCTGGCTTTGAGTTGAGAAGAAGACTCTTGCAAAGGGGTCAGACAGACCGGTGCTATCAGCAGCAAACAGGCTGCGAGCTTGGTACATGTGGACCCTTAGCTGGAAGATCTGTTTCACTACGGACGGATAAAGATGACTCAATTTTCTGACATTTAAATGACACCTGTTTTTCATCTGCCAAAAGAAGCCTTCTCAATTGGATGTGAAGTTAATATTAAGGGAATGTTTGATAGCTGGGGATCTTACTCATGTAGGTGAGGCTGATAGGGGGTGAGCATGGCAGACCGGGTCCTTTTGACAACTTATTTTCCTCAAATCCATTGGGCAGGCCGTTCAGGTAGTCTTTGCGCTGTCTGGTCAGACCCAGCCACAGATAAATCTCTAACTTGGACTGGACAGTCCATCCAGCAGGCCCAAAACCTTTCTTGCCTGGGATCTTATAAGGGACAAAAACAAGTTATTTCTAAAGGCAAAACAGCAAAATTACAAAAGATTAAAGAAAATTTGGTGCAAAATAAGAACATCATAGATGACTTGATGAACTGCCTTTCAGTAGTTTATCATCCTTTACTCACCCTCAGAAAGATTGTCTTAACTTTCCCACAGTCCTTTCCTGTCTCCTCCTCTACACTGGAATAAAGGATGTCTTTGGAAGGAACGCGTGCGTAAGCAATGCGCTTCCCGTTACTGATCATCCAAATGAACACATCAGGAACACTGTGTTGAGGCTACAACAAAGACACACAAATGGCTTACAGTAAACATGAAATAAGCAAAATGAAACAACCACAAAGACGTAACAGTCAACAAAATCAATATTAAATGGTGAACATCATGATGTCGAACTTACTTCATCAGCCAGGAAGCGCAGCTTTGAGAGAAAGTTCTGAGCGAGTTTGAGTTTATCTCTCACTGTGCTTTTCTTCACCTGTGTCCTCATGGTCTTAGCTTGCTGGCCGATGCTCTCCTAAACCAGGAGAAGTTCCAGCATTTAAAGGCATTAAAGATAAATATAAATATAGCAATTAAAAAAAGGAAAAAAAGCACTGTCTAGTTCTATATACCATTTCTGACAGGCACAACTTCAGTCTCTCTCTGTCAAGTTTGGTTCTGCCTGACTGATTCTGGTCCTTGTTTGCCAGCGCAAGAAACTGACTAAAGAAGGAAATCTAGGTTAGTTTTCAAGTCTCTATATTTCCATTCAGCTACAAACTGTAGTTTAAGTTTGTGACTACAGACTTGCAGCCCTGGCTGAGTTCCTCGAGGACGCCTCTCAGTCTGCGCTCAGGATACGACTTCTCCGTCTTGATGATCTCTTGCACATCATTTAATCCATCCTCCTGTAACAGCAGTCAAATATGTTTAACATAACTTCAAAAGGCTGCATACCATCTGTTTATAGTGAGCTTTTTTTTTTTTTACTTTATTGACTTGCCAGTTTATCTGCAATGTTGTCTATAATGATGGAGTTGTACAGCCGCCTTCTCTGATCCTGCCAGTAACTCTTGATGTAGATGCACGGCTTCCTCTCAAAGTACGGCAGGTGGAAGTAATTTCTGAAAATATGGAAACATGTGATCTTATTTTTTGAAAAAAAATAAATAAATAAAAAAAAAACATCCAATGGCTAGTTAAACTGTGATGTCAATATTTTTAATCCCACTTGAAACCTAAAACAATGCAAGAAACAGACTTGGTGTCTAGTGTTTTTTAATAACAGTATATTTGTTATTATGATGTCACTCTATAATGTTTTGTGTTCTAACCGATCAGTGATGACGGGCTTCATGGGAGGAGTAATCGCCACTGACGTCAGGTCCCCGTCATCATCCATTTCCTCCTCACTGGAGTTGTGGATCAGTTCGGTTTCCTCTTCGTCACCGTCTCTTTTCTTCCCTTTGGTTTTTGGCTGGACAACCCCATCAATCTCGTTTCCATAGTAACCTGGTGCATAGCAGTCGTTCGACTATTCGTATCTTAAAAAGCTCTCGCTTTCATGTGAAGTAAAGTACATAATAAAGAACAGACTTCGTCTAAATCATTAAATATTGAGAAACACTTCATGGATTTACTTTTTTTTCCGACAGTAAGGTTTAACTTTTGAAAATTCCTAAAACAGACTGAAGCAGCTTTCATATGTTGGGCCTTCTCCAATCTCTAAGCAATAGAAATACAGACATCAATTCAGTAGTTGGTGGAATATACCTATGGTGACCTCAAAGTTGATGGGCTTATCACCAATCTTTCGGTCAATCATTGTGGCTTCAAGGAAAGACCCAAAGAGGAAAAACTCCTCAACCTTCCCAGTAGCAGTCTGTAAAAGACACAAATAAGAGTAAGTGTGGTAACTGATTCACTCTCCTCACATGTTTTATTCTCAAAAATGTTCAAGGACCAGACTTTTCCCACACTTTAACAACATATCAGCTTAAAGTGATGTAGACGTGCAGAAAACATTGAAATAGCAGCTGTCCATCAATGAGAACCAAATCCCTGAGGATTTAGGGGTTAAGGTCCAACTATGCTCAATTGAATATACTGTGTGACTAAGAACAAAGAGAGGTCTCACTGATCTAATCTGCATGTTAATAATGCACCAGATGGGCTAAATACAGACAATTAATAATTCACAGTCGCCGCAGCACAATGACCTGTCAGCAGGAGTAACAATGGGCTCTCTCTGCATGGCTGCCCGACCGAGCAGGGACCCACCTCTGAGATGTTGGGCACTCCCTCCAGCTGCACATCTGTGGAGCAGGTAATGTCAGGAGAAGAGGGGTCCAGGATCTCTACGCCAAGGCTGATGAGCAGTCGGGCCCTGAAGGACACTCCCTCCCCGAGGCCTTCGTTTAACTCCTGGTACTCGTCCATCAGGGTGTAGGTACGAGTGGAGCCGTACATGTTAACCCAGGCAGGTCCCAATGTTGGCAGAAAGCCTGAGAGGTAAAGAAAAAATATGAAAAGCATCTGATAATTTTCAGTGTCTTCATGGAAACATATTTTTAAACGGGTATTTAAAAAAAAGCATACTTATTAGTTATAAACTGTTTCAAAATCTAAATTAAAATCTTCTGCAATTAAAGGAGACATCAACAAGCTTGGAGAAGACTTCCTTGAATTGGAAAAAAATAATAATAATAAAAAGTGCAAATGATACATTACCTTTGTCTCCATCATTAGAAATCTTGCGCAGGTCCAGGAAGTGTGTTCCTATAGCAACATCATTTACTTTATCTGAGTCTCGGATCTGGATTTTCATGCGCTTGCAAAGCGGCGGGAACATCTCTGTGAAAACGATTTGTTCGTTCCAGATGGGCTCATAGCAGCTCTTCTGAACTGATGTTTTCCCCTGTAAAGACATATCACAGTCAGCGTATGTTTCATTTTGACCAGGCTAAGGGTAATGACTCTTTACAAACAGGGTCACTCCATACCTTCTGCCCAGCAAACAGTACTTGGACATAAGGATCAACCAAGTCCTTATTTTCTCCGATGAAGGCCTTTTTGACATTGGCCATGATGCTGGTGTTCATTCTGGGGAGTCCCTCGGCTCTGTAGATCTTCAGGTAATAACGCGCCCACTGTCGCTCTGCAGGCACACCCTCTGGGATTAAAAGATTCCTGAAGAACGAGGAGACATAGAATATGATGAAATAACATGAAAAAGGAGATGCTACCATCTGATAACATGCAGGTTTGTCTGTCAGAAAAACTTCATTTTCCCCCATATGATATTTATGATATTGAAGCCTTTTGTGCAAGTGTCATCCTCTTAAATCCATCTCTGATACTATAAACATTCAATGTTGAATTCTTCTATCTTGTTGTCTTTAACAGCTCAGGGATGTTTTTAGAGGACAGTAAAATGGCACAGTTAAAATGTACCCCTCTATGTCATCTTCATCCGATTCATTGGCCTTATGTGGAGTCTTTATTGTATCTCCTTTGGCCACAACTGCAATATCACACTTTACATAGCCTTTACAGCCTGCTGTGATGTCCTCAGGATCTGACAACAAAGCCCACTTGTGGTAAAACTGATGATCTGCAAGACAAATAGGAAATCAAATGAATCAAAATGTCACTATTTGCTACATATATATAAACAACACAGAGTTTCTTTGCCTCTTCTTTACCAGTGTGGTTGTAAATTGTCCCAACATCCAGTTTAAAAGTTCCCACCAGTGTTCCACTTCGCAGCAGATTTTTGGAGTGAATTACCTAAGGGTTGGTTCAGGGACACAACATAATGTACATACTGTATGTCTAGAAACTTAGAAGGAACACAAATGTGTTTTCTGTTAGGAAATAAACTTACAGAGATCTTCAGGATTTTGTCGAACATCACATCGGGAGGGACATGGAAGTCGAACACAAAATACTGGAAGTGTGCAACAAAGCTGTTAGCCTCAACCCTTTATTCTGCAACATTATGTCACCTTTTTACCAAACAAAAATAAGACACATTCATGTTGTTCTTGTAAGTGCTGACTCACTTCATTGTAGTATGGACAGTTAGTTGACTCCTTCATTGAGGTGTACTTTTTATCTTCTCCAATCTCCACACAGACCATCGGATCCATGTTCAGTCCAATCAGCTGCCTCGCTTCAATCACCGTCACGCTGACCTGAAATTAATTGATCAGGTAATGATTGTAGTTACTGGCTTAATATGTTCCAATGAATGTTTTGGCAACGACTGACCACACATGCAAAAAAAATCCCCCAAAACACAGGCTGATCAAAAGCCTCATACTTGGTAATCTACTGGTCTTCCAGAGCTGGGCTCCATCTTGATGTCTGGCTTTGATCTGTAACACAATAAAGTGTCTATTTTCAGGCTGTATCAATTATAAAAAAAACAGCAATACAAATAATTTTTTTTTTTTTTTATGCTTGCCTCTTATTTGATACATTAGTGGTGACGGCTGTAACCGATGCCAGTGAGATGGTGTCAGGATCGGGGCCTCCTCCCATGAGCATACCATCCCGATCCAGGTTCTCTGTCTCCAGAATAGCTGGTTCATCTGATGATCATGGTGGAGGCACAAGATTATGAACATTTGAATTTAAGTTAGTGTATTCTTTGAATATTGAACATCTAGATCATTGTTTTGTCTTTTTGTTTGTTTGTCGTGGCTGAAACAAAGCTGTAGGTTAACAGGTTTGAAATATCAGCCTTGATTTCCTCGCCTAAACGAACAAATCCACTGTCATCCATCTAAGTCACTGATACCTCCTTGTTTGTCCTCCTTGTGTCCACGGTGCTTACTGCGCTTCATGGCTCAAACTATTCTTTATGTGCTCTGTGAAAGAAATAGAAGGGGATTTAACATTTCAGAAATACTGTCAGTACAACTATCTAAATGTTTGCTTTACAAACCATTTTGAATGAATTACAAACATTTACTTTTTTTATTTGCATACAGATCTCATTCTTTTTACATACAGTTTCCTGTTAAATGTATCTAAATGAACCAGAAAGCCTGTTGATTTAAGAAATAAAAACTAGGTGTATAAACATTAATAACTAATGTTACCTTTCAGAGAGAAGAGGCCCCTAAAAAAAAGTTCAATAAGAGCCAGCTATTGGAAGAGTTATTAAGAGACATTACATTATTCAAATGTAATGTAATGTATTCACAGCCATATATTTAAAGAGAAATGATGAAACACAGCATGCAGTCTGCTCTCTTCTCTAAAGCAGTGCCTGTTTGCCACCTTTTTGAGTCTTCAAAAAGGACTTTCAATTATTCAAGTGAGCTGACCTTAATGCATCAATTAAAGAGGATTCATTTCACATGCATTGTGAAAAATAATACACTTAAAATAATTAATCAGCAAGAGGACTTTAGTTGCATTTTACAGATTGAATGAAAAAAGTTCACAATTTGCTGGCATCATTCAGAAGTTCTTAACTGTGTCTGGGATCATCCAGTTAAACTTAAATGACCTCGACTCTACCCTTCATTCTACAGTTCTACAATTCAGTTAGCAGACACTTTTGTCAAAGTGACAAACAAATAAATAAACAAATCATTTGTTCTCTGCTTTTTTTTTTTCTTGACTGAAACAGATCAACAATATGCACCATATCTCAACACGTCACATATCCTGAAATTGAAAGAAAGTTGTAAGACATTATAAAGTGTCTGTGTTTTCTTGGACAAGAAGAATCAATATTGGAATAAACAAAGCAAAGAAAAGGAAAAACTACAAGCGCTGCAGCATACAGTTACTGATAATTCATAAAATTAACATAACCTACAAATTATTTAAAGAAGCAAATACTAGAAGTCACAAAGTCCTTTATAGTCTTTCAAGTATGCTGTAAAACACTGAGACCTAAATGCAAACCTTTTGCTTGTTACATGTGATCTTTGCTCAGCACGATGTTTCAGAACACATTGTTAATTTTTATAGAAACATACATACCATAAAAGAAGATGAAACTCTAGTCTCCCTCCTCTGGGTAGCTCCAAGAGGTTTCCTGTAAGGGTCACAGCCACTTCCTTTTTTTCTTTGAAATAGAAGAAACACTACGACAACATTTTAGACATTTACACAGCGCTATGAATACAGCTACAAAGTAAAGTTGTACAGAAAAGAGTTGAGTTTGTCCAAGACTGAAGTTGGGCAGGAGTGACTTGATACTCAAATGAATAGTGCATGAGTGTTGAACCCGAGACTGGTAACTATAACTAGGGACTGCTGAGGGACGTCACTGTGAGCAGATCTGCCAATCTACAAAGACTGTAAGAATGAAAAGAGATTGAATATGTCTTTTCTTTAGTTATAAATAACTATTTAAGGTAGTTGATCACTGGCATTTATTCTGACCTGGAGTTAATCGAAATCATCTGATAAATGTAAAAAAAAACCTGTTTTGCTCTTCATTCTGTGTCTCCATTCATCTGTAAATTGAAGATCTCCACTGTTAAAACAAAATACTGGATCATGAGGTAATCGATACATTGCCTTGTCACGTGATAGGATTTCATGGAAGTAAACAAAATGTCAGACCAGCCTAGTAGGAAGAATGCTCCCTTTTAATATTTTAAAGGGACTGATCTCCAAACTGGGTCTCGGTTCAGACACACTGTCTGCATGGAATCACAAAACGGTGACGAGAGCTAATTTATCGATGTATTTCAGTTACACTCAGGTGCAGCCAGCCTAAAGGTTGAAGAACAGGGCCACATTTATTTAACAAGTTCTGTTGATACATTTATGCAGAAGGCAATTTACTTTAATAAATAAGAACATGATTTATAAAATGGACATAATGCATCTCTGAACAAATTAAAAAGAGCAAGTGTCAAAAGCATGGATAATGTTGCACTACTCTCCAAGTTGAGGCATGCTTTAGCAACTTTTATTCATTGCAAATTCTTCTATTGAATGCCAAAGTACAACTCATCATCTCATCAATTACACATACAGCCAGTCTGTAAGCCATACGTCAAAGTCTAAAGTTGCTGGTGTCCGATGAAACAAGGCTCTAAATTATTTAAGAGCTCCAGTCAGTGTTGCATGTGGCATCCTCATTAGGTGGAGGTATCAGCGTCCACAACAAAATAAATAGATTTTGTTTTAAGTGAATTAGTGGGGAACATATCACATTTACTAATGTTTGGAAATTATGTATTGATTTTCAGAATTATGAAAATAATACAATATGTGTTCAATAATAATTGAATCAATAATTAAATATTGATTAATTGACCTTAAATATCATTCTCAACATTATGCAACATTTGTTTTATCTTTGCATAGAGGTGTAACAGATGCTAACTTTTCCTGCCTCCTCAGTTTAAAGTGTACAATACTCCCAGTGACCCCAAATCTGACCACTGTGTTGAAGGATTCTGCACTTAATTACATGATTCAATAACGGCTACAGGTGGTTGAGGAGTTGTCCTAGTTCCTCCAGGGAAGGTCAGTAATCGTGTCACCATCCGTGCAAAGTTACTGGTTGCTCCTGTGGTCTCATATACTAACCTCCTTCTCTGATAGGTGCTGTCATCAAATGCAACTTTAAACACTTGTACACTCAAGTTGACGTCAGCCACGAAATCAATGCACCATAGTTCATGTTTGTGGTCTGATAAAGAAAAAAAAGTATAGAAGAGCATAATACGCAGTTATGTGCAACCTGACTTATCATCTGAGAATCTGAAAAATAGTAGAATGAGCAGTCTCAGGAGCAATGTCACTTTGAAACACAAACACTGAATATTAATACAAAACACTATTTACTATTTAGGTAAAAATAATGAATAAGCATCAGAAGGCAACCAAGCCTTTAAATTGACACCTTTGACAATGTACTCTTGGGTGAACCACAGAATGACTTGATACCAACCATGCAATCTTATCCCATAGTGTCCAGAGCCCTTTTTTGGCTGTTGGTTGTAGGCGGGTTATCTCCAGCTTTGTTTGTGCTCCAGTGACTGCGGGGCATACCACCTGACCAAGGTGTAGTGTATCCTAATGACACATTTCAGTCTCTCTGATGGGGGAGTTTGGCAAGCATCACTGGTGAAACACAGCCAGACCGCATTGTTATTGTTGGAGTTGAGGAGGGCACTGTACCAGCAGCAAGCACGTAGGGCCCATTGTGGATCTGACCTAAAATGACCCCAGAACTTACTTCCTTAATAACTCAAAACTGAATATTTTTTATATTCTAAGAAGACAATATATTTTTAGTTATACATAAATAATCTCTAGGCCTATCACTAAGAATCCTTTGTGGGTTACGTGTCACACCTCACACATGTGTTTAGTCAATCATTGTGTTCATACAGCGGGAGCTTCGGTCCGTCTTCGGTGCATGCCACCAGCGGCACGTCCCTCTGCTCCGTTTCATCAGAACTACACTGATGACGTATTTTTGTAGGGCAAACCGGAAGTCGCGTCCAATTCGCCTAAGGGATTTTTCCATTGGACTTTAGGGTCATTGCAGAAAACAAGGTCTGTGGCAAACACACGTTTTGTCAAGCTCGCAGTACCCTAGATATACGTTTTTTTAATTAACCTAATATTTACAAAAACACTGAAAAACATCGAGGCTGTAAGGAGGACTAGTGAGACCGTAGACATAATACACGGGTGAGAGTTACCGGCGCGATGACGTTAAATGTCCCCGACAAATTGTTTTTGGGCTTAAAATAACATTTAAAAAAAAGTTTACAAATAGTTCGGCCGTATTCGTCTTTTATGGCTGATAAGTCAAAGATTAATTCTATGTATTCACAAGTCAAGACGGTAGTTGAGAGATAAACTTTATAGAGAACAACACAAAAGAAATATTCTGAATAAGTAAAAACACGAAATGAAAGCAGTGTTGGCGTCTTGATGTTTTCATAAAGGAATCTTATTGCTGTTTCTGCTTTTGATGTGTATGAAGAACATTAGGTTTACATACAATATCAGTCATACAATATAAGTTTATGTTAATTAATTACTTTTCTCTGCCTATTTGTGGCAAAATAAAAATTTAATTTGGGCCAAAAAGTCAACTCATTTTAATATTGATGCAGCCATTAAAAGAAGGCTGACTTCAGGTGGTCCTCTGGTCCAGAAAGAAAGACTTCCATCTAGTGGTCATACAACAGTATTTTATTCATCATGATCGATTCAGGGGTGAAACAAATATATTTATTTTCCTCATCTAATGAGACACTGACTTCATCGGAGAGAGGTCTAAGTAATGTACTGTATGACACTGTGTATTACTGTACCGTTGTCATGGCAATTATTCATGAGGACAGGCTTACAGCTTTGCTTCCTTTTTTTTCTCTGTCTCTGGGAAACGCTGCATCCCTTTGGCCATTTCCATTAAGCGAGCAAGCATCGATGTGGGGGAGTTAAAGTGACAGAGCTATATTATGTGAAAGTAAAGCAGAGCAGCTCACAAGGGTGAGATCTTTAAATAGGGGAGTTGCCTTTTTATAGACGTGATCAGGATCTGTGCAGACTACCATAGCCTTAAAGGAGACAGGGGTTAAATTTGTAAGGCAACCTTGCTTTGATTCATATCGAAACACCTGGACTGGAGTAAAACTGGATGCTTTGTTTTCATGCTTTTTCTCTTTGTGTATGGTTTTGTAAGGCACAGATGGACAAGCAGCTGATGCAGGGGGCAGTTCCTTTCATGACACACTTGCAATGTGAGGACCCGAAAGGCATCTTGAAATAGAAATTCAAGAGAGGAGGAGAGAGGAGGAGGAAAAGGAGGAAAAAGGAGGAGAGAAAGGAGGGGGGGTTTTGTGCGAGAGCATTGGTATGCCAGGCTCAATCCCCAGCATGGCTGTGCAGAAGAAGAGTGTCATCCCTCCATCGCAGGGACCACTTTCAACACATACAATCGAGCAGGGGAGCCAGAAGAAGGGAAATGCATCTGAAAGATCAGGAGGTAAGTAGCTTTTGTCCACATTTTTCTTTAGGCAATGTATTTGTATGATTTCTCAGCACAACAAGCCTTTACTTGACGCAAATCCAGACTGTAGATCACAAGTACAGCATCATCTGATCACATTGATGACGCATTAACAGAACACTTATGGATATCTATTATTATATTGTGATTTAATTATTATTGCAACAAACATTACATCATTTTAACACAGATTTACATCATTTTAACACAGATTACAAAATACAAAGCAGCAAAGTGTTACCGTTTAACCCTAAAGGAATACATCCATGTGATGTTTTCCCATCTCGTGTCATATCAAATACTCATTGGTCATGTGTGGACCCTTTATGTGTTCATCTTATTTTTAGCTTGTTTCACTTACTTTGATGAACAGTGATCAGGTGCTAGCATGTTTGCTACGCCTTTTTTTATACACAGGAAGCTTATAATGGGTCTTTCATTCGCAGATTACCCTAAGGCCATCTCTCTTCAAAATAGCAATTTTATAAGACAGATTTAGTTATTTGATGCAACAGTCTCTTTATATCTAGATGCGGTCATTTGTTGATTCCTATGCTTGGGTACAGAAGAGATACTTTTTAAGTATAATGGCTGTTTTCAGTGTCGTTGTTCGAAAAGTAGAAGCCTGAAGAGGTTTGCGGTTGCGGTTTATTGACATATCTAAACAACTGCAAGTTTTGAAGGAATGCATGTGCGCTGGATCTCCCCTCTCACATTTAAATGAATAAATAAACACAACAGTAGTCAGGGTTTTTGCTTTTTTCACACAACATGCTGTTTTGTTCCTCACTTTTAGGCAATGGCACCTGTGTCAAACCAAATTCAACGGCAAAGAAAACAGTCTGCTCTGTCATTAAGTCTCCCAAGATATGCAACTCAGCTTCTCCTCGAACAACTGCAGGTTTGATACATCTCCTACGGTCATCTTTTGATGAAAGCTGTCAAATAGTGAAAGTATTGGTTAAATGCTTGGTGAATAGTATCTTTCAAAGAATTGTGTTTTAATGATTAACATCATAAAGGAGCTCTATGTGGATATGGCTTCAAACTAAAAAGCTGCAATTGTGCTTTAAATAGTGGCAAATGGACAAAATGTTGATGAGAGGCTGAAAGCAGCACGGGAGAGAAGAGAGGAGCACCAGAAGTTGCTTGGTATGTGAATCTCCTACTCCAGTCTAACTCACTGTTCACGCATTATTCTCAATTAAAGAAACACAACAATTGACGTATACAACCGATTTGTTTGTTTATACTGGTTCACTTTTTGTGTCCTCAGCATCCCGGGAGCTGAGTAGGTTGGAGCGGGAGCATCAAGCCAAGCGATACTATGAACAACAGCTGGAGCAGCGCAAGAAGAAACTCCTGGAGCAGAGGCTCAAAGAGGAGAAGAGGCGTACTGCCGTGGAAGAGAAGCGCAAGCAGAGACAGAGGGAGGAGAAAGTGAGTGTGCATGGTGGAAGTGGAAAAGAAAAGAAAAAAGTTGTAGTATTTATTTTTGTCGAGGCCTTTCTAAACCCCAGCTGTAGTTTGGACACTAATATTTGTTTTCCTGAATGAAGGAGCGATATGAATCTGCAGTGCGTAGGACGCTGGAGAAAAGCCAGAAAGCCCAACTGAACCTGAGTCAGAACTCAAGAGGAAGGAAGCTCACCAAATATGGCAAGTATAAACGTGCTCTCTTCCTCCCCCTCTTTTTTTTTAACTGATGCTTTCTTTACTTATACCTCAATTGTCTTTGTAACATTCTGAACACAACAATTCTTGGCTTATCTTTTCTTTTTTGCTGCACTCAAACCTTTACGCTGATCAATACACTAGTTCCACGGCGCTTACCGCTGACACCATGGGAGAAGAACTTGGTCAGTCGTCTCCTTACCCCCACATGCTCTTATCTGGCCAGGAGCAAGAGTGCTGCTTGTCAGTCAGGAGAAGAAGGTACTCTCTCCCATGATAACAGACTGCGCCCAATTGCCTTTATATATCAGCAATGCAATGCTATTGTATGGCTATTATAAGCTTTTGCTTGAATTAACCGCTTAACGTACGCTGCTCATTTTCCTCTCTGTTCGCTTCACATTTCCGTTATGGTTCCACCTCATTTTTCTTCCGAAACAAATCACTGTCTTAGTTGTCCACATTTGTCGCCGTGCAGTTTCATTCCACTCCATGAATATCACCAACACCACCCCCTCCCCTAAAAAACCCCAGCACCACTCTGTTCCAGTCCAGCAAAGGCCATCTGCCTCACCAAGTCCAAACAACAGAAGCATCAATCAGACACAGGTAATTCCAGCTGTTCCTTTCGATCTTAAGTGCATGCTGTGTTTTGCTGAAAGATATCTTTTATATCAGTTTTAGCTGTACATAGTTTCAGTTTGTTTTTAAATGTTGGACTATATGAGCAAAATGGTTCAAGGAAGTAAGAAAACATATGTTTTTTCTTCTTTTCTGTTTTAGTTTAAAGCAGCAAGACAGCAAGAAGCGAAGAAGAAGAGCTCAAAAAGTCTCTCTAATCCTAAATCACCTGCTGTAACCACCATTATGAAACCAGCTAAAGTAACACAAAGCAGAACAGCCTCCCCTTCACCTGAAAGGTATCTGAGACCATGCATCTCTGACTCGCTAACATTCATCTGAACAAAGTGGGTCATCCCTGCTGCTCTTCTCTTGAAGGAGTCCACGACGATCAATCAGCAGACATTCAACCCCGCTGCAGCTCGAGCTCCCGTCCGTCCCAGAGGAGGATGTCTCTGTTTGTAGTTCTGCCCTTGCTCCTGGTAACTCGAGGCCTGTACGAACACCAGCAGAAGGTCAGCTTGAGAAAATGAAGGATGAAAATCCACCAGGGGCTCCGTGTTTGAAATTGCCCAACAAAGTGACTGAAGCCGTAACAAGAACAGAAGGAGACGGACGTAAGACGGAGAAATGCTCAGTGTTTTTTGACATGCTGTGAGTTTTAGGCATATAATTCGGTGATTATCTCCATGTCCTCCTCATGCAGCTCCACAGATTCCTGATGTTGCTTGCAGGCCCTCGGGCGGAACCACAGACCAAGAGGCAGCCTCGCGTCTCCTCGCTGAAAAGAGAAAAGAGGCCCGACTACAACGGGAGAGAGAGGAGCAGGAGCGCCTACAAAGAGAGGAGGCTGACAGGTAAGAAGAGAGACAGAACACTTTAGTGTACATCTGTTGCATTACAATATCTGTTTTTACATATGCAGTCCTGATAATTAGGAGAACATTTTATGAAAGCCTGTCCCTTATAACATGCACAATGATCACACCGGTTACTCACTGGTCTTGTGATATAACTGTTATTACCCCCCCTTACTGGGAGGGGAATTTTTCCTTTATATTACCTGCTGCCTTCACATATCACACAGATCATACTTTTAAAACGGCACTGTTATTATTACACTGTCCTAGCATACCTAAACTGTTTCTCACTGCTTCTGAAGACACAAGTCAATCCCTATTGCTTTTTTATTTGTATTTATTTGACCTATTCTGTTTTTGACTTTTGATTTCTGCATTGCCTGCTTCTCTGTCTTGATGCTGTAATTTCCCCTCTGGGGATCAGTAAAGTAATATCTTATCTTATCTTATCTTATGCAGCTCAACCTGAAAATTCTGTGTGAATAAAGCAAATCTGTGACATGTGCAGGCAGAGTCGTGAAGAGCTGGAGCGCAGGAGGGCAGAGGAGCGAGCGCGACAGCAGGCCGAGGCTCAGCGTCTCATCGAGGAGAAGAAGAGACGGGAGGAAGAGGAGCAGAGACAAGCTGAGGAGGAGAGAGCCCAGGCTATGAGGGAAGCCGCCCTTCTGCAGAAACAGGTGACACATCTTAACCTTCCTCGTGAGGGAAACAGCTTAAACAACCAACAAGTATCCCTGTCTAAACTTTTGAAGGACAATTTTTCCTTTTTTTTGTGAATATGTGCAACTTAGAGAGAGGAGGAACAAGCCAAAGAAATGGCAAAAGCAGAGCAGCTAAAACAAGAGAGAGAACTCCTTGCACAGAAAGAGGAGGCAGCTCGACAAGCCAGGAAAAAGGTGAATATATATATATATTTATATATTAAAAAAAACAAGATCCAAAGTTCTGTTTTATTTAAGCAACCTTTTCCCACAAAGACATCCATGACAGAATGTTAATGAAAGCTGTTTTTCTTTTTCAGCGACTTGAGGAGATCATGCGGAGAACCAGGAGGACAGATTCTCCAGATACGGTGAGTTTTTTACTGTTGGCTTTTCTTTAAAACCCCCTCTGGGCTCTCATGATGCAAATCTAGTATCCACTCACCACTCACTAAATCCACTTCTAAGAGCTGAACAGCTTGTCTGAGACTAAGTTGGTTAAAACCTTCGAAAACAGAAATCTGTCCCGGTGAGGATGCTGCCAAATGAAGCCAAACCAAAGGAAAACACACAGCCTGCGCACAATGGCACAATCGAGGACGCTGTCAAGCTGCCTGTGGGGACCAAGACCTCCCAACTCGGGCCGACCAATGACGAGGACGTGGTACCTGTCGTGGCCTTCAAAGAGCGCAGGTCTCTCAGGACTCTCACAGGCCTGGAGGAAATCCAGACTCACCAACGGGCAGGTGAGAAGCATCAGCTGAGAAGATTTGTCTTCAGGGTGTGACATAAAATCACAGTCTGATAACATTTTCTGTCTATGGTGTGAATGCTTTTTAAGGTAGTCTTTTTGCTTGTTCATCCATTTTTGTGAGTGCTTATAACATTTGGCGCAAACAACCCCTTGGAGTTAAGAATAAAGTTATTAGAATTTGGTGGTCCAAAGTCACTGTAATCCTTTAAACAACATATTTGGCCATACATCAAGAATGTTTGCTCTTATTATTAATCTGATGACAGTCAGATGAACTTTTCTACCCATAAGGGCAGAGCCTATAGTCAAGTCACAGGGGAGGCATGTAGGACGTCACATTCTGGAGGGGCACTGCTTAAAATCCTGAATGTTTGTAATACAGCCTGAATATGTTGTTAACTGTCAGACTGACAAATTCACTGCTCTGTCACACTCACATTCATCGCTCACTCACTGCAAACAGGTTACATCATAGTCCACCCTTCTAAAAGCCCACAGGACAACTTCATTGTGCCGTACTGTCATAAAAAAGCACTTTTTCTGGACAGCCTGTTTTAAACAGTCCTATTCTATTGAAGATTATTTTTTAGGAATGTCTGGAGAAAAAAACTGATAAATTTGGTACAAATGTACTCTTGGTCGCTAGTAAAACACTAATATTGCATCCCAAATGCAGTGCTTCAACATGTTTGAGCCATTTTATTTTTTGTCACTGTATTTGTTATCCTTTCAGAGGTCATCTGAGCATCTGCAAAAAAAAAAAAAAAACCCAAATGTGTCAAAGACTTCGTTGGAGATCTGCGAGTTCTGTGAAAAACAGGAATCCATGCAGCACAGCCACTTTGCTGCCCTTCTGCACCTTGAAAGCGCATGTAAGATTACAGCCTTGCCTCTCACCGAGGAACGTCAGCATTCAGGCACCTTTCTGTGTGTGACCAGCGGCACATTAAGTTATTTTACAGTATGACTTAATCACAGCACGTTTCTGAAATGAAAATTGAAGATGCAGACAGTGGTGATGGTAACTTGCTGTCTGTTTGGAGAGTGTTGCCTCTGTGAAACACTAGGAATAGCCATTCCAACAGTCACAACTTGTGTCAGCCATATGCTTTCTGCTTATTCCTGATATTTCTTGCTATGAAAGCACTTTTCCTTCCTCAGTTTGTCACTGTGGAATTAGAATAGCACGAGTGGCTGTTTGCACTACAAAGACCTAAAGTTGTAACTCCCTCTCCTACCCTGTCATTTAGCGAAGTTTAGCAATTACATATTTCAAAGCTGCTAAGGAAGTTAGTTTCTAAAGACTTTGCTTCAGTTTGTGAGTGTCGTTTGTGAGAGAATAAAATGCACAAAGCGTATATTGCACTTTAAGCTGCTTTGTATGATACTGCAAAATCACTTTACAAAGCAAAGTTTTAGACATGAGGTGATGTGAATTTATTATCATAAAAGCATATTACAATTGTATCCAATAATGAATATTACATCTTTTTATTAGAAGTATTGCTTAAACCTGCTCAAATATATGCTATAACCAATTAAAGTTGATCCTATGCCACATTGTTGCATTGTTGTTGTTTTTTAAACTTTATTTGTTAGTTAAAAAAGATGTTTTAAAAAAGGATGGAAAATAAATACATAAAAGTAAAACATGTTGTAAAAATGCAACTTGTCAATACAGTGCATGAATACTAAAATGTAGTCCAGGTCACATCTCAGAATTTTCACAGAGGAAGGGAAGGGTTAACAGAAGAAGGAGAAAGGGGCTGAATCATCTCCAGCAGTCGCCTGGTTTCCTCCGTCTGCGCATGCACCTTCCAGAGCTGAACTTCTAACTCACTGTCAGCCAGCAGTGAGGAAAAGTCTCCATCTGCAAATGAGCAAAACACAAACCAAGCTAAGAACTGCTGAATTACACATTATTTGATTTAAATTTTGCATCTAGGATAAGATGACTTGAAAGGCTGCAGTGATGTTAGTTTCTAAAAACAAAGATGTAAAATGAAACAGAGACCTTTCTTGAGGTTGAATGTTGTAACTATAGCAAGTTGTTGGAACTTTACATCTTTCTTTTGAAGAAACACCAACAAGTAGTCCAACATGTTCATATAGTGAGGTCTCAGGAACTGGGCCATCTCATCTGTGTAATGAGCAAAAATTACAGAATGTCATCTTTGATGTTCATAAAATGAAACAAGTTATGATTTGTTGTTTTACTTGCACAGAACATTACCTGTCATGTCTAACTGGCTGATGATGGCTGCACTGGTGTGCGACAACTGCAGGTTTTTCATTTGTCCCAACAACTTCACTAATCTTGATACTTGTTCTGAGGTAATTGTCATGGACACCTTAGACTTTATTGGACCTGAAATTGTAAATAAATGGTTATGGATAATGAAAAAGGGACATATGAACACTCAACACTGAGCTGCAGATATGAGATTCCATGAAGCAGAACAGAGCTCATTCATTTCCAGCTCACTCACCCCAGGTCATCAGGTGATTCAAGTGTGATGTCACATGCAGCAAGGTCTCATCTGACAAGGCGGGGGATTGAAGGGCGCAGAGGAGCCCTGAAAAACACGGAGTCTCCACCGCAGCCTAGATGACAAAGATTGCATTTAACACAGCTGAATTTATCTCTGGCAACATGCACAAACAAAACATGCACGGAACACAGACATGCGACTTAAAATTCATAAATTATAGCTCGTGTGTACCTGCTGACCCATATGAGAGCTGCACAGGTCAGAGATGATCTTGCAGCTGTGTGTGATTATTACTGAGTTTGATCTGTGATGGTGAAGCAGTTGACTGATTTCATCCAACAGGCTTTCACTTAAAAGGATGTCCTGAAATCAAAGCAGGACATTATCATACACATCGGGATTTATAGGGAATAGTACAATATGTGTTTATTGTTATTTTCCAGTTTTTTCATACATGGTTTGGAGGGTGTGCAGACAGTGTAGAGAGTAATGTTATTGCTGACTCAGGGGAAGATGATTTTAACAGAGCCTTCAGAGGCAGCACACAGTCCAGCTCCATCAGCTGCTCCTGGATCAGAACTACACACACACACACACAGAACAAAAATAATAGCAGCTGCTTTTTAACAAGGGGATGTTTTCTGTCAATAACAAAACAATTACCGGTACCATTCTTTGAAAGAATTTGAAGACATCTGCAAGCTTGGGTCGAATTCTGAAAAGGAATTTATATTAAAAAAAATTACATTTCAGTTTTTTTCTAGCTCAGTTTTCAGCCACTTTAAGTTTGTGAATACCTTTTTTACTGAGGAAGACATGAGAGTCAGAAGAGACTTCAATAAATAATGTCCCCCCATGCCGAGAAGCTTTGGGTGGTGCGCCTCCACAGCAGCAATGTTGCACAGAGCTGTGCAGCTGTAATACTGAACCATTGAATCTGCAGACTGCAGCAGAAGAACCAGAACAGGAATAGCTCCTGCTTGACACACAATTCTTGTTGACCAATCTGGGAATAGAAAAGGGAACATTTTGGATGCTTCCATGTTAAATTGAAGAAAAACACATAAATACATGCAAATTGAAGGTTTGGGAACAACATGCAAAGATTCTGCAGAAAGGATCCAACCTGACTGTGTGAGATGTAACAGAGCCCATGTTGCATTCTGTTGCACCTGGGGATCGTAGGATTTTGCCAAAGCCAAGAGTGGGATGATTCCATCAACTATGATAGTTTCCCTGTTTGTTTCTGCAGGAAAAGAGAAGGTTGTCAAAACGAGATTTGCATTGATTGTCTCAAATCATGATAACACACTTACTGGATAGTTTGTATGCATGCATTGAGGCCTTTTCTCTTGTAATATCAATGAAAACAACTACAATTTATGTTATTTCTTGACAGTAATGGATCATGTTTTGTGAGAGTCCTGGCTCCAAGTAAAAAAGGCTGAAAAAACCCCTGTCTAAGGTCAAACACAGGATAAGCTTTGTGCCGGTTTTCCTGGGCTTCAACACTGCAAATAGAACATCATTAAAACATTTCATCTTAATTGTATTGAATGTTTCTGTCCACATAAAAAAAAGACGTTTTTAAGGATTGTGTTTAATACATCTGGAATTCTGACAGTAAGGAGAGTTTTCTTAAAGCACATTTCCATTTTCTCTTTTCTGATTATCTCCATCCTCTGTTGTCATGCCATCTTCTTACTCTGCCAATTGATATTGCAGAACAAGTTGATACAGAATAATAATTTCTCAGCAAGCAGAATTACAAGGACAGAAAGTTATTTTCATCACAAATAAATGAAAGATAAAGAAATACACAAGCATTGAATAGACTTAATGAAACACTTAATATAAAGCATGATCAAAGTAGAAACATGCAAGCAAGCTATAGGTTATTTCTCTATATCATTGCTGTTTTTTCTTTTTCTGTTTTTAAATGGTGCACTAGTTGCAAACTCCACTTTGTAGACTAGATGTGAGAACCATTAAGTGATCAAATAAAAATAAAGACACAAAGACTGATACTTCATTGTCTGTACAAACCTGAGGTGGCCAACATGGAGACACAGGCACAGGAGTGACACTGAGCAGTGAAATCACCGGACTGGAACATCTCCATGATAGGTACCAGCATCCCCATTTCAACCACTGACACTTTACACACTGAAATCACACTTTCTTGACATTAATCATCATCCTTTTCACAAAAGTTGTAAATACAGGTGTAGGCTTTCTATAGGGTTTTAACTGTTAAACAACTTTTATACAAAGGAGAGGTTAAGGCATTTAAAATGAGAAAAACTCAAATGTACAGCGTGAATCTTTTCTCTTACCATTATTCTTTACTAGGAGATTGACCAAAGAGAGGGAGATAGTCTTCTGCACATCCAGGTCCGTTGACAGTAGTAAGGCCATAACTGGCCCCATGAAGGCCTCTGATAGGGGAGATTTCACTGCAACACGCAATTACAAAATAGCAACAAAAAAAAAGAAAGAATAAAACACAGACAAAGAATAAACTGGTAGTTGTATATGAATAATCTAAAGGTTGTGCACAGTCTAGATTAGCTGTCAGACTCAAACACTAAAATGTTTAATGGTTGGTTTGTAATTCACATCTCCCAAGTTTTATCAACCTCGACCAAGCAAACAGGAATCTGTCAACTGACACATTTATGCAAAATAAAGTGTGATTACACATTTACATACTACAAGGCAAAACTTGTACTTCCCAATGGTTTAAGAAGTGAAAACCGAACAATACATGAACATTAATTTCATGTAAATATCCTGTGTCAGTTAAGATTTGAAAAAAAAAAAAACACTACTATTTGTTCTTCATAATGACAATTAAGCCCACACATCGCTGGATATCGAACAAGGCTCAAATAAAAAAAGACGGTTGAACATTTGCATGATACTGGTCATACCGTTGGAGAGCTTATCCCATAACAAGCAATATGAGAAAGCTGAAGTGCAAACAATGGTCTCATTTTATGTGCCGCTGATATGCAGGAAATCATGAAGCTTTTCAGAGGCAACATAAAAATCTGTTTGGCTTCTTTACTCACCATGATGGCTGAGATGTAAATAATAAATGGCTGCAGTCATTTGTAGGTCAGTGTTTTCGGAGGCTGCAAGTCTGTTCAGTGCTGGTAGACTTTCTAGATTTGGAAGTTGAGTTTCATCATCTAAGAAAAGGAGAAACATTATTCATACAGGTGGTTGATTTGAATGAGAAAATGTTGGTTTGTGGATGATTTCGGAGACCCCTTTTGGACTAAGATTTTATATAAGTGTAATTTTTGTTAATAAAAATAAATTTCTTAACAGTGAAGTGTATTACTCATCGGGTTTCTTCAACATGCTTTTTACATTGTCTGACATGTACCCCACAGCACAGGTTTCATTGCATTAAAAATCTCTATAACAATGTTGATTGTTTTATTGATTTTTGTATATGATGAATAGGCATCAGTTTTAACTGTAGTCGGTTTCATAGCCAGCTTAAAAGTCCTTGCTGGCGCTTTAAGTAGGACTTTGAACATTATTTGTGTAAATTGTAAGTTCCTTTTTATTATTAAATGGGCCTATTTATAATAGTAGTACACAATGTATCTTATTTATGTTGATGCACTTAATCCTGTAGTCTAAATGTGAGTGCTACTAAGTAGATACATAACACAAACAGAAAAAGGCAGATCGACTCTGAACGTGTTTCCTCTTCCAAAGGTATGACACATTATGTTCTTTCCTCAACAAAGACAAAGGACCGGACAGCGTGACAGACTGTTCCTACCATTCAGAAGAGACAGCAACTCTCGTGTCGTCGCCTTCTTCTCAGGTGTGCTCCTGAAGCAGGTGCATTGAGCCAACACTCTGAATATGTCTCTTGTTTTTTGTTCAATTTCTCTGCAAACTCTCCTCAAATGAACAACAAACTCTTTCAGCAGTCGCGAACAATCTCCACAGAAGCCAGAAGCCATGACTACTGTAGAGAGGTGTATAGCCTACGGTACGCACCTGTCTGCTTTCTGCATATAGACACCCCCCACTGAAGTCACGTGACTGTGAGGTAAACAGCACCAGATTGTCCCGATCAATTACGCAAATCATAGCATAAAAAGAATATAAAGGAATATAAATTAAGATTGATCAGATTACTTGGTAAAGTAGGCCTAATCTGAGTTTCATTTTACTGATAGTTGTTGGCATGCATTAAAGCCGTGCATTTTGTGACTGTGTCGTAAGGGGTCCATTAGACACACAACACATCTGTCTTTGTCTCTGTGTCGATCAACTGTGCGTTTTTTCGGTGACACATTGTCTGTGTATTCGGCTTCAAACTACACCGGGGTCACTGTTTAATGAGTGACCGTGTTAACTTTCAGCCGAATGCCCACGGTTGTCATGGTTACGACAAATGTTAAGGAAGAAAAGTGTCTTAACTAATGACCCTTTGCTAAGCTTTTCACTAACTACATATCTGATGTGTATTTTTGACGCAATAGAATTAAAATAATAAACACAAACTTTTTTACGAGGACTTTCTGTCTTCAAATGTTGTAACTATTACAACCACAGGAAATCACCAGTTATCACGGTCATTGACATCCAAACTGAGTCTCTTTTACCAGCAGGTTACACCTTAACCAACTACGGAGATTTTTTTTTTCTCAATACAATACAGAAGACGCAAAGAGTCATTAATACAGAATGACATTTATCAAAACATCAAAAATAGAGCACAACTGAATGGATTTAGCAGCTATTCTAATAACTTAAGACAACACTCTTTCCAACTGTGTGTCACTGTGCACAAAGTAAGTGGCTTCGTAACATTAACAGTCTATGCTACGTACATACGTATGGAGTTACGACTTCGCTTTCCGCAAATCTCATTGGCGAATTTGTTGTTTTTATCAGTACGTCACGGACATGGTGGTTAAGCTCCGCCCCCTGGCTCATACTTGTTGCGGTTGGCTTGGTAACCGTTGCAGCGTTGTTGATAAAGTCGGAGGATATCACTGCAGGGTAGACACGCTCAGTTATGTAGTTGAATGCCGAGTTTTTAATTAAGTGTGTGCTGTTTGTTTAAATGTGATGCCCACGCTGTTTCTCAGTTAAACTCAGTGTCAGTGTACCAATCGTAGTCGGTTATGATGCCCTTTAGCTAACGTTAGCACTTAGCAAGCTAGTTAACCTAGCCGACATTACCTACAGGAGGGGGTTTACTGTGAGTTCTCAAAAAGGTGGCTGTTTCAGACCCTCTTTAGAAGATTTCGCACTCAAAAAACGGGATGCCCTTATGTTCAGACGTTTTGTTAAAAGGGCGAAAAATGCATGAAGCCTTTAGCTTGTTGTTTACCACAGGTCGTTGTAAAATGATCCTACAGATATTTGTGCCGTTTTTATAATCTCTGTATACCTTGGACTGAAAGCCTTCCTATCTGGATTAATCTCATTTTACAATCAGCATGAGATACATCAGGGTGCCTGACAATGCCAGCAGGTGAGTTTCCTGCTGTCCTCTCAGAACACCTCTGAAAGATAAGCCTGTGATTCTTTACTTAGATACAAATAGAAATACTTATGTTGAAAATAACATGTTCAAAGTAGAAGCCTTGTAATTTTACAAAAATCTGATCAATGACATGTACTTTAAGTTCTTTATGAAACAATGCCAAAGACACTTTTTCAGTCTCACATTGTTTTTATTATTTTACATAAATTAAATTAAAGCATTATTTTATAGCCTGTGGTCAAGATGGGCTTTCTATACTATCTTTTGTTGTGTAAAACAATTTAATGTGACAAATCTGTTGAAGTACATTATTAGAACATAATAAACCTTCCCCAAATCGCCACACAATGTTTTGATTGCATACTATTAACTGATCTATATATTACCCCTGAATGTCAACTTTCTCCCACATAATAGAAATGCCTTCCTTTTTTTATTTTAGGTGAAAGTGAAGACCGGGCAAAGACCCGTGAGAGATTTAATGAAGCGTTCAAGAAATACACTGAGTCAGAGAAGGAAAAGGTTAAGAAGAAGAACGCTCCGGAGACTATTGTGGTATGTGTTCTGACATATGAAGCTTGAGCTTTAATTGTGGAAAACATTACTCAAACACATTTGATAACTAAGCGCTGGATTACTTATAATCGATAATGTCAACTCTTTTTACGAGAATTCTGGTTAGAGCATGACACTGGCTGCAGAAAAATCTCGATTTTTGTTTTTTACATTCAACCCATTTTGTGTACTTTTTCTCCTTCCTGCATGATACAATGTAAAGCAAACACCTCAATTAAATAGTGGACATCTTTTAGGGTTTATCATATTATATGTAAAAGTCTCTGAAAGTGAGCTTAGTTGAGATTGTTAGATGAAAGTCCAGTTGCCTTTGGATCAAGCTTGGATTTGCCATGACAAACTACACAGACATTCTGAAGTTCTCTGGGTTTTTTTTTTGTTCCTTCAGCTTGAAAATCTAAAAAGGAACCTCAACCTTGAGAAGCACACAGAAGATGATGAGGCCATTCTCCAGAACACGTACCACCCTGAACAGGGCAGCCCTCGCTACACAAAGAATAAACGCAGAGAGAAGGAAACAGAAGAAAAAGTCAATTTTAACAACAGTAGAAATGAAGAGGAGATTCAAACTTCAAGAAGCAAGAGAAAAAGTAAGAGGGAACTTCCTTCCCTCCCCGTTTCTGAGGATGCTACCAGTTACATCGAGAAGGATGTGGATGTTTCCAAGTCTGAGATCCCTTTAGAGCCGGATGATGGTGGAGGTGGTGTCAAGGAGACAAAGCGAAAAAGTAAGAAGGAGAAAAGCAAAGGAGCTAAAGAGGCCAAGGCAGAGAGTCAGGCGGAGGACACAGAAGATAAGCTGCTGCATGAATACCAGCAGCAGATCGCACAGGAGGAGGAGGAGAGAACTTTAAAGAAGACCAAAAACAAGACCGAGGAAGAGAGAACCTTCTCCCAGAACGTGACGTTAAATAACCATGTAGGCAAGAAAAAAAAGAAAAAGCTGAAATCTGTCATCTCAGAGCAAGACGTAGGGTGTGTATACCTACTTTTTGTATGTCCTTTTTGTAACATTAGTTCACTGGGCTGAAATTAAACATAATACTGATGTAAGATGTGATTTTCTTTGCTCTGGTAGGGATCAAGATGAAGATGCTGAAAAAGAAGCTGAAGTTGAGGATGAAGCAGAGTCCAAGGGGAAGAAGAAAAAGAAGAAGAAAAAACATGGTCACTTCAGCTGTTCGTCTTTTACAGAATTCATGATTAAAATGTACGTTTACGCTGATTTGTGATTTTTTTAATTTTCATTTTCTTTAGTTGCCAAAGAAGAGAGTGAAACTGAGGCAGATATGCCAGAGCGACCCATGTTTGATGACAGCCTTGTGCTGGGAGTACACATCCACAGAACAGATCGCTTAAAAACGGACCTGCTGATCTCGCACCCCATGGTGAAGATCCACGTTGTGGATGAAATCACCGGACAGTATGTGAAGAAAGAAGACTGGTGAGCGTGGACAACAATCTCAGAAACCGAACATTCAGTGTTAAATTCTGCTTTTACAATTTCCAGTTACATTCTTTACTTCCTTCTGTCCTCCGTAGCGTGTCTGTGTTTTAGTTGAACCGAGGCACGCTTCATTTATTTCGAGCGTTGACTTGTTGGCTTGAAATGTATTGGTCGTGTTTTGTTTGTCGTAGCCATCGGCCAGTTTCCTCATTTTATGAGCGAGAGAACGTCGACCACATTCTGCCCATCATGACTCAGCCGTTCGACTTCAAGAAGAACAAAACGGTCATCCCTGAGTGGTGTGAGCAGATCATCTTCAACGAACGCTTCGGACACTTTGTTGAACAAAATGACGACGGCCCCAGAGTCATCCTGTTCTTTGAAGTGAGAGACATTTCATCCAGACGTAATGCAACCAATTACAGCGTATCTGTTGGTAAAATGCTTCATTTTCAATGTGTTATTAAGATACTGGACTTCATAACCATGGAAGAAGCAAGAACCAACGCGGATGTTGACAAACATGAGGGAGGCTTCAGAAAGATCGCATGGGCGTTCCTCAAGGTACCTGCTCATTCAAAGAAAACCCCAAGAGCTTCTTGTTGTTTTTACTTGCTCTTTAACACGTGTGTCCTTTCATTTTTGCACGTGTTGTTTAGATGGTGGGCACGAACGGTGTGCTGAATATTGACAGTAAACTTCGCCTCCAGCTCTTCTGCCCTCCACCCCGCGCAAAGAGGCAACCTAAAACAATCGAGGTGGTCGAGTGGTGGAGGAAATACCCCCGATACAAATATGCCTCCACCCTTTACGTGACGGTGAAGGGCATTAAACTCCCTGAGCATGTAAGCCACTGTCTGCTTTATAGATGTTGTGAATTATTTCTGTGAATAGCTTAATAACGTTTCACATTTCTTCAAACATTTAATATGTCACATACAGTATAAGAAATATCATACTAAAATGTTGCTTTAGAGAATCAGGTATAAAGCGATTCAGTAATGTGTTGCAGCTGATGTGGATTTTTTTTAATTTTTAATTTTATTTATTTTTTTGTTGTTCTGCAGGTGGACCCGAGTATGCGATCCATGATGGCCCTGCAGGAGGAGAGGGGTAGCACCTCCTACATTGAACTGCAGAATGAGGTCACCAAGAGAAGCCTTCCACAGCCTGTAGAGAACAAAACACCAGCCTTAAGATGGAGCAGACTGCCAGGACAGGTCGGTAGGAAGGGAGTCAGGAGGTCTTCTGTGCTGCAGGAATGACTGTGGCTTGTAGCTTAAAAAAAAAAGCACCACAAAATGAACTCCAAAAAAAGAGCAAACTTGGATACTATTGGAAATTAATCTTGATGAACAAATAGATGATGAATAGAAAAAGTAAATAACACAATTTAAAGAGCTTTTCTGTCAGGGGAGACAAAACCTATTGAGCATGTAATTGACTGATTGCAGTTGGAAGGAAAGAGAATAGCAGTAAGTTCAACAACTCCCTGACTGCAACAGAAAATGTACTGGAGAGAACTAGACTGGAAACAGCCACAACACTTTCTACCTTCTTGGTTTGCTGCCTGGGAAAAATTACAGCGATCTCTTCTTTGGGTACATAACACTCTCTGAAAGATCCAGATAATTCTGCACGCACTGTGATGTGGTTGAAAAAAAGGCTTCCCTGCATCAGGACACAAAGGATTTGAGAGAAATCAGCGACAAATAACACATACTGTTCACATTAGACTGTTGGCATCGTTTTTTCAAACAGCCCAGAGAAAAATGTGAACTTTTTTTCCCCGTCACTGCACCATTGTAACTGAGACTTTTCTGTTAAAGGTCTGTCGGATTCCTAACAAGCCCATGCTGTCTTTCCGTGGCGGCCAGATGGGCTGCTTCACGGTGCTCTTCTCTCACGCTGGGACGATACTGGCTGCTGCTTGCGCTGACAGAGATGCTTTCCCTGTCGTAGGTAAGCAACGCCTTGTCAACACCTACTCTAAACTAAACTCCTCAGCAGAAATCGCAAACCTAATTACCTTGCTGAGTCATCCTGAGTCATGCAGGTACATCACAGTTAAACATGCTCTGGTATCATCAATAACCAAGCTACTTGATTTTCTGTGTCAGTGTATGAGATCCCATCGGGGAAAGTTTTGGCTGCCTTCAGTGGCCATCTGAAGATAGTCTACGATCTATGCTGGTCCAGAGATGATCGGATGCTTTTGTCCGCCTCTTCTGATGGAACTGTCAGGTATGTTTCTGGTTTTTACCTTAAATTTTTTTTTATTTTTTATTGAATAAATCAAAAAGGGACTGCTGGTAAATTAACTGCTGTAGTCACAGTTTTTCTGTTCACCTCTAGGGGGAGTAAGTACTCCTCAAAGTGAAAGGCTCCCTTGCAGTGACTCAGCATGTTTTGAGCAACTATCTCGAAATGCATTATTCAACTCTTCTTGCTCTCCTCCATCAGAGAGTGGAACGTGGAGAAGCTCCTGGGAACGGCCCAGAAGGTTCTCCCCCATCCGTCTTTTGTGTACTGTGCTCAGTACCACCCCACAGCCCAGAACCTGGTGGTGACGGGGGGCTTTGACTCTCTGGTGCGGGTGTGGAGGCTTGATGTGGATGATGTGAATGGCCAGTTGCTGCAGGAGTTTGAGGGTCACAACAGTTTCATCAACGCGGTTTGTTTTGACTCGGAAGGTAATTAATGTGATATGGCCAGATTATGTCATTTTAATGTTCAGCACTTTGTATTACATTGTATAAAAAGTGCTATATAAATAAAGCTGATTGATTGTAATGACAAACCGTCCATCGGTGTGCACCTCTCGCAGTGAACTGCATCCCTGCACAAGATAAGAAAGTGATTGTTTTTATAAAGACGGACACGTTTAATTTCTTCAGTTATTTTATTTTTTAGGGGACAGTGTGCAGTGACATTTATCATGTATACAAAGAACAATGAAAAGATGGTTGCATCAGATTTTGAATGTGCTATTTTCCATTTGAAGTCTCGCATTTAAGTGACGCAAGACATACTTCCATGCAGTAAGATTTGGATAGCGGTGTAAATGTACTGCATTGCACACGTGCGAAATAGTGAAAAGTCATTAAACATTTCAGATTTAATATTGACATGAAAATAACTGTCATTCTGGTCTCAAACATAAAACTTGCTTTTAGCTTTCATAAATTGTTGATATTAAAAAGGTAGTTTCAGTGAGTATGTGAGCATGCATGTGTCCATTAAGTAAAACAAAAAAAAATCGAATTGTGTTCCTGTGTTTATAAGGGGCGAGACATGTCTGTCTGTGTTATGTAAATTGAGTGTATAATATACGTTTCCCTTGACGGCTGATGTTGTGTTGTTATGTTTGTTGTAATCAGGAAGGCGAATGTTCTCTGCAGACAACACAGGCCAAATCATTGTGTGGAAAACTTCAGTAAATGACAGCAAGCAGCGACAGCCATGTAATCACTGGGGTGTGGAGAAAGTACGTGAGAAGAAGTCTGTGAATGGTGTACCTACTGTACATGCACATGTTAAAGAGTGTACTGCACGACTAAAGGCTCATGCTTGGGCAGGTATGAAAGACGTTAGTGAGATGTTTTGAAACCGTGCACGCTTTCTCTTCGCAGAAAATTGACGAGCGTGACCTGAAGGGTATCCCTGTCAACAAGCTGCAGCTCCATCCGAACGGGCGGTGTCTGCTCATTCATGCCAAAGACAGTGTCCTCAGGATGATGGACTTGAGAATGTAAAGACGCCGAGACATAACCCGTCTGCTGTTAAAGTGAAAGTGTTTTGTTTTTGTTGTCAGTGTGGCTGCAGATTTGATGGTAACTTAGTGAAAAGGAAGTAAAAACATAACCAGTTTAGTACTTACATTAGTGCCCATGAAAGTTGTTACAGTCACAAAACATTATTAGAACTTTTAGACTTTTAATCTTGAACTTTTAAAACCTTTTCTCGCCCTTTCAGTCTGGTTGTTAAGAAGTACACAGGAGCAACAAACTACAGAGAGAGGATCTGTAGCACTTTTACACCATGTGGGAACTTCATCTTCTCTGGCAGTGAGGATGGGATGGCATACGTCTGGAATAGTGACACAGGTGAAAAGCATGTGGTATTCGTTTCGGTCATATAGAGGTTAAGCAAGGTGTTGTCAAAGCTGTAAACTAGTGTATCATTACAGGTGATCAAGTCGCAGTCTACTCTGAGCTTTGTTACCCAAGCGCTCTCCATGGAGTGTGTTTTCACCCGCACGAAAACATGGTCGCTTTCTGCGCCTTTGGTCAGAGCCAGCCTGTCCACGTGTATCTGTACGATCGCAAAGGTTTGTGGAAAAAACGACCGCTCGCTTTAAACTTCCGTATTTGTCATTACTCTCCTGACCTGTAAATGAGTTGATACAAACACGATACGATGTCATGCTGTTTCTCAGTTTCCCAGATGGAGGTGCACAATTTAAAAGCGGCCTCAGTTGACACCAAAACCATGAGAAACACGCCTGATACACCAGTGTTACAGGACATGACCACTTCTTCAGCCATGGATCAGTTTGCCCACACAGCAAGGCTTGCATTTAAAATGCAATGTATTAAGGAGACACTGGACTCAGTTCTTGTAAATAACATTCTCTTTGAATTTGACACAACACATAAGACAGATGGACATTTAAAATGGAATATTAACAAAACCCTTTTCCCGCATTTTAGGAACCAAATCAGAGGTCTTTGACTCCTGGATTCTTATACGAACAAGGTAACTTTCAGTTTGTCTTTTAAAAGTAAACTGTTGATTTGAATGAAATACTTTTTTTTATCACCACGGTTTAACTTTCTATTTTTGTCTTCTGTCTGAAGGCAAAATGGGAATTACAAATACAGGAAGGAGCTTGACATCAGATTCTGGCACTGTGAGTTTTTGGTCAGGGTTCCTTAAAGACACTTTTATGAAGCCAGTGTTTTTCAGGCTCATAGCTTGTGATTAACCTTCAGAGGAAGGAAATTATATATATATTTTTTAAGATAAATTTGCATTTCCTCTGGGTCTCTTTTTATCCACATTATCCAGCTGGCTGCTATTTTCTAATGTGTTAAATCTCAGTAGAAAAATCACAATTAACCACTGGCCAGAAAAATTGCATAATGAGGCCTCGGAGGGTCTACATGAAGTAGAGAACGAGCTATTCATTTACAGTTATTTGAACTGGGTGAAAAAAAAAAATCTTTTTTCTCCACAGACGGGATTAAATGCTTCATTACCACCTCCGTCTTTCTTGTCCCCGCACTCCAAGCTGCAGCTGTCTGGATCTCTAGCTGAGCAGCTGATCCCCCAGGCGGCTCTGAGTACCCAAAATCGTGAGTGGCTTGTACTGTTCATAACGCTCTTATGTGTCTTAAACGAATGAATGGTTTTAACGCTGCTCTTTGATATGCTCGGACAAATCTTATAAAGCAAGATTAAAGCTGCGTGATTTACATTAAGGGGAGGCCTTAAGAGTTTTTCCTCTTGTCATATCAGGTGGTTTTAGTCCAATTGGTCAGCGTCTCAGAGGATCCTTTAGGCTCCAGGTAAGACACAGATTAGTCAATTGCTGCTGGGGGTCTGCCACATAGTAAACATGATGATGAAAATGATGCTTGTTCTTCTTTAGGGCCTTCCTGACCACTTTCCTTCAGGCAGCCAAGTGGAGACAGATTCAGCTCCTGTTCAACAAGTAGTAAGTGTACGCTGTAGCTGAACGCTCGGTCACTAGGAGCCGCCCCATCTCATGTTGAATCCATCTCTCCTAGGTCGTCGCGCTCTATGACTACAGAGCTAATCGGTCGGATGAACTCACCATACGCCGCGGTGATGTCATCCATGTGCTCTACAAAGACAATGACAACTGGTGGTTTGGGCGTCTGGTCAATGGGCAGCAGGGATATTTTCTTGCTTCTTATGTAGCAGACCAAAGTGAGTGTTTTACATTTTGGTTTATATAATAGAAACATCTGACCAAGTAATCTGATTGGACAGGAGGAATCCCAAGGGTGCTTATATATAGTACACAGCAGCCGGGCGTTCTGAGTGCAGCTAATTCACATTACAGCTGAACGTCTTAGTCTGGGCCAAACAAGTTCAGAATCACAGATCACTGATGAAACTGTCTACAGAGCCCTCAGTTCTCTGACTGCATGATAAATAGAAACATTCAAATGCATGTTCCTGAAACAAAGAGGCTGATTCCCTGTAACGTTTCAGTACACACAAAGTATCAAGAATGAAGGAAAATGTTCATGTGTTGGTGCCAACAATCCAGTAACAGTCGAGTTGATACATGATTCTGAGTTGTTTTACATTGTAGGAGATATCAGTGAAGAGGTGACTCATTCCGTAGAGTCACACCCAGGCCTGTCTGAAGGGACAGTGGAGAGGTCAACACCAACCAGGGTAAGAATGCACTCTTACAGTGGTAACACGAACAGGCAGGTGAAACACGGTGTGGCTGTGATGGGTGTATTCATTTCTGGTACTCCATATCTAGGTTTCCTTTGGCTTTGGTCTGTTCAGCCCCTGTTCATGTTTAGAATACAGATACTTCAAACACTCACTGCAGTCTTCAAAGGTCGCTTTAAAAAGTAGTTTTTAGCCCTGACTTTTCCTGTGGTGAGATTAATTTTTGTAACTTTGGCTGAAATGTCTCAACAACTTTAAGTTTAAAGAACTTTTTAAAGTACATTTCTTTGGAGGGATTTACTTTCCTGATTTTGTTTATCATTCCAGTATTTATGTTCATGACCAAAGACCTGCAAAACCTTTGATATTTAAACTTCATTTGGCTTATTTTAGCATGCTAAGGTGGAATAAATGCTTCACGTTTGATGGACTTATCTTCAGTGTGCTATGTTTTTTTTTTTTTTTAGTTTTGAACTTGTTGGTATGCTGAGTTAGCAGCAAGTATAAGCACTGCTGTTCCCTAAGTACAGTCTTACAGAGCATTTTTTCAATCCCATTACTTTTACCCAAAATCTGCAAATACTTTTAGGATTTGCATGTCATGTGCCTCCTTATGACTGCCTGAGCTACAGTGAGATTCTGCTGCTGAAACAATTCTCATGACATTCAAAGGAGCCGTACAGTAAAACATGTTTCTGTAATATTCTAAACATATTGTGACTAAAGTAAAGTACAGAGCTGTGCTGGAGGCAGATAACATAAGTATAGATTAACTATGAGTACAAGCCACTGTCAGCCTGAAGTGAGTGAGTGAATGTATTATCTTTTTAAAAGGCTTCTTGGTGTGGTGTTGAGGTACTTCTACAGAACTATATCTTCTTCTGTCATCCTGTTTTCCTACTTCTATTCTCCTTCCTTGCTTTTCAAGGTATCTGCTGCAATTACTTCTTCTGGTGAACTTAGATTTCTTTCTGAGCCGACACTATCAGACACCGAGCCTGAGCTGGCCGATGCCAGGTAAGTGTTGTTTTTTTTTTTTTTGCTTTGACAGGGTCACGATGCCTGCATGAAGCTCAAAGTCTCTTTTTTTTCTTTAATGACTCTAGGACATGATGTGTTATATTGTGGTTAAGTAATAATGAATCTTTTTTTTCTGGGCTTTGCTGCATCCATAGAACTAGAAGGAAAAAGAAGGTAAAAAAGCCAGGAGTTCCCCCAGCTTTATCCCAAACCACGTTTTCCGATGCAGATGCTTCAGAATTGACAAGCACCCGGAGGAGAGGCAGACTGACTGACAGACCTCTCCCAAAGAGACTGACAGGTCGGACTAATGGTGCCTTTGAGTCTGACACATAAAGTCAATGACACGTGATTGTTTTACCACGACTGCTTTCTTTTTTCATTTAAAATATATTTTTTATGGCAATAAATTGTACATGTCTATTGAATCTTTCTTGTCCTTTTATATACTCACACAGCCCATGTATTTATATCATGTAATTTGCCATGTATGGATTGAACGATACATAAAAATCTGTTTGTTTTACTTATCTATTGTTGTTTTCATTAATGTCTTTATTTTAACACATGATAACGTTTTTACAGTGTCTATTATATCAAGTTGTTTGTTCCTAGCCTGTATGAGATTACGTTTGTATAGTTATTTTTTTAGCAAATAAAAAATACAAATAAGTATTCTAATGCTTTGTTGAATTATTTTTCTAAATTATCTATGTTAAGTCACATTTTTAACATCAGGTATTTAAGTATTTCTATTCCTATTGTGATCATGTGTGCATAGGTTTTCTGAAATGCATCTGCAAAACAATGCAAATAGTCTGGGAATTAATATTCATTTGCTTATTTTAATTTAGTCTAAATGTGTGCGGTGAAGTCGAAGATTCAATCAACAGACGACCGCTTAAAGCGCCAAGAAGAATCTACGGTGGCCATGAAACTCACCAAAACTGTGACGGCTCGCTCCGAAGCTGCTGTTATAGTTCTACGTTCCAGGTGGTGAAGAGACCCTGCTGTTCATTCAGGTGACCGAAGCGGGGGTTTTTGATAAATATGCCAAGTGTAAACTTAACTAAAGTATATAGAATGTGTTGCCAATATTTAAACCACATCTCAAATAGGATTTTCATTTTAGATTTCTCATCAAGACGATACATTATTTCATAGTCACCTACTTGACATTAGGACTTATTTAAGAATACGTTTAAGGTTTTGTGTGTACAAATGGGTCTACTCTTAAAATGTAGTTTTTAATATAAGAAAATAAGCCTGTTAATAAATAAGCTTATTTCTCTCATGTTGAATGTGGTAAGCATAGCAGGCGTCACATCAACATGAAATCCTAGTCATGTGATTTGAAAAACTAAGATTATTAAAAGAACAAAAGGCACATTAAGTTTATCATCTGTACTGGAATGTACTGTGAACTACAGTGGTTGTTATATTCACCCCTCTTACATTCAGCAATTTGTAAAGTAAGTACCAACTCAAAACCGGTAATACACTGCTTTTTATAGTTTAAGTCAGAACCCTCTACAAACACAGCTTTTAAACATTTCATAAATACATAACAATACTGTTACGTTAAAATATGTTTCCATCGATGCAAGTAGAAAATATTACAATATCTGCAACAACAAATATGTATAATTTAAAATGTTAAAAAGCAATTAATGATATAAAAACTTTATAAAACATTAAGATCTTGTTTTGTTCAGTATAGCACACTTCCACATGTGGCTGAGGGCTTCATTCGATCAGGAGAGGAGTACTTTCGTCTCTATGTTGACAGTCTTCCAGGATGCTTAAATGCACACAAAAGTCATTGTTACACCCAGTGTGGTTTTTGAAAACGTTAAATTAAATAAGCCTCAATAGATTTCTACTTAGTAAACATTAAATACAGATATGAGACCTCTTAAATATAAAGACATAAAGTTAATTTAAGGTTGAGTGTTACCTTTCTTGTTGTGGGGGTTTACAGATATAATGCACAGCCAGGAGGAAGGCCTGAGGACAGAGATTTCATTGAGTCACGTGTAATGGTTAAGAACTGCAATCACACGCTTGTGTCTTTATCAGTCCTAATGTTGGTTTTACATCTAAATGCAATTTCCACGCTGGTAAACGCATATAAAGATGACGCTACTCTTACAACACTCAGAAGTTGAGTTACTGTGGAAATGCAATTTCCCAGCGTGGAAATTGCATTTCCACAGTCATGCCAAGTAAAGTCCTTTACTGTCTCTGCTACACTGTCAACATTTGAAAGGCCTGAAATACTAAACTATGACCATAGTCTCTAACAAATAGGATACTTACAGCCAAAAACGCCAAGCCTCCTTGGACTGCAGCTGCCCATTCAAAGCACAGATATTGTGTGATAAGTCCACCAACGACTGGGCCATAAAACATCCTTTGACAAAAACAAATGAGTACTTTAAAAACAAATAATTACAAATAAAACTGAAGTCATAAAAGCAAAGTGGGTTTTTTACTTTGTAATTTCATTTGTCTTTTTATTCTGTTTTATTTAAATGGTCTAGTGGATAATACATTTCTTGGAACTCATTGGCTATCATTTCATGAAAATAGTGCCTCAGGGAGCAGCTAGTTTTTAGGCCTTCTGTTTGAGCCATCTGCTATTTAAGCCATTAGAATTTTTCTGGGCAAACATTTCCCTTATACGTGTACTCGTCATTATTGATGGTCCAACTAGCAAACCACGACAAGACCTGACAGTTGAGTTGGAGCTTAAATAAGACTTTTCAGTCCTCTTAGAACAGACTGTTCTTTTTGTGCATGCAATCAGAACCCACAGAATCAAGAAATGTTCAGGTAGGATTTTTTATCGTATCATGACCTACATGTCTCTGCATGACACTACAACAACAGCATACCAGAATTAGAAGTTGAGATACCAGTAAAGGACAGTAGGACTTACCCCAAAGACCAAACCGCTCCAAACAGCCCTGACACCATTCCAAGAGTGCTTAGTCCCTCATCAAATCCATGATTACTACAGAGTACAGAATAAATGAGTGTGGAGTATTTGTTTCACGTACTATACATTTATTTTGAAGCAACCACAGGTCATGAAGGAACAGCAACATGTGAAGCCACTCACTAAGCATGTGCGATGATCTCAGGAAACGTTGGGATTGCAGTCATGCCCAGAGAAAACCCAATTATCCCAAGCATGAGGATCATCAACCACAGCTTACTAAACATACATACACAGAAAAACACACACACACACAAACATGCACAAGTTAATACAGTTAAGTAAGCAGTAAGCAGTAGGAATTCATTCTGTAAATCTTAACCCCAGAGCAAACGCACTGAGTGAGGTTAAAACTTTTAATCCTACTTTTTGTGTAAATCAGAAATGATGCCTAAATAATATTAAAAAAACGTCTAATCCAAACCTTAATTGTCCCACCTTGACAACTACAGTTAATTTATTTACTTGCCTTAACAATGGAGTGGATGCCAAAGTAAGCAACTAATTATTCTAGTACTGAATCCTTTTTATCACTATGTGGTCTCGCTCTGCTCTCTGTTTCATAACTATTTACTCATTTTTTGAAATTGATTTGAGGAACCTTATAATAAGAAAAATGTGTTAAAATTTAGACAAACTAGTTTTAAACCAAGGTATGATCACTATTTTACAAACAAACAAACTAAAAGTCTATCAGATCAGTCAAGCAAAGCTTTGTCGAACACATCCTAACTGACTGGTATTAGTTATTGTTTTATAAATAAGATGAACATAAAACGGTCACTAGTTGGTTCTCAGTCTTCCCATCTTTTTTTTTTTGCATTTTTTTTTTAATGTTGCTATTTCGATGACCCATGTTACGCAGATTTGGAAAGGCGCTAGAGAAATAAAGTTTCTTATAATTATTCAATAAGTTGCGAGTTGTGTAAAAGTTTACGTTACAAAGTGTTTGTGTATCAGTGTTGAAGTACACAGAACACATAATTAAACATGCTATGTTAGAGGTCTTAGAGGTCTCGCATCTTTAAAAAGTAAACATCTAGCATTAACGCTTTTTAATTTTCCAGCATGTTTAGGTAACATATGTTGATAGTTATCTTGCTTTTCTGTTCTTAATCATAGATTGTATAAACAATGGACGTCATCTCAGTGACGTCGCCCATTGATTTCTAAAATGGACTTTTGAGGCTTGTAAAAGGCAGTCAACATATTGGAAATGCTGTGTCAAACTAACTATCGGTTAACCTACATGTAGTAAATGGCAAAGAGCACAAGTTGAGGCGGATCTTTAGCCTCCTGACAAACAGCCACAATGCACCCACCCCCCCGTAAGTTCAGCCACGCCCCTTATTATGAATAACTCAAAATGGACAAGTTACAAAAAAACAACAACTGCCCCTGAACAGTGTGTGCCAATAAAGAAATGGGATTTTTTCTTTTTATGCCTCTCGCTCAACATCAGTGTCAAATTGATGGGCTAACAGGCTGCTCTTCTCATCAAACTCTCTGTAAGAAAAAAACAGTCCTTTGTGCTAAATGTCTGGCCTGATCAAATACGTCTTCTGTACTTTCCATACTCACCTTTCGATGTGAAGTAGAGGAAGAGGACCGAGCAGACAGAAGCCGGTTGCTGTGGCGACACCTCCGATTACCATGAACCAACTTCTGGTGGCCTGAAAAAACAGCAACAAGAAAGCAGGTTTAAGCTTGTAAAGACAAAACATAAATAATAAACGTAATATCCACTTGTGTTTGAATACTCACGGGATATTTATCTGTAAAATATCCCAACAGTGGAGAAGCCAGACAGTATGGTAAAGACAAACCAAGCATGATGAGTCCCACGTATCCAGGGGAGAGACCGAACTAACAAATAAGATAAGAAAGACATTGTCTTCAAATTTGCAGGCTGAAACTTTTTCCGACAGTAAGTTTTATCAGAAGAAAGAAATATACCTCCTCCATAGCAAACAGGGACAATGTTGCATCCAAGAAGCCCAAGCCTGCGCTCAGAGTGAAGATCATGTAACAGATCAGGACTATTTTCGCATGGGAAAGGAGCCGAAAGAACGAATCCTGCGAGGGATCGGCTTCTGCAAGAATCAAAACAGCTCACACTTACAATGGAACTGAAAACAGATAGTAAGACTACAAATGGGCAAACAGTATGAAGCTAATGTTGGTACCAATGGTTGGCAGCACGTAAATGTTGAAAGGGACCATGATGAATAGGAAACATCCAAGAAGCATAAAAGGGACTTCGTATCCAAATGACTGGTAGAACCACCCTCCAACCGGTGGTCCCAGAATAAGACCGAGTCCTGTGAACATCTCCAGACTACCCTAAAAAGAGAATATTTCAACACATTAACATTCACAGAAATAGTGCAGGATAAACACAAGTTTTTTTAATGCTTTAGTACTTTTGCTTCTCACAGTTTTTCAAAAGCTATTTATTATTTCTGCTGCTGGGAGAAATGGGAGATACAACACAACTCAACCTATACTGCTTTCTTGTTCTTCTCGTGATTCTAAATAACAAGACAGTCACACCAGCGTTGTCTACACTCACCAAAACAGTCGCCACATTGTTCGGGAATATTTTTGCTGTCATGGCAAAAGTGGAGGTCATTGCCGCAGCAAAGCCCACTGCATCGATGGACCTCACTACAAAGCACAGCGTTATGAAAGCAGTCCCTGCAGGAACCCTGTCGAGCAATCTGTAAGAAAAGAAATTAATCCATTTATCTCAAACAGGAATTCAAGTGGAAAGACTGAAACAAAATCAGAGGGACTCAGTGTGCAGTTAGTTTGCTCTTAAGCTGTCTGGCTGAAGACAATTCAATTAAAGTCAATTACAAAGTTGAAGTTACCCCCCCCCCATAAGACCTTCATTGTCAGCATCCAACTTTCCCACCCTACAGTATCTGTTGCCTCTCAGCAGTGTAGAAAGATAACTTTAATTTAACAAACCAAATGAATGTCTGCCCATTTACTATGTTCAAGAATCGCTAAAGTTAGCTTTCAGCCGGCTACTGGCCAACTTTCCTGTAAGCTGTAAGTTCCCAAAGTAAGGGGTCAGGACCCCCGGGTGGTCACAAGCCTCCGAGATGGGAGTCACAAGATGCCCTCTAAAATGAACAAAAATCTAAATCATTTTAAGTTGTATATTTTACCCACTGTGCATTCATTTGTGAAATGAAAATGAAATAAATGCACAAGACAGCAACAATGTGTGTCATCTGCTCTTAACACAAAGAGATGAACTCCCCCATATGTCTATTCAGTTTGTATATCTTCTCACTGCTAAAGTCTCTACATGGAAATTTACAATAAATAAAAACATGTTTTTTAGGCTATTTTATTCTGTGTTGGCACTATTTGAATATGCATATTAATGTGTGTGTGTGTGTGTGTGTGTGTGTGTGTGTGTGTGTGTGTGTGTGTGTGTGTGTGTGTGTGTGTGTGTGTGTGTGTGTGTGTGTGTGTGTGTGTGTGCGTGCGTGTGTGTGCGCGTGTGTGTGTGGCTGCAATATATGCTTTAAACACCTCCAGGGTCAGGTGGAAACCTCTCCTTTGGGGGTTGAGAACGAAGAAGTTTGGGAACCCCTGAGCTGGGAGTGACTGAAGGCTAACATTACCATGTGGCAGTGTCAGATAATATAATAAAAAATGACTATTTCTGGATTACGCCATATGAACTAGGTACTTACAAACATTATGAGATCTAAAAGTGTGTGTTGGGAGGTAGTTTAGTAATGTTGGTTGGACTTTGAAAATTGGCCTAATACAGTATAAATGTTATTTTCAGTAACATAAATGGTGGTTAGTGGTGAAATGGTAGTCTAAGTCTAAAAAAATGTCAGGTAGATTTTTATCATTTACAACCTAGAACACTAAGAACTAAGAGTTAATCACTTCATGACACCGCTCTGTGCTAATATCATGATAACTTACTTGGCATACAGGTCAAACACTTACCCAAAGAGGATGGTGCAGAACGATGACACAAACAGCCCCGTAACAAGCATGAACTTTGCACCAATTCGGACAATCTGATAAAACAGCAAAGAGAGATTCATTGAATGCACATCTGGCCAGCATGTCCCACTGACCATATCATGATAAGACGAAAAATAGCGCAACATACTTACATATTTTCCCAGTATCAATGATCCAATTAAATTGCTAACAGCATAGCAGCCAAATATAAGACCAACAATTGTCTGGCTGGCTCCCTTCTTTACTGCCTGTAAGCAAATAGTCATGCAATACATTTATTATTTTACAAAAGAGCTATATAAATGATATTTAATGAAAACACAAATGGTCTATAAAAGGGACAAAAACAAATGAGGTTATCGCTCATAAAAGTGAATGCAACTAGTTCTTTGAAATAATGCCTTATTGATCTGGTCTTATTTATCATTATTTATTACTCCCTGTCCCAAACTTTAGCTTCGTAGTTACTTCACATGACGCTAGCTGACCTTAGCTGAGACCTTTTGACCAATGAGAATAACAAAGCAAGTCACTCACTGACTTGGGGCTTTCTGATGTCAAGCACATGATGGCTCATACATTTCACTGAGAAAACCGGACTATTTACTTGTTAAAGGGGAATTAAGGAACTTTAAGACATCACAATTAAAACGGGTACGGCAGTCCAAATTCAAAGCTGTATTCCCCACCCCCCTCATCTCTAGTGTCACCCAGGTTGCCATGTCACAGACACTGAAGCTTCAGTGTTTAGCCACCTCTGCATTGGTTTGTAAATCTTTCTGTGTTTTAACCTCTCTCCATCTTTCAAAAGCATCTCCAATATTTATCAGAGTTTTCCCACGTTTCTGGCCATGGAGCTTATCAGTAAAATGCAGAGGCAAACTGAGTGTCCAAAATAGGGTGACTTCAAACCGCCTACCTTCTCTGGTAAAAACAAAAATACAGACCATTCAGGGCCTGAATCTTAACTTAGGAAGACATGCTGGCTGCTACATTGTTGTGAGAGAAGCCAGCACCTCAACAAGGCATTCCTTCATGTCTGATGATAAAGTAAGGTCATGGTATGATTTAGAACAGTAGATACCTTACATAATGCTCCTTTAAAACAAAGGATTGATTTCTCTGTGATTGATACTTTTTACAACACTGACATTATTTCCTACTTTCACTGTCTTCTCATAACCATAACATCAAGAAAACCCTTTTATTAGCTAGCTTCAGCTACACGCACCTTAAGTCAATTAGGTAATAATATGTCGGACACACCAATCTACTGTACTTATATAGTGCATTTCTGGTATCATTGGATTACTGGACACCAATGTTTGAGCAGTGGAGTTTCACCATAGTGATAGCAGTTTTAAGCTGTTGTTTCATGTCGGACATTTTGGGTCTGTCTTTATGAATTAACATCAAAACAACAACAACAAACCCAGTAAGTTTAATCATTGCATGCCAGTCGTTCGACTGCACACGAGTCTATTTGTTAGCAGCTTGCTCAGAAGCCTGAACATTTCTGCTGACCATATCTTTCAAATCTGCTGTAGCTCGTGTTATCTCTTCTACTGTGTCCCTACTGTTTGATGTAACACACCCTTTCTGTCATCTGTATTTGACTGCAGCCTTAAGTAATGAACTAAACTTGTCTGGCATAAAACTGACCAAAAAAATCATATTAAACAGCAATCGTATAGAAAATTTTGAACTGATTGAACCTATTATAGTTGATTTACCTTTGCTTTTGGGCAGTTCTGGAGATTACACATTCTGTAGGGTGCACTGAAGCCTAATGTGATCCTATTAAACCTCACTTATAGAATCCAAACTCATAAGCCATTTACAATTTCGACTTCTGAAATGCCTGTTTGAGGGGGAAAAAATCCCCTTGACTTATTGGACCATATGACTTCCTGGAAAAGGCAGCAGAAATACATGACCAAAAAATATTGATGAATAGAATGTATTCAGGGATTAGTAGTTGTTGCCAGTGCAGTTTTGTAAAAATAAATAAACTTCAGCTTCTAACAGTTTCACACACTGGCAATGCAAACATGTAATTATTACCCTGTGTAATATCTGTGAAGAATGAGTTAATGAATTATTTTTATTTGAAGCCAGTATAACACACTTGCAGAGGAGCAATGTTTCCAAGGTCTTTTTTCCACTGTAGTCCTTTTGTCTAATAGTAAAACATTACTTCAAAAATGGCATTAAATGACAAAACCTAAATGCTAAAACCTGTTTGCAGCAGCACAATATAAGAATATTGGCGTGTCAAAGTGTAAGCTGTCTCCTAAATTTAACAGCAATATCTATTCTTACTTTCAAACATATCATGTGCTTCTTGAAAATGTAGCAAAGACTTTGAGTGTGTTTGATTAAGCATGGAAGTTTCTTTTAATCCCTTGTGAATTCAACCACCTATTAAAAAGAGAAATAAATCCTCCTTTAAAGCTCTATGGCGCAGCTTTTATAAAGCCAGAAGTTAAAATGAAATCGTTTTTTTAATTTGTTTAAAGCTCCACTGAATGGTCTCCAAACTTCTTAATTCCAGTACCTTGAAAGGTGATTTTTAATCTGAGATGTGGTTTTCTTTGAGCTTACCTCATTGGGAAAAAATGGTCCCAATATCGAGTAGCAGATCATTGAACTAAAGTTGACAGATGCCATTGATAATAAGGTGAGGATCTGCTGTTTTGTCATCCTCGGTGGAGGATCTGTTGATTCAATTGAGGCGACGTTATCTGGGATAAACAAAACAGGGCATGAATTAAAAGTTAAGGAAGCGAGTAGGAATACAATTTAAATGTTATAAAAGTTATATTGAAATGAGGGCATTTAAGTTCAGACTGGAATACAAATGACTTTTAAGGCAGTTTACAATGTGTATTTGATTAGAAGTCAATGTATAACTGGTTGTAATCAGACACTTATCACACATTTACAAAAGTTACCAACCTGTCGACTGTTCAAAGTGTGTGTCCATGTTTAAATTTCGTTTCTTGTTTTTTTTTCAGCTCGAAATTGCAGACGGTGACATAACGACAAGGAGAGGAGGAATCCTGAAAATCTGCAGAGTTCAACAGTTCCTTGGCAGGCGGTTCAGCGACTACACACCAGTCTTCATGCAGCGCTGTACTCAGAGTGAGCGTGTCCTCATGACGTTCAGTGACATGTGACAGATGTTACAGAGAGTGCAACTTCCCCTACTGCCTTCAAAATAAAAGCCCACGTTACATTAAGCGGGGCTTTCCCTTCATCTTATTGTTATTGCAAAATGCATTATGCGTTTTAAAACGTACAAAACTTTTTTTCTTTGTGTTTTTTCTAATAAGCTCCACTTTGGGAAGCCTATTCAATATGCTTGTGACACAATGAAGTTACCATAGCCTAAAAAAATATTCATTGTTCATAATCTAATGGAAACACTTGACCAAAGACATTGTTTTTTAAAGTTGCTGTTTCTATATCGGCATGTTTTACACCAGCTTAAATATAAAATACATGTTTTAAGCGTTGCTGTCTTTTCCCTTTGTTACAACATCTGGTCAGCCTTTTGATACAAAGTAAATTAAAACATTTAAATACAAATAACAATAAAACAATAAATTATCCCACTTTTTTGCATTCATCATGTAAAATCATTTGCAGTTGTCTCTGAAGCCTTTACAGAATTTGACCCTGACTGTGGCTCTAAGAGCGACTTTCTTTAGTGAAAGCTCATGTTGCACCTTTAAAAAGCAGAAGAACATGGTTACAGATCACAGCTTTTAACAACATTAGTCTGCTCTATTCCCACCTTTCTCTCATCCTTAATTTCATCCTCTTGTTAAATAATAATAAAAAAAAGTTTGGCAATGGGGTCAACAATAACCAAAAGTGGTTGAATAAGGAATCATTTACAAAGTATAAAGTAATATGAATGCACAGATTTCAGAGATTGTTTTTCCACAGATACTTTTTTTCATGACATATAAATAAATACTCCTATTATTATTACAAGATAGATAGATAGATAGAGAGAGAGAGAGAGAGAGAGAGAGAGAGAGAGAGAGAGAGAGAGAGCTTGAAATAAGACATAACAACAAAACAGTTGGAATTATCTTTTTATTACATATTGCACTCCCGCCAGCCTATAGGTCCAATATAAACCTATGGTCATAACACACGTTTCCTTCGTAAAATAAGAGAGAAAAAGAAAATCAAGCATCAAGACCATCGATTGATTAAGCAGTATTAATGATAGCTGACACCAATTTGCTGGGGTCTTTTAACTGCATTAAATGAAAGTCCTTAAATAAAAATCCCAGCACTTCATTTCCTGTAGTCTCCCAAAATACTGTTTGATATACTTTCCATTTCCACATTTTTTCTTTATACATTAGCACCAAATCTGAAAGACCTCATTCCTACTATCCCTTTATGATTTTTCTGTGTTCAATACCTTTGCAAGTTTTTTTCCCCTTTCTTTTTTTTTTAACATCAAAAAACTCTTGGTACAATGTTAAAGCAAGGGTGAAGTACAAAACTACTGAAATTCGCAACACATAAGCACATTTTTCTAAGCATATAGTAATGTAAATGTATTTTCTAAGAACACAGTGCAAGCAGCTTTGTATTTTGTTTTGCAAGTTCAACATCAGTTCTATGTAGGTAGCATTATTGCACACAAGCTTTATCTATCGAAAGCAGCACTGATTTCCAACAAGGCAAACTACTGATGTAGTAGCATCTTAAACACCCAAACATAACAACACAGAGCCAACTGAGTTTGAGATTCACTAAATGGATTTTAGTGTTAATGCTAAATTTTAGACCACTTTCTATCAACTTCCCCACATACTTTATTTTAGCCAGATGCATTTGGCTATTCAGTTCTATTTGGCACACATACATTTGCTGTTAGGCCTAATAATTACTGACCGTCGTAGAAGGGAGTTTGGGGAATAAAAGAAAAACTAAGTAACTAAGTCTGACTGAATTATGATTCGCAGTACTGTGGCCAAACATATATGATATACAATGATCAATGCACCACTTCATAGAAGTGTCATGAATAGAAAATATACAAACTATGATAAGCTGCACTGAACCGTTGATGTTGCAGTCACAGAATTAATATATTCTTCTATTGCATGTTTGGTCATTAGAACACAAAGTAGGTTGCATATGCAAATCATAACAGACTAAAATCTGATGGCTGTCTTAAGAAAATGTTGTACAATTGATGTTGAACAACAACGATCTAACAAAAAGTATTGAGAAAATATTGGTATAGATACCACAACTTTATTATTTTTGCTTTTAATAACTTATAATGGAATCAAATTGTGCAGTATCAGAGACAGTGTGGCTTCATGAAAGCCTCCATACCTCACAATGTAGGTTTCCATACATCACAAATATAAATTACGTTTTTTTAAATACTGAATTAGTCATCATTTCAAGAAAGGGGAGATGTCTTTGGCACCAGATGTGGTATTAACCTTCAGACAGCTTTTCAATACAATTCCAATATTTACTTAGTCTAACTTTTGTTCAGGCTGACTCTTTTTCTACCTCACTAAATAACATTCTAACACTAATAAAAATGAGCTAAATACATTCATTATATTAACTTGAAATGATGGACTGGTACAGTATAGCCTCCTAGACCACTGTCCAAGACCGCCTTTTTCTTCAACACACTGATTGTAAATGGTCTGCATTTGCAACACCATCTTGTATATTTATCTCTTTAAAAAAGAACCACCAGGACACTGACATAGCCCCATCTATCGCCTGACACACTGGGGTGTAATACCACTGTGGACCCTTGCAGTCAAGACCATTGTGGTTTCCTTTTTATACGTCTACAACAACACAAAATGACCTTTTCATTTCAGCCTTTGAGTCACATTGGCCAGGGCAACAGCAAACGCTTGCACTGCTGAGAAAGGATATTGGAAATCCAAGATATAGGCATTCCCATCTATTCGCCCAAACTGCATCACCTAAAACAGACCAAAAAAAGAACATTTTAGAAAGGATGCTTATTTTTTTGTTTTTAATGCCAACAACGTGTGAAAAAATGCAGACTGCACTCTTCAAGAGCCCACGATGAGACTGTCTTGTCTGACCAACATAAAAGATATTTAGAATAAATGTAAATTAGGAGAAACACACCAAATCTCAAAAAGCTGAAACTAATGGATATTGTGCATTTTTGCTTGAAACATTTTCTTTATCAATTTAAATTATTAATTTTTTATAGATTTTTTTCACATTACCTGTCTACCATCCAGCTCAATTTGAAAATTCTTTGCTGACTCCTGTGTCACTCGTCCTCCAAAATCCAGCTGGTAGACCTGTGTGGCTTCGTTCCACAGTGGTTGTTTGTTGGCCATCACATAGACAAACCCTTGGCTTCCCAAACTACGGTCCTCTCTTTCATTTGCCTTGCGGCACTTTATCTCCTCCAGCTCGTTTGCCATGCGCATACTACGCTTGTTCTTCCAGCTCTTCTTACTACTCTGGTTCTGGTTCATGAGCTCGTCACCACTAATAAACAACTCTGGTTCACTCTCTGAGCTATCTTGGAACTCATTTGTGGTCCTGCTCATCTTCTTGGTTTTATTGAGCTGCTCTCTCTGGCCCTTTGGCTTCTTCTTCTCTCTGCTGCCAAGCCTCGGGCTGGAAATGAGGGTGTTGAAGTCAGAGAGTGCACGGCCTTCCTTTCTGGATTTGCCCTCAGAGACATTGGGCATGTTGGCCTCCTCGGCTCGGCTGTCGAGTCTTTTGCGGCTCTTCTTGTTGAAGCGCTCTGATTCCTGCTGCACGGGGCTGTCGTTCAGGGATGATGGTTCTGGAAAGTTGTTGGCGGACTCTGCTAGATCGTCTGTGGCACTTTTGGAGGGTGGTAGCTCAGTAGGCGGAGGAGGAGGGGGGAGAGGGGGTGGCGGTGGTGGTGCAGTAGGAGGTGGAGGAGAGATAATCGGCTTCTCGAGAATCTGATGGGTTTTTGTGGGGAGGGGAGGTGCTGGGGGGTCTTGCATGGGAGGCGGGCAGGGATAGGGGTTCCAGGGATGAAGGTTGACAGGGTGTAGCTGAAGTCCCGCACATGAGCTTGCTCCTGGATACATCGGAGGGAGAGGGCAGCAGGCTAGGTTAGCCAGATTTGAAGGATATCCTGGTGGCAAAACCAAGTTTGAATCCTGTTGGCCAAAAGGACCTGAACCAACTACTTCATTGGGATTGCATTGGGGTGGAGGATTCTGTAGAGTCTGGAGTGGAGGACCACCATGGGCTACACCCGGAGGGAATGGAGAGAGGGATATCTGGTACCCTGATGGGAAAGTGAGGGTACTCGTGCTCGGACTGGTTTGAGGTTTAGTGGTAAGGACAAACGGCAGCCGAGTCATGTCCAAGTGCTGAGTTTGGCTGATGATGATTGGAGGAGGTTTATGAGGTGGTCCTGGTGGAGGGCCTAACATTGTTTGCTCCGGTGTGAGCCAGAACTCCTCAGTTGTGGAGGGATCCCACTGGTAAGGCGGAGGCCGTTTGAGTGTCAGATTGACATCACCGAGAGTAAGTTGGCGTACAGATTTTTCGAGGTGACACTGCTGATTTAAGGTCTCGTCTTCGGTAAAGGCAGAGTTAACATACACTGTTCTGTCTCGGCTGTTATCAACAGCACCCAGCAGACTGTAAGACGACTGAGAAGCCAGGGGGGACGTTCCTTTGGAGTGCACAATGATGGTACTGTGATGTGCTCCTTTCCCTGGTGGGAAGTCTTGCCTCACCACTGTGCCACCTGCAATGCCACTGCTTGTAGTTCCACCTCCACTAACACTGACGCTGGTGCTGCTGCTGTTACTGCTGCACTGTGTGCAAGTGTACAAAGCAGTTGGCAACCTCTGCTGGTAGCTAAGTGCTAGTGCACTATTTATTTTAGCCTTGGTGGGAAGGGTTCTTGAGCTTTCCATTATCTGTGGCACTTTAAGCCCTACGTCCCTGCGGTCACGGCGCAGAGTAGCATGAATCAGACTGCTGTCGATTCTCTGGGGAGGAGGAAGTGTCGCAGTTACTTGATTGGCTGGATCTGGGTAAGGAGGTGGGTCTCCACTCGGTATGGAGTATCGAGGGACAGAGAGACGACTCAATGTTGCTGAGCTGTAAGGAAGCTGAATCTTTTTGGTCTCAGAGGATGTGACTTTCAGAGTGGCAGAGCCATGGACGGCATACGCATTTTGATTGCGAACGAGGCGCCTTCGAGGCCGACAAACTTCTTCCACATTGCCGCTGCTGTCGAAGGTTGTGATCCTTTCATACCCCAGAGGTGTTGGGTACTGTAGAGTGACAGGGTGAAGCAAAAATTCATCCTTCTTCAGGCAGGGGTCTGGTGCCAGGACACTTGGGCTGTCACAGTTTGTGACAAGAGTTTGAGGCGTAGTGGAAACTGTAGCTGCCGCCGCAGACACCACGGTGCCCGGATATGGAGGAGGAGGATTAACCTTCCTCATCTGCATCTCAACAGATACATCAGGGTCAGTGAAGGGGGGTAAAGTCCTTGGCAGAATTGGCTTAAGAGTGTGTACATGCTCTACTCTGTTCAACCCGGGCTCAGTGGTCGGAGGAAGAATCTGAGGCAGAATATGAATCTGTTGTAAAGAAATGGTTGGATATCCGGTGGGAGGAGGCGGCAACGACATCTGCATCTTTAGCTGCTGCTGCATTTGTTGGTGCTGCCTCTGCATCTGTTGATGTTGCTGCTGGATCTGCTGGTGCTGCTGCTGAAGCTGCTGCTGCTGTTGCCTCATCTCCAGGATCTGTTGCCGAATTTGCTGCTGCTGCTGTTGCATCTGCTGCTGCTGATGTTGCATCTGTTCGTGCTGCAGCTGCATCTGTTGCTGCTGCTGTTGGATTTGCTGTTGGTGGTGAAGTTGTTGGGGTGTCACTGGCTGTCCATTTGCTTGCATCTGTTGGTGTTGCTGAACCTGGAGTTGTTGGTTTTGTTGTTGTTGCTGTTGAAGTAGCACCTGCTGGTGGTGCAGTTGCTGTAGCTGTTGATGTTGCTGCTGAAGCTGTAGCTGTTGCTGTTGCTGCTGAGATTGGACCTGATGATGGTGTTGCTGCTGCTGCTGCTGCTGCTGTTGTTGTTGTTGTTGATGATGATGCATTTTTTGCTGCTGCTGCTGCTGCTGCAACTGCATTTGCTGGGACTGCTTGGACGGTGGTTGGCGGGGCTGCTGTGAGTGAGACCGCTGCGAGTGAGGCTGCGGGGGAAGATGGTGAGGAGGAGGTGGAGGAGGAAGAGTACCAGGAAGAAGAGGACCCATCTCCAGCCCATTGAAGATCACCTGACCAGGATTTGAGTATCTAGCAGGTACGGGATATGGTGAAGCAACTGCATCCTGCCCATGATCGGTAACAGGGACTGAAGCTGCCGCCGCTGCTGCTGCAGCTGCTGCAGTGGCTGTAGGGTTTGTCAGGACATCAAGCTGAATATTCTGATTTGCTAAAAGAGACTGAACCAGGCCAATACTCTGAGTTGGAGACATAGCCTGAGCCGGGCTGTGGATAGGAGCAATGGGAATGTTGACTGTGCATGGGGGATTGTCTCCCGACACTCCAGATGGTCCCATCACTTTATAAAAACAGAGAGGAGAACTGTGTAAAAGTCAGGAACATTACACATATTTTAATATATACTCATTCTCTCAATATATTCACATGCATACATGAAACAATACTGCTCTTTTATTTATTCATACCTGGTAAGTCATCCTCATCTTCACTGAACACATTGGGGTTGAAAACAGGCAGGCTCATAAAGTCATGAGAAATCTTCCTCACTTCTGGAAGGTAGATTGTCATTTGTCTCGGTTGCAGATGAAGCAAACTGGTCTTGTAAATAACTAAAAGATTGAAGAACACCATGACTGTTACATTCATATGAAATGTCCAGTCTGAAATGTGTGTAAAATGTGTGTACGGCTTTTTTGTTCTGTATTATTTTTAACATTTACCTGCTCCTAGATTGGCTGGGAGAAAAGAAGCAAGTCCAACTATTTTGAATTTTGTCCCCCAGATGTTGGATGTGACTTGAGCTAGGTAGTTGTGCTTTGCATAGAAAGAAATGTGAGACAGAGTTATAAGGAAGTGATAAGAGTTTTAATTAAAAACATGACAATATAAAAACACATGTTTTAAGTAAAGGGGGGCATATGTCATGATTTTTTTGTGGTTGCAGTATGATATTTAAATATGTTTACAGAACATGCGTGTCAATTTCTTTTATACCTTAGGAGAAGTAGTTTGGAATAAGGGCTAATAACTGTACCGATATTCAACGTATCTGAACAAGCAAATCTATCAGGCACTGACCTGAGTATAAGTGGTATAAGTAGGAAGTGCTGTATATACAAAAAATAACCTGGGTTTTGTTTGTTTTGTTATTTGTATCTCAAAAGAAGCAAATTGAGGGTCATTTTAGGTAGAAGAATAAATAATGTGAGCACATATATTCGTTAAAACACAAGCCTTTGGGACACCCAGTTCAATATAAGCCTTCTACATTTTAATTTCTATTAAAAACTAATGTGTCATTAGCCAATAATGCATTTTTAATTTGGATCAGACTCTCATACCTCTGTGATCCCATCCATGGAGAACTCTCGACGTGTCAAACTGGGAGACCGAACTGGAGGCTTTTTCGTTGGTAACCGTGGTGACCTCTGGCCTTCCTGATTGGCGCGTGACAGTTTGGGAGATTTTCTCAGCTCCATGTTCATCCTTTAAAATAAAAAAGGTCAATGTTTTTTTTTATTGTTTTTTTTTTATCTTCGGACAGGAAATAAGACATTTTCTTTCTTTTTTTTGATTGGTCAAGAACTTAATAAGCAATGTAAAATAAATGCCACAGAGCTATCTGCAAATGCTTGTTGGTTGAGGAATTTAAAGTGTTTTAAAAAAAAAAAGATTCTGACATGAAACTGGTTGACCTGTTTCCTCGGGATAACTTTGGTGACTTCTTCCCGACCCACTCATCGCTCAACTCAATGTCACTGGAGTCAGAGCAGTTACAGCTGTCTGTGTATGAGATCATGGGATTCACACACACCTCCTCTGGCAATATGAAACACAAAACAGAAAAGGTGAGCCCTCTTACAAACTATTTTTATTTTATTTTTTTTCAAATGGAGAAAACACAAGCTAAATGCAACCCCAGTACAGCCTGACCATGTTGCAGGCTATTCCTGTATAAAGCCTCAGACTATGTTACATCAGAGAATCAGCATAGTCTGTCCTTGTTCTTACTCAAGGGGAATGGTGGGCTCACTGCATGAATAAGTTATTATACAATTTTGTATTATTTTAGACGGATGTGCCAGGCACTGATTTCGTTTTAAGACAATAGGGAACAACATTCCTGTTCCTTTGGGCAGGTCCACTTCTCTCAAGTCTACTACTGCAGCTTTCAGTTTGTACAATGGTGGAATTATGGACAAGCTACAGTTCTCTTTTCATCAGCTCCGTGCTGTATCAATATTTTAAAAGGTCAAAATACACCTCATCCCTTTTAGAAATCAATAATGGAAATATGGCTTTCTTGCCATTGGTTAAATGAAACTTCCACAACTCTTGCATATTTCTGTTAAGTAGAAGGATTCAGCTTACAACAGATCGCTTGAGACAGAAAAAAAAAGACTGCAATCAGATAAAAACAGCCAGCGTGGCTCTGTCTGCAGTTCATTACACTATTTAATGAAAAATGTATTTTCCAAGTTGTATCCCTGTGTTAATAATTCAGTCATCTCTTGGCAGCCCTCTGTTGTTGTTATTGTCAGGAATGAGTTCTGCTAATGTTGCATGACTCCCCATTGAAGCACAACTTGTCATTTTACACATCTGTGTGAGTACAGATACGCCATGTTAACTCGTTCATGTTGGTATACTGACACGTTACACGAAGCTAAGCTAAGCTAAGCTATCTATCCCCTTGTTCTATAAGCTATGTATCCCCTTGTTCCCCTTATATTACTCTTGAAGCACTCAAATGAACATTATTTTCATTCCACCAAACTGTTCTTATCAGTTTGACTTTAGTTAACCCACCTGTTTTGCTGTCTGTTTTGGGATCCATTATGACAAACTCGGGTCGTAGTTTACTGATTCGCCTTCCTTTGAGGATAGGCACCAGTCCTCCTAAATATTCAAGGTAGAGTGTGTAGCAGGGCCCGCCTGCCTCAGGGCTGTCCTCTGCTCGCTTCATGGTGCAGTGGAGCCGCTCGTTCCCAGCTGTGGGATAGCTGACAAAGTCACGGATGTTGTTGGGGTCGGGGATGGGGGGCTAGAACAAAGAGAGGAAAAGGCTGTTGGACTGCTGGAGACCCAAATGAAAACATGTTGAAGTCAGCAGTTTTATTAAGTGCAAGCAAGTGTAAGAAAGTAAGAAGCTGGAGGTGTTTGTATACAGATATTACATCAGGAATGCCTCCAATACATCAGCCAATGCACCATTCAGTGCACTGATCAGATTCTACAAATAAAAGCCTGGCCCCACAAAAGAATCTATGAACATCCACTGTTTTTTGAGCAATAAGTGGGGAAATTATTTCAGGTAAGTTGTCATACGACGTCAGCAAGAATTAAATTAAAGAAAAAAGTTAAAATAGTGTAGGAAAAACTTGAGCATTTTAGTTACTGCACAACATCTTCGAATCAGGGTTCAATTTACCTTGATCGTGGGTATGAAGGCAGTTGTGACATAGGAGCAGAGCAGGGAGGGCATGTTCAGTTTCCCCACATCTTTCTCCTCACGCAGGGCGCTGGCGATGCCCTGCTGGCATAAAAGTTGGAGGCTGGCCACCCTGTGCTCCACACGCACCACATACAGTGCTGGTCCACAAGCAAGGAACAGGCGAGAGTCTCTGTGACCCCAACAGATGGTGGTAATGGGTCTCTGAAAAAAAAAAAAAAAAAATCTTCACACTTGTATTCTTACAGTTATCAGACTTTCACATTCACTGGCTGTAAAGCCTGAGCCCACTCTCTTGTATAACAAAGACAGACTGCTAACAAAGACTTTTGAACTTTAAAAGACAATGTATTACTTTAAGCTATATCTACTAGACTTGCACTTACATTTATTATACCATAGCCATGTCTGTCATTATCATTTGACAGTGTACTTTCAGTAACTTGTTCGATTGAACTATTTTTATTGGCATGATGGCAGAAAGTCTGTCTTAGCTTTGGTTGATCTCTTCCATCTCTCTTTCTAAAAGTCCAACACACTCACAGCAGATCTTCAACACAAGTCTGGTGCTGCTCAAGGTTTCTGCCTGTTAAAAAGGAAGTTGCTCTTTTTGTTAAGTGTTGTGAGGTAATATTATGTTGGGAATTTGCGCTATAATAAATGATTCATTGATGACTTTCCCCAGGCTTTTATTGTATTGTGATCCACATTGTACATATCGGTACGTGTTTTTTTAATTAAAGACCACAGATAAAGGTCTTCACCCATCAGAGGCAAACTCAGCAATCAGTGCAACGCTTCATATCGGCAAAAGCCACTGAATGACTTCTCATATAATTTATAGGCTCACAATGAAAGGAGATTTTGTCCCCTGTAATTATAACTTCAATATATTTTAAGCAGAGAGGACTCATATAAAACATTTCTCTAACACTGACTCCTCCTCCATGCTCCTCACCACACCTCCTTTTCCGCCTTTCATCAAAGGGGTCTCGCGCCTTGTACCATACAGCCCCCCCCCCGCCCGTCTTTAGAACTTTCTCCCACAATCCATCTGTGACATTACATCTCTCCCCACTTTCAAATTGCAGCCCAAAACTCACCTCTTTAGATTAGCTCAATAGGTCTGACCATGCACTCCTCACTGTTGCTGTTTTTGTTTTAAAGTCGTTGATTGAGTTGTTTTTACTCTACTATGAGGTGACCTTGAGTGACATGAAAGGCACCCATAAATAAAATGTATTATTATTACTATTATTATCATAAGGCTATTTAATACTATAAATAATCACCAATATTTCTATGTTCTTGTTTTTTGTAATCCAATTAATTACAAAAAATATTTTAATTTACATTTAATGCAACTTATAATTTAGGTTTGAAGTCCAACAAACTGCATAGCGAAGCAATCACTGTAAGTTCATACAGGGCTAACCTGCGCCGGCGTTTCCAAAGTGTATATGTGTTCTCCTTGGACATTGTAGAACTTCACGAGGGCGTTCCTCATGATGGATGCACAAGCAGAGTCAGTGGGAAGTCCATGTCTCTCCATGCCGGCCACAGCCAGGAGGTCTCCCTGAGAGCACCACTGGGCCTCAACGTCTGTGGAGGGAGGGGACCCCAAAACACAAAAAACACGTTGAGACAAATCCTGAGTATACATGCAAATATCAGTATGAAACCTGTTGATTTATACCTTTTAACCCTGAGCGGATTACAGCAGGAGAGAGGTCGTCATAGTTGTTCATTAAGCTGATGTCCCCTGATAAGAAGGTGACCGTCAACAAAGGCTTCACTCTCCGCACTTCAAGGAATGAAGAAGAGTAAGTACATCAGCTTCCCACAGAGAAAAAAACAAGGCAGCAAGCTGTCATATCCACAGGGATGTCACTTGTTTGTACCTAAGGGCAGAATACTGTCGTCTGAGTCCGTGTCGCTCTCGGTGCTGTCCTCCACAAGGAAATCAGGGCAGTTCCAGGACATGCTCACGATCCCATCGGACTCGTGTAACAGAACATGGGCGAGCATTCTTCCGTGGCAGTCCATCACTATCACCTGACCATCTGCTGTACCAAACAGGACCTGAGGGAGCGTTAGACATTAAACTTTAATAGTTGAAATGGCTCTGGAGCATAAAATCCTTAGGAGCAGAAGTACTGCAGTAAAAGCTATTATATAAGTAGTATGATCTTGTTTTCTAATATAGCGTTTAAACAATCCTTCTGGATGTCATTTACTTGTTGAAGACCAATGTTTATGTATTATGACAGGAAAGGTACCTGTTGGTCATCAGGTGTCCAGATTCCACAGGTGATCTGACTCTCCAGGTTGATCTCAGACGACCAGTGTCTTTGCCCGCTGACCGAGCCAACCAACACAAATCCATCCCTGTAGGCGATGAGGGCCTGAGTGCCATCATGTGACCAAGTGAAGTCACTCACCTGAAGGAGAGAAATGTCCACCTTCAAGACATTTGTGTATGCAAGACACTTGAGGTGGGACAAAATATGAACATGGCGGTAAATTGTCCTACTGACTCATGCATTTCAGTTATCAAATCACCGGTGCCAAGTATTGTTTTTTTTTTTTTACAGTACGACTACACAGATTTCCCTTCCAATTCGACTCACTGAATCACCAACTCATGACTGCTCACATTAAAACTCACAGTATGACATGAATGAGGTTAATGTGAATAGAATAGAATTGTCAAAAGAAGAAGTTGACAGTGGGATAAAAGAGAAGAGATGAAGCCTGATAAGAGGTGAATGTACAGTATCTTTACATATACATGCGCTTGTAAATTATTTGTGAAGTGTCTTTGCAGTACCTGTGCTCCTCTGTCGTTCACCAACTCTACAGACCATCTTCCTTCATACTGGATCCACACAAAAATACCTCCCTCCATATCACAGGTGGCTAGCTTCTGAAAGGGTTCATTCCAGCGCACCAAGACAACCTGAAAAAGCACAAACAAAGTCTTTTTTTTTTCCAAACACAGGTGCCTTTCTGCATATGTCATCTTTCATGATTAATTTACAGCAGGATGGGCACAACGCTAAAAAAAAAACGTTTTAGCGCATAGCAGCTGGAGTTACAGTCTTCCTGCTGAGGAAATAAAGCTCCAACATTGATATTTAAATCTGTTAATTGGATCAATGTGAAACATTATGGGTTTATGAAGGTTGAAAATATAGTTTATTATAATATTTTGTCTAGATTCTTCTTAAAATAGTTTATTTATAATACTTTATTTCCACATATTTATTTAATCACATTTATACAACTAACAACTGAACTCTATTCTTCACCCTGATTTCCTTATTCTAAGTGTTTTTTATAGCTACAATCTGTGCTGCTATTACAATCGAATGTCTCCATGGAGATTATTTCAGTTTTATCTCAACTTGTGCCAAATAAAATGAGAGTAAACACTTCTGTTTAGACGGTGGCTGGGAATTCAAAAACAGCAGGTGACAAAACTATAATTCTGTAAAGTCAGAGACAAATGTAAACAAAGGAATATCCTAACAGTTGAGTATACCTTGATGTGTTTATGCCCTCTTTTAACAAACATCTGTAAGCTTAGCAGAATGAAGTAGATTTCGAGGCCATACCTCACTGTTATGTCCTCTCAGGTTGAAATTGATCCTCTGAGGTGTAGTTCTGTCCCTCCTGCAGTGACTCGATGTGAACGTCACGCCGACGACTCCTCTCCCGTTCCCTGTGGCGAGCCAGCCCTCCTCATAGTACCGTCTCCGGCACACCGGCTTGTCCTTTTCACTCTTGGGGACTCGGCCTTTCCATGAGAGGCAGAGGATGTTGGAGTCGCTGCAGAGGATGGGACCATGTTCCACGGCGGCCAACATCCCTACTGAGTGAGCAGGCTGCTGGATAAAGCAGAGAGAGGCAAGTTCAAGCTGCGCTCTCCAACTTTATCGACCTTATCATGACGTCTAATTCAATGTAAACTGTCAGTGTTTCATCCCCACATTAACTTTAAACAGGCTACTGGTGATTAAGCACATACGCTATTGGTTTTGTAAAGTGTAAAGCTTTGGTTACTTGACCGAGCTAGCTTCAGAGTCAAACATATCAACAACAGTGGGGCTAAAAGAGTTAAACATGCTGTTGAGCTACTAAATGGATCTTTTGTTTTGAATTAATAATAAATAATATAAATTGACAATTTATTATGTCTAAATTCTGCTGCCTAGAGGTTATACATTATGGAAAATCACACTACAAAAAAGCCTCCAAACAAGTGGAAATACAAATGAGGGGTTTAATCCGAATATGATATTTGACTTTTTGGAAACAAAATGATTTATGACGTGTAGCACAATAAATGTGTTTGTTAGATCTGATAAGGTTTGCTGAGTTATTAAGCTATTTTTCAATTTAGGGGTTTTCTAGTAGCTACCTATAATGGCTACCATCTTGCTGAGCTTGTTCACAGGAATGAAAATAGAGGCAAAAAAAGGGGGGCTCGTATGCTCTATGTTTAAAACATCCCATCCAGAGAAATGAGCAAAGCCAGCCTGCAGCAGTGAATCACTAAAGGTATCCTTATGACAGTACAATCACATGGCTGCTGCTCTTCGTGCTCTACATGATGTTCGATTATTCACTGTCTGTAGAGTCGCTGGAGGATTGTGATAAGGTGAGCTCATCACTCATCGCTATCTTTCGTTTTTACAGATGCAATTTATTTAATGCAGTGTTTGCAACTCAGATTGGTTGACTATATAATAATGTCACAAACACTTTAAAAGAAAGCAGCCTTCTGAGCACCTTGGAGGTCGAGTTTCATCGCAGCTCCAAGAAAATAATTTACAGGAAATCGGTTTTATTTACCCCTCAGTCTTATGGCTATTAGTCTCAAGATTCTGTATCAGTCAGTGTTTCCACTTAAATCTTTAACATACAGAAAACAAGTTCTGTGGATCTGAATAATAATAACTGGCTAACTAAGATGACTTTATAATGACTGCTCCACTTGGCAGTAGATTGCATAATATGTCATAATATAATTAAATATGACCAAGTAACATAAAATAAATGTAAGATCAGTTAAAGATTTAAAGACATACCTCATAGTTCCTGGGCATGTTGAGTCAAAATTCCTCCATTAAAGGTGTCCATATTTCCATTCAGATGATGCACTGACGGGTAATGGCTGCTCTGCTCTTGATACTTGCAGTCTAATTTATGGAGAGGTAAAATGCATCATACAGCCAGATGTTGTCCAGCTCTAGGTTCACTCAAATCAAACAGCTCTGCACTTCAGAGTTAGCCATGAAACGATGTGAATCCTCTCTGGTGACACTGTCCCACCCCATGTCCTCCTGATGTGGCTCTGTTGAGTTGTGTAATGATCCTTTTGCAATACAGATGAAAAGAGATGACACACAGAAAAAAACAGCGTTAGGCTTCTTAAAAATACAGGTAGTTTAGAAGATATATAGAGAGGGACTAATAGAGAATTATCTATCTCAAAATAGCCGTGTTTGTCATGCAGTGCATCAACCTTGAAATTCACAGTTTTTCTCAGTCTCTATGCAACAGCAACACTGCATTGGAGATCAGGGCACTCGCAGTCTCCATGGGTACTGATACTGTCCGTTCTCTTTATTTTACGTCAAACAGCAGAGCACCTAGGCAACGACATTGCCAAATTACTCAGGAATAAACCAATTCTAATGCAGATTATGAGAATAAAATACTAATATTTCTATCAAACCGCATTTTAAAACTGCAGGTTCGCTTTTTTTTCTTAATAATTTGTATAAAAATCATCCATTAAAAGTCTAATGAAAAGACCGATCATTTCCTCTGTAAAGGACTCCCACTAACTCTACATTACATCAATTCAATGTCTCATTCAAAGGCGCCTTTTAGTCCATATGATCGCATGCAGCAGTCTGTCTGTGACAATGCGAAAGAGACCAAAAGAGCTGCTCTGAAAATTAAATTGGTGTTTTTTACCAAAGATGTTATCTGGACACACATGATGCAGTTTTGACGTACCTGTATCCGCTGGAACAACGTCTTTTCCGGAGACAGTCGGTGCACTGTGGGGTCGTGTTGCCAGGCGCTTCTCTGTTAGCGCACTTTGAGGTTGTGGCTTTAAATGGGTTGCCATGAGGCAGGTAGTACGGAAATTATACCATGAACTTTAAGTCTAGTTAAAACAACAACACTACAAAATATAATACACCTTTTAAGAATCGCTTAAAAGAAACCTTTGTAAGTTAAAAGATAAACTGCATACATTCCGATGTCGCGTTTGGTCCACACGCTACTGTAACCAATATTAGGTTTATGCTGAGCCTAAAACGGGGGTTTCTTTAATAATGGCAACCTCACAAGGCGCACCCCATCTTTTTAACGTAAGTTAAATGGACATTCTGGTGTAATATTCTCCCTTTAAATTGATATTACACATGATGAACCTGTGATGACACTGGTAGAGTCATTATTAAGAAATAACATTCATTTGTAATGGACCATGATCCCAGAAAAGGACGAGGCCCCATCTAAAATCATCCATAATCTTTATTGTTATATTAGAAAATAAAATAAATCACACAGCATTCAGTGTTCATCAGAGTGAAATCTATATCCCCAGGCTCTCTGTACATCATATGCCAAGCAATTGTTACAAAATATTCACCCATATTTGCTCTACAATAAAGGCTAGTATTGATCTTCATATTTACAGCTATAATGTTGATTGACGTTCTGAGGCATCAAGAAACAATGCAAAAACAGATTTGCTGTCTACCTTTATCATAACATTGTATATTTATATATGTTAGAGTTTTGTTCAAAATAAGATATCCTGAGGAGCTCACAATTAGCATGTTAAAATATTGTTTGACCCTATATGAAAAAACTGTCTGAATGAGAAACAATATAGAAATGAATGCATTGTAAAATAAGTATTAGATGCATCCTTGATCGATATCTTAATACTGAGCTGCTTAGGTTTGATGGCTGTGAACGCTTTTTATTCAGTTAGGATAGTGTCATAAAAACATGTGCTATAACAAGAACTGTCACTTTTTTAGAGCAATCCCACAGTGTTTTCTTTTTTCAGTTTTTGTTATTTAATATTGACAGATTCAAGTGCATGTCTCTTCAAAGGCGTGGATAATATTGTCGTATGCCGGAGGAGGAGTCTGTGAGGGCAGGAATCCTTTGAGTCCGTTATTACCCAACCAGAAGGAATGCCTCTTGTTTGGCACCAGGGATGCTGAATCTGATGAGATTGAGGCTGCTGTGTCATCAGACATGTTGACCTGAGTGTCCTCTCCCATCCCCTCCAGACCTGCCCTGCTCCTCTTGTTCACTGGGCGAAAGGTGGAGGTCTCTATGCCAGGCTTAATCCCCAGAGGGCCCACTGGCTCCAGAGATGGCTGCCTGCAGACGCTCAGAAAAGTGCTCCTGTAAAGACCCAGCTGGCCGCCTGAGGGGTTTTCGGATTGTGAATATCTCTTTTTGGAGCGCCTGGTGATCCTAGCAGTTGCCTGCCGCCTTGACGCCCAGGTCAACAGAACATAGACTAGAGCGCCCAGCAGCAGGCCCACAAGCACTGAGAGACAGAAGGCGAGAATCATATCGCCTGGAAAGAGGAGGAAAATTAATGCAGTGTGTCAGAAAGGGAAGTTGTTATAGGGATCTAAATGGTTTGAAATATAGCACCAAACATGATGCATTATATTGTCCTAGAAATGAGGAATATTGCTTCCCCAGATGACTGTTTTAGCAGCACTTCAAGTAAGGAGTAAAGCCATCTTACTTACAAGGAGCTTTTACATTTCGAAAGTACAACTTCTTCTGTGTTTAAGGGAGTTTTGTTCTTTCTATTGATTTTTTTTTATATTTCTGCTCAACTCTATACAAGACACAATGTTATATAAAAATCTTACATCATACCACTGTGGGGGCTTACTGTCTATGAAGAATCATTGTGTATCGCTAAAAACTGACCCTGCCATGGGTGTGATGCTTGAAAAAAAACAAAACATGAAGAAAAAGACAAAATAGAATCTCAGTAGTATTGTCTCTTGATGAAACTCTTAAGGCAAGTTTATATGCACAACATAGTAATATTAATTCCACAACATAGTGATATTAAGGGTTTTATATAAGACTAAGTTAGGAACTAACATCACATTTACAGAATAACACAAGCACATTGTTTTAGATTTTATGGAATTATAAAGACAATGAAATGGACGGTAAAATGGAATAGCACAAGAATTAAGAAAAGAAGGTTACAGTGCAAATACAGATGTAAATATGTAGGATTTAACAAGCAACCAGAAAAACTGGTTTAATTGAGCTGAGAGTCGATTTCAGGAAATAAGTTCCCAATGTGTGTTTCATACAAACCTTCTGACTCTGCAGACAATAATAAACAAGCCGAGTTGCCTGCATGTTATATAATTACATTCTAATGTAATATATTAAAGCACTAAACTTTAAGTAAGTGCTTTATTTTGGAACTTTTTGCTGACTTTTCAAATGCAGGGTTGTACATAAGTAATAAGACAGTTTTAGAGATGAAAAAGCTTTTCCAAAGTATTTTTCTGTTCCTTCAGATTAATCATTATTCAATGTTTTAAAAGTAATGCTGCTCTGACATAGCACCTTTGGAAGTCACAACATCTTCCCAAAGAACAAAAAATGTAAGAATAATACACTCACCTAGATTGAAGGATTTTAATATCTCCAAAAGGGGATGTGTTTCATTTTGTGCCATATTTCCACCATGAACTGGTGTTATATTCCACACTGACTCCAGGCACCCGGATAACCACTGAGCTTTTCCAAGACAATCTCGCTGCTTTTTTCCCCCTGTACTGTGTTTTGTATGGCGGAAACTTTGCTGTCATGCTTCCTTCCCTTTCTGGCTTTAAAATTAGCAAGAGCATTTCTTATCTGTGTGGGACACAACTCGGGGTTGTTTCCTTTTGCATCATTTCCTCAAGATCAATACTTTTCAACAATGGCTCTGGCTTAAGTGAAGTCATGTTTCTTATGTTCTCTCGAAAAAACACAGTGCATATTTGCAAATAGTTTCAAGAAAACAAATTTGAACGAAGACAAGGTTTTCCATGTTCTTGAAATGGCTCTAGATAAGCTAAACCATAAAATCTGACCATCCACCAGAGAGTCTGCAGGCTGTCAAACTCCCAGTCTCTGTGGGGATTTCCTTCAATTGTTGCAGTGTTCCCACTTCACCTCAGTCTTCAGGCTGACGTGACCACAAGCCAGCCTGCAGCTCAAAAGCTTTCAGGTATAACTATTCCCATTTTCTACAATTTCATAAAGCTGCTTTCAAATACTATAAACTTTTGACCGCCTTGTCTCAAAAATGTCCTGCAGGTGGTGCTAAAGTACTTGCAATAAGAAATAACTTTGCATTGACGCATACAGAGCCAATCAAAAATGCATTATTTAGTTAAATTGAAGTACATCAGAAAAATCACACAAGAAATATACAGATTCCAGTGTAGGGTTATAATGGTTGCAATTATTTTTGATTGCAATTTTTTATGCAGTTTCTGTTTTAAAACGATATTATAAGATATGAGACTTTTAATCAATCAATCAACATTTATTAATCAATCATTTCATAACAAATTTGATTTCAAGACACTTTACAAAAAGAGCAGGTGTAAACCGTAATCAATGTTATTTTAAACCTGTGTTTTGTTAAGAACAAGACAGGCAAGTAGGTAAAGTAAAACTTGTCCATTTTAAATACTGACTTGAAACTTATTGACCTTTATCTTTATATAAGTCACTGCCTAATCTTGAATATAAAAAAATGAGACCCCAGGTGGTTAGTAGGAGTCATTGACAGGAACAGGGAATAAAATCCCTGCAGTCACTTGCCAACTTCAGGCCTGAAGTGAGTTGATCCTTCTATGACTCACACTGACATCCTGCTATACCTATTCCCAAAGTGCCTGAGTATGGCAGACTATTTTTCATTTGTTTAACTCAAAATTAGGGCAATTTTGTGGTTGTGGCAAAACGTAAATAAACATCACAATGTCATGGCTGTTTTAATTTGCACAGAATTGTTATGGTTTCCTCTATGCCTATTTTAAAAATCTGGATACCATTCTTGAATAAATAACATTTAGAGGATCACAGATATGCTTTTTTGCAAATGATAGAAAATGAGATGTGGTGATCATTAATGTGACCCTTTATTAATGACCTCCAGATGGCAGGCCTATGCAGCCACTTCCCCCTATTGGAGGTCTCTTGCTAAATCATTAAAGAGTTGGTAAAAGAAAAAAACGAAAAAGGCAAAGCACATAATCACTCTTATGGAAGATTTAACCTAACAGCCAAAAACTTCTTATTTAATAATTCAAGCATAAATAAATCATTACTAATTTCTGTAGCCTAGTTATAATAAATGTCACACATTATTTATCATTGACATCTACTACAGCATCATGCATTTCTGTCATTTAAGGATATTGCATTATATAATATCACAGAAACATTATGAACGGTCTGTAAGGTCCCTTTAAGGTCACAGTGGGGTGCCATAAACTAATCCAGACGTGACACCCCGAATTCCTCTCTCTTTAACCAATGAATGAACCCTTTTGTCCCGAAAAAAAAATAGGAACTTGACCACACATTTGAGACCCTTCCTTTAGTTTTTGCTGCCAGCAGACAGGGTGCCACTCTTCTTCCTTTTCTATGCTTCGTCTTTTTTTGCGGTTACAACAAAACTTCACGTCACGCCACAATGTTTCATTTTCGCCGTTACCAATGGCAACAAGAGGCAACACACGCGCACACAACACTGCGAGACACTTCCTCTGTTAAGCTATCATGCTCTGCAGTCCTGCAAGTGGTAAGATAAGAGTCAGCTACAGCTTGTGATTTTGATGGAAGTGTTTGGTTTGCACGTAGGTTTATAGGGTCCTGCTCACGGAGCTTTACTTACTTTACTGATGCTTTGAAGCTCGAAGAGTTTGCAGCCTTTAAGCAACTTCCCCTCGTGTTAATGTGACGCTAACGGGCAGCACTCCTCCATTTAAATAGCGTCACGGGTACTCAGCTTTATTTGATAGGCAAGGCAACGATGTACAGACAAATGTAGCCTAGTAAATCGTGAAAATATAATCGTGTAAATATTGTTGGCATAGTCACTTCCTTGAGCTGATTTTGACATGTCACTTTACATTTTCACTTCCTCTTTTTTTTAATTCTTTTTTTTTAAATAGTTTTTGAAGTTCTTCTGGGTTTATCAGTCTGAAGATTTGGCCATGAGATAATACAGTTTTACAGTTTTACTTCAAACTACTTTACTTACTTACTTTATTATATGATATATGGCTGCCATTATTTTTCTGTTGATATGTCTACATTTGTTAATCCTGTACATTTATTGACTGGCACCTTTATTTATACAAAAAAAGATATCAATGTATACTCAGATGGTGTAACTCTCCTGTTTTTTATTTAACCCATTTGTAGAATTTGAGATGGGTTTTTTTTTTATAACAAGTGTAAAAGCCCAGGTGTGTTTAACTACATGAGCTATGGCTGCATTCAACTAAGGTAACCCAGTTTCAAGACTTCTGCACTGTGAATGTTCTCTGACTGACACTGCTCAGAGGAATGAACAGTCGAATGCCATCGTTCATTTTTCTATTCACACCTGTTCTTATACTGCAACATAAAACTTAAAATGTATTTTACACTTGGCTTTTTTATGCAAATATGAAAACATTTCAAAGGTTGGACATCCAGTAATTATTCTGTTACCTTTTGAAATTAATAATAAGCTACCTTTTGCTTTGCTCGGGAAACTCTCTGAAAGTAAGAATCTATGACAAGAACATACAGTTTCCACAAAGAATATGTGACGCTAAATGGTTGAATGATGTGCAGTATTAACAGTTTATATGCTGGCAGATGATGGTAATCTTTCAGTGTTGGGCCAAGTTCAAGACTTTTTACAGGGTTATTCTTTCAAGGTACAAACAACTTTTACATTTCCAATGCTTGTTTTTATAAAGGCATTCAACATAACTGTGAATGAAGTAAGTTAAAGAGATGAGTTGATCTAAAAGTGAGGCCTATAAAACTTTGATAAGTTGCTAAAAGTGAGCAATCATTGTAAAAAAAATAACTGGTTGACAGTAGGTGTGGCCCCAGTTGAAGCCTTTTTTTTAACCTACTCCTCTTTTCTAGGCAATGAATGGAAGAAGTGCTTCTATTGGACAGTAAACCTGCTTGTCCTTGCATGAAACCTGAGATTCAATTGGACCTGGCCCTGCAGTGAGACTTGAAAGAAGAGAGAAAGAAAGAGAGGGAGGGGCAGAGGGGATGTCCCGCTCAGGACAGTTGTGAAGGATCTTCTGCTCTCAGCATCAGTTCACCTTGTCATAGAGCTGCGACGAGACGACATGGCCTCCCCACGTCACTTAGGTCGAGGGTCTGTGGACATTGCAAATGTGATGCAGAAACTGCAGGGTAAGTGTCCGTCTTTCACTCTGTTTGCTTACGGGGCAAAACATTCTCCCCTCCTGCACTGCTGCGCTGCTATATTGTGCTGATTCAATGCCTGGGCTGCGTGCCCATTTGAAGTGTGCCAGGTTGTGCAAGGCAAGATGCTACTCTCTCACACACATGCTTACACACTCCCACAGTCATACATCTTCTCATAGAAGCACACATTTAAGAGATGTGTCATCAAAAGGAAATTTTTCTCTTATGAATACGTCATGATAAGGTATCGCCAGTAAAAAGGGTCTGTCCATTCCTGGTGTGTCCTTTCTGAACTTTTGAATAGAAGCTCTCAGCTGCATTGTTAAATATAGTTTACAATGACTGACAAATGTGAGTAGGATGTCCCTGATTACACGAAGCCTTTAAAAAAATATTCCCAAATAGAATTACTTGTTTAGGAACTTTGGTTTTACTTTCACATGGGGTTTTTGATTTTTTTCATTCATAATCCTATTTGAGATAATAAGGAAGTTAATGTTGCAATATCTTGTGACCAATACACAAGAAAGCCTTGACAGCCTGGATTGGGTATTGAACAAGTTATTTAGAGAAACATGATTTTGTGTAATGCAGTGAACATAACTCTGAGGCTTTTGTTGGATCACATTTTTTTTACAGCTCCTTTTCTGCAGAGATTAGTCAACCAAATTAGTTGCAAAGAGACGCATGTTTTTTTATCATGTCATTTACCAAGTACCATCCCTCATAAATGAATCAAGATGACTTGCCATCATTACTGAGAACTTAATGGACACATCAAACATAATTTATCCAACCCACAGGATGTTTATATCCAAGTCTGGGGAAAAGATTTTGCTTTTTCTTTTTTTAATTTCTTTACAAAGCCAGCCAGTGTTCATCATCAACATTTAGTCTGGCTGAATTCTTGATATGAGATACTGGCTCACAACAATTGTGGCTTCAGGAATGCATAGACATTGCACTGATGGAGACTAAAACCTGACACCCTTTCTGCCCTTGGTCGGAGAACAGATCGATCAAGGGAGCCTCACTCTTTGTCGGCATCCCCCTTTTGTCACCAACACTATAAGTAAGTCTGGTGGATTCCGAGACTTTGTCTCGGTTAAGATGTGTTTCTATATGTACAGAATACCAGGAAATATTTCATGATTGGGCTAGTTACCATAGCAACTCTTCTGAAATATTTGTCTGTGGTTTTGCCATTGCTGCCCAGTTCCGGCTCTAGAGACACGTAGCTTCCTGTTCACTGCTTCATGTATTTCTATTAGCCTCATTATTGATATGTATAAATATATTGTACACACATCATCTGTGTGTGTGTGAGCTCATTTTGCCACCCTGAAATGAAGATCACAGGAAGTGAGTTCAACTTATAATGCTGGACAGAGTAAGTCATGAACACAAACTAAATACCAAACCAAGGTAGAGAAACATCAACTCAAGTGTAGGTTATTCTGCTCACTCCCAGTGTCTTTCAGGGTGGATTTCAAAGTTCATAACTTTAAAAAAAAAAAAAAAACTTTCATGGTTTTGGAACTTTTTTTTTGTCCTTTTATAATCCTTCACATCCTCTGACAGCTTCTGTACAGTAGATTGTTTTCTAAATTCAAACTATCACACAAATAAGAGAATTGGCCATAACAGCAGAACTCCATCACTCCTATAATACTGTAATATGTGCAGACTCTCTAACTAATCATATGACCACTGAAAAATCATGCTTTTCTTTTATGTAGCTGTCCCTCCTGCTGTGTTTTAGTTGAGTGTTGTACGACATGCAGCAAGGTTAAATTCAAACACCAAGTTGCGCTCCAACAGTCAGTGCAAATATTAAGAAATAAAGAAAAAAACATATATAAGTGAAAATGGCTAAATGTACCTCTGTGACCCATCTTACAAAATCTGAAAAATCAGTCAACTTCAATATTGGGGGAATTTCCGCTGAGCAGTGCATATATGGCATAATGTGCGATGCAAAGTGCCAGCCACTGTCGTGTGTTTCACGTCAAGGAAGTTGCTTTCCGTGGCAAGCCACATCTGGAGGACGTTATCATGCCAGCTGTCATTGGTGCTCTGTAAAAACTTCTTGCTGGTGATCGGATGCAGCTTCCTGTCTTTAAATGCTTCCTGTAGAGAAAATCAGACTGCTTTGACTTAAGCAGTGTTCCCTCTGGGGAAGAAGTGACAAGACATCAGAAAGTCTAGACATGTTTGGAAACACACTGGTTGTCTTGCTCGTGTGACGGCGTCAGTGTGTATTAAATCATATTGAATCATCTCAAAGCTCCACCAAAGGCACTCGTTTGCACTTGTTGCTGTCATCATGTTACAGATACTATTGGTTTGATAGAGTAGCCACACCCTGCAGGTCCTTAAATGCCCTCGGGGTTTACCTCCCGCCTGTTAGTGTGGGTTTCAGTTGAGCTGAGGCTGTGTGTCAAACAGGAAATGATCAAATATGGCCTTTAAAGGGTTTTGTTGTGACATCAGATTCCGTGAATTCAGATGTTACAGTATGTGCATACAGACAGATAAAACCTGAGATGTCTTAACAGAGTAGTGATTCAACAAAAGCGATAGTTGTACAACTTCCCCTCTCATTACAACACACAGATGGAGATCATTTCAAATGGCACTTCTGCTTGTACAGTGCTCTTTTAGTCTTCTGACAACTCAAAGCGCTTTTACAGTTCATGAAGACCGACACTTACACATTCTGAGTCTGCTATGCACAGTGTCTGTCAGTGTATTAACTGACTTCATTTATGCACAATCGTCCTCCGCACAATGAAGCAGCGGGAGCAACGCAGGCATGTGGTAAAATGAAGAAAGACGTAAATGTCTCAGTAATTAAAAGCAATGTTACTGTGAGTTTTATTATAAACAAAGCACTAACAGAGTCAAAAATGATCCAATCAACAAAGTGATGGATACCTATCTCAATAGGAGCCATTGTGTCACCTCTAAATGTTGTGTTTTCTTTACACCCAACTGTTATATTTCTTTAAAATTAAAAGTTTAGTGCGACAGAAGAAATCCTCGAATTTGAGAAACTGGAATGAATTTTGATTTTATTTCCATAAAAATGACTTTGGTAAATTAGTCAACCATCTCAAAGTTACCTATTCATCTTTTCCAATCAATAAATCTGCTTTTTAAGCTCTAAAAAAAATCACGCTGTTTTGTCAGGTACCTTCCAATTGGGCACATGCTCCCAGTATCAACACAGGATATTCAGTTCTGAAAAAGGTCATAATCCAACCACTGAAGTAGAGCCATCCATTGTTAAATCTATTTTAAACAGGGGTGCACAGTCGTCACGTCACAGGTGGAGTAAAGGCGAATAAAAGACAGACAAGCGTGCACGTTGTCAGCTGTAAGAGATGCTTCTACTCTCCAGTGTCACGAACAGCTGCCAGGAACAGACGACGATATGATCTCATTAAGAGAGAACCACCAACCCACTGCACTCTGCGCCGAGCTCCCTCAGGCTTTTTGTTGACTTGAGTAAAACAAACCCTGTCCTATATTTATAAGATTCTGCTATCATTTATCAGCTTTGTTTTTTACATTAGATTAAAGTTTTGTTTTGAAAGCAAGGGGTCCATCCAGTCAGCAATAAAACCTCCCTGTCAAGCCGCTCTGAATGGACCGCTTCAGAATCATTTCTTGTTTGCCTGTCAGAGCCTAAGTAGGGCTGCTTTCCACTAAATGGAACAACAACAGAGTGAGTGGGCTTTTACAGAGCTCCCAGGTGACCCACACAGTCCAGTGAAGCCAAGCACCTTTAGTACAGTATTGCCAAAGGTATCATCTGTCCTAAGATCACCTTAAGTACTCCTTTACTCATGTGAATGGCAGATGCTTTAGTGGTTTGGTACTCTGTGTGGTGTTCGATGTTGGGCTTTCCACTTTTAATTGCCACTTAGCTGCTAGTGCTACATCAGGCTTAATTAAGTCAGTTGACTTGGACATAATGACTCAGTGATGGGGAGAAGGTTTACGTGAGGATTTCATGCTTGGCAGAGCTTGAGTGTCAAGCCTGACACACATTTATGATGAGAAGTTAATGGTCCATACATGTATGTGTTCAGGACTCTGGACAGCTCCAGAGTAGATACAGTAGCTGAATCATCCTGTCGCTTCTATTCTTGTATGTAACTGCTAATTCACAGCAGAGGTATTTTATCAGATGCTAACATGAGCGTAAATACATCTTATCAGCTCGGGGTGCTGATGGACTAACTAGCGGTTAGCAGCCAAAGTATGGAGGCCTGCTCCTCCAAGCTGGCGGCTCAGGCTCAAGTCAGATTCATTCCCAGCTCTCTCTCCACAGTTTTCTCCTCCATTCACTGTCCAATCAGAAAAAGGCAAACAGCCCTGAAATAAATCTTTCAAAAATGGATAGATATATCAACTCATACAGCTAATTATAAAACGTAACAACAAAATAAGAGCTGTTTTTGACCCTGATGTTCAGAATCAGAGCATACTGTAGCTGAACCTGTCACTTGGTTGATTGTTTGGATTTGAGGAGCAACATGCATGTGTTGGCCCTGATGCATACGCCTTCAAATGAAATCCAGCCCTCGTAGCTTCTGATGGAAACAAAAACACATCACTTCCTTTGCAGCAGAGGATTTTTCCTGGGTTGGACAGTTTTGTTTTTTTTCCGTTTTTTTTATTTTTTATGATGACCTTTCACCATCCACTGTTGTGCTTACGTGACATCAGCAGTATTTATAGGACTCTACTCATCAGTTCTCTTAAAAGACTTCAAATGTACATGAATATGAACATGTCAGAAAGCTTCCTCTAACCCCAGTCATTCAGATAAAAGTGAATGCAGAGTGACTGTTTTACATTCATGCCAATAAAGCTTACTGAACTGAATGATAGATTAACCTATTTCTATCTATCTAACTAAAACAATCTTCATTTGTTAGTAGAATTGATAATAAATAAGGAGTTTAACAGGTTTAAGTAACCTTTTTTGGGGGGGGAATATCTTCTTGTAAATGACTGTGAGCATCAGTTGTAGTATCTCTCAAAGCTCATTGTTCTTTCTGCACATAGCTGTCAACATGTTTCAAATGCTGCTACTTTCAACCTTTTGCTGTTTTGATGTAAGAAAAAAAATCCATTTTCACCTAAATAGCTTTTCTGGGCCAGCTCCACCAGCGAGCGGTCTGTAGAGCAGTAAGAATAGAAACACAGGCTCAGGCCTATTTTTAGTATATCAGAAAAGCTTTTAGTTTGGTGGTGGTCTTAAAAGAAGAAAGGGATTTTTTTTTCTGCAGGAGATGATCAGCTATGAAGTACATTACCACACGTATTCACTCGAGTGACTCGTATTCAGAGCTCCGTCTTTGAAAGAGAAACCGACCGGTCAGAGCCGAAGTGCTTCTTCTAGTCCTTGTTTTTACATGATCCTCCCGTGTGTGCAGTGGGAATCCCAAAGTGGGTGTGTCTGCTTTTGTCGTCACAATAGCACTGGCAGTGCGAGGGGGAGCAGGTGGTAGATCATTCAGCCTCAGCATTAATTATTAAGATTGGTCGCACCATGGTGCAGCAGTCTTTTAATCTTTTCTTATTCTTTTCTTAATTAATGGACCCATAGGGACTTACATTGATTTTTACAGCCAAAAGATTCAAAACAGAATTAAAACAGATTTTTTTTTTAAATCATTTTTGTTTTAGAAAATATTTTCCTTTTAAAGTGTGTATTATTGAAGATTAGATTAATCTTATAGGAAAAACGAGACCTCTCCCCCCCCTGTCCATCACAAGTACACACGGTATAATGCAGGCAGCCAGAGCTGTGACATCACTGCCACCCGCATCCTGATTGGATGAGCCATGCCTCTGGCTGCTCTCTCTCCAGCCTCAGACGCTATGATGATACAGCAAGGCAGTGCAGCGGGGGCTGTGCACATCCACACAGGCATGGCTCCTCTGGACGGCAAAAACACAGGAAGATGGAAGGATGGGATTGTAAATGACCCTGGCTGCTAGAGGTTTTCTCCTCTGCAGTCCGTGTGTGCGTGTGTGTGTGTGTGTCTGTGTGCGCGTGTGTGTCTGTGTGTGAGAGTGTCAGGGAGGAGGGGACGTTTTCCATCCCAGCCTCCAGCAGCTCTTTTTGCTTCAACTAGAGGAGGGGGGGAAACCAGGCAGCCAGATCTGCTTTGCTTCCCACTGGAGAGAAGAAGGGAAAAGGACAACTCTGGGATTTGATGCTTGATTTTTTTTTTTTTTAACTGTGGATCTCGTTTTCACACATAACACATTTATGTACTCTGGAGCTAATGAAAGGCAAAGGGAGGGAGTCGGAGAGTGGGTTATAGAATGGCTCACTATAAGGATGTAACTGTCAGGAAGACTTCTTTAAATCTGGTGACTGGATTTTTTCAGTATCTGCGTGGTAAGTAGGGCAGCAGCACCCTTCATCTGTCATCTGTGTGCACATACGGAGCTAACCGGGGATATAAATAGAAAAATAGCATATGCTAATGGTTTGTAGGTGAATCCCTTCTCCATGTACTAGTTCCAGTATAATGCTGCACAAACACAGCTGTGTGTGTATGTGTGTGTTGCATCTGCGTGTGTTAGTGTGTGCTACGCTTCAGTGGGCATCCCCCGTGCATCAGTGATGAAGCGTTTGCCTGTAGGTTAACATCAAGCCTTTGCTCCCTGTATAGTGACGGGACTGCTTCCTTAAACACGTGACCACTGTCTACATCTCTAAGGGTGGCTGTTTAAAAATGGCCACTCTGTGTGTGTGTGTGTGTGTGTGTGTGTGTGTGTGAGTGTGTGTGTGATTGCAGTGTGCCGCACGCTCCTGCCGGCATGCATGACAGGGTGTTAAAAATCCGTCCTCGACGCAGCAACAGCTCCACTATGGCAAAGAAATCAATTGTTTTGTTACACATGTTGCATAATGCATGAGGCAGTGTGGCTGAATATATTAAGTAGACCACAGAAGAGGCTGGGGGGTGGGGGGGTGACCCAAACAATCACACATGTTAATACTGAACACAGCCAGGGATTGCAGCATGTGTAGGCAGAAATTCCCCCTCCACACTCATGCTCTAATCTCCTCACATGACCTCTTTTCAAAAGCTCTCTTCGGGAGAATTTATTATGCCAACACTGGCAAGCTTGTGTTACTCACAACATCTAATCTTTGCAGAAGTCGTGTTAAGTAACGTGCCCGTTACATTCCAGAAACAGCGTCAATAAGTGACATGGTATGATGCTAGATTGAGAACGATTCTGGCATAGGGAAGTCCGACTAAAGCTGGCAAAAGTTACAGCTAGGGATTCACGTTTCATGTGTTATCAATCCAACCGCATCAGGAATCGATAAGCAGCCTCGTCGTTGAGAGAACAAGTCTGTGATCTCATCAAGTCCTGATTGCATTCCTCCCAAAACGCTACGTGTGGATTATACATATCACCTGCTCTTCAAGTCTTCGGTTTTAGCTTCCTGCTGAAAGTCAACCGTCTTGTGCTCACATGTTCTCCATGCTTTTCTTTTTTTTCAGATGAGCAAGAGGCAGTGCAGAAGAGAACCTTCACAAAATGGATCAATTCTCATTTAGCGAAGGTAAGCGTGAGTTTCCATCCGTGCTCTGTAAACGTTACAGGCCCGGCATAAATCACTTGACTTGCGGTTGGAGATCTTTACAGGCTCATATGAACACAAATTGTCAAAGTGATTACATCAGGAGTGAGTTGAGAGCCGTGCCACGTTGGCCTTTATGGTCAGAGTCTCTTCGGCTGTTTTATTGCTCCTCAGGACTGTGTAGCTTCTCCTTGGTTGGTGGTGTTTCAGGCTTCCGACTCGTCATGCCTATGGAGGGAACGCACTACAGTAACGGTCCCAAACGGCACGACAACAGATGATTGGATTTGTCAAGTTAACTGAAGATAGTGAGGCCATTTACCTCGTTACTTAATCATTTCAAATCAAATCACGGTTCATGGAAGACAGTTTGTTTTGAACGTTTGCTGGATGTAGCGTCGGAGAAGGAGCACCCCCTCTGTTGTGTTCTGAACATTGAAAAGCTCCTGCTGCTCGCTGCTCTCCTGCTCAGCTGAGGCTTCATCTCACAGACATATTTTAAAGACGCTCACTTGGAGCATTTGTACGTGGGAATCATAATGGAGTTGTTGAGAAACTCGAGTGTGTTAGGTGTTTGAGTACTGTGTGTGAGCGTGTGGGTTGTGCATATGTGGGTGTTTTGTTATTCATGTCAGTGTGTGTGTGTGTGTGTGTGTGTGTGTGGAAAGCTTTGGCAGGGACAGTGATGAGGTGTGCAGATGGAGAGCGAGAGGGTGAGGACAAATCCCTGCAGGCTGCTTCTGACCTGCATGCGTGTAAATGACACACAACAATAACACTTGCCGCCATGCTGCATGACATCACACTGTGAGCCTTAATTAATAAACGATACGTGACAGGGCTTCATGTACAACATTTTTAAATTGTTATTTATATTTCAAAGTTGATTAGGAAGTACTCAAAATTGTGAACATTGTTACCTAAATCCCTGAAGATTTTAACTTGTCTTAACTTTTCACAACACAAAGACGTGCGTTTTAAATGAAAGCCGAAAAAGGTAAATCTTCTCATTTAAGAAGCTTTAATTAGATCATTTGCTTTTTGGCGTACTCATATTGGTTGTTTAATTAATAATGCAAATAGTTAATAGTTATAGGTATTTGATTTGATTGTTTATAATGACTTAGTTTGTTGTTGCAGTTCTATCTTACTGCAGGTATGGGAACAGATCAGGGACTTATTTATTTTGATAAGTTGCATCTAACCCCAGGAAATGTAGCAATGATTAGACACTGAAGACTTTTTTTTGTTCTTCATACAAAGAGCAAAATATCAGTTTATCGTAAAGATCGTGATGTGTTCATGACCACCCTGATATTGACAAGTATATGAACGCTGAATTGAAGCGACCCTCAGGCCTTTAATACGTCAGAAAGTGAAGATCAGTGTGTAGCTCAGAATGACCTCATCGTGTAATGATGACTCAGCAGAGTTTTCAACTAGTCACGGACCAACACAGGGTTCAAGAGTTGAACATCTCACACAGAGTTTAGTTTGGACGGATCTTTTCTTCAGCTTGATCTAAAAGTTCCGAAGAATCTCAGTGATGTGGTGGGCACAGTGCAGAGACGCTCTGTGGGTCTATTCTTTGTTATTCAGGCACTGAGCTCCAGCTCACTCACTTTGCATACCAAAAGGACTAATGTCATGAAGAGCTCCCACATAGTCAGACAGTATTTGTACTTGGTAAGCCTTTTCTAATTAGTGCATAAATTTGCTTTTGTAAAACAATGGATCAGCTTGATGTGACCATCGGTTCGATTGGAAGCTCTGCGGTGGCTAGAAAGCTGACCCTACCTCCTCCTTTTTCAGACTGTTATCTGTTTAACTTCCTCCAGTTGTCAAACTCTTCCTTTAGCCTTTGTGACCATTTCCTGTGATAATGTGGAACTAAGCACATTTCCAGAGATTTTCACAGTTTGTCCAGTGTGAGTGGGTATCTTGTGACTCTGTTGTTTCGACATTTAATTGATTTTCCGTAGCGGAATCATTTTCATATTAGAGATGCTGTTTTTTTTTTAGATTGCACATAAAAGCATCATTTATGTTTCAGTCTGAGGATTAGAGATTAGAGGAGTGTTATGTTCTCAGCTTCAAGTATATTTAATCTGCAACCACCAAAGTATAACTGTATATGTGATGTGACAATACTGACTGACCTTCACCCAAACTGTGTAGGTGTTTGATTGTAGAGATTGAAAAAGGACCTGTACTGATACTGATGTGTTTTAAAAAATTTTTTTTCCTTTATTTACTTCTTTGTGATTCTTCCTGTATGCTTTTTAAATGAGCTATGCAACTGGATGTATTTAAGTTGTTAGTCATAGTCTCCCATTAAAAATGTCACGGGAATATGTCCCAAAAAAATGTCTGTTCTGATCTTCGTCATTGGATCAGCTGTTAGGTATACTGTCTTGTCTTTTTGAGGATTTAGACAACTTGATAAAAGTTTAAAAAAGAGTGTAGCTCTAAACTACAGGCAGGAAGAGGAGATATCCACCTGAACGGAGGAACACGACAGACTCTCGCCTCTAACTGGATCCTGTCATGGAATCTGTCCAGTTTATGAAATGGCTCGTATGGGACGCCAAATTAAAAACTCTCACGCTGAGCTTCCTTTTAATTAAAGCTTCGCTCTAACAAATAAATGAACCTGTGTTTCCTTTGAAATCTCTGTGTTTTCGCTGTCGGTAAGAATGTGTCCTTCATCTGATTGTACCGTTCTGTAAATGTGTGGATATTGTGTCGGGAGTAGGGTTAAAAAAAAGTACCATCGCCTCAGGTCTGGGCACGGAGCCACTGCTGAGAAAAAGGCACCATCTTTTCAGCTGCAGGGAGGCTCTCTGTTTGTTGCTAACAAGCCTGTTTCTCACAAACAGCATTTGGTTTCTCCTTCCCCCTGCTAATGGTTTCGAATACCAATATCCTCTCACACTCGAGCATTCCCAATGTGACATTCCTGGAACGATAAGTAACTGGATTCATCTGTCAGTATGATATGTGTCATTTGTTGAGTTTCAGTGCTGTTAAAGCAGGATTTCTTTTCACAGTACAAACCGCCACTCGAGATTAACGACCTTTTCGAGGACATCAAAGATGGGGTGAAGCTCCTGGCTTTGTTGGAGGTTCTGTCTGGCCAGAGACTTGTAAGTACTACACACCTGATCCACTCTGCGTGTCTCACATTTTTGATTGAATATTATCCAGACTGAACTCAGACGGCATAACTCCAATTCAGCCGCGATCTATCAACAAGCTGTTTTGAGATCATGCAGCCATAATGTCTTAGTAAAAGTCAATATGCAAATAGATCATCATATCTCACATTTGCATATTATGCAACAAAGAAATACAATCTGTGTGGCTGCCCTTTACACTTCTGGATCAGTGCACAGCCATGATTAGATCTAAGCCACTGTCTGTTTTTCTCTCCCCTGTCTGCTTTATGTGCAGAGTAACACACAGACTCTGAGAGGGATTTAGTAATCAGAACTGTCTTGAAATAAACTGCCTCGTCCTCTGAAGCCGATGCTCAGCAAATGAGTCAGTGCCTCGGCTCAGCTGCACTGATGCTTTCAGGAGTTCACCCCTGCTGCTTCGCTTCAGCCTAAAATTCATCAAAGTCTCACTCGCGTTTTAAAGCACAGGATGTTTTTTTTTTTTGTTTTTTTCCCACTCCTTGTCTTATTCAGCTTTGGTGCGCATCAGTTAATGTTAAACCCTGCTTATTCTATCTGCCCACCTTCACCATCCGACTGTGCAACCTGGCGAACATGACACGATACCGTCTGACCATACTTTGCAGCTGTAAGAGGTTGAAATAAGCAGCCTAAATTTTCTCTCTCTGTCCTCCTTGTCTGAAGCCCCGTGAGCAAGGCCGCCAGCTGAAGAGGATCCACTGGGTTTCAAACATCGGCTCTGCACTCAAATTCCTCGAAGGCAGAAAGGTAACCGATCCATCACAACAGCATTTTCCTACTTAAACATGCCGTTCATTTTCAAATGTAAATATCATACTATATAAACTGTAGGGGGGAGCTTGAAAGCTCCTAATGAAATGTGTTGGTGCAAACGAGGTCTGAGTGTGTGTCCAACATGCACCATGTTCAGACGAGCAGCAGATAGAAACAGGACTTCTTGATTACGTAACCGTCCTCTGTACTCTTGGCTCTATGAAGCCTGTGTCCCACTTTCATGCGAGCTCCCTGAGGACTTACATTGTTGTGATCTCTCTCCCATAATGTGTGCCTTCAGTGTGTGTATCGAGGATCTCCGGTCAGTCACCATTAAACGCCCTGTGTGATCTTATACTGTATGCATTCTTTTGATTTAAAGCATGATGAGTCCTGAACACAATTAGGAAACCTAAATATAGACATTGTGCTTTTTTTCTTTTTTTTTACGGACATGCATTTTGATGCCTTTTGGCCCGAGCCCTGGTTTATGATGTATCTGAGCTGCTCAAATGTAGACATGTCAACATGGCATATTGTGCAGTGAGGTTTGCAGTGCTGTGTCACCTCTGCTTGTGTTTGGTGCTCCTTTTTCCTTTTCACTAACTGTTTCTACTTTTCTGTTTTGACTGTATTAAAGTTCCGATCTGCGTCAAATAAATAGAAGATTTTAAGCAGGATCAAGTGTGCAACTTTTAAATGGAATGAAAATAAATGGACACCTTTGGCACTCACCCTCCAGATTGTCTAGACGGTACTTATTTCTGGAATAATCCTCTACTTGGCATTTGTTCCAGATCAAACTCGTTAACATTCATGCCACGGATATCGCAGATGGACGACCATCAATCGTTCTTGGCCTGATATGGACCATTATCCTCTACTTCCAGGTAACTTTAAAACCAGAGGGCTTAATTACTGTTATCTCTCCTCTGTGAGTGCCAACCCTACAAATAAACCCAACACCCGAAAAACTCCTGGACTAAATGACTCAAAACTGCCAATTCAGATGCCTGCATACAAGGAATTCTGCCATATTTGTTTGACGTTGCTATGGTCACCGTACAAACTCTTCCTCTCCTGTTATTTCTGTTCTTCATTTAGATTGAGGAGTTGACCAGTAATCTGCCAGCCCTCCAGGCCCTGTCCAACAGCAACTCCTCTGTGGAGAGTTTAACCAGCTCTGAAACGGGAAGCCCTCCCATGAAGAGAAAGGTTGTTCCCAAATTTCAGGGCAATGCCAAGAAGGCCTTGCTCAGATGGGTGCAGTGCACAGCAGCAAAGTATGCCCCCTTTTAGATGACCTTTTGTATTGCCAGATGTTGTAATATGTTACATATTTGGATATTTTTTTTTGTTATTTGTTAAAAGAAAAATGCTTATGTATGTGTTTTTTTAGGCATCATGGAATTGAGGTGAAGGACTTTGGTCCCAGCTGGCGTGATGGTGTTGCGTTCCAGTCGGTGGTGCACGCCATCAGGCCAGACCTGGTGGACATGCAGGTGGTGAGGAGGAGGAGCAACAGGGAGAATTTGGAGGAAGCCTTTGCACTAGCAGAAAACGAGCTCGGTATTCCCCGTCTGCTGGATCCAGAAGGTAGCTTTTCTTCTTGCAGAAGATTTCACAGTAGCAGAAAAACATAGCCATAAATACCTTAAGTCATTGTTTTAAAAACAACAGCTACTGTGAAATGTAAGATTCATGGTATTGTGTTAATTTCAATTAATTTGCATGATTGCTTCGAACAAATTGTGGGCTGAAAGATGCTTGACAGCCTAAAGAGGATTACAGTCCTGTGTGTTCTTGTGGCTGAGTTTTAGTGTGTGGAAGGAAGCAGGCTGCAGTGGCTCTGCAGTCCTGTCTTCACCAGCAGAGTCGTGACGCTTTATTGCAAAAGAGCTGCACTGAAACGTCTCCACTTTTACGGGGGTTTGACCCCGATTTCTCGAAACATCAGGCCACGGATGGAGATGAGACGTGTATAATTAGCTGTCAAGACTTAAGAGATTAACATCTCGAGGATGCGAGACACTTGTCATATTAACTTAGCACTTGATATTGCTCCGTCTGATGGACCACTTATTTCACTTATTTTGTTTCACTTTAGACGTGGATGTAGACAAGCCAGACGAGAAATCTATCATGACGTATGTGGCTCAGTTCCTCAAGCACTACCCGAACCCCCACCACGCAGAGACTGATGGACAACATGATGAGGTACTTTGTTTAAAGTTACCATACTAAATATTCAACATGTAAGTGACATTACTGAACGTGGATATTTCTGGGAAAATGTTTTGTTGTGCCGCAGAATATTTAATTTAATGTCTTTTAATTGTCCAAGTTGTTTATTGAATAGCTGCCACCCTCTAGTCTCATCATTCATAGAAAATGAGCACATGTGGAGATCTAACAGCTTGTTTTTTGGGACGAGAGGATGCTTTGATTTAGCCTTATTGTCACACGCTCGTGTCGGCTCTTTTAGCATGATCTGTTACGTAAAGCCACATGAATCAGAACGATCTGAGCATGAACACGGCAGTAAATATAATCATCTTCATTTTGTTTACACTCATTTGATTTCTCCATCTACTTATTTTCTTTGTGCACATTAAGCTGCTTCTTGGCTCAATTCCAACTTTTGCACTTTCAGTGCCGGTACTGCAGGTGAGAGTTCAGGTCATACAGCTGCATGCTTTCAGTTTGGAGTGGCTTCCCTTCTCATCCCTTCCCCCCTAACTTTACTCTCCTGACTTGTTATTCTAATGCCTTTTGTGGTCTTTGCATCTTCTTGTGTGCCTTGCTGCTTTCCTGGATAGTTTGGTGCCCATGATATAGAACAAATGCTTGAGGTATGTTTCACTAAGTTAACAAATTAAATAATAGACATCTAGAAAAACCAGTTCAAACGATTTCTTTTCCTCTTTTACTACTTCCTAACACTAAACAACTCTTAATTTCAAGACCCTAACTGTGTGTTTTGTTCTTTAAACTGATTTGATGAAGTGTTTCTGGAATGTCAACATACTGGCATGCTGATAACATAAACTGAGGATTCAAATCAGTTTGACCCTGTGAGTCTAAGCTCCATGTTCCTTGACTGTGACAGAGAGAGGAGCGGAAGATGCTGAGAGAGCTGAAGGTGTTTTTAGACCAGCTGGAGAGAGACGTGCTGCGGGCCCAGGGAGCAGAGGGAAACCTCACAGACAAATATCAGGTGAGTCAGTGCACTGTGATGTAACATGGTGCTTTGACAAAGAAATGTATTTATTTCACTTACGTGTCTGTTTTGTAGGCATTTAAGAGCTTCCGTGTGCAGTATGAAATGAAGAAAAAGCAGACCGAGCCGCTGCTTCAGCCCATCCACAGAGATGGCAAGCTCTCTGTCGACCAGGCTCTGGTCAAACAGGCGTGGGACCGTGTGTCTGCCAGGGTAATTGTACTGCATACTTTTGTTCAACATGAATAATTCACAGACCAGCCACAAAGAAAACATGAATTAAAATAGCTACGATAATTAATCATACTCTAAACATAACCTGAGGGTCAATAAAAGATCTTCCTGTTGTTTTTCATGTTTTCCTTTGCTCGAAAATTACATCTCTGTTTTGATAGTTTTCATATCATGACATTAAACCCAAGGGCCGTGGCTCCTCTCCTCACATGCTGCCTTTGAATGTTCAGTGGGGTGCAAGCACTTGAATCAGAGTTTGTTCAGCGGGGAGTAGATGGGAACAGAGGAGTTTTTGTTCGCCGGGCACTCTGCCCTTCTGGACATCCGCAGCTCGCCTCGACTGGCATGAAACGCTTTTGTAGCCTAAATGCTTGTGAACATGTGGAAATGTTTGGCTCTGCGTCACCGCCTCGACTGTGTGAGATCTTGCTTTGGTGGAGCGGGGTCATTAATGGATGTCAATTTCAGCTGCTGGACTGGCACATCCATCTGGACAAGTCCCTGCCTGGTCCCCTGGGAGTGATTGGAGCCTGGCTGCACAGGGCAGAGATGGCCCTGAGAGAGGACATCCCCGTTCATCACGCTCACGAAGAGACGGCCAATGTTCTCCACAGGAAATTCGAGCAGCATAAGGTAACACATGAGACACGTGTGGCATCATTTACAGATATTGTTCACGGATAAGCTCATGTCTTCATGCTAAACATGTGAGTACATTTTGTAGGAGGTTTTAAAGAACCTGGAATCGCACAGACAACCCTTCCAACAGATCCACCGGGACAGATCAGTGAACGGGGTGCCTGTTCCACCTGAACAACTCCAAGATATGGCTGAACGGTAAACTCACCATCAGAGTTATTAGGATTACGTGATATCTTGTGTATTCATTTCTTATAAATGTTGTGTTCATATAAACGTCACGTCAGCTACAAAAAAAAAAGAGGAAATAAAAAAAGTTTGTTTTTCTCTACAACTTCATGTAATATCTTTTTGATATGCAGGTTCAACTTTGTGTCCACTTCATCACACGCTCACCTGATCAAAATGGAATTCTGTGAAATGAAGTATCGCCTCATGGCGTTCCTGGTGTTAGCTGAGTCAAAGCTCAAGTCCTGGATCATTAAATATGGCAGAAGGGATTCCGTCGAGCTGCTGATGCAAACCTACCTTGTACGTTCCAAGTATCGATGGTTGTCATAATTCAATGGGACTTCGAGGAAACTTGTTCGTCTGTATATTCACGTTTGCTTTTCTATTCCAGACTTTTGTAGAAGGCCACAGGTTCTTCGAGCAGTATGAGATCCTCTACACGGGCCTCAAACAAGCTGCAGAGGTTTATGTCAAGTCTGACAGTTCAAGTAAGACTCTTTTCTGTTTATTGACAATTTTAAGTTTGTGTGTATTTGAATTTTTTTTTTTGTATGTAATATAGTCTTGTTATTAATTTCATGTTACAGGGTCTAAGACCTGTAACAAAGGTAAGTCCAAATACTATCTGACAATCATTAAAACCTGAACTCTGCCCGTCTCCTGAGCCATTTCTTCCTGTCATGTGCAACTGCATTTTACCTTTCTAACTTTCTTTTAATCCCCAGAACTGAAAAATTCACAATATTGCATTATGCATGAAAAAGCAACAGTAAATGCATTAGCTGGAATGCTATTTTAGCACGCGACTACTCTGACCTAACATAATGAAGCATCGGCAACATTGGCCCCTCAATCAGCACACATCATCAATCACAGTTGATACTCAAATTAGTTTGAACGACACTGAACGCCTCCTGTTTTTCTTCTTCCAGTCGATGAAGCAGAAGGGGTGAGTAAATTCCTCAATGAGGCGACAGCTCAGTGGAAGAACCTGGCTTTGGAGGTGCGGAGTGTGCGCAGCATGTTGGAAGAGGTGATCTCTAACTGGGAGAAGTACAGTAGCACAGTAGCAGCTCTGCAGGCCTGGTTAGAGGACGCTGAGCAGATGCTCAATCAGTCAGAGAATGCCAAACGTGTAAGTACAACCAAATATATTAGTTATGATAAAAAGATTTGTAATAGAAGTATAAAGGTTTAGCTGCTATTTAACTATAAAAAGTGACATTACAGGAACATTTGAGAGTGTGTACCTTGCATAATAAATAGTTCTGTTATCTGGTTTATCTTCCTCTTTCAGGATTTTTTTAGAAACCTGTCTCACTGGGTGCAGCAGCACATGGACATGAACGATGCCGGGAATTTCCTCATTGAGACCTGCGATGAAACAGTTTCCAGAGATCTGAAGCAGCAGCTTCTTCTTCTGAACGGGAGGTGGAGGGAGCTGTTTGTCAAAGTCAAACATGTAAATACAATATTCTTTGAAAAAAAAAAAAAAATCAACCATGAAAATAAATCTGTAAAGATACTTGAATTACATCAGCTTCATGTTTTTTTCAACGTACATGTTCTGTCCTGCTCTGTTATCGTTTGCAGTATGCAAGAGCAGACGAGGTAGATAAACTGAGGCAAGACTACCACGATGGGATTAATACCCTCAAAATGTTCATGGATGCAACAAATGAGAAGATGAATGCTCCTGTCCAAGTTTCTTTCCTGAACGTCAGAGCCTTCTCTCAGGATGTTGAGGTAAATAGATTAGAGTATTCAGCAGGTTAAATTAAGATGTATCTCTCTTTTGTACGATGAAAAATCATTTATCCATGTAACCCAACTCGCTGCAGGAAATCAAGCACAAAGTGCCAGCTATGGAAGCCGCCTGTAAGGCAGCCAGCCGTACTGCTCAGCTGTTGACCAAAGACACTTCACAGGAGGAAGTTTCCCAGATGATGGAGGTGATGGCTTCTGTCAAAGAGCAGCTGAGCAAGGTGTGGACAATTTAAAGTACACGCGTGAGATGAATAAACCTCTCTGAATAAACACTAAGCCCATGATTGAGAAGCAAGTCATTGCAGATTGCTTTGCTTTGATATATACAGTATTTTAAGGGCAGACAACATTTAATCAAATGCTAATAACGTGCACATTATTGTTTCAAAGAATTGTGACAATAAGAAAATAAGTTGTCCTCAAACATTCACATATAAAAAGTGCACAGCTTTGTTTTCAAAATGATCAAAGAGCTACCTGTGATTCGCTTCAAATCAATGTGCTCCCCTTCTCATAGGTAAGGGAGAGATGCTTACCTTTGCTAAGGGACTCTCAGTCTCTGTTGCCGCCACTGGAAGAAATGGAGAAGAACATAACAGGCTTCTATCAGGCTCTGGAAAAGGCCAGTCATATCACCAGCACCACCGACTCTGAGGGACCTGTTGACTTTAAACAGAAATGCCAGGTGACTCATTCACTTTCAATATTGTACAAGTTTCAGCCGAGTTTAATAGAACTCGTTTAAATGAAAGAAAGAAATTTTCACACTGAAAGTCAAGGCCTCAAGAGAGCAATAAATGGCGAACACCCTGCTTGTCATTGATTGCTGCAGGAGTTGGCGACCTTCACACACAGCTGTAAGAAGTGTCTGACTGCCATAGAGAAAAACCACCAGACCATCCAGAAAATAATGAACAGCAGTAAAACCCTCCAGCACATGGACATGAGCTTGCTGCAGAAGAGAGTGTCAGACCTGCAATCCTCATCACAGGTACAGTAAACCTCTGAGGCTCATTCCCATTCTACTAAGCTTTTAGGCCATTTAACCATCTATATATATTTGTTTTTGTATCTAGGCCATGATAAAGGATTCTACAGAGTGGCGCAAGCATGTGGAGGCAAACAGCAGCCTCATGAAGAGGTTTGATGAGTCACGGGTAGAGCTCGAGAAGGTTCTTAAAACGGCACAGAATTGCCTGACAGAAAGAGGCAACCCAGAGGAGCTGCTCAAGAAACACACAGTAAGAACAGAGGCCCTCCGCAAGGCTGTGGAGGAAGCTCTTTAACCATCATGTACCGGTACATTTCACTGTTTTTAAAGGGTGCTGATCGACGCCTAAAAATTCTTGGTATTCGCTTGTTACTAAGTCTGTGCATGCATTGTGTTATTTTGGTCTAATACCACAGAGGAGTGTGTTCTTATCTGAATATAAAATAAGAAGAATGTATTTTAATAAGGTTTTTCGTAGTCAGCATAAAGTTTTGTTTTTTCTGCAGGAGTTCTTCGGTCAGCTGGACCAGAGGGTCTTGAATTCGTTCCTCAAGGCTTGTGATGAGCTGACAGACATTTTGCCAGAGCTGGAGCAGCAGTCACTGCAAGAAACAGTCAGGAAACTGCACAAACACTGGAAGGTCAGTGGCACATGCTGAAAAACATGTTTACTCCAGCAGATAAATCTCTTATGAAAAGTCAGCAAACACACACACATCCCTCATCCATGAGTCGACAAAGACCCGCAACAAGGTGCAACACAAATTGCTTTAATCTGGCCTTGTCATTGTCGCATTTTTCATTCGCAGGATATTCAAACAGACTCCCCTTTTCACCTCCTTCATCTTAAAGTGGAGGTGGAGAAGAGCAAGTTGATGGTGTTGCTGCAGGACTGTCAAGCAGAGGTGACCAGGGAGAACCGCCATCTGGCTAGTATGGGAAGTGAAAGGCTGATCAAGGAGCACAGGGTGAGCACCAAGTAGCTGGTCGGCTGGCTGGCTGAGAGTCATGTATTGATTCAGTTCTTATTCACTGCTGTGTAGAAGATTTTGATGGACTGAGTCTCTGACTGTGTCTTTAACCAGCAGCAGTAAAACACAATAAAAACGTATGCTTTAATGTCGTAATGGTGGTTAGTTTTGAATTGTTTTTGGTCGTATTGTAGGCCTTCTTCAGGGAAAAGGGCCCCCAGGCTATCTGTGAGAAAAGGCTGCAACTGATGGAGGAAATATGCCAAAAACTCCCTGAGGGTGACCCTGTCCACCAAACCCTGGAAAGAGCAAGAAAGGACGTCTGCGAGGTCCGAGAGGAGATCGAGGACACCCATCAGAAGTTAATGCAGCATCAAGATAAATGGAAGGACTACAACACAAGGTTCAACATCTCTTTAGTTTGTTTTAGTCCTCTTTAAAAGATGTTGAATACGTTTCATACGTTCGTTCTGGATAGGGACATGCAGAGAGTACGTTGTGGGATTTTGGCCTTTTTCTCACTGTTGGAGAAACAGAAGGCTGTTTTGTTCATTAACCACCTGATGAGTCGTGTTTAGACTCTGTCATTCAGTTGAGACGAGGAGAGAGAGAGAGACGAGCTGAGTAACAAATGCAACGTTTGACTACTGCAGCATTTCTACAACACAAAGACTCCCTATTACGCTCCATCCTTGTTTTCATGGTTAACACAAACAAGCTCATAGTTACCAGAGCAGTAAACAGAAAGGAGCTCGAACCAGACCATTGACAGTTCCTGCGGTCATATTATAGCCCTAATATATGATAACAGCTATCATCTCTAATTGTATGCTTCTATTCTCCATTTGTGGTTGTATTAGATCATAAACAGTGTTTTCAAATATTATGAAAAAGGGTGAAATATTGTCAGCAATTGTTAAATTGTTTAATTGAAATAGAACGTATTGAAGAAAGTGCTTCAATTGTCAATGGCTAAGCAGTGGGAAAAAGAATAAAAGCATACTTTGCAATTTGTAGGAGTGCAACCTTTTATTTCACAAACACATGTTTATGTAGTTTCATTACAATGTTCTCCCTCTGTTGTAAATCAGGTATGCTGAACTCTCCTGCTGGCTAATTTCTAAAGAAAGCCAGCTGAGGCTGCTGAGAAACCGAGCCAACGACCCCAGAAAATATGGCCAGGTGAAGACCACCATCATGGTGAGTTTGTTAGCCGTCTCCTCACCTCGTCTGTGACGTGTCACTGCTGCTGAGCTGCTGACCTGACAGTGTCACTGCTGAGGAGATGAAACTGCAGGTGATTCTTTGGATCGCATGAGCTGCATGAGCCTCTTTTGTCGTTCGCAGGAGCTGAGGAATGATGCAGAGCTGCAGGAGGGGAACCTTGGCTGGCTGAAAGCCCGAATGGCTGTCCTCTTTGAAATCAGTGCTGACAGCGATGCCCAGAGGCAATCAAATGCTCTGAGCAAACTCTCAACAGATTTCAAGGGTCTCCTTGCATCTCTCTTAGAGGTAGGTGAAATTTAAACTTGTGGGTGTTTTTCTTTTGGTGCCAGACTCAATGTTGTCATTATATTCCTTCTGGAGGTGTACAGAATACTCCTGAAACATTTTAATCTAACTTTAGGGACCTGTTTTATTTTATATATAAAACCTACGTGGAATGTAATGTCGCTGATTGGTGGATGTTATAAGAGAATAATCTTAGGTGTATTTTCTTATATCTTACAGGCTGAGAAGATGGTTCTGGCTGTGGGGGACTGTGTGCAGTTCAGGGAAGAGGTACAAACTACTTTAGACGATCTTGTTCAGGGACAGAAAGAGGCTCAGGCTGAGGTCACCAAAATCCTGGACTGTCCAACTGTGAGAGAAGCCCAGCAGCTGCTTCTTGGTCACCAGGTACTGAAGGACGTTTAAAAAAAAATAAAAATCACAATCTTTAACTTTATTTAGATTGTTTTGAAAGCGTGGTATACTCACACATTGACTCTTTTCGTGTGATTCATATCAAACAGCAACTGTTAAAACGCCTCAAGCTGAAGAGAAAGGACGTCCAGCAGCTGATCACCCGAGGTCAGCAGCTCCAGGCCGAGGAAGGTTTGGGGGAAACTCTGCAGCAGGACCTGCAGAACTTAGAAAACACACTCAGCAAAATGGAGCAGAACATGGATTCACAGGAACAAAGCCTTGAGGTGAGTATTGTAACTAGGGCATTATTTTATAAGAAACATTATGTACATTATGTTTTTTTATTAATGTGAAGCAACTGTCTCGCATTAAATCAAGTGCTGATTAGGTTTCTGTGCAAAGCTGAAGAAGAAGAAACAGAGCCTAGCACGGTGCCAAATAAAAAACTCTCCCTGTGGTCCAATATTGTTTACTCTCTCTCTCCCTCTCTCTCCCTCTCCCTCTCCCTCTCTCTTTTCTCTCTCTCTCTCTCTCTCTCTCTCTCTCTCTCTCTCTCTCTCTCTCTCTCTCTGTCTCTGTCTCCCTCTCTCTCTCTCTCTCTCTCTCTCTCTCTCTCTTTCTCTCTGTTATTAAAACAATCTTAAAGCTGATTAAGTACACCCTAGTGCTCCTAATATTTAGGTACAGAAACAAATTCAGAATGAAGGCTCGCTCACTTTGTTTCAGCCTTTCTTTAAAGAATATTTTCAAATGGTATGCAAATTTGTGGTTATCAAATCTGATATAATTGTGTCTGTTCTACACAGTTGTATCGTTTTTTGTTGTTGTTGTTTTTTCACACCAGGCTTCCCTTCGTTTAATTTGTAACATCCTTTATGTGTTTTGGTTTTTGTGTCTGCTTTTGTGCACATTTTGAATTTCTCCTTTGTATGTTTTGCATAGTCCTACCCCAGAGCTGTAAATGAAAACGAATTAATCTTAAACAACAGTAAAAAAAAAACTTAATAATTGTGTTCTTTGCCTACAAATATATATATATTTTAAGCAGAATAAGAAAAGTTAAGCAAACCATTTAATGATGAGAACAGTAGATTAGGGAGCAGCATTTCTGGAAAATGGTTGTGTAGGGGGTCTGATTAAATTCTTCCCTCCTGAAGCTTTCTTTTTGCTTTTGCACCACTGAGTGGGGTGCATGCAAATAATTCTGATGTTTCCTACGGTGCAGCAGAGCCACTGAACAACTGACAGAGTATAAAGTGTACTTCCTGTGCCAACATGCTGACTCATCATTTCTGCTGAAAAGACAAACGTGGCCGTGTCATCTGCATACTTAATGATGTGGTTCAAGCTGAATTGCCAGTACATATGTAACTTGTCACTGTTTGTCTGGGATGATGATTTATGGCCATTAGGAAATGATTTCTGTTTTACATTTTGTACTCCACTTAAACAAAGAGCATTAACTCTTTTGTTGTTTTTCGACTGGTTATGTTTAGATTTTATAGACACGATTTTGGGCTCTGTCATTCCCAGGTGACACTGGCAGCCTGGCAGGAGTTTGACAGCCAGCAGGAGGCTGTGCACGAGTTTGTGAATAAGGCACGATCCATGATGGAGAGAGATCTGAACTTCAGCAGTCCAGAGAGCCTGGCTGTTGAACTGGACCAGGCCAGAGTATGTCAAGTTTGCTCTTTTTTATTTAACTCTCTTTGTTACACTGCGTGACGTTGACGTTTACTCTTGACGTTTTAACTGCTTGAGATAAATTAGACAAAATGAAGAGTAAATGCAGTTTTCTGACTTTTTTAAACAGGTGATGTTAAAGCAGTGTGAAGCAGAAGCATCACATATGAACACTCTGCTGAAGAGAACTACAGAAATCCAGCTTGGTCCCCAAAACAAGACTCTGCTCCTACAACAAGCCCGTTCTCTGAGCGAGCAAGTGGACAAAGTAGAGGCAGGGCTGAAAAAAGAGTAAGACAAAGGATTTTTTTTCTTTCTGTTGCTCTGTTTAAATAATGTCTTAAGACTGGGCTTATTAAATGCGTTATATGTTTCGTCTAAAAAGACAATGTTCCAAGGACAAAGAGTTTGCAACAAAGGAGGATGCAGCCCTCTAAATGTTCTCATTCATACAGTGAGGCATTCACAATCAATTAGGAATATTTAAAAACAGCTAATCAACCCAATTACCTGGTTTCTGTTCCATGAATCCCAAGGGTCTTTGCAACGTTGCCAATGTATAATTTAAGATTCTGTGTGTTTTAGTGTCAGGACCCTCGAGGACATGAAAACTCAGTGGGATCAGTTTGGCGCTGCGTTTGAAACCTTCTCCTTGTGGATATCTGAGAAGGAAAAGCAGCTGGATGCACTCAAACCGTCTACGTCTCCTCTCGAGCAACAGATCAATGCTGTTAAGGTACAGAGACACTATGCAGCTTTGATCGTTTTAAATTGCTTCCTAACAGTCATCTCAGTCAATCAGTGTGGTTTTCTTAAGGTGTTGAAACGTTATGAGACTGACACGTCATCTTTTCTTTTGACACCTGCTCTAGCCCACACCAGACACAAAAACTTGATGGACACAGATTTGATTTTAGGATTAGCCGTTACTCTTTATTGTACCTGTTGAAAATAAAGAATAACATTTTTCAATGCCATACAAAACCCCCAACATAAGTAAAACTTTACCTCAACTGAACAGCTAGAGTTAATAAAGGCCGAGCAGTTTCTCAAACGTTGTCCTTGTTGTGGTTTTGCATCCTTCCCTGCGTGTCCAGGGTGTCGGTGCAGAGCTCCGGGAGCGAGCTGAGGTTCCTTCTCAGTTAGAGGCAGATTCCCAGGCACTAGCCCAGTTTGTATCTTCAGGTGAGGCGGCCCGAATCAAAGCCCGGCTGACCCAGATCGGCAGGTACTGGGAGGAGCTGAAGGAGAGCGTACAGCAGCTTGATGGACAGTTGGAGGAAAGCTCTTCTCACCAGCAAAAGTTCCAAATGAGCCTCGAGGAGGTAAATAGGATTTAACCTTGTGACAATACACCATCTTCATTACAGAGAAGATACAGGCCTACAATAAAGCTTTGTCATCTCCTAGGTGCAGGCATCTCTCACTGAGCTACACACAAAGCTGGAGTCGCCTATCAAGTCCTGCACCTCCTCATCAGAGACCTACAAAGCTCTTCAGAGCCACATGGTGATTAGCCTATTTTACCTTGTACTGAAATACTGTTTGCTAGCTATGAGATAAGGTGTATGTAACGTGTATGTAAGTGTCTCGCCTTTTTTATCACCCAGGATGTTTGTCAGCAAATGGAGAAGCTGAAAGGAACCTTGCTGTCTCTGTCAGCTGCTGCACGACGACTCAGCGACAAAGAGCAAGCAGAGAGGACTGTGTCGGAGCTCAACAGGACCTATGACCAAAGCGTACAGGAGGCAAAGGACAAACAGAGTACACTGGAGAATCTGCTTTCTGTTTGGCAAAAGTAAGTGCTGTCCAACAGAACACAGATATTTTTAAAGACATTTTTTAGAAACATGTAGTAAAATCAGACCATGTGTTAATCCAAGACAGACAAATATCATTTGAAGATGTGACTGTAATGTAAACACGTGGGTCTTCTTTCAGGTATGAGAAACAGCGTTCAAATTTTGTTTCCTGCTTGGAGAGGAGTGAGTCTGCTTCCAAACCAGAGAGCCAGTGTCTGTCTGCTGATAAGATCAAACTCTGCACAGAGCTACAAGACTTGCAGGTACATTACGCACTCAGATGGTTACTTCAAAACCAAAGCAAGATCTTCCACAATATATACCCCCCTCAACGTGATCAGTCAATTGAGCATGCGCACATGTTCTCGCAGGCCTTGTTCTCTGAGGTCCGATCTCTCGAGCTGGCTCATGCTGAACTGCTATCTTTGGGGACTGCCTTGTTTCCGACTGCGCCAGAAGAGGGAGTGAGGCAGCTGAAAGATGAGCTGGAGACCCTGCAGAGGAGACTGCATGTTCAAAATGAAGGCCTACCTCAGAGGTAAGAAAATATAAAACTGAATATTGTTTTCCTTTGTTTTATACACACACATGCTGTTTAGGAAATGTGTGTGATAAAGAATTATTGTGAGTTTATCCTTTGTACCAGCTCCAGAAGGCATATTTCTAATCAATCAGAGAGTATGGCTTTGTTTTAGACGCCATGTTCAACGCAGAATTTCAAATATTTTGTGTTTTTCTGTTTATGTATACATAGGAGTTCTACATGCAGCTGGTCTTTTGTTACTAATCTCTTTCACTATGATGCCCCCCCCCCCCCCAGAATCAAAGAGCTTCAGAACCACCTCTCGCTGGTTGAGCAGTTTGATCAGGCACTGCTTAAATTCTCCCAGTGGAGTGAGACCATGCTCTCAAACCTGCACTCAGCCTCTCAAGTCAACATCAGCAACCTGCAGGCTGCCACCACGCAAGTAAAAGTAAGAATCACACAGAAGAACTGCTGATGTGTTTTGCATGCAGGAAGCTTCCGTTCAGAGCCACTTACCGTAAATTCCGGACTATAAGCCGCTACTTTTTTCTCACACTTCGAGCACTGCGGCTTCTACTCCGGTGCGGCTAATGCATGGATTTTTTATGGGGGACAATGAGCTTCTGCCGCAAAAACATTTGACTTCGTCACGTCGGATCTTAATATCAGTCATTTTGCGCTTCATGCACGCACCCTCATCATGGAAAACACACGGAGAAATACATATGATGCAGCTTTCAAGTTAAAGGCGATCGACCTGGCTGTCATAGATGCTAACAGAGCTGCTGCACGTTAAGATGACACTGACAGCGACAACAGAGACTGAGGAAGTGAGTAATGAAGTCATTCTGAGGCAGTGAATGGATGGACTTTTTCTTGTGAAATATATTACGGTCATCTTTTTCATCAGTCGTGTTACAGACACCGTCGGCTAGGCTTCGTATTGTAACGGTTCATGTTGTAAAATCGGTAGTTGATAATGTGTTCATAATTCCGATTATGTGGAGAGTCAGTGAATGCACCAGCGAGAACGTGTTGAGTGGCTGTATGAGAGAACGCTGGGGGAGAGAGTTGGATTGTTACGGCAAGTTATGTGTTGCTCTCTGCTGTAAACGGTGTGGTCACGGCCGACATTGATCGGGTTATTATTTGAACGCTCTCGTCGTCCTTTAACGTTCGTACGGACGCTACAGTATTTGCGGATGTTACCGGTAGCCTACGTCTGTGTAAATAGCTCTTGTTATAGCGTGGACACCTGCGGCTTATAATCAAGTGCGGCTTATATATGTTCAAATACATTTATTTACTTATTTTTAGCCGGTGCGGCTTATATCCAGGTGCGCTCAATAGTACGGAATTTACGGTAGTTAGTTAGCAGACAAATAGTATTTTCTGAAGAGCAGTAACTAATCATTTATCAATAACCTTGACAGGAGACCCAGGCGGCCATACAGAAGCAGTCTGGTGTGAAAGAGAGCTTGGAACAGCAGACTGAGAAGCTCTGTAAGTTCTGTGAGCCTGGTGATGCGCAGCTCTTCCGCAGCAGAGCCGACAGCTGTCTGCAGCCCTACACGGAGGCCAAGTACACAGCTGACCTGCAGCTCGAGTGTCTCGAAAGGCTCGAGGCGTTTCTGCAGACGCACGGCGTGGCTGCGGGCGTGCTGCGGGGTCTGAAGCAGACCGTGGAGAGTGCGGGAAGCTGGGATCGCGGAAAAGTAGAGGAGCTGCAGCAGGAGCTGGAGACGATTGTCCCGGACATCACCCAGCTGGAGACTCTGGCTGTCAATCTGGACAGCAGCCTCTGCAAAAGCCATCTCCACATTGGTGCTGGCGAGGGTTCTCGTAGGTCCTGCCGCATGCTGGCTGATTCACTCAGTGCTGAGCAGGATGCGTTGAGGAACTTGCTCGGTACTAAACAGAGTGAAGCAGAGGCCCTGGGAGCTCTGTGGAGCTCCTTCAGACAGCGCAAAGAACAGCTGCTCAAAGCTGTGGAGGACATAGAAGAGAAAGCTGACCACCAGAGCTGCAAAGAGCCCAGCCTACATGCGCTACAGCAGAGGTAAAGCATTGCTCGAGTACATAGTCACATCTTTAGATCAAAAATGCACACCAGCTCAACGGTTTGACTTTGAAATTTGAGTAGCTGAGGCTTCTAAAAGTGTGTGATAATACCAAGGGAGAACAGATGCGTCAACACGTTGTCTTTATGTTTCAAGGCTGAGGTTCTTTAATCAGATGGAGGACGAGCTCCAGTCACACCAACATGAGGAGCAGTGGCTCAGGGACAAGGGCAACCAGCTGGCCCAGAGAGATGCAGAGTTGGCCGGCGAGGTTCTCAGAGAAATAAGTCTGCTGGAGACCACGTGGGAGGACACCAAGAAGCTCATAACAGAGAGGTACCGAAGTGGTTTCTGTACCGACGAGTTCAAAGAGTCCCTTAGGCAGAGTCTTGGAAACAAAATATTTAACATGGACCTCAGTGGGATGGTTCTGATACGTTTGTTGCACTAGAACACATGATAAACATGATATATCTCAATTTGTTGAAAATTTGAGTGTCACATCATTAGCTTGATCACATGGTTTATTTTTAATGCTCTCACTAATTATCAGTTTACAATGAAATTACATAGAATTATTAATACACTTCCCTCTTGCTCCAACAGACAGGAACAGTGCAATGTCCTTGTTGAGCTGATGAGAGAATACCAAATCCTGAAAACCTCCCTCAGCGGCATCATTGAGAGTACTGAACCTCTGGTTGAGATCAGCTCTGTGTTGAAGGACTATGAGGAGACCAGGAGGTCTCTCACCAAGGTGGGCTCAAAGTATTTTTCATATGTTTCTTTCGAGAGATGCCTCAACACAATGTATTCTTCATTAACTGCTCGAAACTCAAACCAGAAAAATGGTTCATTAATTAACTCTTAATTTGCAGTTATTATTAGTTGACAGAATGCTTTTCATGATTATTTGTCTTTAATTCATTTGTAGCACGAGACAGTGAAGGTAGAGATGGCCAGCAAGCAACATGAACTGGATCAGTTTTCCAGTAAAGGGAAGAAACTGGTGGTTGAACTAAAGAAGATCCCAGAGTGTGACGCTCAGATGTTGAAGAATGACATGGAGACACTTGTTGATCAGTGGCTGGATGTAAGTCTGACTTCAACAGTAGTAGGATTACTAATAAATGTGTCCTGGATCTGTTTTATTGTAAGCTTTTGACAACAATGGATTGCTATTGGACAAAGAAGCAAACCTGTTAAATAAATGATTCTTCTTTCTTAAAATGTTGCATTAACAGTGCAGCAGAATAATAATAGAAAATGCAGAACATGAAGAGAGTAAAGATTTGTGACCGACTGGTCAAACTTTTCAGGTTTCTGAAACGATAGATGACAACATTGATCGGCTGAATCAGAGTTTGGCACTGTGGGATGATGTGCGTAAAATCAGCGAGGACACTGAGAACTGGACAAGCAACAGTGTGATTGAACTCAATGAGAGCCTGAACAACCTCGATGACAGTCAGAGAGTGTCTGCGATGCTCTCCAGGCTAAAGGTAAGATCGTGATTCTACAGTTATCATTTAAGGTCTGATAAGTATTTTCTTTTTTTCTTTGTATGTGACCGTGACAAGTGCAGCTATTGCAATCAGTAGCCGGACGAAATTCCAACATACAAGCTCACTGTTTTAAAATACAAAAATAAATCCACAACTACAACATAAATTAGCTCACAGATAAACACAACTAAGAAAAGGTATAAACACACTTTTCTGTTTTTTATACATCCACAGGTTGAAATGGTTGAGAAGGAGCAGAAACTTGAAACTCTGCAGAACAGAATTACAGAGCTGAAGAAGTGCAGTCAAAGTGAAGAGACCCCTGCTAAATTACAGGTGATACATTCGTTCATGTGTTTAATGTATTAATGACGTGATGCTACATTCACATGCCACAACAAGTTCCAATTCTTCATTTTCACATTTATTCACCTGCAACTGTACTTGTATCTAGGTGCTGGAGAACGACCTACGTAAAAAAATGAACAGTGTTAAGAAGCTGCTGGAGCAGGCCAAGGGAAACCTTACTGACTTCACTTCCCAGAGAAAACAGCTAGAGGACTACATCTCCCAGATGTCTGCGTGGCTAAAGAGTATGGAAGATTCCCTCGTTTCCTCTCCCACTGGATCAGATCCAGAGGACATCTGCAGAGTCAAGGTACAGCTGTAACAACAATGATTCAGCCTTTGATTGAACATAAATAATATGAAATGTTTCTTTTTAAACTTGAGAGAAGGAGCATTCACTCTCAGTCTGTAGGGTTGAAAGTACTCTGGAAAATTGTGATTTCATGTTGGTTTCTTTTCTTATTGAAGATTGACACAATATTGTATGGAAACTTCAAAACAAATCTGTATGTCTGTAACATGTTTTAAAGGACCTCCAGAAAGAGCTGCAAAATCAGCAGGGGAGCATTGACTCCACCAGGGAGAGTCTCAACACCCTGTGTCGAAAGTATCCCTCTGAAGAGCTCGCTGGTTTGGGTTCAGCACTCACCGACCTCATCAAGACCTACGAGTCTGCAAACCAGCTCTCTGCAAGGACCCTGGTATCTCTGCAAAACTGTCTTCAGCAGCAGTTCAATGGTGAGCAATATGAAAATCAGATCTGAATAAAAAGAACGGTATGACTTAAAATGTGACATTCTTCTCTTACCAAGGTTACACTGTGTTGCAAATACATAACTTCAGTGCTTCATAGAACAATGCTTCTTCTTCTTTCATTGATCAGATACTGAATCTGACGCTCCCTTCCATTTTTTGATGTCTCATATAATCCCCACTGGGTGTAGAATTCATTAACAACTTGTTTCTTTAGCACTTGATTCAGTTAGAATCTACACTTAATAAAGATATTCTGTCCCCTTGCGCCCTCAGATCTGGTTCAGGAGTTCCATCGTTGGCTTTCAGAACAGAGGGAGATCGTGAAAGAATGCTCCGACCGATCAGGAGACACACAAATTGTGGAACGCAAGCTACAGAAACTCAAGGTAAAAGCGATTGTACAGGGATATTTGGATGGAGGTCGGAGTAGAATTGAAGTGTGTTCATCTTTAAAAATATTGAGTTGAAAGTAAAACAAATAAAACGATTTGGTTGACTGCCAGGGTGCCATGGATCGTGTGGAGGAGGGTGAGGTCCGCCTCACTCAAGTCTGTGAGGAAGGAGAGAAGCTCCTACTCCATCTCCCTAAAGCGAGTGCTGGGCAGGTCCAGCAACACCTTTCCTCCATCCAGCAGGACTGGGACAGCTTTGTGGAGCAGTGTAGACAGAACCAACAGATCCTGGAGGACAGCGCATCTCTCATGAAGGGGTACAAGACTTTAAAAAGAAAGAAAAAACAAGTTCTGTAAAGCACTTTGTTATCAAACCTGTAATTAACATTAATGTTTAAATAACCTGCAGATTTGAGGGGCGCCTTAAGAAGCTCAAGTGGTGGTTAGAGCACATGGAAAAGAGAATGACCACAGATCTGCTTGAAGCCAAGCAACGGGGTCCTGAGAAGGCGGGGCTTGAGCAAGTGGAGGAATATCAGCAGGAAGTGCTTAAAGAGAGGTGCTGAATCTGTGTTTTCTGACAAGATCTCCAAATGTATCTCTTCTAATTCTCCTCTATGAAACATCAAAGTATTCTTTGAAGCTTATTTAAAACATTTTACTACTTTCCATGCAGGGATTCGTTTGAGCGTTTAGGTCAGGAGGGACAGGCACTGAATGAAGGCGGGCGAGGCGATGGGAGTGAGACGCGAGTGTCAGCTCAACTGCAGTCACAACACCAGGCCTTACTGAGGCGTGTGAGAGAGAGGCTCCGGAGCTGCCAGGTCACTTTACAGGAGCAGCAAGCGTTCGAAGATACGCTGCAGACCACCTGGGGCTGGCTTAATGGGGTCCAGGAGCGCCTGGCATCACTCAACAGCACAGTCGGAAATAAAGAGACTCTGGAGAAAAGACTTGGTCTTGTACAGGTAATCCAACATCCGGATCCAGAAATATTGTTCTTTATATATAACAGAGTTAAAAAAAAACAGAATGGATCTTAGAGTTGCCAATGTTCCTCCTCTTGCTCTCGTCTACATGCAGGATATCCTGCTTATGAAGGGTGAAGGAGAAGTGAAGCTCAACATGACTGTTGGGAAAGGAGAGCAGGTCCTGAAACACAACAGAATGGAGGGGCAGGAGGCCATTTGTTCACAGCTGCAGAAGCTGAAAGATGCCTGGGCCAATATGTTGATGACTTCCATGAGCTGCCACAGGTAGGAAATGTGTTATTGTCTGAAAGCAGCTCACAGTCAGACAGAGGGCTTATGGCATCCACTGATGCCATGGTTACATGTATTGGTTTCTCATAAGATGTTGTTGTTTGTAGTCGTCTGGAGTGGACGGTGGCCCAGTGGACGAATTTCCAGGAGATTAAAGGCCAACTGCAGCAGTGGATGGAGTCAGTGGAGCAGGAGGTGGGAATGACTCTGCCTCAGCAGCCCGGCCTCAAAGAGAAGTCGGCTTTACTCGAGCGCCTCAGGGCCATCCAGGCTGACGTGGACGCTCATGCAGCAGCACTGTCACGCCTGACAGACAAAGCGGTGGAGATGCATGAAAAAACTGGAGACCAGACCTTTGGACCAGAGTCAAGGGCAGAGCTCAACGCACACTTTGCTGATATCTCAGCGGTTGTCAAGGTGAAATACACGCAGATGCTTTATGGGAAAGCCAATTAAAATGTGCTTCTGTGACAAACCTTTTCAAACTGCCAAACTCCTAAACAATCACCCCGGCACTATTTGTAGCTAAAACATTTGATACTGTTATTTGACATTTTTATATTTAGCTGGTGCTTGGTGTTAGGTGTTTAACTTGTTGTTTTCTTTTACCAAGGGCAAAGTTCAGTCCATGCAAAACGTTGTGTCTGAACATGAGCAGTACCTTGATGCTCTGAGAGACTTCAATGACTGGCTTATTTCAGCAAAAGAAGAACTCCAACGCTGGTCAGATCTGTCAGGAGACTCGGTCTCCATAAAAAGAAAGCTCTCTAAAGTGCAGGTGAGGAATTTTAGCCTTTTTCTCTTAAGAGGAAACAGTAAATATGCATGCTACTCCTGAATGCATCCAGCTGAAAGATGTAAATCAGAGACTTCTTCCACTTAGGTAGAGGGCTGGAGCACCTTTTTTTTTTAATGGACTGAGATGACAATTGTTATTCCATTTGGCCTTTCTAGGAGTTGCTTGACTCTAAGCAGCGAGGGAGAGAGAGGCTGAACCGGGTTCAAAGATGCGGAGCAGTGGCCAGGGATCACACTGGCTCAGGTGGCTATGAGGCTATGGAGCGGGAGGAAGCAGCCCTCGTCTCATCATGGGAACAGTGGGAACGTGGAGCACTGCAAACAAGGGCTAGCCTGGAGACTGCCCTCTCCCAGATAGCCAGCTCGGAACAAGAGTTCAGCAGCCGTTCAGCACAGCTGGAGCAGGACCTGCGGGAGTTCGGCCGGCAGCTAAAGGACTGGCGTCTGCGATTGGCCCAAGTGGAGGGAAAAAATGATGGAGAGGAGGCGGTTAAAGGCTGGCAGATAGCAAAGGTACATCACAGCTTGATGATAGCACACGACTATGGATATGAAATGTTAACTCAAATAAGTTATTGTGACTGGTCATCAGTGGTTTTACATCTGTCGTCCACCCAGGAAACTTTGGAGGAACTTGTCAAAGCTGAGCCCCTGTCTGATAGTCTGAAGACTCAACTCAATGACCTGTGCAGATTCTCTAGAGACGTGGGTACACAATCTGAGAGAGTGTCCACTCTCATTAAGGAATACAATAGGTGAGAACTTATAAATATTAAACCACAACCCTCTTTTGAATCAGAATCAACTGCTGCTCACTAAGACAATGAGAAAAATAAAAAATAAAAATGTCATCCTGATTTGTTGTTGTTTTTTGTTTTAAGTCTGAGTCTCCAAGCATCGAGAGAGTGCCAGAGCAAAGAGAAGCTGCTGGAACAAGGGTTTCGCTCAGCCTTCAGAGAGTTCCAGCAGTGGTTGGTCAATGCCAAGATCAACACAGCCAAGTGCTTTGACGTTCCTCAGAACCTCAGCGAGGCCTCATCCAGTCTGCAGAAGATTCAGGTGCAGCACTCAGAGTCCATTTTAACAGAGCTTTTCGAAAATGAATGGCCGCCAGACTTAGATGTTTTGTTACCTTATTTCAATTTAAAGAAGCTTGTTGATGTGATTTAATGATATCATTAATACTATGATTCACAAAAAGAGCCTCATAGTAGTCCATGCATATAAACAAAATAATTAAATAAGAACATTTGTGTCAACATTTATTTTAAAAAAATGTCTGCTTGATTGACTTTGAGTCCTATCTCCTGTTTGCAGGAGTTTCTGAGTGACAGAGAGCAAGGTCAATCCAAGCTGAATGCTGTTGTTGTCAGCGGTGAGTTTGTGTCCACTATAGCAGCCAAAGACAAAGTAGATGCAGTTCGAGTGAAAATGAACACAGCCAAAGAGGACTGGAAAAACATCATGACCAACTTGCACAACAGAGAGAGCAACCTTCAAGTAAGTGTTTCCTCTCTGAGCTGGGCCATTTAAAAATACAATTATTGATTATGTATTTTAAGGAAGCATTTCAACAGTCTCTTTATATCATCTGTGTGCTAGAACCTTTCATCTCAGATGAAAGACTTTGAGGCGAGTGCTGAGCCTCTTCAGGAGTGTCTGAATGCCACCGAGCTGGCTGTGCAGGAGAGCAGCACAAGACTTCATGATCTAACAGCCAAAAAGCAAGAGCTTCATAAGTTACAGGTAAAAACATAACCCCCCCCCCCACCCATGTTCAAGACCACTCATGTTCAACAACCACTCAGTGCTTGAGGGCCAACCTGACTATTCTTGTCATTGCCGTCTTATCTTTCCTGCTCTGTAGCAGCAGTGTCTTAGCTTTGCTATCTTTCTTTGGAACAAAACAACTTCCACCTGATACTGCTCACATGCCATTTGCCTACTTTTTAACTTACTGTCATCTATCTGCTCCTGTTTGCTACTCTCACATGCCTTCTTAACATTGTGGAATATAGAGAGTAAAACTTGGCTAATTTATATAGGAATTATTTGAAGTCTCTTTTACCCTGTCTGCCAGCTATTTTCATATTTTCAGAGGCCCTGATTGCACGTCATGACCAACTTTACAGCGAAATAACACTGGCCAAACATCGTTCTTTCTTTATGCCATGTTGCCATCCCTAACCTTTCCGTCTATGTCTGAATTAAACTGTCTGCGTGTGTGTATCTTTGTGTCAGCTTGCATGCCTCTTTGATAACCTGCTTGTGCTCTTCCAGTCTGTGCTTGAGGAGTTAGCCTCTTACGAGGTTCAGCTGAACAGGCTAAAAGAGAAGGCCCAGCTGCTGTGGGACGAACATGCAGCCGGCAAGGGTTTTGTGCATCGCGTCTCGCAGCTCTCTGCTCAGTACCTAGCTTTAACCAACATGACCAAGGTACAGTAATGCCTCCCAATATGCCTGTGCACTTGGGCTTTTCTGGGGATAGAGGTGGAGAGGAAACAGCAGCACTAAACCGGATCAAGCTCTGACTAAACTTAAGTTTAACATTTTTTAAGCAGTGACGTTGCTAACTGCCAAAAATAAATATCACTGCTTTCTGTTGATACTTTAAGCCTCTTAAAGAATATTTGTATGATTTCTATTCCTGTGTATCTTTTGTACTAAATCTGTGTTAGTCACTAAAGAGCCTACATGTGTAATTATCATGTTGTGCCTACAGTGGATCCTGTTTCTTCAACCTACTGTATATTAATAATTATATGGTTATATGGTTTCTTATTTAAAACAGGAGAAGACATCACGGATTGACCGAATATCCACTGAGCACCAGCTTTTCTCCCAAGGGCTGAAGGAGCTGCAGAACTGGGTGGCTGACACCAGCCACATGCTGCAGACTTACTGTGCCCCCACCGCTGACAAAAATGTCCTCGATAGTCGGATGATCAAGCTTGAGGTATAAAAACGAGTCTTTAGCCTTTAGATTTAGAGATGGAGGAATATATACGTGGATAAATGGTCATGATAGATAAATGCATGTGTTGTTGTTGCACCAGGCATTGCTGACTGCACGTCAGGAAAAGGAGATCCAGCTGAAGATGCTAATCACACGAGGAGAGTCGGTTCAGAGAAACACGTCAGCTGAGGGAGTGCCTGTAGTCCAAAAGCAAATCCAGGAACTTAAAGATTCCTGGGATGCCCTGCTCTCTGCCTCCATCCAATGCAAAACGTTAGTTCTCTAACAGAAGTAAATACAAGTGATAACTGCTACTCCAGTGTCTTACTTTGCTTTTCTCTTTACATTTCACAGTCAGCTGGAGGGTTCGCTGTCTCAGTGGACCAGTTACCAGGAGGATGTTCGCCAGTTTGTTGCATGGGTGGAGCGTGTTGAAGAGAGTCTTGACCCCACTGACAAGCAGTTCCCAGAGATGAGGGACAAAACTGCTAACCTGAGCAAAACCAAGGTACTGCACTCTGGCCTGTCATACTTCACACTAATAAGGCTTGTAAATAATGTATTTAGGGTTAAAAAAAAAAACAACCAAAAAACCCCACAACTTTGGAATTTAGATTTTCAAGTTTAAAAAATAAGAAAATTAAGGGTTCAGAATCACATGAGCTATTTTACTACAACAGATCAACATCAAAAGTATCAATATGTCATAATCGAATTATTTCTCCTCTCTGTTTAGTTGCTGTATGAGGAAGTTCTCAGCCACAACAGCCTGCTGGAAACAATCTCTGCAAAGAGTGTCAGTATCGTGGAGAGCTTCGTCACTCAACTCGAGCTTCAAGAACTGCAAGAGCGCTATAACACGATGAAAGACAATGCCATGGTAAAGCAGAATGTAATATGAAATAATGTGTCAGTGTGTAAATATTGCACTTAGAAATGTTTGAAGTAACGTTTCTTTTTGCTGTTAAACACAAATCAAACAAGTCAGACTCATCAGAACAAAATCCAATGAGAAAAGCAATTCAAACAAAAGCTACCACCGGCTGTTACATAATGGCTCGCAATCTTCATTGTGTCTGTAGAGGGCAGTGACTAATGCTGAGGAGCTTGTGAAAGCCCATCACGAGTATCAGCGGGGCCTGCATGCATTTGAGGACTGGCTCGAACAAGAACAAGAGAAGCTTGGCTGTTACACACAACTGGAGGGTGATGTGGATATGCTGGAGGAAACTCTGCAAAAGTTGCAGGTTAGAAAACCTTAGTGAGAAAATGTTGTTGTAAACAAATAGACAATGAAATGCTACAATGAACCTAATCAATTATATCAAACCAGAGCTTCTATTCAGTTAATATTTGACTTGAAGGTTTTCGCTATTGTAACTACAGGAACTGCAGCTGCACTGTACAGAGGGCCAGGCTTTGCTTAACACCCTCCTGGTCAGTCGAGAACTGGTCACTCCCTGGGGCCTGCCTCAGATTGAAGACCGAGCACTGGAGACCCTGCAGCAGGAGTGGAGGATGTACCAGGCTCGACTGGCTGACACCCGCTCTCAGCTCAACAGTGCTCTGGCCAAACTCCGACAGATGGATCAGAAATTTCAGCGTCTTGACAGCTGGCTAAAGGTCATGGAGACTAAAGCACAACTACGTAGCCACAGGCGGTCCGACCGTACAACTAAAGATGCCCAGCTGCAGCTAATAAAGGTTAGCCTCACATGTACAGAAACCTTGCAAATGCATTTTATTCCATATCTGCACAACTGTATATATGTTAATAGTTTTCATTGTGCTGTGACAAAACTGCATTTAAATTTTAAACAGGTCATTTCAGTCGGATGTCAACTTTCAGTCTCATGTATGTTTAAGAATATTAAAAAGTATTTTATTAATCTCTAATGGTGTTTGTATGATCAGAGCTGGCAGGAAGAAGTGCTGGTTTATCAGGAGGAGATGGAGGGCCTCAGTCTCTTGGCGCAGCAGGTTTTAGATGAGACTCATATCAGCAGCCAGATCAGTAGCAGAGCCACCAAGATCACAGCACGCTACCACGTCCTGCTTCTGCATTTACTGGTAATGTCATTTTAAACACAATAGCCAGAATCTGTATCTGTGAGTTGACAGAACACAATAAAGATGTCATCACTTAAGCTACTCCAAGCATTCTTCTCCAATAACCCCCCCCCCCCCCCCCCCCTTCATTTAAAATACAGGAAACAATCAAACAGCTCCAGGAGGAGGTGTCTTGCATTGAAGAGGCCCAGTGTGTCTTCGGTACTTTCTCAGATTGGCTCAGCACAGCTCAGAATAACTTCAGCACGGTGGCTATCAGTGTCGATGCAGTTGACCGCTTTGCTATGGAAAGAAAGATGAAAAAACTAGAGGTACATTCTCTTCTCATTTCACAAGTATTTTAATGTTTTCTTCGTTAAAAACTAAACAGCATCTCCCCGTGTACCTTTCAGGCTCTTCAAGGTGACATGGATCAGGGTCACACTTTACTCATGACAACGAGGGAGAAGACAGAGCGAGCCATGTTGTTCTTGGAAGATCCGGAGGCCGAGCAGCTGAGGGAGGAAGTCGACACTCGCCTCTCCCAGCTATCAGAGCTGATGGAAGCTCTGCGCACAGAGCATAGCTCCCTCGAGAAATGTATCTCACTCTCTAAAGACTTCATGGATAAATACAAGACCCAAGCCCAGTGGATGAAGGAGACCCAGAACCTTTTGGCATCAAATGTTGAGCCTAAAGCTGAACTTTATCAGAAGAAGGCTCAGCTTGCAAAATACAAGGTAATTAACACCAAGATATCTTTTTCCTTTCTCGTTGTAACACTGTGAAAATAGAGCAAACAATCTTAACGATCCTATCTGCAATATTGTCCTCAATTCTCAATGTTCATATGTGCAGACCATCCAGCAGACTGTGCAGTCTCACGAGTCAGCAGTGAAATCTGTCTTTGAGAAAGGAGAAGCCTTACTGGACACAGTCCATGACACCACTATAAGTGACAAAATGAAAAAGCTTCAAACTGACTATCAAGATCTTTGCTCAGCAGCTCAGGTATGGTTGCTACTGATTTGTTTTTTCTTTTGTGTTAGCCAATTGATGACATGAAACCAGACTGATACTTGGCACGTCATTCTTTGAATTGCATAAAGTGCTGATTTGGGGCGGCGTGTTCTGTTTTAGACACAAGTCCAAAACCTTGTGGAGTGGGTGAAGGAGCATGAGGATTACAACAGTGAATTGCAAGAGGTGGAGAAATGGCTCCTACAGATGTCCAGTCGACTGATCACCTCGGACTCCATGCAGACCAGTGGCATGGAAATGGCCACTCAGCAACTTGCCCGACACAAGGTGACCTAAGCTATACAATCCTAAAATAGTCACAATTCTTACAGTAATCTTACTTGTGCAGGTTTGGTTATTACGTTACTAAATTATACTTTTTAAATGAGTCACGTTTTTTGTTCTGAAACATGTAACACTTCTTTTTCAGGCTGTAATGGAGGAGATAGCCAGCTTTGAGGAGCATCTCACCAGCTTGAGGCAGAAAGGCGAAGACCTTGTAGCCAGCTGTACAGACCAAGTGCAAGCCAAGATCAGTCAACAAGTCCAGGCTCACCAACAGGGGACCAGAGACAGCTACTCTGCCATCTGCAGCACTGCCCAACGTGTGCGTTAAAGAGGACAACATCTCTTTTGACTTTTTCCAGGAAACCTCTCCGTTTGATGATTTTAAGAAAACGTTTATGGTCTAACGTCGTTTCTTCCACAGGTGTACCAGAGTCTAGATCGAGAGCTGCAGAAACACGTCAGCCATCAGGACACGCTTCAGCAGTGCCAAACGTGGCTCTCCACAGTGCAGGAGGAGCTTCAGCTCAACGATCAGAGACCAACTGGTCTGCAGGAAGCACTGAAGCAGGTCACTGACATAACAGAACTTTTATCAGCTTTTAGAAACGAATCCAAAGGCAGTGGGTTTTTTTTTCTTCCATTTATTAAGTTGATTACTTTTTATACACACAGGTGAAGCACTACAGGGCCCTTCAGGAGCAAGCAAGCACTTACTTGGACCTGGTGTGTTCAGTGTGCGACCTGTCTGATGATGCTGTCAGAGTAGCAGCTGCTGATGTGCAGCAGGTCAAGCTCACGGTCAGTAATTGCTCCCTCCTTGTCCATTATACAGTGTAAAATGTTTTGGGTTTTTTGTAGATCTAGGAGGATAACTGAATGACAAAATGACTGATGAAGACTAAATTTAAAAAACACAAAGAACAATTTTAAAGTTTCCTGGATTACTGTATGTTGTCATAAGGACATATGAATGCTGGGTATAAGATATACTATAACCAGTGAACATTAAACTTTGATTTTTATTCAAAAGTCGATCAGTTATAAACAAGCATACCATGCATAACCCTCTACAATTTAACAAATATTAACTTAACGTTTCGCAGATAGAGGAAAGGATGTCCAGTGCACAGGTACTGTCAGAGGGCTGGCGGGAGATCAAGGAACAGAAGCAAGATCTGACGAGCCTGTTTCAGGATATGGAGCAGCAGCTCCTCAGCTTCTCCAGAAGGCCGGCCGAGTTGGAGACCAAGATCGCTCAGAACATGCTGTCCCAAGCCAAGGTAGCGAACAGTAACAATCTCGATCATACTTTTTTGTATGTATTAATTAATAAATTCCACCTAATCAACATAAATGGTCTTCACATTGTTGTGGTGATGTGGTTATGATTTATAATCTAAGATTTTCTAGCTTGAGATGTATTTAAACGATCTGCTAGATGTTTGGTTGTATTTTGGGTTACTCATCGGTATGACGCTCCTCCCACAGGAATGCAGCCAGCACCTGCAGTCTAAACAGAATATCCTGACCAAGATGACGGAGACTGTGAGCAGACTGACTGGCGGCCATGACTCTGCAGAACATGCCGATCTTGACCGTCTGAGCCATTCCTGGCTCGAGCTCTGCCACCAGGCCAACAAGCTACAGAGCCAGAGGGAGGAAGACCTACAGAGGTCGAAAGAATACCATGACTGCATCAGTGCAGTGGAGGCATTGTTTGAACAGGTGTCCAAAGAGTGGGACAGTCTGGCAAGGTGGGTTTTTTACATGAAGGATTAACATTCGTCATCACATACTGTACTGCTGTGCTGTGATTCTAATAATAATCGGACAGGATTAGCTGTTTTAGGCTGCAACAAAAAGCCAATTGTGCTAACTATTCTCTAGTTTCTTTTTCATGACTATGATGTATTCCATTGACATTCATGAACCATTTGTTGGTGGCGCCGATAGCGCAGCGGCAGCGCGCGCACCATGTTGCGAGGCTTTGCTCCTCGCGCGGGCGGCCCGGGCTCGCGTCCGGCCTGTGGCCACTCTCCCGCATGTCTCTCCCCACTCTCTCCCTGTTTCCGACTCTATCCACTGTCCTATCAATAAAGGCAAAAAGGCCAAAAATAAACCTTTAAAAAAAAAAAGAATCATTTGTTATTATTATGAACAAAATCCTTACGTATTTGTATCTTTTTTTTCTTTTTTTTTCTGCTCAGAACGGATGCTGAAAGTTCATCCCAGCATTTGGAGGCTTTAAGAAGGCTTGCAGTTACTCTGGATGAACAAAAAGGCACCCTCGAAGACCTAAAGGAACAGAAGCAAAAAGTGATCCAACATTTAAACTTGGATGACAAGGAGCTGGTGAAGGAGCAAATCAGCCACTTTGAACAGCGCTGGTCTCAGATGCAAAACCTCATTGAGAGGAAAATCCAGGACTCAGTGGTGACCCTGGAGGATATGGGCCAAGTCGAGGCCCGTCTGAGAGAGGCTCGAGACTGGGCAGAGGAGCAGCAGCCAGCCTTGTCTGAAGCTATGAAAATGAGCCCTCCCCCAGAGCTCGCTCAGAGTTTCCTTTTTGACCACCTGAGCATCTGTAGTGAGTTGGAGGCCAAGCAGCTCCTGCTGGCCCAGGCCATGGTCGACGCTGATAGGGTATTGGCCCGCTTAGGCCTCAGCGAACGACAACGTCTGCAGCAGCTTATTGTGGACACTCAATCTGAGGTTGAATCTCTGAGCGAGAAAGTTGTGCAGCGCAGAAAGCATCTGAGCAAGGCTTTCACCGAGAGAACACAGTTCCTGATGGCTGTGAGCCAGTCCATTTCCTGGGTTCAGCAGAATGAGAAGAAGGCTCAGGCAGAGGAGTACATTGCTTTGTTACCGGATGACCTGGCTAAGCAGGTCAGAACCTGTAGGAACATTCAAAGCAGTCTGAAAGCCTATCAGAGCGAGCTGACCTCCCTGTGGTCTCAGGGGAGGGACCTGATGAGAGATGCCAGCGAGGAGGAAAGGAACGAGATCCTCACAAAGTTGCAGGAGCTACAAAATATCTTTGACAAAACGTTACACAGATGCGGTCAAAAACTACAAGAGCTGGAGAAAGTACTTGTTTCAAGAAAATATTTCAAGACTGACCTAGAGAAAATATGCCTGTGGATAAAACAAGCTGATATTGTCACCTTCCCTGAGATCAATCTGATGGTTGGAGATGCTGAATTGGAAGCTCAGCTTGTCAAGTATCAACATATTATTGAGCAGGCGCTTGAATATGAGAATCTTCTTCTAATCGTACAAAGAGCTGGCCAGGAAATATTGCCCAGCCTAAACGAAGTAGACCATTGCTATTTGGATGAAAAACTCAACACTCTCCCCCAGCAATATAATAACATATTAGCACTAGCCAAAGAAAAACAGGAGAAAATCCAGCAGGCCATTCTCACTAGGAACGAGTACACTTCTTTCATAGATGTCACCCACAAAGCCCTGCAAGAACTTGAAGAACAGTTCAATAATCTGGGCACTCAGCCTGTAGGGCTGCAGACAGAAGAGGTTGCTAGTTTACAGAGTGATTATAAAGCGATACAGGCGGACCTGAGCAGCCTGGGTTTAGCGGTGAGTGAACTGAACCAGAAGAAAGAGGGCTTCAGGAGCACCGGTCAGCCATGGCGGCCAGAGGAAATGACCCAGCTGGTGAGCCTGTACAACGGACTAAAGAGGTTGATTGAACAAAAAGTGGAGCACCTGGATGAAACCTTGGAGTCGTTTGAGGACCGCAAGGCCATGGCCATGCAGGTTGACTCTGAGTTGAAAGCCACTAAAGAGCAGCTGGTCAAAGTGAATGCAGAGACACAGTCAGCTGAAGAGAGGCTCAAAAATTACCACGCTCTGGCAGGAAGTCTCCAGAGTGCCAACTCTCACCTATCGCGGCTCATGGAGCAGATGGACACGATGGCGCCCCGCGTTGACCAAGCAGGCCATGATGCGTCCAAAGATCAAGTGGTTCTGTGGCAGGAGGAGCTGCGGTCTTTGCAGGCTGCAGTAGGGGACCTCATCGAAGAGTGCGAGAACAGGTTTGTCCAAAGTAAAGACTTTGAGACGGAGATGAAACGGACCCTGGACTGGCTGCAGCAGGTCAGAGATGAATTGGGCTACGCTGTGATTGTTGACGTGAGGGTGGAGAAGGTGCAGGAGGAGATCCGAAAGCAGCAAATCATGCAAGAGGAAGTGCAGTCCAGGCTAAGAATAGTGGCTGCTCTGAGCAGTAGAGAGAAGCAGAAGTACACCAGCGCAAATGAACTCGTTCCCACCCACGTAGATACAAGCCTGGAGGAAATGGCCAAACTGCAGGCAGACGTTCAGAAAGCACTGAGCTCCAAGCAGGTGGGAAAACATTACGTCCAATATTCTATAAAACACAGTGAATTCTTTCAAATGCTTAATTGAATTTGGAGCGACAAATCAGAGGAACTACATTCTTGTGTATGCAAATATCTTTAAATATTATTTCCTTTTGTGTAAAGATAACGCTGGAGGATGCCCTGGTGTTGTGCCAGAAGTACCACTTCAGGATGCAGTCAGCCTGCGAATGGCTGGAGGATGCCGTGTCCTTCCTGCAGCAGGCCAGCCTGGGCGTGGACGTGGAGAACTATGAGGAGTGTCTCAGGCAGCAGGGGGACATCATGGCCACGGAGCAGGAGTTTCTCATCCACTTGGAGGAGCTGCAGGCCCTGCTGCCTTCGCTTGAGAACCTGGCCAATCCCACAGCTAAAGAGCAGCTCCGTGTGAGCGTGGAGTCGGCAAAGCAGAGAGGCGTGGAAGTCCGCGATCAGCTCCAGTGTCACCATGATGTTCTTTACAGGTAATGAAAACGAAACGTGACAGTACACTAATCATCCTAGTGACAATACAGGAAATGTCTTTATAAGTGCAATTAATCAAATCTGTTTTTCTTAGCTGTGTGGATCAGTGGAAGACGTACCAGGAGGCTAGGCAGACTGTCATTGAGCTCATGAATGAGGCTGAAAAGAAGCTGACTGAATTTTCCACTGCAAAGGCTGGCACAGGCCAAGAAGCTGAAGATAAGCTGTGCAGTCATCGGGTATGAGAGACCGAAACAGATTCAGCTCAAAACAGTGGCCACTTCTATGAGTGCTGTAGACTCCATTCATTGTTTTTTGTTTTTTTTTCCTCTTTGTTTTTCAGTCCCTTGTATCTCTGGTGAATGGCTTCCAAGAGAAGCTGAGTGGTCTTGAGGAGCAAGCTGCCCAGCTGGAGCTGGTGGGGAGCGATGCCAGTAAGGCCACCATCAGTCGCTCCATGACCACCGTGTGGCAGCGCTGGACACGACTACGAAGCGTAGCCCGGGGACAGGAGAGAGTGCTCGAGGACACAGCACAGGAATGGAGAACTTTTAGAGAGAAGGTAAACAGACAGAAAGGTTAGCAGAAATAGAATTTTCATTATCACATTGAAATGAAAAATAGTTTTATATTTTCTTTTCTTTCTATTATGTTTAGATGGTGAAGGTGAGAGCAGTCGCTGATGAGCTCCAAAGTCGTTTCCCAGAAAGCGCTGTTGAAAAGGCTTCTAAAGCCACCCTGCAGTCACTCTTGGACCAGCATGACCTGCTTAGCCAAGACCTGGAGAGAGAGCTCACTGCCCTCACACTGCTGCGCCAGTATGCTCTCAGCCTGTTGCATGATGTGGAGGTGCCTTCACCAACAAATGAGCAGGATGAGCTGCCCAGCCTGAAGGAGATCAGAGCTGTACAAGACCAAATGGAAAGGTATAGAAGACAAACCTGCAGAACTGTTGCTTTCAACAAAGGCACCTGTTTTTCATTTGTCTTATCAGTGGTGCTACTTTAATGGAGTTTTTTTAACAAATTGTCTAATTTAAATGAAATGACATTTCTCAAACTTAGATCTTAAGTGATCTGTCTTACAGAATTGCAGTGAAACCATTTTTATCTTTGACTTTCAGCCTCCTGACACAGTCCAGGACCAAGCGGGCTCAAGCAGCTCAAGAACTAAGGGACAGAGAGGAGGTGGAGAAAGAACTTAGTGTCGTCAAAGCCTGGATTCAGGAAACCAGGGAGCTTCTCCTCAATCCCACTCCAGACATTGATTCCTTGCTGCAGGAACTTGAGGTACAACGAGACACTTTTCACTGCCCAACTCGGCTGCTTATTGGGATGAGTGGTTCTGAGAAAACTTACATTGCTCCTCCGTTTGTTGTGTGTAGGTTGTACATGAGGATGTGGTCACTTATCGTCAGAATGTGGATAAATTAGCAGAGCAGCAACAGAGCAAATATCTGGACCTTTACACCATTCTGCCTTCTGAAATCTCCATGCAGCTGGCCGAGGTTTCCCTTGCATTGGGTGCCATTGAGGATCAGGTTCTGTATCTTTTTAAAACCTTTTAATTTAGAGAACAGCTTTACGGCCCCTCCATTTGCTTTTGTAGTTCAAACAAGAAAACACCTAAAGTATGTCAATGATTTAGTTATGTGGCATTTTTCGTTTCTTAATATGTTCTAGGTTCTTTCAAAAGAGAGAGAAATTCAAAGAACCAGAGAAATAAAAGAGAACTTCAGCTCTAGGATCCATGACATCTCTGAGAAGCTCAAAGCAATATCAGCTAAATTCAAGGAAAAGTCTCCTGATGTAGATCATGCCAAAGATGAAGTCAAGGTGAGTAAACTTGTTTTTTGTTTTGTTTTTCTGACCCTGATTGGTGAATTTAGAATAAGGTTGTTTTTCAAATCATTCAGTACCATTAAAAGTTGTCCGGAAATTATATTTGTTTTATATGTTTTATCAGAGCCTGGCTGAGGACTTGGACTGTTGCGGTCGCACCCTCTCAGAACTGGATGCTGCAGTGCAAGAGTTTGGCCGCAGGAATCCCCTGCTGGCCAAACAGCTTGGTGACGCCATAAGCAAGCTGTCAGAGATGCATCATCACACGTCAAGGCTCGCAGACTGCAGGAACAACTGGCTCAAAAAGGTTTGCGTTTTCAAGTCTCCTGTTAACATTGCAGTTGCTCTGTTCAAGTAAAAACTTTATGCAACACTATGAAGCACTACAGTCAGTAGTAAAACAACTACATAGGTAAGAATATTTGTTGTGTTACTGATTAGCTTTAACAGTCAAATCTCTCTTGTCTTGCCTCCTCAGGCTGTCTGTTATTTGGATGAGTATAATGAGATGCTAGACTTCATTGTGAGGTGGTCAGAGAGAGCTAAAAGCCTGGTGAGAGCAAACATCATCTGGAACTCCTCTGTTCATCTTCAGGAGCAGATACGAATGTACCAGGTGAGGTCGGGGTCAAAACAAACATCCTTATGGGTTCATAAACTACAGAAATGTTGGCTGTTTAGAGAGTATAACTACCCTCCTCCATATTATGAAAGCAATAAAACCCATTAGAAGATCATCCCATCTCTTATTGTCCTGTCCTTAGGCTGTCTTGCGGGAGTCTCGGGAGCTCCATGGAGATCTGGAATCAATGGCAGAGAAAGTCGAGCTCCTGTCGGAGGTGCTGCAGGTTGAGTCTATGAGCCAACAGGTTTGTGAACTCAGTCGACACACTGAGGAGCTTCAGCAAATAATCAAGACACGACTACAGAGCTTGGAGGACGCAAATAAGGTAAACAAAAGAAATCCAATCAATTTTCATAACTTGGTTTCATTCATGGAAGACTTCCTTACTTGTACTTAATAGGCCCTAGTTTGAGTACTTTTTGCTTATAGCTTGTATTGAATACTCTGTTTCACTGATCATATCCTCAGAGTATGGAGGCCCTTGAGTACGAAGTTAAGGCTCTACATGCTGCTCTTGAGCAAGTCCAAGCCACCCTGACCTCCCCGGAGTTATCACGTCAGAGTCTCAAAGAACAGCTGGCTCAGAGACAGGTATCCCCAGCACCTTAAAATGATAATCACATGGCCTGGTTTTTGTCTTAAAGCACTTTGGATGCTCAATGCAGATTGTTAACAGTTCCACTCAATGTAAACGTTGCCTACTTTCACAGCGTCTGTTGGCTGACATGGAGAGCTTCAAGCAGCAGGTGCAGGCGGTGCAGCTCTGTCAGAGTGCACTGCAGGTCCCAGAGGAGGTGATGCCCAACCTCGCCATCTGTCGCACGGCGCTGCGTCTGCAGCAGGAAGCCAGTCAGCTGCAGCATGTTGCCATTCAGCAATGCAACATCCTGCAGGTACCTTAGGGGGCACTATAACTGCAGCACAGTAATGTTATATAGTTGTCATTTCTCAATCTAACACACTCTGCAATTAATGGGCTCTGTAGTAAGACATGGCCTTCAGTTTAAGTCTAAATATTTGGTACTTTTTAATGTGGATTTTGAGGCCAAGAAAATCAATACACTAAATATTTCAGGGGATCTTTCGGGATTTTCCGTCTACTTTAAAAGTTAAAAGGGTCCCCTGCATTTAAAAAAAGTCTACTCTTTAAATACACAGCTGTTTTCCATTCTGATCTTTAATATCTATTTCTTTATTATAATACAGGAGGCAGTGGTGCAGCATGAGCAATATGAACAGGAAGTGAAAGAGCTCCAGGGGCTAATAGAGGAAGCACACCGTGTCATCCAGGACCGACCGATCCCCTCAAACAACATCCAGGAGCTGCAGGCCCAGATCCTCCACCATGAAGTACTACACGTTCACTCTCTGACTTTATCTACCTTTACTTTCTCACTTCAGCTTCCACTGTCAATTAAAGGCAAAAAGAGTGACATGCTTGAGAGGGCTTATAAACACACCCAACTAGCAATTTATTCTGATTGTGTCTGTACTGCAGTGTTTAATTTGCAGGATTTCCTCCTAACTACATAACAAGTTGTTGTTATTTTGGAATAGGAACTGGCCCAGAAGATCAAAGGCTACCAGGAGCAGATCGCCTCACTCAACTCAAAATGCAAGATGCTGGCAGTGAAAGCCAAACATGCCACCATGCTGCTGACAGTGACTGATGTGGAAGGACTGCCTGAAGGGTTGCAAGAGATGGATGAGGTGAAATCCAAGAAATCTTCAGCACAGGCTGTCATGGTCAGAGAACATGATACCTTATTATTTTGTGTTGCTGACAAAACTCTGTGCACTGTTTTGGATGACTCATTCTTGATGCATTCTGCTATTCCTGGCTTAAAATATGGAGTTTTTTTTATTTCACCAATGAAACTACTTTTGTTATAAGGTGCATCGTACCATGTAAGAGAGAAACAAGAGCAGACGATTCACTTTTCCATCTTAAATGTCTGCTCTTCTGTTCATATTTCCTGCATGCTATCTCAGATGACTGCTGGCCGCTGCCACACCCTCCTCTCTCCTGTAACTGAGGAGTCTGGGGAGGAGGGCACTAACAGTGAGGTTTCCTCTCCTCCTGTCTGTCGCTCTCCATCTCCCATCACTTACACAGAGACCTCTATAACCAAGGTATCCACTTAATCTTTTGATCGCCCAGCCATCCTTGTTTTCAGCACATAATTCAGCAAATTCTGCTGTTTGTCTCGTCTTTGAAATATATGTTTTATTAATGTTTCTCTAGTTGTTGCATTCAGTAAGGGACTAACATGCCCTAACTACTGATGTCTCTGTTTGAATGTTGTTTTAGAAGGGAAGAGGAACGCTTACAAGAGCTCCCATCCAAGAATTATACGACCCAACATTTGAGTCTGTGGCCAACTTAGATGACTTGCAGCGCTCATGGGAGACATTAAAGAACGTGGTATGGATAAAAGAGACACCAGCTTGGTGGTCTATTGATTCTCAGTGAATCTCATTATGTGTTGAAGCTAAGCACTTTTAAATTGTCCTTTTATTCTTCCAACAGATCAGCGAGAAGCAGAGGTCTCTGTATGAAGCTCTGGAAAAGCAACAACATTACCAGGGCTCACTCCAGTCAATCTCTTCCAAAATGGAAGCCCTGGAAGCCAAACTGAGCGAGCCTCTGGAGGCGGATAAAAGCCCAGATAGCCACATTAAGACACATGAGGTGAGACATTACGGTGCAAAAGAGGGTTTTGAATAGTTAGATGGAGAAGAGGGCTTTCAAATGAACTTGGTAGGATCTTACTTCTAAAATAACATTAATACCTTGTAGCAAATACATTTTTCAAATGTAGAAATAATATTTACAGATAATGATGAATAATAATGAACATTTCTGGGTAACTCTTCTTCTGAATTTTTAATTCTACAGACTCAGTAAAACCTTTCTTGTCTCCTCATAACAACAATGTTCAACCACTTCGGTTTGCTGTAGTGGATTGAAATGGGAGTTAGTAACGTTTTCCTTTTTTCATTTTTGGAGGGTCTTTTATGCCCTTATAATAGACAAGAACATTAGATAGAGAAGGATGCGGGATTGAGGGAGTAGGGAATGGCATGTGTGAAAGTACTTAGAGTTGGTGTCGATCCCAGGCTGCAGCAACAGTAAACTGTAGCAGTTTCTACATAACCATTAAAATGATATTTCCCTTTGACCGATGTAGGAATAAAAATAATCAGTAAATATGCAATAAGCAACGCAATTCCAATGTTGTCATCTCCAGGGACTTATAGAAGAGATTCAGAGTGTACAGGAGGATATAAACAGGCTGCAGATGAGCTTCACAGAAGATCTGGCCTCAGAGGCCGTGGACTCAGACGTGGCTGACCAGTTGGCCATGCACTCCTCCCTTGCCGTGTTAGCCGAGAGGATGGCCACCATCCACATGAAGGCCTCAGGGAAACAGCAAGTGTTGGAGGTAGTTGTTGTTAAGTTTGATTACATAAGAATTATCTTTACACAATAACTACATGGAGAATGAATGAAGATTAACTCATTTGTGAATTGTGCACCCTCCGCCCAGGAGCGCGTTGATGACCGTCTGGAGGTTGAACGTCAGGAGCAGGCCATACAGCTGCATCAGTCCCGAGCAGATGAGATGGAGCAGTGGTTGATCAGAAAGCGTGGTGCTGTAACCTCCATCCTTGAACCTCCAGAGGAGACAGATATGGAGGATCAGCTGGAGAAATGTCAGGTAAGAGCTCCCCCTGCTGTTCAGTCTGAGCAATAGACGCAAACGTAGTAATAGGGTTTTTTCCTAAGGAATATAAATTAACTAATTATCAAGAAAAAGAAAATGAAAAAATGAAAATCCTGACAATAAAATGCAGTCCAAATAATGAGGTGTGGTCGTTCTATGTCCTGGACTATTGTAAAGTAAGGTTTGATAAGTAGCACACTGATGCAGTTTGTCCAGCTTTTATGAAAATCTATCTTACAATTAAATATTTTGTTTCTCTAATCACATATGGCTCATCCCAGGGGGGCAGGAACCCTTCAGAGGGTAAACAAGAGCATTAGAGGCGTTAGAGGGGCATTCAAGAGGCTGGGCTCCTAAGCGACTGAAATACTAGACTTAAGCAGATTATGCAGATGCCACCGTGTGACTGGGGCCTGTCAGAGCGAAGGGGCGGGGAAGTCAGGGGTAGTGGCTTTGAGACGATTAATAGATCCCGCTGCGTGGATTGGTGTTGGTGACAAAGCTGCTAGAATATCCAAGTAGGGGAATCCTAAAGACGGTAGGGAAGGGAGGGAGGAGTTACTCTATGTCTTATAAAAACCTGCTGAAGACACTGATTACAGACTAGTGTGGATGTCTGTGGACAACAAAAGTTTCTCCCAACATCGGATCAGCATTCATTGATGGGCATTTTTCACTGTTCTGGACTAAGGATGGTGTTCTGCACAGGAAGATTGTTGTTTAATTTGAGTGTTAGCATGTTTGCTGCAGGGCATGGAGCGTGAAGGATTAGTGGTAATATGTTGCACAGGAGGCGAGGCAGGAGAGGTGGGCCAAGGATGAAAGCAGAGGTAGATCTCTGCCTGTCCTGTGGCTGGGGAAGACTGTAGGCGTAAGGAGCTTCAGCCGGACCCTGGTTTATTCCAGAGCTGCTGTCCCAGGTGACACACCATGTTTGAGCTGGCCTCTCTCCTCCTGCTTCTACAGAACATGCTCCTGGAGATTGAAGAGAAGGTGCTGGCCCTGTCAGAGCTGTCCATGCACAGTGAGAACCTGCTGCTGGAGGGAAGGACAGAGACCAGACAGGAAGCGGAACAGCTGGCCCGAAGGTTACGCACACTGAAAGGTGGCCTATTGGAGCTGCAGAGGATGCTACAAGACAAACAGATTAATATCCAGGTAAGACTGCATGACACACACCAATATATTTACATATATTAACAAACTAACTGTAAGCCATTGAATTCAGACCACACTGGGAATATTTCACACTGCTGAACTGCTGCATTTATTAAAACATAATTAGTGTGATGTTCCTTTCCCGTTACGTACTTGTGTTTCTTTAATGTTTACTAATACATTGTCTGGTCCTGTAGGGCTCTCTGCAGGACCAGGAGGACAGTGAATCAGACTCCAGCCTGTCTCAGAGTCCCAGTGTGCAGGACTGGCTGGCCCAGGCTCGGACTACACGTTCCCAACAGCACCAGGACAGCCTCCAGAGACAGAGGGTATTTTCTTTACACACATTTTAACTTCTTTTTTTTATTTTATTTTTTTATCTGTCTTTTGAAAGTGAATATGAAACTGACACTTAACAAAAAATGTGTTCCTAGGCAATTTGTCTGTTAGTTTTTGAAGTACTTAATATCACATAATGTTGCGCCTCTGCATCAGAACATTTTATTTCTTCCTTCATACTGTTAAAAATCAAGTTCTAACACAATCTTCTAAAAAAAAAAGAAGTTACCCTTTAAAGCTGTGATCAAAATTAATGAGTTATATAATATACAAACTCAAATCTAAATGTGTGTTTTAGGAACTGGAGGAGCAGCTTGCAGAGCAAAAGAAGTTGCTCCAGTCAGTTGCCAGCAGAGGAGAGGAGATCCTCACCCAGCAGGCCTCCCCGAGCAGTGCCAGGTGCTTTACATACTTTAAATACGTACATGAAATTAAATTTAAAAAAATGTCAAGCTGATGTATGCAGGTATTCCTATGGCAAACAAATTGATCATTAATCATTTATTGTTTTGGTCACTTTACAGTTCAACAGAGCCATTTTCAGCAGCAGCTTTAGTAGAGAGAGAATCGCAGGCTGCTCGAGATCAGATGAGGCAGAGATGGGAGAGCCTGAGACTGGAACTTAAAACTAAACTGCAGCTCCTCCAGAAGACCCTTGAGCAGGATCACAAACAGCCGGTAAAACCATGTCGCAGTGTTATTGTTAGCATAAAATAATACAACAAGTAAAGCATTTTGATTACGTTGCAGTTGTAAAGCCAAGGACTGTCTGTTTTTGGTGGGGCTTTTGCAGGTGTATTCCAGAACGTCTCGTGTGACAACAAGTGGATCCCTGTATAAAGAAGAAACACAGGCTGACAAATCCTCCCTGAAGAATCTCTATGACAGCTTCAGACAAACAGTAGAGGACATTACTGCTCAGGTTTGACTATTTCTATAAAATAATTTGACATTTTTATCCATCACATCACAACATTTAAATATGTGGTTCAACAAGTTTCAAAGAATGTTTTCCCCCATCTTGTGTGTACACAGCCCGGTGGTGGTGAGACACAGGTGCCGCAGATGGAACAGCAGCTCTACGCAGCTGTGTCATCCACCTCCTCTTGGCTGGATGGTGTAGAGAACAATGTCTTCTCTGGATCAGTGCTGCTCGCTGAAAACACAGAAACACAGCTACAAAAACAGGAGGTACAATAGTTATTGTTGCATCTTCTTCATTATTTTATGACAAATCTGTCAGTACCCACAAGAAATAAAAAAATTGGGATGGGAAATAACAGTAAATGTAATACACAAGGATACAAGATACAAAGATTTCCATCATGATGGTTGTTTGAGATAAACAACCAGATTTGCTGTTTTTCTACCCTTTGCATTGAATTAAAAGCTGAGTTTGTTCTCGACTTTCCTCCAGACCTTAGAAAACGATGTGAGACACGTCACAGAGGACGTGAAGCTCAGCCAGGCTCTGCTCGCCGGGTCTTCAGGGTTGAGACAAGATGAGCGAGCGTTGCTAGAGGACAACCTGGACTGCCTGAAAGAGCGATTAGGAGCTCTGGGTTGTGCTCTGGGTCAACGCTGTGACCACATGAGAACCAGAGCACATGAGCTCACTGCCTATCAGGTTAGCATGAATCAAAAACACAGACTTATACAGAATGATTTTCATCTCTCATAACTTCCCCGGATTTTGTGTGTATTTATTTTATAATGTTAAATCATTGTTAGTTTAACTGATCCTAGCTGAAAAGCACACACGTGGAAAATGTCCATATAACCAAATGCAGTATCTTTCATCTGTTAATAAAACTGATCAATGTTCCAAATGTCTTCTTTTCCAATTCAGACTGAATTGCAACTTCTTCAAACTGCTTTAATTGAGACCAAGTGCCAGATCCTACAGGCCTTAGCTGGAACAATGGATAGACCAGCCCCGAAACAACTTGAGGTAAGGCTTTGAAAGTGACATGTATGCACATACTGTACATACCCTGCCTGTCTTCCATCATCGCTTATAGAGAACAAAATCCGATTTTGTATCTCATTCCTCTTAGGTAATAGCGAGTGCAGAGGAGAGCTTGAAAGACTTTGAACAAAGGATAACCGAGCTGAAAACCAGAGGAACAGCAATACAGACGGATCAGATATCAACAAACAAAATACTTAAACTCCAGGTAAACGACATCCCTTAGAGCTCTCACTTCAAACATCAAACACTTTTAGCTAAAAAGAAGTACTACATCTTTTTTGTGTATTCCCAGGATTCCTATGAGGAGCTGGTGATGACGGTGGGATCCCGGCGCAGCGGGCTGAACCAGAACATGGCTCTGAAGGAGCAGTACGAGCGAGCTCTGCAGGACCTGACCGACCTGGTGGACACAGCTAAAGACAAGATGGCTGCCGATCAGAGGATCATTGCCAGCTCTGTTGATGAAGTCCAGAATCACCTAGACAAACATAAGGTTTGGTCAACTTAACTCTTGTAAGCTAGGCCGACTTCAGGAATCTGTATTATCAACATTGTGCAAAGTTGGGGATAAGGAATTAATGATGGAGCTGGAAAAATAAATACTTAAGGGTGTTTGTATGTCTGATTATCTTTTTTCCAGGAGTTCTTCCAGGGTCTGGAGTCCCACATGATTCTAACAGAGACATACTTCAGAAAAATAAGTGCTCTGATGCTTCCGAAAGAGAGTCAGGCCCTGGAGGAGACTCTAGCTGAGGCTCAGAGTGTCCTCAAAGAGGCACACAGCAAAGGAGTGGAGCTGGAGTGTATCCTGGAGGTGAGCTCAAAAATACTTTCACTATTTACACAATTTGAATAACTGTGTTAAGGAATAGATAATTATGAACTGTGAACTATTTCTTGAGTTAATTCTGCATGACGTTCAGTTATGTATTTCAGATAATGTATTTGAAAGCTTGATGTCTGAACGTTATTGAAGAAAACTGCAGTACTAAGTGTCATAATATTATTTAAATATGAGAGCTCATCAACTCTTTGAATTTGAAGTCTTCTTTTATCTTGTTTTGCAGACTTGGTTTCGCTTGGTGCAGGACTACCAAAGTCTGAATCGCCAGTTAGAAGCAGTTGAAGAAAATATTCCTACAGTCGGCCTGGTGGAAGAGACTGAGGAAAAGCTCATGGATAGAATATCATTGTATCAGGTATGGAGTCACAACAGTGCAGATAATTGTCCATGAAATTAAAATCCTGAATCACCTCTTTAATTTAGATCTTATAAAGAAATCTAGATAAAATCCAAAATGTCTGGATCTGATATGGCCAACCATAACAGTTAATGTGTTCTTCCACCTAACTCAAAGCTGAAGTTTCACTCTTCTGAGATTAAATATTTGATCTACTCGGTTTTTTTTTCCTCTGTAAAGGGCCTAAAAGGAAGACTGACAGAGCACCAGCATAAGCTCTACCAGGTGCTGGATGAGGGCAAACATCTCCTACTATCAGTTTGCTGTCCTGCTCTGGAGAATCAACTTGCTCTGCTGGGTGAACACTGGCTCAACAACACAGCAAAGATCAACAAGGAGCTACAGCGCCTGGAGGCAATTCTTAGACACTGGACCAGGTCAAAAACACAACAGACTTTTAAAAGAAAGGGTTTTTTTTTTCAACCATAATTACAAAGGATTCAGTGATTAAATTCTGTTTTTTTTGTCTCTGTAGGTATCAGAGGGAGTGTGCAGAGCTTAGCCAGTGGCTGCAGTCTGCACTGGAGCGTCTGGAGTTTTGGAACACACAGGCGGTGTTGGTCCCACAGGACCTGGAAACTGTCAGAGACCATCTTTCTGCTTTTCTTGTGAGGCCACTCTTTATTTTTTTTTTCTATTTTTTTAACTGTTTTCGTGCATATACGTGAACCTTATTAACCTGAAGCCAACCCTGTCAACACACCCATGCGGGGCCCATGTGGGTCAGATATGGGCTGGTGAATGGGCCCCATCTGGGCGGCCCAGCTGGGTCCCGGTTAATTTTCAATTAAGATTTCAATTTAAACTAAATTTAGGAATCATTTTTTTGTTCATTGATCCAACCTTGAATATTTAATATTACAGAGTGAGGGAGACTGCTGACTGATGTTAACACTCTGCTGAAGTTGAAACCTTCTGTCCCTTTGTATCAGGAGTTTTCAAAAGAAGTTGAAAGCAAGTCAAGCCTGAAGAGCTCAGTGGTTACTGAGGGGAACCAGCTGCTGCGTCTAAAGAAAGTGGACACTGTAGTGCTGCGGTCTGACCTGGCACGCATTGACACGCAGTGGACTGAGCTGCTCACACGCATCCCAGTGGTCCAGGAGAAGCTGCATCAGGTATCGTCACATGCATTCAGTCTGGACAGGCTTATCTTCTCCAGGGTTAATAGGATTAGTCTTTTCTGCTGCTTCTCTTGCATACAGACATTTTTCACAGTGTTGCCCTTAAATTGGCAGAATGTGTTTCTTTCCTGGTTGTTTGATAGTGTGGTCTAATTGTTTAATTTTTTCTTAGATCCAAATGGAGAAGCTGGCCTCCCGTCACGCCATCTCTGAGCTGTTCAACTGGATAGCACTGATGGAGAATGTCATCGAGGAAGATGAAGAAAACCTCAAGAGTTCAGTGGGGTCAAATGTTATTCAGGACTACTTGCAAAAGTACAAGGTAATAGACCCAACATATAGAGTTTATAGATTCATGGTAAATTCAACTTACTTTATAAAACCTTTGTTATGAATATTTTGTATAAGGGCAATACGTGAAAGCTATGTTCATATATTTCTGTATGTTGTCTATTTCCATATTGAAAAAGTTTTTTTAGATTAGCACAACAAAAAAAAGTACTACACACGTTCTTACAAAAAAAAACCTTTGTATGATCTATGCAATAAGTGTTTAATCATGAATTTAGTTGATATATGTTTATGTGTTTATATGTCTAATTTTCACAACATGAGAGCAGACAAAGCCTCAGGTTCTTGTCAGAGGAGCTGCGACCACAGGTTGAAACCCCGTTAAAAACAGATTTTGTCTCCAAAGTTGTTTTTGTCAACACCTTCATAATTGTGCCTTTGAGAATTTTGCAAATGAAATCTTCTTACCTCATAGTGTACTGATATCCATGATGACGTAATTCTGTTAATGAATATATGACTCCTCATCTCACTGTTGAACTACTATTTTTCTTCTTTTCAGGGCTTCAGAGTAGATTTAAGCTGTAAGCAGCTGACTGTGGACTTTGTCAACCAGTCGGTGTTGCAGATCAGTGGTCAGGACGTGGAAAGCAAGCGCAGCGATAAAACAGACTTTGCTGAGCGTCTCGGAGCCATGAACCGACGCTGGCAGATACTGCTAGGCCGCATCAATGAGAGGGTGAGGCCTCAAGCTTAGATATGGTTTATGTTAGTTTATTCATGCAAAATCAGGATGTTAAACTGGGATTATTTGATCTGCTTGCAGATTCAGTTCCTGGAAAGCCTTTTGGGGATGTGGTTGGAGTATGAGAGCAGCGTTCAGGCCTTGAAGTCCTGGATGGGAACACAAGAGGATAGATTAAAGAGGAAACCTCGGATAGAGGATTTGACATCTGTGCAGAATGCTCTCAAAGACTGCCAGGTGCCTCTCTTACTGAGCAAACTCTAATTTATTTGAACACATCATATACCCTGACATGCAGCACACGTTGGGTCCACGTTTTCACTGATCACGTGAACATTTGATTTCAGGAAATGGAAGAGTTGGTGAAGGAGAAAGAGAAAGAGCTTGAGAGAGTAGAGGAGCAGGGTTGTGCTCTTGTCCAGAACAAGACTGATGAGGCCTGTGCTATCGTCATGGAGACGCTCCAGGGTGTCAACCACACCTGGGCTAACCTGGACCACTTGGTAAGCTCCTGTGTTCTCTGTGTGTTTGATTCGTCTTCTTTTACATCCATTGATTCGGCTTCACTCTGCATGTCTCCTGTTCTATTTGGTGTTTAACGTTTACAGCGTGTCACTGTGTGTTTTGTATTCACTCCTCAACAGATAGGGCAACTAAAGATCAGCCTGAAGTCAGTGCTGGATCAGTGGAGTCTGTACAAGAAGGCTTCAGAAGAGATCAATGGCCACCTGATGGAGGGAAGGTACTCTGTATCTCGTTTCCGCCTCCTCACAGGCTCTCTGGAGGCTGTTCAGTTGCAGGTGCAGAGTCTGCAGGTAATATTAAAAAGGGGGATATACTATTTATCCTTTATCCTCCAAATCTTTTGTAGTCATTCATAAATATTTATTTACACTGATTGCATGAGTATATACAGTATGCCAAAATCATACCGTATTGATATTAATGTTTATCTATTTCAGTAGTATTTTTAAAAAGGGGTTGTGTTCACCATCTACCCTTATTTGTAAATGAAACACTGTATGTCTTATGTGAAGGATCTGCAGGAGGAACTGGAGAAACAGGAGAGCAGTCTAAGGAAGTTTGGTGCTGTGACCCACCAACTGCTGAAGGAGTGCCACCCTTCAGTGTCAGACTCCCTCAACAATGCTCTCAAGGACGTCAATGCAAGGTGATATTAATGAACTCAACCCATGTTTTTTATTCTTCCACCAACTCAAAGGGAAGGTGATATTTACCGCCTAGAATTTCAGCGGTAAAGTCAACACACGATGTTTCAAATCATTAACATTGACGTCAATCCATGTCATATTTGCACTTAGGTGGACTGGCTTACTTGAGGAGATCGCAGAGCGTCTGAGAAGCAGCAAAGCCCTTCTTCAGCTGTGGCAGCGCTACAAAGAGCTGTATGAGCAGAGCTGCTGCAGCATCCTGCTGCAGGAGGAAAAAGCAGATCATCTGCTGAAGCTTGCCTGCAGCAAGGACATCGCAGACGAGGAAGTGTCAGACTGGATCCAAGAATGCAGCGTGAGTGAAGATCTCATTGTAGATTTGTCATTCTCATAATTCTCATCAGCTGTTCACTCTGACTTCATGAATGTCTTTAAAGTCTCTTTTATGAAAGAAACATTTTTGTCAGTTATGTAACTCTTTTTTTTTGCTGCAACATCATTACACTGAAAAGTTTAGATGAGTTGTGATTGTTGGTGTTTCAAAAATGTTGAAAACTTGTCCACCACACATACCTATTTTTTTCCATGTAGGTTTTTGTTCAATTTTATTTTTGTTTGCCTGTAAGAATGCAAACATATATTTTGCTTTTAATGTAATGGCTACTTTTTGTCTCAGGAGGTGCTCCGGTCTCAGGCTCCAGTGCAGGCCTCCTTGCAGGTTCTTCAAGAACTGGGAGACCAGCTGAAGCAGCAGGTGGACACGTCAGCTGCTTCGGCCATTCAGTCAGATCACCTTTCTCTCTCCCAACGACTCACTGCTGTGGAACAGGCCCTCAACAGACAGCTCACCACCCTGCAGGTAAAGCAACAGAATTGTGACAAATAGATTTCACTACAACGTTGCCTTCAATCAGGGAGTTAGTCGGAATCATGAGGTTTACATTTGTGCGTTTCTGACATTTCTCTTTCACTTCAGACCGGAGTACAAGACTATGAAACCTTTAACGATCAGCTGGGTTCTCTGGGATGCTGGATAGTTGAAGCTGAGGAGGCTCTGAAGGTGCAAGACCCTAGTGGCTCTACCGACCTGACAGTCATCCTGGATCGTATGGAGGAGCTCAAGGTTTTTTGTTGTTTTCCTTTTGTTAGTCAGCTGAAAAATACCAATGTATCAATTAATCAATCATGTATGCATAGTGACCAGATATTGGAAATTTATAATTTTTTTATGTTTCCTCACAGAAGCTTATGCTGAAATTCAGCAGTATGGCTCCAGAACTCGAGCGTCTTAATGAGCTTGGTTACAGGCTCCCTCTTAATGATTCAGAGATCAAGCGAATGCAGAACCTGAACAGGAGCTGGTCAACAGCCTCAGTGCAGACCACAGAGAGATTTAGGTGTGTCACGTGCTCCAAAACTGAAACCAAAGTTCAATTCATTGCCTCGATAACTCAAAAAGTGCTTTGGTTTGCTCAATCAGTGTTTCTGTCCTTGCAGCAAACTGCAGTCGTTCCTGCTGCAGCAGCAAACCTTCTTGGAGAAGTGTGAAACATGGATGGAGTTCTTGGTCCAAACTGAAGAGAATCTCGCTGTGGAAATTTCTGGAAACTTCCAGAGTTTGATGGAGCAGCAAAAAGCTCATGAGGTAAGAATCCCTTTAAAGTAAGAGCAATTCTTTTTTTAAAAGTATGAATCATTATTCATCACCGTGTTGTCTTGCAGTTATTCCAGGCAGAGATGTTCAGTCGGCAGCAAATCCTCCACTCTATCATCAGTGACGGCCAGAGGATGTTGGAGCAGGGTCAAGTAGATGACAGGTAAATGTGTTAGTCATTACATTTCTTACATCATACAGTACAACTTGATCTTCTTGATTTATTTCTGTTTATCACCAAAAGTCTACTTTTCTACAGAATTTAAGCAAACTGAAACTCACTGCTGAGCTTGAGATTTTCAGAAACGCCTTCATTGCATCATGCAATAATTGCTGTAATTCGCTCTTCACCGTTGTCAGTATGTTTGCCCTAAATCGCCTGCAGTCTGTACGCTGCAGCCAGTGGACTAACAAGGTCAAACAGACGCTCCCACATCACTTCTGTACTGTGATCCCTTCACTGGCTGCCACTTACATTTCAAATCTAGTTTAAGATTCTTACTTCTCTACACAGTCAGCCTACACATTATCTGGCCGAAATTATTCATTCCTATCATGCAACCAGATCTCTTTGTGATTTCAAAAAAATGAAGAAATTTGGGTAATTATCGTTCATCTTTTTATGCACTTTGCACTTTACTGTTTCATTGTATCTTACAGAGATGAATTCAACCTGAAGCTGGCTCTCTTGAGCAACCAGTGGCAGGGCGTAGTGCGGCGCGCTCAACAGAGGCGGGGCATCATAGACGGTTTGATCCGGCAGTGGCAGCGCTACAGAGAAATGGCGGAGAAGCTGCGTAAATGGCTGGTGGAGGTCTCCCACCCTTCAGAAGCCCTTCAAGCAGGCACCACAGTGCCCCTTCAACAAGCTCGCTCCATGCTGGATGCCGTCCAGGTCCGTAAAGATAAAGCTTACAGTCTAAATCTCAGATTTATATTAAGTAGATGTTGCTGGACAGAAAGAAGGAATGACATTAAAAACACTGAAGGTTACAGCAGAGACCAATGCAGTAAGGGTATAAAGGGTATAAAGTGATAGATGTTCTTAATTTTAAAAAAAAACACCATCTTTTGGTTGGATAATGCAGGTATAATAACAGGTATTTAGTTTTATAATTAAGAATTGTTTAATCAAAGTGATAATGATTTTCTGATTTAGCTGAAGGAGAAGGTGCTGCAGCGCCAGCAGGGCAGTTACATCCTGACCGTAGAGGCTGGCAGACAACTACTCCTATCAGCTGATAGCCGGGCAGAGGTGGCCCTGCAGGCAGAACTTACAGACATCCAGGAGCGATGGAAGCAAGCCAGCACCTGCCTGGACGAACAGAAGAAAGATCTTGCCACCTTGTTAAAGGTAACCCAGACAAATTGTCAGCAGCTCGTGGTCTCCAGAGAACTTCAGGGACTTTAAATGTTCTTTTTTTTTCCTCCATAAGATTGACCAAGTCGCACAACTTTTTCTTGTGGTTTGAATGAGGAAATAATAAAAAAGGTGCAAGAATAAGTTTGTGCTTCTCTGTTTAACAGAGTTTTCAAACCACTGTTTGTGTCATGTACAGGACTGGGAGAGGTGTGAGAAAGGTATTGGTGGATCCCTGGAAAAGCTTCGGGCCTTCAAGCGACAGCTGTGTCAACCTCTTCCTGATCACCATGAAGATCTGCAAGCTGAACAGATGCGATGCAACGTAAGAACCTCTTGTTATCTTTATTCAGTCATTTTATCTTGTGCAAGGTTTACTCAAATCAAACTTCACACATCAGTCATACATCACTGATGTCCGATGTGGGGAATCTAATGGTACAGGTGTAATCAGTGATAAGTTTGATAAGTCATTGAGCTGAACCCAAAACAAATTAATCTGACATTTTGTGTTCATGGAAAGATGTGAGTAAAAGTATAAAAACTGATAAATCTGTGTCATTAACAGGACCTGGAGAATACGTTTGACGGCTGGACTGGGGATCTGGCTCATCTGAATGTATTAAGGGAGTCCCTGTCTTGCTACATCAGTGCAGAGGACCTTTCAGTCCTGCAGGAGCGGATAGAGCTACTTCATCGGCAGTGGGATGAAATCTGCCACCAGGTACAGGGATCAAAACAGAACCTGAACCTTTACATAACCTTTGTTAACTGTGTTCAAGCTACTATGGAAAACGACTGCACAGCCACGCCCCTGTTGTGTTACCCATGGGAAACCATAAAGATTTTGTAACACTCAAAGGTGTGGCGAGATCAAACACACCGATCTCATTTCTGAAGTTCTTTGAGACGGAGAGAATTGCACAGCTGCTGTCAAACAAACTCAAAGACCTGTTGTAAACCGTTCTTTATAATATCAATAAACCAAGATACATTTCAGAAGACTGTAATCCAGATAAAAGATGCAATATACATATGACTTTGTTTGAGATGGAGAAATGCAAATAAATCTCAAGTAAGGGTTATCACTGGGTTAAAAAGTTTATTTTAATAAGAGGCCTAAAAAGATCAAACGAATTTCCTCTTTTGAGTTCCACTTTTCTCTAAAAAGTAATAACCCTTAGTGTCTTATCCAGTGTACCTAAAAAGTAACTCAAAAGGGCATTTCAGTACAGAAATGTAACTATCTGCAGCAGGTGGTTTGGCGTGCAGAGCAAAACCTCAAGGTACATTTTGTCAGAGTCGCATCCTGTGTCGAGAAGATAAAAAGCACAGACAGGAAATACACAGACACACAGTCGCTGCTTAATGCAAATGAAACAGTCCTTTGTGCTGTCATCTCTGCTTCCTTTTGAGTCTTCGTTTGAAACCAACCTGAGTTTGTTCAATTTAACATGTATTGATTGCACTGAGCACTTTGCACTGCGATGTGTCTAACAGACTTGTTCTGTGTCTCTGCAGCTGTCTCTGCGCAGGCAGCAGGTGAGTGAGAAGCTGAATGAGTGGACCGTGTTCAACGAGAAGTACAAAGAGCTCTGCGAGTGGCTCACCAACATGGAGAGCAAGGTGTCCCAAAATGGAGACATCAGCATCGAAGAGATGATTGAGAAGCTCCGCAAGGTAAACAAAATGCATGTGATGACACCAACTGCTCAGACATATCTAACATTTAGTCTTTGTGCAAAATTGTGCATCTCTGCACATTGATTTTTTTTTTTTTATGCATGTTTTTGCTTTCTCTGTGCCATTTTAAACACCTGCATGTACTTCTATCAATGATACACCTGTCTGTCATTTAAAATCACACATGTATTTGATGCAAGTAGAATGAAGTTACATTTGAACTGTTTTGTGATCTCGGTTTTTCCCTTGCATCAAATAATTTTTGCATCTTCAATTTTATTGGTCCCCTAACATGGAGAGTTTAATTTCTTTGGCATACTATTGCATCACAGACTTTCATTTTCATTCTGTTGTTTATGTATAAATTTCCATACTTTTAAATCATCTTTTTCGGGCTGTGTTTCTGTCAGGACTACCAGGAAGAGATCACTGTGGCTGAGGATAATAAGCTTCACCTGCACCAGCTGGGAGAGCGCCTGGCCAAAGCCAGTCACAAGAGCAAAGCAGCTGAAATTGAACAAAAACTCACCAAAGTGAGCGACCGCTGGCAACATCTGCTGGATCTCATCGGCGCCAGGTTAAAAAAAACAAAAACATTATGCATAAATAGTCCTTCAAATGTATTTGAGCACAGTAAGATGTGGTTTCCATCCCTTATCTTGTACTGAATTAGTTTTATTTTCATTGTTTTCAAAGAGTGAAGAAGTTGAGAGAAACATTGGTGGCCGTGCAGCAGCTGGATAAGAACATGAGCAGCCTGCGCTCCTGGCTGGCTCACATTGAGACGGAGCTGTCCAAACCCATAGCCTATGAGGCCTGTGATTTCCAGGAGATACAGAGGAAGCTGGATTTACAGCAGGTGAAATAATTTACTATAGATTTCATAAAACAATTGCTACAATACAACACGTTTTCCCAAATGTTGGTTAAGAGCTGTCTATGTATACTTATTTTTTATCAACTTCATTTTTTTGATTCTGTCCAGAAAACCAAAAGTAAAATGTAAACCTGAATTATATATTCATGTCAGATAATTTGCCAATCAGTCAGGACCAGGAGTTAATGTTTTTATCATTTTCTCCTTTATTCAAATCCTTCCTGTGTAGTAATCTTTTATTGTGGAAGACCATATATAGTATCATAACTTTTTTTCCCCCCCTCCCAACTCAGGAGCTTCAGCGTGATATAGAAAAACACAGTACAGGAGTGGCGTCTGTTCTAAACCTCTGCGAGGTGCTTCTGCACGACTGTGACGCCTGTGCCACCGATGCAGAGTGCGACTCCATCCAGCAGGCAACTCGTAGCCTTGACCGCCGCTGGAGGAGCATCTGTGCCTTGTCTATGGAGAGGAGAATCAAGTAAGATGTGAAATATTGGATGCATAAAAAGAGCAAAAAAGCTTGATGGATAAAAGGATATTAAAGTGTTTGAAAGCATCGGTTTTCCTGACGGCATTTCCACTGATGTGTCTTGCTCTTAGGATTGAGGAGACTTGGCGTTTATGGCAGAAGTTTCTCGATGACTTTGCACGATTTGAGGAGTGGCTGGCCACTTCAGAAAAGACTGCTGCTCTGCCCAACTCCTCTGGTGTTCTTTACACTGTAGCCAAGGAGGAACTTAAGAAATTTGAGGTATTGCTTAAAAACAGGCAGTACACAGGCATTTTCTTTCCTTAACCAACACAATTTCTTTTTTTGATAATTACTTTTTTTTGTATTATTTGTCTCTTTAGGCCTTCCAGAGGCAAGTCCATGAAAGCCTAACTCAGCTTGAGCTGATCAATAAGCAATACCGCCGCCTGGCAAGAGAGAACCGCACTGACTCTTCCTGTCGTCTGAGGGAGATGGCTCATGATGCCAATCAGCGATGGGACAACCTGCAGAAGAGAGTGGCGTCAATCCTCCGCAGGCTTAAGGTATTCGCATTATTGACTTCATTATTTGTATTATTTCATATAAACATATTTCAGTCTCTCCTTGCATGTTTTCTTGACTGTAGCATCTGTGTGTTTGACTCATGGAGCCACAGAGCAGTCTCTACTGGGATCAATTTGAATGACATAAACAGCACTTGCACATTTGTCTAGTTTACTCCGTACTGACACTAGTGTGCCTATTCCATCTTTACAGCACTTTATCACACAGAGAGAAGAGTTTGAGACCGCCAGAGACAGCATCCTGGTGTGGCTGACAGAGATGGACCTGCAGCTGACCAACATCGAACACTTCTCTGAGTGTGACATCCAGGCCAAGATTAAACAACTCAGGGTAGATTTTCAGACCTGTATATGCTAAAAAGAATACTAACTGAATATTGCTAAAGGGGTTATCAGATATGTGTGTATATATTAATTCAACATTTGCACTGCTGGGAGTTTTTACGAGAACAATCCCTGTATACTTAATAAATGTTTTTTTATATTGTATATAGCTATTTTTCAAGATAGCTATCACACAAGTCATACTTGAATTTAAATTGCAAGATCAATTAAGTTTCTGGATTATGTTTGACTGAATGAAGTCAGTGAAAGGATTTTGTGTTGAGCATGAAAAGCAGAAGTGTGGCGGACTTGTTTAACATGCTTTCTCTCCCCTGACTGCACAGTCTTTCCAACAGGAGATCTCCCTCACTACAGCAAAGATTGAGCACATCTTTCACCAGGGGGAGGCGCTGATAGAGAAAAGTGAGCCTCTGGATGCTGCTGTCATCGAGGAGGAGCTGGAAGAGCTGCAGCGCTACTGTCAGGAAGTGTTTGGCCGTGTGGAGCGCTACTACAAAAAGCTCATTCGGCTTCCTGTAAGAGCTGAGATTTAGAGAAATTATACAACTTTATGTTTCATTTGATTTATTATGTATCTAATCCCAAATGTGTTTGAATGGTTTTCATCTTCTGCTCTGATATCCTCAGCATAAACTTTATTTGTCATGATTTTTTCTTCAGCTTGCAGATGATGATACTGAGGTGTCATTATCGGACCGTGAGCTGGAGCTGGACGAGCCATGTGATTTGTCCAGTCTGCCATGGAACGAGCGCTTGGGAGATGGCTTCCTGTCACCTCTGCCCTCATCAGGCCGCTCAGCCTCCCTGGCAGCCCAGTTTAGGACTGAGCGATCAGGCAGGGACACCCCAGCCAGCGTGGACTCCATTCCCCTGGAGTGGGACCATGACTACGACCTGAGCCGTGGGCTGGAGAGTGCCAGCAGGGCCCTGAGAGAGCAGCAGAGTGAAGAGGGAGACTTCCTTCAGAGGCCTGCCTCAGCCTTGTCAGGTGAGTTTTTGAGTACACAGCACTCAGAAAATTGACAGAGATTATCAGGACTTTTGAATTCACTGACATTCTGAAGGTGTAGTGGCTCCTTTTAAAAGTTTTTACATATAAAGAAGAGAATCCTTTTTTCAGTGGTCCAGAAAGAACTCAGTGTGTGAGTCCTTAAGCAGTGTAGAAGCCATCTCTTGTCACGGTTTAAACAAGTCAAAAATATTTCCCACTACATCTTCACTTCAATAACTGATGATAATTTCAGTGTCTAATTAATCACTTCCTGACCCCGTGCTTCAAACTAGCTGAAGTGCACCTTAGTAAGACACTTGATGCCAAACAGTACTGAGGAGTTTTGATTGGCAGATCTAACTTTATACTTTCAAAGAAGCAAAATAAAACAATGCTAATGTACATTTATCGTTAGCAACACTGGCTACAGAGATGTAACTGTAGCAAAACCAATGTCCCAGATAAATAGTATAGCATCAAATATCAACAGCTGTGGGTTTCAGTCTTAGTCATTAACTTATAGGTAGTTGTTAAGAAACATATTGCTGTAACAGTGTGTTTTATATGTGATTGATAAGCTCTCTGTCTCTCTGGTGCTGCATACAACAATGCTGAAGACAGCAGACCAAATTGATCTTAACCAGTTCATGGAATCAAACAGTGTATTGCTCACTGCTGAATGTGTGTACTGTATAATGTCTCTTCCAGATGTAGTGATCCCAGAGAGCCCTGAGGCCTATGTTAAACTAACAGAAAAAACACTGAGGTCCTCCACTGGTAGGCATCAGCAGACCCCAGCATGCCACAAGTGTTTGGGGCCAGAAATAACAGCTCCACTCTGAGTGATACCACACGTGTAGCCTTTTCACCAGCTTTGACTTTGATTTGTGTTGATTTCCACTCATACACACTTTGAGCAGAGGCTGTAACCGATGGCAACACTTTCTAACACTGGGGGATAGGATCAATTCCATTTGTATTTCTTCAATTCACTGATTCTACCTTCTCTTAAATATAGCAGAACTGAAATGGAATTCAGCCTAACCCTTCTATCTAACTGGCTTTCTTACTTTGGTTTGCAGTGTGTTATGTAGCTAACCTCTTCAGGGTTTTTTGATGTGCGTTTTGTGTTTCAGAAAAGCATGTTGTGTCATTGTTTAAGTGAAGTCCGAACTTCTTAGATGTTATTTAAGACTTTTCAAAGGCTCCGTTCACACAGAGACCCATCATGCAACACTTCATTTTTGATGACCGTCTCTCTGGTGGAGGTTACAACTCGTAATGCAAGCAGGAGAGGAGTGCCCTGCAATCAGGCTGTTTTAATATCGCTGAGCATGAGCGGTGAATTAAAGTCTTACCTTTTAGGAAATGGGCAATGACAAATGTCACACTTACACAGGCACCATAAGTGACAAGTTTCAGCAAATCCATCCGCATTCTTGACTAGTTCTCCTACTAGTAAGGTCCTACTATGTCTTATGTTTCTCTGTCTGAATGGGGCTTTATCTCTTAATCATTTGAAAGCACATTTTAAGTAAACAGTATGAAATACAATTTGCTCATAATCTGCCAAGCTAACCCGTTGATGCGTTGTCTCTAGGAGATGCTGCCTCTACAGATTCACATGTTCACCCTCTGGATGTCAGCCGTTTTCACCTGCAGCAAACGGAAAGCAGCCGCAGTCGGACTCCCACAAGCTCAGAACTGGATGCCTCTTACATGGGATATGTATGTGTTTCCACAGGGCACAAAATAATACATCTGTACTTTTTTTTCAGTGTGATATGATGTGGCACCCAGCAAGTTTGTATAATTTGCTTGAATTAAAAAACAGACATTTTGTAATAGCTCACTACGAGCCAATCAGTCTCTTGATTATCCAATGATATTATCTGTGTCATAACGTTAAGATACCTATTAGAACAATTTACATTGATTTCACCATACAAATGAGTGCTAGTCGACTAACACACTTATTCTGTAGATGCGGCTGCTGGGTGAGTGTCGTGGCAGTATCGATACAGTAAAGAGGATGGGCTTTGAGCTAAAGGAGGAGGAAGACACTGTGTCTGGACTTGCAAATCCCAGTAGCTCAGAGTCCCAGACATCAGGTAACACTTCCCCACAACCTATCCTGCATGCATGAATCCTACATTATCATCCATTAAATGAATGCATGTAAGAGGAAAAGACTGATGGAATAAATCTCTGGTGAATTCAACTAACATAATGTATCCTTCTTCTTTCTAGGAGTTATCGAGCGCTGGGAGCTCCTGCAGGCTCAGGACCTCAGCAAAGAGATACGCACAAAACAGAACCAGCAGCAGTGGCAGCAGCTGAACTCTGACCTGAACAATATATGGACATGGCTGGGAGAGACAGAGGAACAGCTGGAGCAGCAGCGGAGGCTGGACCTCAGCACGGACATCCAGACGATTGAGCAGCGCATTAAAAAGCTCAAGGTATTGTTGTTTGTATTTTAATCTGTAATATCAGGTCATTGTTTTGCTTTTTTTTCTGGAGTTGCAGTTGTGATTTACTTTTGAATAAATAATTTGCAGTTATAATTACATCCTCATAATTATAACCAGACACCTAGCCTCACAATTCAAAGAGTCCAAGCCAGCTGACTGGATGCTCCACTGGCCCAGCCCACTCTGGATGCTTAAAATACTGTGTTAAAAATGAAACAATAACACATAATTCATAATTTCACATTGTTTTTTTTAATACTGGTGTTTTGTCAGTGAGTCCCATAAGATCATCCTGCTTATTACTATTAGCATCAGTATTAGCAGTCCAAGATTTTTTGGAGTGACACCTGGGATTGCTAATCAGAATTCTAGCTTGGCCCTGACCAGCTCTCTGGCCACGCCCCCGCACATGTATGTGTCATGGTTGATAGGCAGCCATCATCTTCACGGTTGTCACTCCTGTAAGTGAGCTCACAACATCCGCACTATTTTATTAAATTATAGCATAAATTTTTGATTGTTCCGCCCAAAAGTAAGGTTCTTGAGTGAGTGATCATTGCAATGTCATTAATATTCTTGAGACACTTTTTTATGTTGCTCTGAATGTCTGAATTTATTAACTGTAAAATGTTATATTGGTCTACAGGAGCTGCAGAAGGCGTTTGAAAAGCGTAAGGCTATCGTGTTGTCCATCAACCTGTGCAGCACTGAGTTTGTTCAGTCAGACACGGATGAGTCTCGAGAGCTTCAGGCCAAACTAAAAGACATGAACAACCATTGGGACAAACTGGGCACCTCACTGGAGGAGTGGAGGTCTTCGTTACAGGAAGCTCTCATGCAATGTCATGTAGGTGCCAGTCATTGTCTTTTTGCTCTCACAATCAGCACAGGGGGTTAAGGTTCAGTTGTTCTGAAAGTGATTTTAAAACTGTTTCATACTCCTGCTTCACCTTTGCTGTGTAGGACTTCCATGAGATGAGCCATGGTCTGCTGCTCTGGTTGGAAAACATCGACCGCAGGAGGAATGAGGTGGTTCCCATCGACCCAATCCAGGACAGTGACACTCTCCATGAGCATCATAAAACACTTACGGTACACAACCTGTGAATAATGTGGTGCAATCCTATTGATAAAAATACTTCCTTTTCAGTATGATTGGTTGAGGAGTTTGAAGGGAAACAGCATTCACTTTAGAAAAGGTTAAACAGGTCGCTGTAAACTAAGCAGCAGTGCGTTAAACCTGGTGGTTTCCTTAAGTAATGATAACACATGATTTAGATTTCAGTCATATTCCATACAAAACCTTTGTAACTCCTGCTGCTACACTAACACTATAAAAACTTATTTTTTAAGAAGTAACTACTTACTCGATTCATTGAATCATAAATAGTAGCACTATCTTATCGTTTCAATGCAGACCTGTGAAAAAACAACAACGTCAAAAGCTCACATCTCAAATTGAATTTCTCCACAGCAAATCCGCCAGGAGCTGCTGGACTCTCAGCTTAAAGTGGCCTCTCTTCAGGACATGTCCCTTCAGTTGCTGGTCAACGCTCAGGGCAGCGACTGTCTGGAGGCCAAGGAGAAGGTGCATGTTATTGGGAACCGCCTCAAAATCCTGCTCAAGGAAGTAACCCGAGACCTCAGAGAGCTGGCCAAAATTCTGGACATCACAAGCAGTCAACAGGTATAACTTCACAGAAATCTTGGTCACTTGTTAGATGTTATGAGGTAACACGGGAGTCTTTTAATTACTCTATATTAATAACAGATTTGACTGCAGATATTTTTGTTGAAGGGTCAGATGTCATAGATTCCTTGACTTTCTCTCTCTTTGTGTGAATCTGTTCTTCCACAGGATCTGTCATCTTGGTCCTCTGCTGATGAGCTAGACACATCTGGTTCTCTCAGCCCCGTATCAGGAAGGAGCACACCAAGTCGGCGGAGATCGGTAATGTACAAACCTTCCAGGTTATGCGGCCCTGTGAGAAGCCAGGTGTTAGGATATCCCTCCGAAACAGTCAATTTAATAACCCGTGCCCCAAAAGCCCCGTTAAAGGCCATATTCACCCCAGCCATCCCAAGATCTCTCCTCACACCTTTCCACACATCCACAACCTGCTTCACACTCCCTCCCTCTGAATTCTCAACTGTTTCCTTGTCTTTTACTCTTTTGCATGTTATCTTCTTCCAGAGCAGAACCCTGCCAGAGAACTCACGAATCCTTTCTTTCTTACATCCTTTACTTCCTTCTCCTTTTTCTTGGATGACTTTTCCAGTTCTCGCCTGTTTGTCAATTTTTCTCTTCTAGTATTTTCACACTAAAAACTTCTGTCCTTTAAATCTTTCTCCACCTCCACTTTGCTCTAATTTCTTCTCACTGTAGTTTAATATCTGTCGTTATATTCCCAGGCATACTGGCTAAAGTATAAAAAAAAAAAAAAAACTACAAGATTGTGTTATGTCGTTTTATGATGTGAAAAGCATGCACACATAAATGTTTAATACTGCCAGCTGAGAAAATTACAAAGGAATATTTTAATCAGCGTTGATTGTTCAAATATCAGTCCAAATAAGCATGCTGCTGCTTATATTTTATGTGTTTAGTATATGTCACTGTTATGTTTAAGAAAATCATGCATCACATTGCGTAATATGTAGCTCCCTATTTGCAGACTGTTTGTTGCACTCACACGGCAAAGCACTTCAAAGTAGTCGTAGTCACTTTGAAACGGCAGATTCCTCGTTATCAGGAGTTACAAAATCTATCACCTTCACATATGATTTTGTCGCTGCTCTTCTTTCATTTTGGGATTTTTCTTTTCATCGGTAGCTTTGTCATGATTTGCCTGGACTGAAACATACTTTCTTTCTTTTACCCTCCCCCCCCCCTGTTCATTGCAAACAGCAACGGGGCAAATGTAGTCTGTCAAAGCCTGGACCCTCTGTGAGCAGTCCACTCCACAGGTACCTTTCTGTTGGTTTCTAGCACACCCAGAAGATAATGGAACTCATCAGCCCATGATGCACTTGGAGGCCCGTTATTCCTCTCTAATCCACGCCGAGTCTTAAACATCATCTGTGTTTTGACGATTAAAAACATCTGTTATAATATTTGTTATTAACCGGAACAGCTCATGATAGTGAATTCCATCATCTTCTGTACGTCTAGACGCTTTGTGTAGGCGAGGGGACGAGGTGAAATGCAGCACACACATCCTTGATAAAGCAGTTACACAAGGAATGGTGCAAGGCCTCTTCTCCGCCACTGTCCTCAGCTGCTTAATATCGCTAACTAAAGGGCATTTCTTACGTATAACATAAATATTCCTCTGTATCTAACTTTCCCTCGTCGTTGCTGAGCTCACACACACTCTGTTTTTTTTTTCTCAAATGCCAAACCAGTAAATGTCTGCAATGAACAATGCAAAGGCGGCAGTTTCTCTATCTCTCTGGCTCTCTTTCTCTTTCTTTCTCTCTGTTGTGTGTGGCACTTCTTCTTCCTCTTCTGTTGCTATCACACCAGCTATCCACCATCTTCCCCCCACTGTCAGTCATCTGTGAGTCTTGCCTCTCTCAGGTCTCCATATGTGAAGTGGTAAGGGGCACATTGGGTACCAACATAGGAAAAAGTGAAATGTAAATAAGGCATATCTAATCTCCATGACTTCCTGGGCCACTGTTATTTAATACATGCAGAACACTGCAGAGCTTTTTTCTCCTGATTGAATGCATACGTTAGGTTCAGGTCATCTTCATTGCAATACTTCACTATAAATGAGTATGCTGCTCAACTTTGAGACGGAAGATGTTTTTTACTGAGGGCAATTGTTGGTAAAAATTGTACATTTTAGGCAGTGGGCTTATTTTTTTTTTTGTTGAGCGCTTTCTTGTTTTTTAGCCTCTATACTCAGCTAAGCTAATCCTCCACATGGGTTAGCTTCATATCGAATTTTGAGTTGGATCAGAATCAGTCTTCTCATTTAACTCCCAGCAAGAAAACATATTCTCCAACTTTTCAAACTATTCCTTAATAAAAGAACTTAACTTCTAAAAGGCACTTAACTACAAACTCAAAGAAGCTGTTTCTAATCACTATGCGCTTATAGCCTTGGCATGCTTTGCATTTTCAACAGGACACAAACTGACAGTCTTAAAAAATAAACACACCTGATTATTTCGCTGATACTTGCAGCATGCCTTTTGTCTCTTCTCCTAACATGTTTTACAAAGGAATGCGAGCTCACATATTAAATATATTTGTTTTGTGTAGGATTGTACAGTTTGTTTTGTGGATGTCTTTGTACTGTAACTGTGTTCATCCACCCCCAGTCTCAGACAGCATGTAGTTCACAATGTGAAACATTGTCCTGACATTGCTGTGAACCATGTCGGAGATGTCTTTCAGTCACTGCATGGTGCTCACACCAAGCACTGTTGTGCAGTTCCCCTGTCGCTGAGCTGAGATCTTATTTGGATTGAAAGTTGGTGGACAGCACATGACATGTGAAGCGTTTGGACTGGAGATGAGGAAAATTAGATTACACAGCTGTTCAAGTTAACATTTTTATTGAATTAGACTAATGTAACTTGTCAATAATTTCCAATGAGTTAATTTTTGTGAACAGCAAAGAAGCACCTTTAAGCTCACCCTTATAATCAGGTTATTATCACAGGCCTGAAATGAGGGATTCAGATGACCAACAGAAACATACGTGTTTTTCTAAGACTGATGTGAGTAACTAAACGTCAGTCTGTGTTGTGAATGCGTGTGTGTGTGTGAGCAGGTCTCGCGACGCTGGATCCGTTTCCTCCCCTTCTGATGCGGACACATCACCCGGTCATGGGTCCTCTTTGCTGCGGCGTGTCCTCTGGGTCGCGCTGCCTTTCCAGATCGTCCTGCTCCTGTTGGTCGTCTTTGCCTTCCTGCTGCCACTCTCAGAGGAGGACTACTGTTCTCAGTCCAACAACTTTGCAAATTCCTTACACCCGATGCTGAGTTACACTAACGGACCCCCTCCAGTGTAGGCTGAGCAGCTGAAAGAGCGTTTCATGTCAGTATTCATGCATCATTATGACTTGAATTGGAATCACATTGATATCATTAAATGGTCAATTAAGTTGGGAGCAAACATCTATTTGGTCATCCATTTGTACTGCAGAAAAACAGCTACCATCCACAGATAATATCTACATGTGTAACATATAAGATCAAGCATCTCACTATGTTACCCTGTAATGCTGTGTTGAGAAGGAGCATCCCTGGTGTAACACAATAAAATAAACTTTGTTTGCCCACAGTGGACATTTCTTGATGAATGAAATGAAGTGAAGATCAGTGGTGTAAACGTATTTCTCAAAGGAGATCCATCAGTGGATAGCACCAAAGTGAAATGCTGACATTTAGCCTGTGAATTTGCTTGTAACTCAAAAGTTTGTAAAAAAAAAAAAAAAAAAAGGGAACAAAAATAACATATATGTAATATATCTGACATTGCAATATTTTTTTACCTGTATTTTGGCATGCATTTCTCATCATTGTTTTTCTTTACTAACATCCTTCATTGTGTTGGTGGTAATCATTTCTAACTTGACTGACTCTGATTCATGTAAGATTTATGAAGCCAAGTTGTGTGTTCTCAAAGCAGACACAGTTCAAGAGATTAACGTTGTTCATCCGTGATCTTTTTACATTTTGCTGTTTTTATTTTTTAAACAAATACAAATGCGACTTTATGATTGAGAATTATGATATATATATAAATACATAGAACTACTGTATATTTTGTATGACTGTCTGTATCAAATGTATAACAGTCTGGGAGTATTGAACCATGTGTATATATGAATATGATAAATATATGTATATGCGCCCATGGAAAACAATGAATGCAAAATCCTTATTTTGATAATGCCTTTTTATTTTATTTTTTTATGTGATTTTATATTTGGTCAGTTAATCATATTGACTGAGCTTTTCCTGAAAACACAAACAGAAAACATGGTGTTTGACAGATCACTTTATTCTGTAAAAGGTCTGATTTTTAGAAGGAAATATAACCTTTACTTTGATAGTGCAGTTTGGCATAAGATAGATAGATAGATAGATAGATACTTTATTGATCCCGAGGGAAATTCAAGATTAATTAATGATTAATAATCAATGTCAGGCTTCCTGAAAGGGAACTGTATTGTCTGGAACAGTAGATCTGGAGGCAGAAAGATCCAAGGAGGAGCTGTGATGATGGTCCAGGATTTGAGGGAGATGAGGCCTGTGGTGAGTCAGACAGTGCTGGTGCATATTGACATGATGATGGAGGTGATGGTGGTGGTGGTGAGAGTGAAGAAGGGTCTCCAGTAGTTTGATGATTTCATAATTTGGAAGAGCCAGGTTTGTGTCATCCACACCCAACATTTTGGAAACAACCATTTGGAAATCTACCAGCTGAACAAGAAAAGGGACATCTTAGTTTGTTTAATCTTATGAGTCCACACTGATTTACTGTATATTTTAACACAGACCAATGACTGAACTAATAGTTAATGTATTTGAGTTGCAGAGCACTTGGTTTAAAACCATAGTAAAGACATTGTTGCTTTGAGGATAATTGTATACTTTTTTAAGCTCCAAATTATATTTTTGGTCAACCCCAAACAAACATGAGAATGCTAACCTTGAAAGTATATTGACCTATTTACAGTATATCAAACATTACCATTTATCTCCAGCTGAATATAAACCAATACTCTCTTTGTTTTAGCTCTGTCTTCTTTTAACCAATTCCTGAGGTCAGTGTCTGTCGTTTTGGCTGCTAAATATTCTGCTCGTGAACATGCACTTTGTGGACAGGTGCATAAAGCTACCTGCTGCACATTGAAACAACATCGATAAAAACAGTGAATGTAAACCTGAGCTGTGAAGTTGTGGGCTCTAAAATGAAACTAATAATAGAAGAAAAAAAACACAACTACTACTGTTTCCATACATTCAGCTTTATAATTCAACTTTTGAAACGACAGAAACTGGTCACCTCAGTTCCAAAATGCTTACAGAGCATTGTTGATAGAAATGTTGAAACAGAGCGGTAAACATGTCCATGTCCAGACTTTTTTTAAAATGTGTTGTTGGTATCCAATTCAAAATGGGCTAATCATTTTCCAGGAACAAGGTTTTAATTTACATTTTACATAACGTCCCAACAATGGGGTTGAATATCACTCCTACAAGTTCAGAGTTGAAAATACTAAAGAACAGTAACAAATATGGAGTAACAAGGGGGTCCAGTTGTTCTTTTAGGTTAAAGGACTTAAAGAAGTTACAGAGTGCAGATACCTTATTATTCTCAGATCAAATTCATCACTCTCTTACCTCTCTCTCCCTCTCAGAGAGCTGAGTCAGGCTCTGTCTGAGGGTGTTGAGCTGTTGCTCGTCCTCTCTGGTCTTCAACTCTTGACTCTGCAGGTCTAAGCTCACTGTGTTCAGCTTCTTCTCCACCTTGGTCTTCCCCTCCACCAGCTGATCCAGCCTCTTTTTCTGCTCCTGCACAGTCTGACTCTGCTCCTTCACTTTCAACTTAGCACGTCAGACAGAGGTGTTTAGTAAAGAAGCTATTAAAGTGGCGGTTTATGAAGTTTGGCACATTGCTCTCAAAAAGCTGTGTATACTTTAAAAGAAGCGTTTTACATACAGCAATTGGTGCACAATTACAAAGTATTGCTCCTTTTTTCATCCACACATACAAATAGGTTTACAACCATACATGATATGTTATAAAGTGAAAAGGCTTCTTGATTGAACTGGGGTCCTCACCCCTCTCCCCTCTACCTTGAGCTCATTGGTATGGGACAGCTGGGCCTTGAGCTCAGTGTTGGACTGCCTGCTGGCCTTCAGCTCGCCTTGGAGACGCTTCAGTTGTTTTTGCAGCCTCCTGACCTCCAGATGAGCATCATCTCGTTCCACGGCTAGCACTGATCTGCTCCTCATCTCCTCCTCCAGCTCTGAAACCTTCTTCCTAAGGAGCTGGATGTGGAGGCCTTTGCTGTCTAGTTGGTCTTTCTGTGCCTTTAACTGTTGAGAAGATAACATTTTCATGAATATTTTGAACATTTTGGCATAAGCGCATTAATAGAAGACATTTTATCACTGCACATTTAAAATGGGTCTTCTTCATCAAACGCCACTGTCATCTTCAAACAGCTTGAAAATTGTTTGAAAAAACATGAAGGGATACTTATCAGTAGTTGTCTGCATGTGCCGGTTGTACCACCTCGAAGCCTACCTTCCTCTGTAGACTGTAGCTCAGACTTTTGTTCTCCACCAAAGCAGTTGTCTCTTGTTTAACCAGCTGCTCTGCTCGTGACAGGATGAGTTTAAGCCTCATGTCAAACCCAAGATCCACTGCAATACTGTCAACCTTCATCATCTCTGACAACTGCTCCAGGAACTCTTCATACTGTTGAAAAAATAAAATAAAATAAATACAAATTATGAATTCTTATTATACTTCTCTCACTTAAATTAATATTTTAATTCTATATTTAACAGAAATTGTATTTTTTTCCCCCCTGCTACTGAAACATTACTCACATGCAGTTTGCTATGTCTCAATCCGTCGTGATGCATGTCTGCAGTCAGCAGCTCGGTCTCCAGAGCTTGCAGTCTCTCCCTCAGGTCCTGGATTTGCTGCTCTGCAAGTTGAGCCCTCTTAAGTGCACAGTGCCGGAGCTCTTTCTGCTCGCTAAGCTCCGCAGAGATATGACACAGACGGTCCTCCATCTCTGGAAAAGACTGCCACCAAAATAAATGTGGTAAGAATGTTTATCTGAATGTAGAAGCACCGACTTTAGACTATAAAACTCAGGTTTGATGGTAGATGTAGGAGACCGTGTAGAAAGTAATTAAACACAGTATGTGTTCAAGCACTAAACATGAGTAAAGGTTTTTGGCCTTTGAAAGAAGTCTCTATTTTAAAAGCCATAAATCAGTCGAAGAAAGTTTTCAGTTCATGGCCTCATAGAGCCAGAAATAAATCAGATCTTGTGAAAAAACATATTCTAGCAAGTGTTGCTGAAGTTTTAACTTCAAAGGACAAGTTTTTGCACCTCGTAAGAAATGTGGTAGAGGTTTGTGCCCGTATCCCTTTTTTTAATACCTCACCTTATTGCAAAGGTTGTCGACAGTGTGTAGAACATCTTCCTCTGTGGGCAGGATGACGTTCTCAGACTTCCTCCGCAGCAGACCTACCACCTTTTCCAGGAACATCTGCAGTTTCTCCCCAGCTCTTTGAGCTTCTCCTTGGCTCATCTGTAGCTTTCTCTCTAGCTCTTTCACCTGTTTCTCCAAACAATGGGACTCTCGCCTGGCAGCCTCTATGACCCTTTTGCTTGCCTCCACCCTCTCCATTAGGGTTTCCTTCTCCATCTCGACACTCCTCCTTCCCTCCACCAGACCATCTAACTCCTAAAAAAGATAGGTGGAAAAATACAAAGTAACACTGCTAATATGTTGTCAAATAACAGAATATCCTGTCTTACATTTCACTGCACATCTGTATGAGCACGTGACAAATAAAAATCTTCAGTCATTTTTGCATAGTTCTTAGACGTTTTTAGTGAAAGCCTCTCTCTTACATGTATATGTCTTAAACATTTGGATAACTGTGCTAACACGAAAGAGTAGAAGAGTTTAAAAGCTTTAAAAGCACCACTTTAAGTGAATCCAGCGCTGATGCACTGCTGGCAGTCTTCCTCCTCTCTCGGTCCAGCTCTGCCACCAGCCTCAGCGCCGTCTCTCTGCTGGCTTTACACTCCACCTCACAGGACTTCACACTTTCTTCCAAAACAGCAACCCTCATCTTAAGCCTCTCCCTCTCATTACACTGATCCATCTGACAGTTGGGGGAAAAATAGTTATAAACTCTGTGGTAGGGATTTTATTTTGAAATATATTTTGGTTATTTGAAGGCATAAAGTTAACCTGGTTAATATGTTGCCACATCTTAGTTCAAGCCTATAAAGACTATGTATCACAAGTACACTTTTAGTTTCTCAGCATACCTCAATAGAGTTTTCCATAAGTTCCAATCCTAAAAGTTCTGCAGGGGAAGAAAAACATTCAGGAGGGACTTGTTTCTGTTTTAAGAAGTCTCCCAGCAACACCAAACATGGGCTATGAAAGGCTTCACCTGAAGGGGCGCTGTGGCCGAGAATGTCAGCTATCTAGAAGCTTTGACTAAATAAAGAAATACATCTTTGGGTACGAATCTTGTTGAAGCAATAGTCAATAGGTGTTTAAGAGCCCAAAATGCATGAAATGACTCTGTACTGTTGATCACATCAGAGGGCTGATCAAAATGTTATGAAGGTCAACTATTGTGCATTTTGCCCCCGAGTACAGACTGCCAGGTAGCAATTTCTCCGAGACAGCTACCGGAAATATGAATACAGACCATAATCTTCCAAACTTGAGAATAAAGAAAACACTTAGAAGTAAAGAGACATACAGTAGGTCAAAAAGAAATCGCCTAGGTACGATAAGGCATTTAAACCCTTTGTCACAGGTTGCTATAGCCTTGTGTGAAGAGAAGAGTTCTTTCTTAGAAAGAATATATTTTATTAGATACATTTTTATTTCCAAAATGACTAATATTCTGACAGCGTTCACATAAAAAGCTAGAAAAGCGAAACGCGTATTCAAACCTTAAAAAAGAAAAAAAGAAGAAGCCGAAAGTAAGGACAAAAGCCTTCCAATCACAACTCGGGGCACAAACTATGACGTCACATAAACAGGAAATGATCGGAAAACTATTAGCAAACACCAAACACGCCTCCTCTTACTACAGTATCATAATGAACTATGTATCTGAGATGACTCCACAGTTATAGTGTTCATATAAAACGTCGCTAATCTGAAGAGGTGTTGAATAACTTCTCATTCAGAGGTAAGACACTAACAGTCACTACTTTCCGCAACACGTTTTCCAACGTGAACAGCTAAATTAAACTTAACATATGGTCGAGAACTGTATTTCTTGGTTATGTTTTATCAACGCAGTCTATTTGATACAGATATAATCTATAACCAGACTACAAACTGGGCGAGGATTGTTCTGTCAGCTAATGTAGTCAAGGTCATACGGGCATGTTTTGATCCAATATATTGTGTTTAGTTTGATTAAAGATGACTCAGTTTTAATGAATGAAATGTTTACCCCTTTGCTAACAGATCCAGGTGCTGAATAAAGAAGTTATAGTAATACTTGTCATAGATCAGAGCAAGCATCTCATAAAAACACTACCTGAGATCTTTTAAATGAAGGATGAAGAATCACCTGCAGCTTTAATATCTTTATTTTAATACGTCTCTTCAACTATCTAATATAACAGCTCTGTAACTTTTAATCATATTTTTTGTTGTATTTTTGCTTCTGTTTTATCTACTTGCAATTTTTCTTTGAATTGTATGTGTTTTGTTTGAATAATTTTCAAATGTCCTTGTTTATTGTGTTTGCCTGCCCATAGTTGTGATTCTTGATGTCTTGTGTGTTGTACTTTGAATTGCCTTCTTTCTGAAATGTGCTAGATAAATAAACTTACCTTACCTGCTTGTGTTTTTTTATATTATAGTTCACCTGTGCACCTACAAATCCTGAGATGCTTCCCCGTTCATTGTGGTCCCGGTTGGGAGCTCAGCTGCTTGTGGAGAGAAAACCAGTCTTCTTCTACACCTCGGCCACTCTCCCTCAGTCTTTTCAACTGCACAACTATGAAACCAATCCTGGGAGGACTCACTCAAACCGTTCTTTTCCATGGATATTTTCAAGGACCTTCTTTTCAAGCACTCCTCACCGGCAGCGTGACTACAGAAGAGATGTTCTGCCTGCTTTATGTGGGGTTAAAAATCTTAGCAGCGCTTTGTCTACTGACCCTGGGTTGCTGACTAAATGTAAAAGTGGGCAGACACGTTTTTATTCACCCAGTCTTGTGAAATCTGTTTTAAAAACAACTTTAAAAACAGCAATGGTGCCTGGAAAAAAGGTGCCCAAAGGACCAAGAACAAAACAGCCCTCTCGAGCCAATCAGCCTGCCCTGAATGAGGACCAGGTGATTGTGATAATCATTGGATGTGGGACATTATGTTTTTTGTTGTTGTGACTAATTCCACCTCGTGTTTCTCTGTAGGATATGATGCAGTGTATTGCCTATGCAACGGCAGACCAGTATCATTTGCCAACACTTTGCCACGACTTGATAAGCCACAACTTCCAGGAGTTAGACTTACCAAGAGGTATTACAAAACAATATTTATTCATCACAACTCTTACCAAGATATTACACGCAGTCTGGAATAACTGATCACATTTCATTGTGATCCTGTTTTCATTTCAGATGCTTCAAACGTGCTGGTGATCAGCACAGATAAGACCGCTCGACCAGATGACGAGGCTTTGATGTTTTTCTTCAGGTGAAAAAAGCTTCATGCTTTATTCATACTTAACAATTCTAATTTATGACAGTGAATTTATCAGTGTGCACAGCTGGGAAGCGAACATCAATAGTTTTTCAGTGACAGAAAAGTGTCCTCAAGTCCACTCATAAATTGTACAGATCGTCAGTCAAACTAATGTAAAGTGTTCCTTATACGCCGAAAGCCTTTTTTGGCCTTAAATGTCCTTTCTGGAGAAAAAAACATGTTCATAAATTTATTAAAAAACTGCAATTGGTACTGAATTAGTATTTGTTATGTGTTAGTATATAGTTCTGTTTTGGGTAATTTATCTTTTGTAGCCTGGACATTTTTATTTTGTTTTGGTTAAACAAAATGGGGGGAAGGCCAATTCAATTTCTTTCTTTTTTCTTTCTGAAATTTCAGAGAAGGCTCAGTTGTTTTCTGGAATGTTGAGGAGAAGACGGTAAACAAAACTATATATATGTTTTATTTATTGTGTTATTTCTTTAACTATAACTTACCTCCTCTACTATTGAATGTTTTCACTATTTTGCAGATGAAACAGGTGATGAGAATATTGGAACGGCACGAGATCCAGCCTTATGAAGTGGCATTAGTTCATTGGGAAAATGAGGAGATTAACTACACTGTTGGGGAGTATGTAGATCATCACCTTTTGTCATGTTTTTACAATTTCAGACTTTTAGTAACTACTGTAACTTTGTCACATTTCATCTTTTCTTCTTCAGAGGCAACACAAAGCTTCAGCGAGGCAACATTCTTCTGAGTGACAAGATGGATCAAACTGAGGCTGTTTTGGAGAAATTTGCTTTTTCAAATGCCCTGTGTTTGTCAGGTGAGGTACCAGGCTTAATAAACAAGCATGTTTATTTTATTTTAGATTTTACGTTTATAGTAGATGTTTGCACTGTATACAGTGTCTTACCTGGCATGAACTTTCTGCCTCCTCTCACAGTGAAGCTGGCTATATGGGAGGTGTCATTAGACAGCTTTGTAGAGTCAATTCAGTCTATACCAGAGGTACAGTGGACATAACAGGCAAAAATAAATCATGAATAATTGATCATCTGTAATAGTTGTTTGTCTGCCTGTGAAAGCAGATTATGCACCAGTGCGTCCCTTAGTGCTAATATCCTAATCTGTTTTCTTCCTCAGACATTGAAGTCTGGCAAAAGAGTTAAATTGTCCTCAGCAGAGGTCATGAAGAAGATAGGGGAGCTTTTCACGTTAAGGTAAATTAAATCATCCGTAAATCCATTAATTTAGAGTGAACTAAAGCTGTTCTTCTTTTGCTTTTAAGATTTGCAGCAAGTTTAAACTCTTCTGTTTGACAACTCGTGGTTTGGGGTTATTCTACCTGCTCGCCAGATTTGAGAGCTGTTTTATTTCAAACTCAATATCTTCTTCTTCTGGCAGACACTGTATAAACCTCAGGTCTGACCTGCTGCTCACACCTGACTTCTACTGGGACAGAGAAAACCTGGAAAAGCTCTATGACAAGACCTGCCAGTTTCTCAGCATTAACCGCAGAGTCAACGTAAGTACAGCTGCTCCAAAAAATAACATTACAACATAGACTTAGACTCGTGCTCACACTTTGTAGCATAATGCACATTTGAAAGTTTGGATTTAAACTATAAAAATGTTCTGTTTCTTTTAGGTTGTGAATGAGAAGCTTGAACATTGTACACAGTTAACAGATCTGATGAGGAGCCACCTGAGTGAAAAGCACAGTTTGAGGTTGGAGTGGATGATAGTCATACTCATTACAATTGAGGTAAGCATATTATAAACGATGGTTTAAGCCTGGTGTGGAAACATTAGTTCAAAAATGTATTTTTCTTTTTTTAGCTTCTCTTCTGTCTTGTTAAAAATGCTAAAAAGTGTGTATATATATATATATTTTTTATTTTTTATTTTATTTATTTATTTATTTTTATTTTTATTTTTATTTTTTTTCAACTTAAATGATGTTACATCTGTGGCCTGTTTATCTTTTAGGTCATGTTTGAACTTGCAAAGATGATTTTCTAAGCAACTTCTGCAACAATGCACAAATCTCTGAAAGGGAACTGAAATGACAAAGGTACTTCGTCACTGATATCTGGACATTTTTCTCTGGGAGCAACTGATATCTGGAAACCGGCATCAACTGTTTTGGGTGACTTATAATGAAAAGTAAAAACAGTAAAACGACGCAAATCTGTTTACAGTCGTTTTAGTTTATTGCTAGCTATCGTGGCTTGAGCTTCTTTGTCGGATTTTACTGTGTAATTGCTGCATACTAATTTTTTGAAGTCAAAGACCATTACATTTACAGTTTTTAATCCTGTGACCAGATGTTCAAACGTTGTTTTTGAGTATTGTCTGCTGTACCAATGTACTTTACAGTGTTCATTTCATTTTTACATAACGTTCAAAAACATCAGTCTTTTTCAACATAAAAGAAGTTGCTTTCCAAAGGACTATGTTGGAATTGGAGGTCCTGAAAATAAATCATCAGGCAGTCATTTTTTTCTAAATCATCCAAGTCAAAGAACTCCAACTGACTGCTGTGAAAGATGCAATAAAGTCTTTTTTTTAATTCTTTGCTTTTCGTTTAAGTTTGTATTCAAAATATCAATGCATTCAAAGAATATTAGTTCAGTAGAAGGTCTGTAGAGATTTGCAATACAAGAAAATACTGGACGTTTTAGAGGCATTCATTTATTTAAATAAAACTCTATTATACTGCATAATTATGTAAATATATAAACATGGGTTTATTTTGCATTTAGTCGTTAATAAACATATACACAACAGATCAGATATAAGTTTTCCATAAAAGTCAGTATATTAGGAAAAATCCAAAGAAGAAAAACATCCTTTCATAGTCTCATTCCATTTTTTCTCTCTTACAAAACACTTTCATTATGTGGCCTACTGTATCATTTGACAATGCAAGCTTGCCGAAGCTTACATAAAAACAGCAAAACAGGGCAATTACTGATGCCATGAAGTTTAAGGCTCTGCTGATAGCATTTTTAACAAGGATAACGTGTAGATTATTTGAAGTTCAAATCAGATGTATAAATTAAGAACAAAGATGTGTCATGGTCTTATTTTGAAAGTTGTCACTGTAAAAATATGCAGATTCAAAACAACTGCAGCTTTTAATAAGCATTACAACAGTCACTATGTACAAGATAATAGACAGTTGCATTCAGATCTACATGTTGGTTTTTCTACAAAGATCCCATAAAAATATGTCTTTAAGTGAAAAGATTTAACTTATACTGCATGATGTATGCAGATGATGTATAGTACAGGTTGTGATGTACTTGTAGAATGAAAAAATGTTGAACAAATATTTATATATTTCAGATTGGTGCTGTAAAGTTGTATTTAACTCTAAAAGAAATGTAATGGTAGTAAAAGGAACATAATATGTGACCTTATTTTCTTGACCTATTCAAAGAAAGATGAAGACATAACTTTGCACAAACAATTTATGATTGAAAAGATGTCGTGAATAGTAGTAAAGCTCCATTATATAGCAAACGAAGTCTTCAAAGTTGATGCTCTTTCAACATCTTTCTTCTTAATCACACAGCTAATATTTATCATAAAATAATTCAATAAATCAAGACCATTTTCAACGTATTAAATACCAACGTATTGTGGTTAAACCCTGACAAAAGCGGTTTCCTGTAGTTCTCTCTGTCCGTCAACTTCTTAATGGCTTGTTGAAACACACACTTTTACATGTTTGCGTGAATTCCTTTTTGATTGTCCAACCCTAAAGGAAAACAATGCAGCATATTATTCATTTTGATTGTCATGTGACTGGGATGCATGTTTAAAATAAAAGATAGAGGCTTACCAGTAAGTCTCATGCTCAGTGAAGTTAATCCCACTCTAAGGTAGTGATGCTTGTAGTTGCATATTCCTGATGTTCAAGTGCAATAGCAAAATCTTCACCTTCACTTTCAATTTCACATGTTTCTCCTCTTTTGTACCCTTTATGTTGACTTTCTTCTTCCTCTGTGCTGATATTAAATGCTAATACACTTTCTTCAAGTCTTGCCGGTTCCTCATGCACAACCTCTGGTTCAGGCTCCTCCTCCGGTTCCTCAACCTCTAAAGGGGACACCTCTGTTCCTTCTTGGTTGTAAATTACTTCCTCAGCATCCATCCACACATCCTGATCATTCTCCTCCTCTGTATTATTAACATTAGCTTTTGTTTCTTGATCACAGTCTTCAGAGTGAACTGGTTCACCTCGGAACACTTTTCTTTCCTCTGTTTGACTTGCAGATTGCATCAATTCGTTTGCCTGCACATTAGACACTAGCTCTACTGTTGCTGCTGGGTGTATACCATTATCCAACAGTGCAGGATTAGTTGTTACCACAGCTGGTATCACAATGTTTACAGTTGGTTCTGTTACTTCTGTTGCTTGAGCTTCAGTTTCAGTTAACTCTGGGTCTTCCTGGCTCTCGGCCCTTTGTGTTGAATTTATTGCCATTTCAGATTCTACTGCCTCTTCTACGTGAATTACAACTTTTGACACATTGGTCTCTAACAAGGATTTAGTTTCAATTAGATGCATGCTAACATCTGAGAGTTCAGGTTGAGTCGTGATCAAGGCCCTTTCAACTAGGTTTGTCACTGGTTCACTGATTTCTATTGGCAGATAATTGACCCCAATTGTTTTTTCTACCAGTTCTACTACTTCAGTTGGGCGTATGCCAACACCCAGGAGTTCTTCTGGCTCATCCCTCACTTCAGTTTTTGGTTGGCATTCATCTGTAACTGCTTCTTTTTCTGAAAAATCCTCTGATGATTCCTTTTTCTGTGGTAGAAGGTTACGCACCAGTAGACCTAACAATGATTCTTTTACTTCTGGTTCATGAACATTTTCAGTTTTTGAAGGATCCTCAGGCTCAAGAATGCCTTCAGTGAGATGTATTGTTGTTCTTTCCTTAGTACATTCTTTGACCACATGTGTGTCAATAGACACTGCTTCTTCATTTGTTGTGTCCTTCACAGTATCTTCTGCATCAAATTGTAATACTTCTCCCAAGAGTTCAGGATGAGTAGTTACAACAGCTCTTTCAGTTGACTCTGAGATTTTTGCTGCTTCTGTTGTTTCTGTTGACTGATTATTGACTTCAGATGGCTCAATCTGTTCCTGGATCTTTCTTTCTGGTAAAATAACTGTCTTTGCAGGTTCAATTTCTTTAAGTTCTTGAAATCCTACCGCTGATGCATCTGTCTCTTTCTGAGTTTCAGTCCTGTCTGCTGTTGATGGTGGGGAATCTGATGCTCTTGCTACTTGTTCAACTGTTTTGATTAAATGCATGCTAACATCTGAGAGTTCAGGTTGAGTCATGATCAAGGCTCTTTCAACTAGGTTTGCCACTGGTTCGGTTATTTCTATTGGTTGAATGTTGACCTCAGTTTGCTCAATCAGTTCCTGGTCTGTTGTTGCAGAATCTGTTGTTTTTTCTACCAGTTCTACTACTTCAGTTGGGTGTATGCCAACACCCAAGAGTTCATCTGGCTCATCCGTCACTTCAGTTTTTGGTTGGCATTCATCTGTAACTGCTTTTTTTTCGGAAAAATCCTCTGATGATTCCTTTTTCTGTGGTAGAAGGTTACGCACCAGTAGACCTAACAATGATTCTTTGACTTGTGGTTCTTGAACATTTTCAGTTTTTGAAGGATCCTCAGGCTCAAGACTGTCTTCATTTTGAAGTATGGTTGCACTTTCCTTCATACTTTCTTTAAGTCTTTGATTTGTGTCAATAGATGCTGCTTCCTCATTTTTAGTGTCCTTCACAGTATCTTCTGCATCAAATTGTAATACTTCTCCCAAGAGTTCAGGATGAGTAGTTATAACAGCTCTTTCAGTTGACTCTGAGATTTTTGCTGCTTCTGTTATTTCTGTTGACTGCTTATTGACCTCAGATGGCTCAATCTGTTCCTGGATCTTTCTTTCTGGTGAAATAACTGTCTTTGCAGGTTCAGTTTCTTTAATGTCTTGAAATCCTACCACTGATGCATCTCTCTCTTTCTGAGTTTCAGTCCTGTCTGCTGTTGATGGTGGGGAATCTGATGCTTGTGTTGCTTGTTCAACTGTTTTGATTAGATGCATGCTAACATCTGACAGTTCAGGTTGAGTCGTTATCAGGGCTCTTTCAGCTAGGTTTGCCAGTGGTTCACTGATTTCTATAGGTTGAATGTTGACCTCAGTTGGCTTAATCTGTTCCTGGTCTGTTGTTGCTTCTACCAGTTCTACTACTTCAGTTGGGTGTATGCCAACACCCAAGAGTTCATCTGGCTCATCCGTCACTTCAGTTTTTGGTTGGTATTCATCTATATCTGTTTCTTTTTCTGAAAAATCCTCTGATGATTCCTTTTTCTGTGGTAGAAGGTTACGCACCAGTAGACCTAACAATGATTCTTTGACTTCTGGTTCTTGAACATTTTCAGTTTTTGAAGGATCCTCAGGCTCAAGACTGTCTTCATTTTGAAGTATGGTTGCACTTTCCTTCGTACTTTCTTTAAGTCTTTGATTTGTGTCAATAGATGCTGCTTCCTCATTTTTAGTGTCCTTCACAGTATCTTCTGCATCAAATTGTAATACTTCTCCCAAGAGTTCAGGATGAGTAGTTATAACAGCTCTTTCAGTTGACTCTGAGATTTTTGCTGCTTCTGTTATTTCTGTTGACTGATTATTGACTTCAGATGGCTCAATCTGTTCCTGGATCTTTCTTTCTGGTAAAATAACTGTCTTTGCAGGTTCAATTTCTTTAACTTCTTGAAATCCTACCGCTGACACATCCATCTCTCTCTCAGTTTCAGTCCTGTCTGTTGTTGCTGGTGCAGAACCTGTTATTGCTTCTACCAGTTCTACTACTTTAGTTGGGTGCATGCCAACACCCAAGAGTTCTTCTGGCTCATCCCTCAGATCAGTTTTTGGTTGGTGGTCATCTGTATCTGTTTGTTTTTCTGAAAAATCTGCTGATGATTCCTTTTTCTGTGGTAGAAGGTTATGCATCAGTAGACCTAACTGTGATTCTTTTACTTCTGGTTCATGAACATTTTCAGTTTTTGAAGGATCCTCAGGCTCAAGACTGCCTTCAGTGAGATATTTTGTTGTTCTTTCCTTAGTACTTTCTTTGACCACATTTGTGTCAATAGACACTGCTTCTTCATTTGTTGTGTCCTTCACAGTATCTTCTGCATCAAATTGTAATACTTCTCCCAAGAGTTCAGGATGAGTAGTTATAACCGCTCTTTCAGTTGACTCTGAGATTGTTGCTGGTTCTCTTATTTCTGTTGACTGATTATTGACCTCGGGTGGCTCAATCTGTTCCTGGATCTCTCTCTCTGGTAAAATAACTGTCTTTGCAGGTTCAGTTTCATTAAGTTCTTGAAATCCTACCACTGACAATTCTGCTTTTTTCTCAGTTTCAGTCCTATTTGTTAAGGGTGGGGAATTGGATGCTCTAGCTACTTGTTCAACTGTTTTGACTAAATGCATGCCAACATCCAAGAGTTCAGGTTGAGTCGTGATCAAAGCTCTATAAACTAGGTTTGCCACTGGTTCGGTTATTTCTTTTGGCTGATCATTGACCTCAGTTGGCTCAATCTGTTCCTGGTTCTCATTACTTTGTGTTATATTCATGGTTGTCACAGGCTCCACTGCTTCTACTGCTACAAATCCAACCTGGATCACATCTGTTTGTTTTGAAGTTTCAATTATGTCTGTTGTTGTTGGTGCAGAACCTATTGTTTTTTCTACCATTTGTACTACTTCTGTTGAGTGTATGCCAACACCCAAGAGTTCTTCTGACTCATCCCTGACTTCAGTTTTTTGTTGGCATTCATCTGTAACTGTTTCTTTTTCTGAAAAACCCTCTGAAGATTCCTTTTTATGTGGTAGAAGGTTATGCACCTGTAAACCTAACAGTGATTCTTTGACTTCTGGTTCTTGAACGTGTTCAGGTTTTGAAGAATCCTCATGCTTGAGACTATCGTCAATAAGAGGTATTGTTGCACTTTCCTTAAAACTTTCTTTGATCACATTTGTGTCAATAGACGCAGCTTCCTCATTTTGTGTGTCCTTCACGGTATCTTCTGCATCAGATGGTAATGCTTCTCCCACTAGTTCAGGATGAGTAGCTATATCACCTATTTTAGTTGGCTCTAAGATTGTTACTGCTTCTGTTATTTCTGTTGACTGATTATTGACCTCGGATGGCTCAGTCTGTTCTTTGATCTCTCTTTCTGGTGGAATAACTGTCTTTGCAGGTTCAGTTTCTTTAAGTGCTTGAAATTCTACCACTGACACGTCCGTCTCTGCCTCAGTTTCGGTCCTGTCTGTTGTTGATGGTGGGAAATCTGATGTTTTTGTTACTCTTTCCACTGTTTTTAAAAAATGCATGCCAACTTCCAAGATCTGAGGATGAGTCATGATCAAGGCTCTTTCAATTAAAACAAAGTTTGCTGTTGGTTTTGTGTTTTCTGTAGGCTGTTCATTGACCTTAGTTGCTTTGGTCTGTGTCGGAGAATCATAACTTTGTGTTACAATAATTGGCATCACAGGTTCCAATGCCTCTATTTCTTGAGATCCATCCTCCAAAACATCCATTTGTTTCACTGGTTCAGTACAGTCCATTATTTTTGTTGGGGATTGGGGAGTTTGTGATTTTGTTACTAGTTGTTCTGTTTCAATGGCAACATCCAACGGAACAGGTTGAGTTGTAATCACAGCCCTTTCTGTTAAAACCAAGAGGGAGTCTGGTCCTGTGATTTCTTTTGCTGGAACATTGGCCTCAGTTGAATTAATCTGTTTCTCACTCCCAGTACTCTGTGTTGGAATAATTGGCTTTACAGTTTGCACTGATTCTTCTTCCACATCTGAGTCCTCTGGTAATGCTTTGACCTCTCGTACTATGACACCTGCTTCTGATGTTGACTGTTTGGCTTTAGTTTGCTGTAGTTTCTCTTTGTGACTGCCGATGGAGACATTTAAACCAAATGGTAAATCTTGGGGGTTTGTGAGATCAACAGACACTTGCTGTGCAATTGCAGAGTCATCAATGAGGACAAAAGATTTTTCATCTTTTTCTGTCAATGTTCCAGTACCATCCTTTATAACTTTTTGATTCCCTATTTGATTTGATTCACTTGCAGCCAAGTCGCTCATTGCAGTTAAAGCATCTGGCTGTTTTATAATAGCTTGTTCCAAGATGGTAACCGCTGATTCAGATACCTTCTCTGGGACACATGGAATAACTTGAACATTTATCTTGGTTTCCTCATGGGTAAATTCCTTTTCAATTTCTGGAGTTGCAAAGAAATTTTCTACTGTTTTCATTGTGTCTGGACAATAATCTGTGACTTCTTTTGTTTCTGTTACCCCTACATCCAGTACATTGTCCACAATTGTCCCAGCTGATTTGAGATCGGCATCAACCACCTGCATTTGAATTTTATGGTTGCCGTCAAACTCTGATGGCACATGCACACTCTGGATCACAGTGTATTGCTCTGCTGTCACAGTGTCATCTTTTACCGAAGGCTTAGTAGTTTTGGCGCCCCCAAACACTTCCTGACTTGCCACTCTGTCAATCAGGGGTTCAGTAATGTACAATGTTTTGTCTGGCAAAAGATCAGGTATTGGAGCTGAGACCTTTTTCATATCACATGTGGCTACTTGTGTCACTTTGGCATGCTGAAGTGCGGCATTATTTATCGCAGTGCTTGAAAGTTCACTTTCCTTTTCCTTTTCAACACTGACTTGAACTGCACTGAGGTGCACTTCATGTTTGAATTCATCTTGCATTTTAGCATTGTCTACAGCAGGATCTTGGATTTCCTCAGGAATTATGGTCTCTTCTTGGACCTGAACAAGTTTTGATTCGTCATCAACAGATGATACATGAACTTGGGGTATTGCTTGTAACTCTTCTGTAACCTCAGGAATGCTAACTTCCTGTTCAATGACCATATGGCCATATGATTTCTCTGCAGCTTTATCAAATTGTGCCACAACTTCCCTCTCAATTGTATCTGTGACTGAGACAATGGTATTGTCAGCATCTGGTGTTGGAACAGTAGTTTCAGTAACTACATATATGCACATTGATGTGTGTTCCTCAGGTTTGGTCTTCTTTGCATTATCTTTGGCATCAGGTGGTAATACTTCCTGTTCCTGAACAAATTCAGTTTCAGAAGTCTCAACTGGTTGTTCTTCCTCTAGCTCCATTGTCACATCAGCTTTCAGAGTGTGTACCTCTGTAAATGGTGCCACTGCTGTGATGTCGTCAGATAATATGTGTTCAATCAGTGGGCTTCCTGCCTTTGAATCTAATCTTGATGGTTGTTCTGCCTGTAATTGTTCTGGTTCTTGAACCCATTCCGTTTTAGAATGATCTACTGGCTCAAGAGCTCCTTCACTGAGAGGTAATGTTGCCTTACCCATCTCAGTACTTTCTGTGATCACAAGAAGATCAGTCAATGAGCCTTCCTTAGTTCTGTTTTCCTTCACAGTCTCCTCTATGCCTGATGGTAACACTTCTGGTTCTTGTACATATTCAGTTGTTACAGCTTCAACTGGTACATTTTTTTCTGGATCATCCATTTCTTCAGTTCTTGATTGGGGTTCATTTGTGACCTTTTCTTTTGGTGACAAAACATCTGATAATACTTTATTTGGTAAAAGGCTATTCATCAGAAGACCAAGAAGTGATTCTTGTACTTCTGGTTCTTCGGCAAAATCAGTTTTTAAAGAATCTACAGGCTCCAGATTGTCTTCTTTCTGGGTAATTGTATTGAGAGTATTGGCACTAGCTTCCTCAGTACATTCTTCGACCACTTGCATGTGATTAGGTGCACCTCCCTCCGTTTTGGTGTCCATCACAGAATCTTCTATTTCACAAGGAACATCTTCTGATTCTTGAACATCATCAGTTTTCGGAATGTTGACTTGTAGTTTTGCTTTTGGCTCAACCATCAATGCAGTTTCCTTTTGCAGTTCATCACAAACTGTTTCCATTAATGTGATATCCTTCAGCATTACTTTTTCATCTGATTGGCTATTTGCGACGGTAGCTTTTTCTTCAGTTGGTAAGTTTTCTTCTGACTCATCCTTCACTTCAGTTTCTGGTTGGGGTTCATCTGTGACTGTTTCTTTTTGTGATAAATCATCAGATAATACTTGTTTTTGTGGTAAAAGACTATGCATCGGCTGACCTAATAGTGATTCTTGTGCTGTCTGTGATTCTTCTGGTTCTTCAAAGTGATCTGTTTTTGAAGGATCCTCAGGCTCAAGACTGCCTTCTGTGTGAGGTATTGTGTCACTACCTTCCTCTGTACATTCTGTGACCACCTGCATGCCAGTAGAGACACCTTCATTAGTTTTGAAGTCCTTTACAGAATCTTCTACATCAGAGGGCAATACTTCTGGTTCTTGATTATCATCAGTTTCAGCACCTTTGGATTGTGGTTTTCCTTCTGGCTCAACCCTCAATTCAGTTTCATTTTGTGGTTCATCTTTAACTGTTTCCAATGCTGTGATATCCTCCACTATTACTTTTTCAAATGATAGGTTAGTTGTCATTGAGTCCAATTGTGCTTCTTGAACTGTAGTTATAACTTCAGCTTCTGGAATATGTTCAGCTTCAACTGGTAAGTTTTCAGCTGACTCATCCCTCACTTCAGTTTCTGGTTGGGGCTCACCTGGAATTGTTTCTTTTTGTAATAAATCCTCTGATAATACTTTTGTTTGTGGTAAAAGACTACATATCAGTTGACTTAACAAGGATTGTTGTGCTGTCAGCGATTTTTCTGATTCTTCAACGTGAAGAGTTTTTGAAGGATCCTCAGGCTCAAGACTGCCTTCTGTATGAGGTATTGTTTCACTACCTTCCTCTGTATATTCTGTGACCACCTGCATGCCAGTAGATGAACCTTCCTCAGTTTTGATATCCTTAACAGAATCTTTTACATCAGAGGAAAATACTTCTGGTTCTTCAATATCATCAGTTTCAGCACCTTTGGCTTGTAGTTTTTCTTCTGGTTCAATTCTCAATTCAGGTACATTTTGTGGTTCATCTTTAACTGTCTCCAATTCTGTGATATCCTCCACAATTAACTTTTCCAGTGATAGGTTAGTCGTCATTGAGTCCAATTGTTCTTCTTGAACTATAGGTAAAACTTCAGCTTCTGGAATATGTTTAGATTCAACTGGTAAGTTTTCTTCTGACTCATCCTTCGCTTCAGTTTCTGGTTGGGGGTCATCTGTGACTGTTTCTTTTTGTGATAAATCCTCTGATAATACTTTTGACTGTGGTAAAAGACTACGCATCAGTTGACCTAACAGTGATTGTTGTGCTGTCTGCGATTCTTCTGGTTCTTCAACGTGATCAGTTTTTGAAGGATCCTCAGGCTCAAGACTGCCTTCTGTGTGAGGTATTGTTTCACTACCTTCCTTTGTACATTCTGGGACCACTTGCATGCCAGTAGAGACACCTTCATTAGTTTTGAAGTCCTTAACAGAATCTTCTCCATCAAAGGGTAATACTTCTGGTTCTTGATTATCATCAATTTTGGCACCTTTGTCTTGTAGTTTTCTTTCTGGCTCAACCTTCAATTCAGTTTCTGGTTGGGGTTCATCTGTGACTGTTTCTTTTTGTGATAAATCATCAGATAATACTTGTTTTTGTGGTAAAAGACTATGCATCGGCTGACCTAATAGTGATTCTTGTGCTGTCTGTGATTCTTCTGGTTCTTCAAAGTGATCTGTTTTTGAAGGATCCTCAGGCTCAAGACTGCCTTCTGTGTGAGGTATTGTGTCACTACCTTCCTCTGTACATTCTGTGACCACCTGCATGCCAGTAGAGACACCTTCATTAGTTTTGAAGTCCTTTACAGAATCTTCTACATCAGAGGGCAATACTTCTGGTTCTTGATTATCATCAGTTTCAGCACCTTTGGATTGTGGTTTTCCTTCTGGCTCAACCCTCAATTCAGTTTCATTTTGTGGTTCATCTTTAACTGTTTCCAATGCTGTGATATCCTCCACTATTACTTTTTCAAATGATAGGTTAGTTGTCATTGAGTCCAATTGTGCTTCTTGAACTGTAGTTATAACTTCAGCTTCTGGAATATGTTCAGCTTCAACTGGTAAGTTTTCAGCTGACTCATCCCTCACTTCAGTTTCTGGTTGGGGCTCACCTGGAATTGTTTCTTTTTGTAATAAATCCTCTGATAATACTTTTGTTTGTGGTAAAAGACTACATATCAGTTGACTTAACAAGGATTGTTGTGCTGTCAGCGATTTTTCTGATTCTTCAACGTGAAGAGTTTTTGAAGGATCCTCAGGCTCAAGACTGCCTTCTGTATGAGGTATTGTTTCACTACCTTCCTCTGTATATTCTGTGACCACCTGCATGCCAGTAGATGAACCTTCCTCAGTTTTGATATCCTTAACAGAATCTTTTACATCAGAGGAAAATACTTCTGGTTCTTCAATATCATCAGTTTCAGCACCTTTGGCTTGTAGTTTTTCTTCTGGTTCAATTCTCAATTCAGGTACATTTTGTGGTTCATCTTTAACTGTCTCCAATTCTGTGATATCCTCCACAATTAACTTTTCCAGTGATAGGTTAGTCGTCATTGAGTCCAATTGTTCTTCTTGAACTATAGGTAAAACTTCAGCTTCTGGAATATGTTTAGATTCAACTGGTAAGTTTTCTTCTGACTCATCCTTCGCTTCAGTTTCTGGTTGGGGGTCATCTGTGACTGTTTCTTTTTGTGATAAATCATCTGATAATACTTTTTTTTGTGGTAAAAGACGATGCATCAGTTGACCAAACAGGGATTCTTGTGCTGTCTGTGATTCTTGTGGTTCTTCAATATAATCAGTTTTTGAAGTATCCTCAGGCTCAAGACTGCCTTTTGTATGAGGTATTGTTTCACTACCTTCCTCTGTACATTCTGTGAGCACTTGCATGTCTGTAGATGCACCTTTCTCAGTTTTTAAGTCCTTTACAGAATCTTCAACATCAGAGGGCAATACTTCTGGTTCTTGATTATCATCAGTTTCAGCACCTTTGGATTGTAGTTTTCCTTCTGGCTCAACCCTCAATTCAGTTTCATTTTGTGGTTTGTCTTTAACTGTTTCCAACGCTGTGATATCCTCCACTATAACCTTCTCAAGTGATAGGTTAGTTGTCATTGAGTCCAATTGTCCTTCTTGAACTCTAGTTATAATTTCAGCTTCTGGAATATGTTGAGCTTCAACTGGCAAGTTTTCAGCTGACTCATCCCTCACTTCAGTTTCTGGTTGGGGCTCACCTGGAATTGTTTCTTTTTGTGATGAATCCTCTGATAATACTTTTGACTGTGGTAAAAGACGATGCATCAGTTGACTTAACACGGATTGTTGTGCTGTCTGCGATTCTTCTGGTTCTTCAACGTGATCAGTTTTTGAAGGATCCTCAGGCTCAAGACTGCCTTCTGTATGAGGTATTGTTTCACTACCTTCCTCTGTATATTCTGTGACCACCTGCATGCCAGTAGATGAACCTTCCTCAGTTTTGATATCCTTAACAGAATCTTTTACATCGGAGGAAAATACTTCTGGTTCTTCAATATCATCAGTTTCAGCACCTTTGGCTTGTAGTTTTTCTTCTGGTTCAATCCTCCATTCAGGTACATTTTGTGGTTTTTCTCTGACTGTTTCCAAGCCTGTGATATCCTCCACTATTACTTTTTCAAGTGATAGGTTAGTTGTCATTGAGTCCAATTGTGCTTCTTGAACTGTAGTTATAACTTCAGCTTCTGGAATATGTTTAGCATTAACTGGTAAGTTTTCTTCTGACTCATCCTTTCCTTCAGTTTCTGGTTGGGGTTCACCTGTGACTGTTTCTTTTTGTGATAAATCATCTGATAATACTTTTTTTTGTGGTAAAAGACTATGTATCAGTTGACCAAACAGTGATTCTTGTGCTGTCTGTGATTCTTGTGGTTCTTCAATATGATCAGTTTTTGAAGGATCCTCAGGCTCAAGACTGCCTTCTGTATGAGGTATTGTTTCACTACCTTCCTCAGTACATTCTGTGACCACTTGCATGTCTGTAGATGCACCTTCCTCAGTTTTTAAGTCCTTAAAAGAATCTTCTACAGAAGAAATTAATACTTCTGGTTCTTGATTCTCATCAGTTTCAGCACCTTTGGCTTGTAGTTTTCCTTCTGGCTTCAGCCTCACTTCAGTTTCTTGTTGGGGTTCGTCTCTAACTGTTTCCAATGCTGTGATATCCTCCACTATTATTTTTTCCAGTGATAGGTTAGTTGTCATTGAGTCCACTTGCACTTCTTGAACTGTTATTTTAACTTCAGCTTCTGGAATATGTTCAGCTTCAACTGGTAAGTTTTCAGCTGACTCATCCCTCCCTTCTGTTTCTTGTTGGGGTTCTTCTGGAACTGTTTCGTTTCGTGATAACTCATCTGATAACAATTTTTTTTGTGGTAAAAGACTACGCATCAGTTGACCTAACAGGGATCGTTGTGCTGTCTGCGATTCTTCTGGTTCTTCAACGTGATCCATTTTTAAAGGATCCTTAGGCTCAAGACTGCCTTCTGTATGAGGTATTGTTTGACGACCTTCCTCAGTACATTCTGGGACCACCTGCATGCCAGTAGATGAACCTTCCTCAGTTTTGATGTCCCTCACAGAATCTTTTATATCAGAGGGAAATACTTCTGGTTCTTCAGTATCATCAATTTGTGCACCTTTGACTTGTAGTTTTTCTTCTGGTTCAATCCTCCATTCAGGTACATTTTGTGGTTTTTCTCTGACTGTTTCCAAGCCTGTGATATCCTCCACTATTACTTTTTCAAGTGATAGGTTAGTTGTCATTGAGTCCAATTGTGCTTCTTGAACTGTAGTTATAACTTCAGCTTCTGGAATATGTTTAGCATTAACTGGTAAGTTTTCTTCTGACTCATCCTTTCCTTCAGTTTCTGGTTGGGGTTCATCTGTGACTGTTTCTTTTTGTGATAAATCATCTGATAATACTTTTTTTTGTGGTAAAAGACTACGTATCAGTTGACCAAACAGTGATTCTTGTGCTGTCTGCGATTCTTCTGGTTCTTCAACATGATCAGTTTTTGAAGGATCCTGAGACTCAAGACTGCCTTTTGTATGAGGTATTGTTTCACTACTTTCCTCTGTACATTCTGTGACCACCTGCATGCCAGTTGATGACCCTTCCTCAGTTTTGAAATCCTTAACAGAATCGTCTACATCAGAGAGTAATACTTCTGGTTCTTGATTGTCATCAATTTTGGCACCTTTGGCTTGTAGTTTTCCTTCTTTCTTCAGTCTCACTTCAGTTTCTTGTTGGGGTTCATCTCTAACTGTTTCCAATGCTGTAATATCCTCAAGTAGTACTTTTTCAAATGATAGGTTAGTTGTCTTTGAGTCCAATTGTGCTTCTTGAACTGCAGTTATAACTTCAGCTTCTGGAATATGTTCAGCTTCAACTGACAAATTTTCTTCTGAATCATCCCTCACTTCTCTTTCTTTTTGGGGTTCATCTGGAACTGTTTCTTTTTGTGATAAATCATCTGATAATACTTTTTTTTGTGGTAAAAGACTACGCATCAGTTGACCTAACAGTGATTGTTGTGGTGTCTGCAATTCTTCTGATTCTTCAACGTAATCAGTTCTTGAAGTATCCTCAAGCTCAAGACTGCCTTCTGTGTGAGGTATTATTTCATTACCGTCCTCTGTACATTCTGTGACCACCTGCATGTCAGTCGATGAACCTTCCTCAATTTTGATATCCTTCACAGAATCTTTTACATCAGAGGGAAATACTTCTGGTTCTTCAATATCATCAATTTGTGCACCTTTAATTTGTAGTTTTTCTTCTGGTTCAATCCTCCATTCAGGTACATTTTGTGGTTTTTCTCTGACTGTTTCCAAGCCTGTGATATCCTCCACTATTACTTTTTCAAGTGATAGGTTAGTTGTCATTGAGTCCAATTGTGCTTCTTGAACTGTAGTTATAACTTCAGCTTCTGGAATATGTTTAGCATTAACTGGTAAGTTTTCTTCTGACTCATCCTTTCCTTCAGTTTCTGGTTGGGGTTCATCTGTGACTGTTTCTTTTTGTGATAAATCATCTGATAATACTTGTTTTTGTGGTAAAAGACGATGCATCAGTTGACCAAACAGTGATTCTTGTGCTGTCTGTGATTCTTCTGGTTCTTCAACATGATCAGTTTTTGAAGGATCCTCAGACTCAAGACTGCCTTTTGTATGAGGTATTGTTTCACTACTTTCCTCAGTACATTCTGTGAGCACCTGCATGCCAGTCGATGACCCTTCCTCAGTTTTGAAGTCCTTAACAGAATCGTCTACATCAGAGAGTAATACTTCTGGTTCTTGATTGTCATCAATTTTGGCACCTTTGGCTTGTAGTCTTCCTTCTTTCTTCAGTCTCACTTCAGTTTCTTGTTGGGATTCATCTCTAACTATTTGCAATGCTGTGATACCCTCAAGTAGTACTTTTTCAAACGATAGATTAGTTGTCTTTGAGTCCAATTGTGCTTCTTGAACTGCAGTTATAACTTCAGCTTCTGGGATATGTTTAGCTTCAACTGGCAAGTTTTGTTCTGACTCATCCCTCACTTCAGTTTCTGGTTGGGGTTCATCTGGAACTGTTTCTTTTTGTGATAAATCCTCTGATAATACTTTTGACTGTGGTAAAAGACTACGCATCAGTTGACCTAACAGTGATTGTTGTGCTGTCTGCGATTCTTCTGGTTCTTCAACGTGATCAGTTTTTGAAGGATCCTCAGGCTCAAGACTGCCTTCTGTGTGAGGTATTGTTTCACTACCTTCCTTTGTACATTCTGGGACCACTTGCATGCCAGTAGAGACACCTTCATTAGTTTTGAAGTCCTTAACAGAATCTTCTCCATCAAAGGGTAATACTTCTGGTTCTTGATTATCATCAATTTTGGCACCTTTGTCTTGTAGTTTTCTTTCTGGCTCAACCTTCAATTCAGTTTCTGGTTGGGGTTCATCTGTGACTGTTTCTTTTTGTGATAAATCATCTGATAATACCTTTTTTTGTGGTAAAAGACTACGCATCAGCTGACCTAACAGTGATTGTTGTGCTGTCTGTGATTCTTCTGCTTCTTTAACATGATAAGTTTTTGAAGGATCCTCAGGCTCAAGATTACCTTCTGTAGGAGGTATTGTTTCACTACCTTCCTCAGTACATTCTGTGACCACCTGCATGCCAGTAGATGCACCTTCCTCAGTTTTGATATCCTTCACAGAATCGTTTACATCAGAGAGTAATACTTCTGGTTCTTGAATATCAAGTGATAGGTTAGTTGTCCTTGAGTCCAATTGAGCTTCTTGAACTGTAGTTATAACTTCCGCTTCTAGGATATGTTCAGCTTCAGCTGATATGCTCTCTATTTGGGCTTTAGCTGCAAGGTCATTTACTGCATCCACTTCGTGTATTTCCAGAATTGTAGTCTCCTTGTCTTCTTTTACAAATGTTCTGAATATATGATGCAAGACAGAACCAACAATACTTTCAGACTTTGGAGGGGCTGAGGAAATTGTGACTGCCATTGGACTTGTGGAGATGTTTTCAACAACTTGATGTAGGAGTTTTTCTGTTTCCTTGACCTCATATTCTGCCGGGACTGGTGTTGTGTTTCCTGATGTTTTGGATGACTCTGAGGATAACTGGGAGACTGCAGAGATCATCTCTGTTTCGTCTGCTAGTGTGGTAACTGAGGCAGGCTCTGGTGCAGTGATGGCCTCAGATGTGATCTCTAACAAGTCCTCTGCTAGAGTGTCATCTCTACCTACCTCCTCATTTATTGAAACTGGAGTGGCCATGGTCTCTGTAATTATGCCCTCCTCTGTAATGTCGCTGAGTTGTTGATGTTTACTGATTATTTCTGAAACATCCAGTTGTTCAATTTTAGCAGTCATTATAGATGTCCCATTATCTAGAGCATCAACATTTTCTTCCAATTTCTTTCCTTCATTCTGCAGACTTTCACAGGGTAGGACTGGTTGAGCCATCTGATGAAGGAGGTCTTGGGAGACTTCCTTGGGAAAGTGACTTACTATATCAACCTGAGTTTGTATTTGAACCAGTGACTGTGGTGCATCAAACTCAGACATTGGAACCACAGCTGGTGTCTCAGAGTCTTCATCATCTGAAGGTACATCCTTATCAATCTCATCTGAAGATGCATGGTCTTGCTTTTCAGTGGACTTTCTTTTTTTCCGTCCAGGTAGGAGTTTCTTTATTGAAAAGGAAGACTCATCTTGAGACACCTCACTATCAGATTGTATGTTGTCTTTGCCTTCGTCCTCATCCTTGACCTTCCTTTTAGGAGTGACTAGTCTTTTAAATGATTTCCAGGTTGACCCTCCATCGCCTATTGAAGGACTTTGTTTTGGGGAAGACACTGAAACATCATTCTTTTTCTCATTTGCTCTTTCCTCAGGTAATTCTGAACCATTTTTAGAACCAACTTCTTGCTTGTTATCATCAATCTGAGGTGATTCATCCTCAGAGTCTGATGTTTTTCGGCTTCTCTTCTTCCCAGATCTGCACAAGACGGCTTCCCATGACACTGATGAGTCTTTTCTTTTTTTGCCCTCTTCTGTGCTGTGATCTGATATTTGCTCTCCATCAGTTGGTTTTGGTTCTTCAACTGAATCTGGGAATTCTGTCTCTTTATTGCTCAAAGAAGTCGTCCTTGTGTGCTTTTTAGGTGTCAAAAGTTTTTTGAAGGACACCCATGCACCATCCTCCTGTCCTGCTGCCTCTAGGGAGGGCTGTGTTGATTTCTCTTCTTCCTGATTCTCAGTTGACTCTGTCGATGACAGGAGCTGATCTGCAGCATGTTCTCCAGAGTCAGACAGCTTGGAATCACTGGACCGCCTACTTCTTGGCTTTTTGGAGAGTTTCTTAAAGCTAGAACCTGACAGCAGCCTTTTTAGAGGGCTTGCTTGAACTTTGTCCTTCTCTTGAGAATTCAGAGTTTCAGATTCAGGGAAAACAGTAGTCATAGTAGTATCAATAGCAGTTGAATGATCTGTGGTTGGTGATTTTCCTTCATCTACCTTCTTAGCCGATGTTACAGTCAGGATTTCCTGCTTGGTTTCATTTTCTGTATGTGCTGTATCTACTACAGCTGCCTCAACACCTGGATCAATTTTTTCTTTTTCTTCTTGTTGGTTATATTCGGTTTCTTCCACAAACTCCACAGTTTCCTTTTTTCCCATATCAACCATTTCTTTCTCATTGACGTCATCTTCTACAGCTTTCCTTTTTTTTCGTAGTCCAGAAAAGATTCCAGTTGTAAAAAATCTTTTAATTGGGGATACGACCTCCTCGTGTTCAGGTGGAGATACTAAGTTGGACTCTTCCTCAGGGGTGGTATCTTGGTGTGATTCTTCTACCGCAGATTCATCAGCATTATCAGATTCAACATCCTCTTTGGCTTCTGTTGCTTTCTCCTCTGCATTTTCTAGAACATCCTCTGGTGTAACATCTGTGATGGTTGGACATGCTGTGGAGTCATTATCAGTAGACACTTGTGCTATATTCACATCAGTATTCTGTTCAGCATCTTCCATTTGGATTTCTTCCGCTGAATCTTCAAAGTTTTCTTGTCCGCTTGGTTCATCATTGGCATCATTGGCATTGGCATCATTAGTCTCATCTGGCAAATCCCTTAATAAATCAGTTGAACCCCTCTTTATTGACAATCTCAAACCAATGTTGCTGAAAAACCTTCTAAAACCCTCATTGATGTCATTTGTCTTTGCATCCATTTCTGTCATGTCTAGTGATACATCTTCAGCAACATCAGCCTCATTGGAGGATTCAATTTCATTTTTTTCAATGGGTTTTGATGGGGTTTCTTCTTCAAGTGGATTTTCTGTTTGTGAAACCTCTTCATCTGGTGTTAGGACCGCTAAACCAGGAAATAAATGAATAATTCAAAAACACCTTCCATGCAGGGGGGTGTAAAACGATGATAAAGAAGAGATTCTGTCAGCTAAATTCAAACAAGTTGTGCATATACACAACTTTCAATAAGCATTACTACATACATAAGTACCTACCGTCTGTAGCGATCTCATCCTCACAGTGGTTATTAACCTCTGCTATTGAGCTGCCTGCTTTTTCGTTGATCTCAGAGATCTGCCCAATGTTTTTGAAAGGCTGGAAAAAAAGCACAAAAAAGAACCAACAATGATCCTTTACACTTGGCAGAGATTAGGTGGAAGCTCCAAAACACAGACATCCAATCATTCCCCAACTTTAATCAGCCCCTTTTTAAAACATTACCCCATTCCCAATATGGATTACACAAACACTTTAAAAGCACTGTTAGAATCATCAAAAACAATTATTTGTAAACTTATTGCTGGAGAATAACGTCAAATACTTAAGATTGTGTTCAATGGAAGCAAACAAAGAATTAACATATTTCATTAATTAGGCTCCAAAGTCCTATTCTGTACAAAAAACCTGGTCTGAAACATTTGGGTGGGTGTGAAAGTAATCTTACAGTTTTACAACCCTAATTGTCCCAATTTCAAAACCTTGAACCAGATTTGGCTGATAGGGAGGGTGGGGGGCAAGAAACACAGGTCTATCAACTATAGTATAAATAGTTGATGAACCCTTTTTTGCCACTTAATGAAATGCAGATCAATGTTACACACTCTTAAAAGCAAGAATATTATTTTTCATCATGCAACAGTAAGTTGTGACTGAGTATTCTGTTGGACAAGAGACATTCCATGATTAATGATTGCTGAAGAACAGACTCGTATTTAGCTGGTTATGATCAATTATAAAGATACATTTACATAAACTAAGTAACTGCTCTGTGGTAGCCATGGTCACAAACAAAGTTGCAAAATCTTGGGGAATGTTTAAGTAGATTTGCAGCAGTCCAGTTTCAGATGATGGAAGTAGTTGATTTAGTGGAGCAAAGTTATACTCTTTTTTTTTGCACGTTTATGACCAAATCACAGCAGAACTAATATTCAGAACAATACCCCTCCCTCTTGTGTGATATTGCTTGAATGATTTAGGCACAGGCCTTTTCTAGCTTTCAACCACCTTTTCAACTGCCTTTTTTGATGCATAATACCATAAACTAAATCAGTGGAAAATGCACTAAATACTCATTATCTGAATATCCCAAGAACCAGATTTCACTTGCTTCAGAATAAATGGGTTATGATTTGATTAAAGATAACTGTCAGCTGATTTTCCAATCATCTGTGTGTAACATGCAAACACATAACCCATATGAGAGGCTGTAAACAGCCATAGCTTTGTTTTCACTCATCCCGAACCAAAATGGTTGAGTGCCCCTTAATGGATAATATCATGCACGTTTAAGTAGAAAACACTTGGAGGACTTTTTAAAAAAGAAGAAATTACTGGGGATCAATTATTGTGCAATTCAGGCAATTCAGTTAAGATACATGACTTCAGTTAAAAAGTGAAGTAAAACTTCTCTTAGACTGACAGTGGGAAAAATAATGTTTCTTTTCTCAATAACTCAACATCCCAAACTTTAGGCCTACTTATCAAAAATGAAATTTATGCATATAAAGAGGCACACTTTGACCCTTTCCCTCCACATACAAAACATGGTTATAAATCATGAGACATAAAGTAGGTTTTTGGATAGTAACAGTACAGTGCTGCCAAATTGACTTCCGCTTCAAACTCAGTGATGATCATGTTGTACACAAATAATCAATGTTACCTTCTGCTGAGTGCAGCAGTGGGGAAATTCCATCTCTCCCTTGGGCTTTATTTAAGTTCCTCTAAGAATGAAAGGTCATTATTCACTTCCAATCAGACTAAGTAAAGTTGGTAACCAAGGTAGCTAACACATTATCAAACCATAAACACAACAGTCTAGTGTTTTAGATACTTGCAGTGTCCAGTGCAATTTCTCTAAATAAGAGAAGGGCTTACGTTTTTATCTCGAGGTTGATGGATGTCTTGGCAAGCAGCTCTTGCAATGCCCTGACAAAAAAACCGCCTCAGCACATCTTTAAATACACAACAACCACTGACTACCTGTTATTAAAATTGATGCAGCCTCAACAATACGTCTTAAAGCATTTTCTGAAAGTCCGTATAGCACAGGAGAAAAACAGTGACAGCTCTTTAAGTTCGTCTGTAAACGTGATAGGAGTCATGGTAGGCTATGTCAACAAACATGATCTGAGGAAATAAGATGATACCTTGTCTTCAGGGCTCGTCTCAGCCTGAGCATCATCCACTTTTCCGCTCTCCTCCTCACCAGCTTCATCCTTCATGCCCTCCCGTTGCGCAGATTGAGCGTCTCCCATTCTCGCAGCTGCAGCGCGTCACTCTCCGGGAAGAGACCCAAAACTGATGCAAATATCCCAAATGTGAACTGAGAAAGGCACGCCGTGAACACCGCGAGGGAGCCAGAGAGACGGTCAGCTTTCAAATGCTATAGGCTGGCTGTTGGAAAAAGTATTTTTCAGACAAACACCTCCCCGCAGGATCACATGGATCACATGAAAGCTTTTGCATGGTCCGACCCGGCCCGGCCCGGCCCCCCCTCCCCCTCCCTCGCTGCATCAAAAAAATAACTGCAGAGGATTCACGGAGTGCTCTCAGGTGACTGTAGCGTTTCTCACGATTAACAAGCATGTAAGTGGATGTACAAATAAGTTACAGTAGCGTGAAATACATTTCCACCTTGACATACCAGTATGTTACGGTGCAAAAAGGTTTTTTCATGGGAAACATTAAGCAGCTGCAGCAGGCGAGTGTGCAGGTTGATGCAAGGAGACTACGACTTAGAAAAACTCTAGAAACCCACACTGGAACGTGATTTTTTGAAAACTTGCCAAATATTAATTATATATATGTTTTTATCAATTGACAAACAATTGAACAAAATATAAATAAATAAGTAAAGATATATTTATATTGGACTCCACATTTGGCGGACTGGAATTTACAAAATGTATTTTGTTATGTGATAAAAAGCTCCAAAATTAAATTAATTTAATGTAAAGAACCAAAAAAAAAAAAAAAAAAACCTTATATTATAACTAATAGTTAGGTGAGGTGACTGATATGCAAACATTTGCCAACCATCAGTACCTCTCTTGGTCATACCTTAAAGATCAATGTTTTATGGTAGAGATATCTGTAAAGGTTCTCAGTCATCCAGGTCAAGGTAAATAAAGATGTATATATTATATATATAGATCCTACAGCACTGTCCAAGAGCTGGACACATTTACAATTATTAGAATATGGACAACTTTCCCATCTGCATTTGTATCCAAACATGGGTGGACTTTTTGTATGAGACTTACCAGCCAAAATCCTGCTTTACTGATACTGTGAAGCTAATGGATAATGTGCAACTCACGTTCTCCGTTTGTTGGGCAATAAAGGAGAAACTGGATCAGTGAAAGAAGTAAAAAGAGCAAAATACAGTGAATAAGGTTTAAATTAAAGACACTTGGACATCGATCTCATTGTCTCCTTTCAAATAAAGCTACTTACAATAATAAAGCTAAAGAAAGTATTAAGTGTTATTGCAATGCTCATATTTTTTTCTCTGCACAGCATTAGCAAATTATTAAATCACCACAAATAAAGCCATTTGTTACGATGTATGGCTTAATAAAAGGTACCATATCAACTGGTACCAAGAGTTCTGTATGATGCGTGGAAACTTTACTAAAATAAGCCTAAACTAAACATGAAGTGCAAAACTAAATCAAAGTGTCATCATTAAGTAATCTGTGGACTCACTTGTACTGGAAATGTTCAGTGGAGTTCTCTTTTATTTCTTCTATATCTCAAAAATAAAAAAATCCTTCGATATATCATCTGTTATAAGTTGGGTTATTTAAGGATACACATTTTCACGTGGAAATTGAGTTGATTTGATTTGACTAAGCATCAGAAAACATTCTCGATGCATCAAGAGGTATGATGTTTCCAATAATCCTTCTGAAAGTCATACTATATGATATCTATTTCTGATTTTTTTATCACTAATTTTATGGATCAGTTGTAGCAGTCAATCCTATAGTGTAATTTAAGTCAAGCTCTTTATTAACAGTATAAAAACACCAAACTGATCAAACATTTTAACATCAATAAGACTCCAGGGAAATACAAATCAACTGACTGGTCGAATTTAACTGCAGGAAAACAGGTTTAATGTAATTCATGGATTAAACTAGGACATGTGGGCAGAGTATTTTGCTCAGGGCCGGAGAACAGGCTAACAGGTTGTTAAACTCCAAGAAATCCAACAGGGTTAGATAAGGTTTTTGGAAAAGGTTGACCTTTAACTAAAACTGGGGTAACTTCAGGCTGATCGAGGAATAAACCTTATGGCTTAATGAATCTGCCAATTATTTCCTTATCTGTGTTTGCAAAACATCTTTTGAGGAGCACACTGCAGTGATATTTGTTTTGGAGTCGCGTATTAATTCAGTTCGTCAGATTCTACGAGTTCAAATGTTGTATAATTGAACTTGTTCTTAATCTTTATTGCTAAAGAAAAGATAGAAAAATAAGGTTCATTGAATAAAACCCTTTGTTAATTGTTTTGTTTTAAATGGACCCAGGTCACGTTGTATAGGCGTAGCATAGGCTTATACAACGTCAAAAAAAATGTGTCCTTCTCATGAGAAAGAAAAGGGTGACGATTAAGAGGAGTTAAGAAAACTGATGTCGCTTCAATGTCTGAACAGTTATTTTAAGAATACAGCCGGCCACTATTAGCTTATAGGAATACTAATAACCCACCAATAAAACATACTAATCCACATATTACATCTTGTCTGTTGAATCTGTAAAAAAGCAAACAAGTTGTAACAATGAAATGAATATTTCTTAAGCCAGGCGTACATTGTACAGTTTCTGACTGATTTTGAACTGATTTATTAGTCACACATCTGATTCTGACGATGACAAAAACCTGATCACACATCATTAGACCTGCATCGTGATCTCTTTTCAATCTTTTCTTAAAACATACTTTCACTGGCGAGTGTCTCATGATTTTAACTTTTATTTCATTAAATAAAACAAGCCCTGAAAATAACTTTCTCTTTTTGATTTTTTTCAAATGAATTTCATATCTTTTAATATATTTATTTCTCAATCCTTAATTCTTCGATTGTAGGACCTGTGTGTTTTATTTAGCTGTCTTTGTAAAGCACTTTCTATTTTGGATTTTTAAAAATGCTCATTAAATAAGGTTATCATTATTATTATTAATATGACCATGGTGTTTGTTAGGGCTAACATGCTGATCGCAGCAAAGCCGAGCTAGTGCACTTTTTGTAGCTTGATCCTTTTTTGCTTAGTCTTAATTAACTCGATAGAGCTGCCTTTAAGAATGCTTTGGCCCAAACATATTCTGGGGCACATCCGTATCACACAACTTTGATTAACACTAAAAAGTAAGCTGAAGTTTGTCCCGACAAGTTTTATTGCACGAACGTAAAAACTCTGCGTGAAAGTGGGCCTACATTGATTTGCCACTAATAAATATTCAGTTCCACGCAGCCATTCGCAACAGTAATCTAAAAGACAGGTTCATTTAAACTGACTCCATTAACTCTCAATGACCTCTGACGACCCATGTGCAGATAGAGGATATAGAATGAGGATTGTGTTTTCTATTTCTGTTTGCTATCGTCCTTAAATCAAAACAGATTACATTTTCAATAAATGTGAATGTTTCACAGTAGAGTTGATGAAGCCATTGTACTGCAGGCTACAGTAAACACAGCTTCACCTTAAACTAGAGTCATGGTCACTCAAGTTGAACGAAGTGAGACCTTGGGAAATCTTAGGACAGGGAAACATTTCCAAACTCATGACAGACATTCATGTTAATTTGATTAGATCATCTGACACACTGCTGCCGTTTTGTGAACCTAAGTCTGAAGCCAAAGAGTTAAAATAATTGGAGTCACAACTTTGAGTAACTAGAAACAGGTGATGTTTTCTCCACAGATCACATACACTGAACTCCTGAGGACTTATGTAATACACTGCAATAACATGCAGGGGTCTGCATTAGTCAACGTGTATACCATGACCTTTTTTTGAATAAGGTCATTTAGTTGTTCGTGTCGGAATTCTGCCGGCGAGGTGCAGCCCATTATAGAAAACATAGGTCAGCAGAGTTTTGATATTTTAGTAGATATTAAACATTTTAAACACTTTTAAATTAACACCAGTTTCTCATATTTTTAGAATTAAGTTAACTTTATCTACAAATTATCTTAAATTTCCCTCGGGATCAATAAAGTCTCTATCTATCTAAATGATATATTTGGAGTTTAACAAAGTCTAAAAGAAACAGAGTCATGGGTCATGTGGGAAAACAAAAAGAAACAGAACTGCTCTTCTGACCTACTTTAGTGCAACAATCATGGAGGCCTATTAAGAACACGGGGTAAACCTTTTATTTTCAAAAAGGACTGAAGCTGACACGGTGGAGGGATTTAACAGGCAAACTAGGTTACCTTTAAGGTTCATAGCACAAATAATACCTTTGTCCTCTGGTTTTAACAGATTTCAAATCCATGATTAATAAACATTCTTGGCACCTTCACAATAAATCATTTCCAAGTGTTTTTGTGCCTTAGTCTGGCGGTTCTGACCCCGTTTCCAAAGCCAAGTTAGATTTCACCCGATCACATGCTCAGTTCCTGTTGACGGAGAATCCAGCTTCTCAAACTCTCTTAACTCAGTTTATGTTCATAAACAACTCAAACTCAGCTGACTTACTATATTAATAACTAAATATTCAACTAATATCTCGGATTTGTGAGGTAGAAGAAACAAAGTGGTTTTTGGGATCGTGAGAAAAAGAACGTGTCAAAAGGAATGAAACTTCTCTTCTTTGTATTTCAAAAGGTTTCAAAAAGTAAGAAAGGCAAAACTCAGTTGTAGTAATGTGTCTAAAAATCATGGCCTCCTGTTTGCTGCTTACTTGTATTATTTCATTAATTTTTTTTTGTACATAAATCATAATGTATTAACTGCATGTTACAAAAAGTACTTTCATACACTGACATCTGCTGGAAAAAAAATTAATTAACACTCATTCATAAACACCTCAATTTCAGAGTTTGGAGTGCACTTTTCAAAATTCTGTCTCAAACAGAGGAAGTATAGCGTCCATTGACATTTAACTGGGGCCCACTGTCCAGTCAGCATTTCAAGATTTTTTAAAACTTAAAAAGAAAAAAGAATTTTATAGAAAACGTGTATTTATTTACTCACGGTTGAGCACATGAGAGGTTGAACTGGGTTCATGTAGCTATTGTTGCCATCTGGTGGTAAAGTTTTTAATTAAATGAAAATTCTGAGGTTCAGGTTTTTTGGTTTTAAATTATGTAGAGTTTCTGGTATGAATCGGTATTTTTTTTCTTGGTTTAGTTTAACAAATAAAGGAGTGCATGACAAATATTTAGCTACACAGAGTTTTTTCTCTCTTTGAAAATATGTAACCAGGTATGGATACTTGAGTTATAACATGAGCTATTTATTTTTTCCACAAAAGGGGAAATAACATGAACAGAAGTACAACAAACTATTCAATTTCTGCTTGACTTTGTTTTTAAGGGGGATTTGTATTGCATCTGCCTGGCTGATCTCTCTAGTCAGTGTACTGCATGCGAAGTGTGCAAACCCAGCTTAGTGACACATCAACTTTGATTGAAACCACCCCACCCACACCCGAGAAACAAGCAAGTGTGACTCAAACTCATGGAGGCTGTTGGAAATAACTTTCCACACACAGACCACTGCTGGCTGTGGAAATAACTTCCTACGCATCAACTGCACCTTCCGTTTTCCTGCTTCAAATACACCTCTGACTCTTTTTCTGGCCTCATGACTGAGCAGCACCTGACAGTTGGTGGTTTCATTGCATGACGAGGGGAGAAGGAGTCCTTTGTTAGATTATACTTTATGAACGTTGGGTTAGAGTTCTGCCTGTAAAAATGGCAGAGCAGACGAGACTCCTGCAAGATTTTTTTCATGATTTGTTATCATATATGATGACTAGCCCCGCCTCCTTTTTTAAGATAACATCTCTGAAATACCTCCTCTACATACTTTCAGTGTCACTGTCATTGCAATCTGACTTCTTCCTTATTTTCTTCCTTCTTTTATTTCTTTCGCCTTTAATATCAGACAGCAAATAAAAACCCTAAACCATTAGTTGTATTAGAAATAGAGATATTGAAAAATGTAAACAAATAAATGTTGGTGGTTACAATTATAAAGACATTTCCTGAGCCTTGTTTACATGTATGTGACCTCATGCCCCCATGTGACGCAGCAGGAATGCAGAAAGTTGTGTTTCTGAAAACCTTTCCTCTTAAACAGATGTGTAAGGAAAGATTTTAAAGACACCTTCTTTGTTCAGTCATCCTGCTGCCTGTCGGACTGATTCACTTCTATATGATTAACCTTTGCAACAGAAGAAGAGGAGCCTTCTGACGTCTGATAGAAAATCCTCTAACTTACAAGTAAGATATGACTCATGTTTTACTACAGGTTTGACTATAATCAACTTTAATATTGCTGGCCTAAGATGGGATTTCTTTAACAAAATGTGAGGAAAGCTCAATTTGAATCCTGAAATCAAGGACTGTCCTAGTGTGACAAGTGATTTTTTATTTCTTGTAATAACTGGGGGGAAAGCCTTTCTTGGGCCGCTGACTCAATCTCACATAAAACACTCAAATCCTCAGTATCATGTCTTACTTAAAAACACATCAAATGCATAGAGATACTTGTCTTCTAAACTATTCTGCTTACAAACTTGTTTGGTAAGTCTTCAATGGAGATAAAATGTCTGAGCAGGTTGAGTACATTTATGTAAGATTACCTGATACCAGGTAGAAAACTGTCATGGCTGCTCCAACTATAAAGACAAAAGTTTAGGATGTTCCTACCTCTTTGACCTTTACTAGTTGTGTTTAACAGGCATTAAACCCACAAACATGACTGTTTACGTCACCAAAGCACTCTTTGCCTTTTCATATTTGTTTTTCAGTTTGTATTTCTTTTAATATACAAGACAATGTCTGCATTGAAAAAAAAACATGTCTTGCTTTAGATTTTGAGCACGATATTTCATACTAAAATATCAATTTACAAAGCAGAGGTTGTTTAAAATCAAAGAAAGCCGGCATGGACTAATAGGAATGGAAATATTCAAAATAAATAATGACTGTAGGTCAACTCTAATGCAGCCATAAAATGACCAAACTTGAGCAACATCTTTGATTAAGAAGTAATTTACTTATATTTGAGAAGCAAATAGCAATGGTTTTCAGTTCATCAGACAGAGGTGTGGAAAGTGACGTCTTTTACAAAACATGTGCCTGTACTTCAGATATCCTGAGGCCACATACTTTCTTCTGTCTTTTGTCTCAGCGTGCTTTGCCACTTTTTTTTTTTAATGTTGGCACCTTTGAAGCTCTACCCCTGTTTATAGTTTGCATTCACACCCAACAAGTGGATAGCACTTAAGTATGAGTGTTGACACATTGTTTTAACAATGTGTCAACTTTGAACACTTGAACACTACGCTCAATTTCCTGCCTCACATGCAAATAAAATTGTCCCTGGAGGTGCTTAACACATTTGACATTGTGTACAGCTTAGGCCCCTCCATATACTGGCATTAGAATACCACACACCCAAACACCATCATATTTTTGCATACATTTTCAAAGTAATGGATAAATATGCATTTTAAACCATTTTCGATTTTTAAATGTTTTTGGCAGGAATCTTGCGACCCCCCTAACAGTGTCTTGCGAAGTTGCGACCCCCACATTGGGAACCATTGTTCTAAGCTGTCAGATCTCAAGCCATCCTCAGGGCGCATAGGGTGGCGTCCTATCATTTATCCTATTCACTTGTTATCAGATCCCCCAGCATGGACATAAATGCAAGGCCTCAGTTGTGTGTTGTTGTTTTTTTTTAAGATTTATTTTGGGGCTTTTTACGCCTTTATTTTAGAGACAGGACAGTTGACAGAGTCAGAAACCGGGGAGAGAGAGTGTGAGAGTGTAAATGACATGGGAGAGAGGAGCCACAGGTCTGAGACGAACCGAGCTGCACCCCCTAAGGACTAAAGCCTCTGTACATGGGGTACCAATTATTGGCTACTGGTAACCCCCAATTGTGGTTTATTTTATGGAAGGGAGTGTGAGCTCAGATTCTTTCGATTGAACAATTATGGTATTTAACCAGAAAAGAAGAAAAGCTTTGAGTAAAGCTGAAAATTACTAATTAGGTTTAAGTAGAAGGTATAGTTCCTTTTGATTAATCCACTGAGAATTATAACTAAGCAATGCAGCTTGCCCTTTAGTGTTGATTAGCTCATTGTTATGGCTTTATAACTATTCCGTTTTTTGTTCACTCTTCCTGTTTTAATCAGCGTTTTTTCTTTTTAATTGCAATTGACACACTCAAGTAAATATTTACTTGCACCCAAGAGGGTCATAGAAGCACGTTCAATAATCCTGCTACTTATCAAGATAAACGTTTAAAAAACCTCACATCTAGACATGTTGGAAATCTTCTCACAACCCGATGAATTCCATCAAATCTCTTCTCCTGTTTCCTTTTGTGTTGTTTGTCTTTCAGACATGAGAGACAGGCTGGGGCACCTCCACCAGGTGCAGATTGATACTGTTGGATTCAGTACAGTAGAACTGGACACTTTCTCGGAGAGAAATGTTGATGCAGCAACAGCATCAACATCATCGTCTTCATCACATCCTGACCAGGACCTGGACGCTGTCCTAAAGATGGCCAATCAGATTGGTCTAGAAACCCAGCAAATCCAGAATGACATCAGTGAGCTGAGAGATTTGAACTACCAGACCTTAAATCAGACTTCATACTCCAGTGCGACAAAGAGGGACCCAAATGCAATCGGGGCGGACATTAAACACAGGGGTGAGGCTGTGCTGCAGATGCTGCATATGTTGAGTGATCTAAGAGAGGAGCTGGAAGAACAGCGTGGCACCTCTGACCCCACAGCACGCATCGCTCGAACACAATACCAGTGTCTCAGCAATGCTCTGCGAGAAGTAATGTTTAGCTACAACGACACAGAGATGAACCACAGGGAGGCATGTAAGCGGCAGATCCAGAGGCAGATGGAAGTGGTGGGCAGGGAGGTCAGTGAAGGAGAGCTGGAGGAGATGATGGAAAGCGGGGAGTTGAATGTCTTCAGCATCCAGGGGGAGGGAAAAACGGCTCGCTCAGCCCTCCTGCAGATTGAGAGCCGACACAAAGAGCTGCTGGAGCTGGAAAAGAGGATTGAGGCAATCCAGGAGCTTTTTCTGGATGTTGCTGTGCTGGTACAGGAACAGGGGGCCGGCATCGATAACGTCCAGAAAAATGTTGAAAATACTGGAGTGCTGGTTCAGGACGCAGCAGGTCGACTAGAGAGAGCAATTGAATCTGATAAAAACAACCCCTTTAAGAAGCTGTTCTGTGGCTGCTGCCCGTGTTTTTACAATTAGGACTGAAGGGGCAATAGTCAATGCAGGGAAAGCCACTCAACAAAAAAGAAGGAGACACTTTGAACCTTAAGATACTAAAAATATAAACAAAACTATTTGGTAGCATTTAAGGGCATTTCAGTCAAAGAGACTGTTGAAATGATTGAACATTGATCACGAGTGGGTGGTGTGAGACTATAGTTACCCTCAGTTAATAATAAAATGAACTAAAAGCTACTGTGAGGAACCTTCATTTTGTGTAGATTTTGGCGCCCCCTGTTGACTTATGTTTGGATCTTATGCCATGGACTTTGCCTCCACATGTTCTTCTATGTCCCACATTGCCTTTTCTAAATACTAACCTTAAAATGCACTTTAATGCCTTGGCTTTTCGCTCTGTTTGAGAGTTGGCTTGTGTTCCTTTTATCCCTTCCTATATGTCTTAATACGATCCACTGTTTTTACATTGGTCTTTGTTTTACTTTGCTTTCATTATGTTTGATTTATTCTACAGCACTGAACATCCTGCTATAGCCTATATTTAACTGTCAGAAGAACGGAAGCCCTAAGGGGACATTCACACATAAAGTATATTTTATTCTACTCAGTTTTGCTGTAATAAAATGTACATTTTAGTTGTTTTCTGGATGTCTTGAATTATTTATTGTATCTCAGGCTAGCAACGCTGGTTTTTCTAAAGATATCTCAAGAAAACAACTTAAATTCACTTAGGTAACCAGCATTTTATCCCAAGACAAGAAAAATACATTTGGATATCGGGAAATTTTATTTTACTTTTATGTCACAGGACATAAAAGTAAAATAAAATCTAATACTCATACTGGTAATTTAGAGAAATCAGTTTTAATTGTTTTAGAACTTGCTAAAACACCCACAGTAGCTTTACTATAACTCAAGTCATGATGCTAATTAGCATATCAGATTGTATGTACAAATGCTGAATAAGTCTTTTTAATTGCATCTTAAAGTTTTCCATTTAATTCATGTTCATCTTATGAAGCTAATTTACTTGACTGGTTCTTTTGGGTTGTATCTACTTGTTGGTTGCATTGCAAGTTGTTTAAGATCTGGTGTGCATAATAGAGTGAACTATTTCATCTAAAGGACCATTTGTTGTGTTGGTTAAACGCTAAACTGCGACAACACCACTGCTTTATTTTCACAGCTTACTACTTCCGAGATAGGCTTTGAAAATCATTTGAGTAATGTCAGGGGGAAATGAGGCGTGATCACCTGCTGCTGCTGCATCTCTGTGTCAGTGTTATGAAGTGAGCGAGAGACATGACTCCTGTGCGAGCTGAAATGTATAACGGAGACAAAAAGAGGAAATGAGTCTTTCCGTGGTCGCTCCTTCTTCTTCTTCTTCTTCTTCTTCCTTCTTCTTGGGTGAGTTTCAAAGAGTAAGACACCGGAGGATCATTAAATAAGGTATGTAGACTCTATTTTATAAAACAGTTGAGCACAGTTATCGATCAAGTGTTTCACTGAGTCATAACTTCAGAGCAAACTATACAGACGAAAGGCCTGCTTCTTCTTGCCAACTTCCCCCTTTTCTTCAGATATTTTAGGCTACCTGTCTGAGGAAATGATGCCTAGAAATTGTGTTAGTTCTTTACCTATGAAAACACAACATTTTTATTAGGCTGGCTAACAGTTTCTCTTAATATGAAATAGGCTTACAGAAATCTTAAATCGACGCCCATTGTCTGGATACCTAATTAAAGAAAAGCGATTAAACGGTCAAATCTGAGGAAGTGACCAGTTCCCCTGTGATAAGGTACAATACATTTAGTTCAAATGTAGGCTACATATAAAGAAGGCATGCATACCTCATCAATATTCTTTAACGTGGGAACAGCCAGTAATTACTAACGTTGATGTAATATTTAAAACTGTGTGCAAAAGAAATCCCTAAAGAAGAATATTTTAGTTCAAATATATGATTATAATATAGATATAGGGCAGACGGTTTATTATAGGTTGACCCACCTTAGACAATAGTCTATGTATGCAGGGCTGACAATAAATTGTGTGCTCATGTAAATGAATTTAATTTACATACCCTTTCTATCCCCAATAATAATATTTACTTATGTGTGTCAGTAACACAGTTTTCAACATAAAGCCCACATTGATTTAGAGGATTCAAAACTAAGATGTACAAAGTACAAGGAAGTGGATGTTTCAATAAAACTAAAGCTAAAAGAGAACTAAAAGTCACATTACAACACTATAAACTGTCCTGTATTTTAAGTGTAAGTAGAAATTCAAGAGGTATTATCAGCAAAATGTTCTTGAATATAAAAAAGAACATGTTTTGATCTGAGCACAAACTGTGCTTTTTGCTGATTGCTTGGCATTCGTAAACTGTGGATACTGAATCATGTAAGAAGCATTCAACTGGTAAAGCTGACTGTGGTGAAGCTTGTTTTCACATCTTTACACTTTATTTTTTTTAATTTAACCTTTATTTATCCAGAAGTCCCATTATGGTTAAAAACCTATTTTTCAAGGGAGTCCTGCAGAAAAGTAATGTAATTCTGTGGTTTCCAACCTGTTGGAGAGGCCTCTTCACAAGGTCACAAAATAGACCAGAAGACTCTTTAAAAAAAGAAAAATAGACAATGAAGTTCTGCAACACTTGTGGTGCTGCACTATTTCTTCATGACTTCCTGGAGCACGAATAGTCCTGCACATAACAATCTATGATTCATTGTTATTCTTCCACTTTGTTTTAACTTTAATATAAGATGATACAAAGCAAGCTTTAAAGGTGCTAAAAAAAAGAAAAGAAGAAGTAATCATTTTGTTACTTTTGGATGGAGCCAGGCGAGCTGTGTTCCTCTGTTTTCAGTCACAGTAACAACATTCAATACTCTGTAGACTTATATTTGAGAGAGTGGTATCATTCGTCTTATCTAAATCTCCATCAGAGATCAAAACATTCTAAAGAGATCCTTGCCCTGACTCTCCCTCCAGGTGAGATGAAGGACCGACTAGGAGAGCTGTTGTCCTCAAAGGCTGCAGAAGAGGAGAGCAGCCCTCAGGAGAGTCAGGACCCTAGCCGTTATGACGAAAGGGAGCTTCTGGAGCAACAAGCCATTGTGTTTGAGGGCGAGGACGAGATGGATAGGACATTCAGAGAGGCCCAGGCACTCAGGAAGGAGATGCAGCTGCTCAGATTGGACGTGAAGCGCCTTGGGAAGCAGAACACAAGGTTCCTCACATCTGTCAGGAGGTTCAGCAGCATCAAACGAGACTCCAACGCACTCGGACGGGACATCAAGGCCAGGGGGGAAGCCATTTACAATCGACTTCAGGAGCTGGGGAAGCTAAGCAAAGAGCTTGAGAAGGAGCCTGGGCCTACAGCTGCAGTTACTCGCATGGTGCGTTCACAGTACGCCTCCCTGACTACAACCTTTCACAATGCCATGTCTGAGTACAACGAGGCCGAGATGGTCCAGAGGGAGAACTGCAAGACCCGCATCCAGAGACAGGCGGAGATCATGGGCAAAGAGGTGAGCAGAGACCAAATTGATGAGATGATCGAGACAGGCAAGTGGAACGTCTTTTCGGATAATCTGCTCCTGGAGGGGAGGACTGCAAGATCCGCTCTGAACGAGATCGAGAACCGGCACAAGGAGCTGCTGGAGCTGGAAGGCCGCATCAGGGACATCCATGACCTCTTCTCCCAAATGGCCCTGCTGGTGGAAGAACAGGGCTGCATGCTGGATAATATAGAGACAAATGTTGGGGCAACTCAGGACTATGTTGCCAAAGCCACGAGTCAGATCAAGAAAGCTGTGAAATACAAGAAAAACAATCCATGCAAGAAACTGTTTTGTTGTTGCTTCCCTTGCTGCAGATGAGACGGTGTCAGTGTTATTTTGTCTCTGTCATCAGAATATCCAGATTAGATTCACATCAGTTTATATTGCAAACATGCCTGTGGTTTTTGCGTTAATTTTGGTTGGAGCAAGATAGAAGTTGGATTTCGAGACCGACATCAGTACCAGTTAAGGAGTAGAAAAGTCAGACAAATGTGGTGATTACTAGCTTTTATTTGGATCCCAGAAATGTGGATTTTGCTCCAAGTTTCACGCTTTATAAATATGCACATGAGCTAAACAAAATGTATTGTGAATAATGGTCTGCTTAGCTGAACGTCTCTGTTCCATGAGACGCAACCAGTGCTGAGAACACTTTCAAGTTTGTGAGGGATACGCTTGATAGACTTCATAATCATACCATGTCTATATCAAGCCATGCAAAGTTATTTGCATAACTAAATCTGTTAAAAAAAAAATCCATATCATGTCATTTTTAAAATATTAAAATTATATGGATCAGTTGTAGTTTGTTGTCAACAGATACAATTGGCCAAATGAGTTAAGGTTAGGCCTTAATGTTTTGATGTATTTAGATCAAATGTGTAAATGTTGTAAGTTGTAAGAAGAAGTTCTATTAAATGTAACCCTCTAGTTTAATTTTCTTCTCTGAGCTGGTCTTTATTTGAAACTACATGTCCATATGCAAATAAAATAGTGAGATATGGGTGTTGCATTTCCTGATCGTGCATGATAACATCTGAGCTATAAGTCAGCACATAGCTGTAAGCCTTGCCCTTCAACTTTCAGTTTTAAACTTATACATGTATATGTATATGAAAAAATAGACAACTTTTCAAATTCTGAATGCAGCTTCATGAAGTATGGCACTTAGGGAAGGTGTACTTATTTCAGCTGTTGCAAAACAAGGCTTAAGAAACAACACATCCTCTGACTGTGGTTAGGGAGTTGAGATAGATTTGAGTGGATTGTGTAACTAAAGGTTTGCTACCCTGGTTTAAAGCTATCCACAGCTAGAGTCAAATGTCTTGTGTTTATCAAGACTTGTTGCTTCCTGTTAAAGATGACTCTTGTATTGCCCTAACTCTAAAGAGAATCAACTGAGTCATCCTTCATGTTTCTTCTTTGAGGTTTACTTATGATACCTATCGCTTGCACACAACCAAAGTCAATTAAATTAGCGTTCAGAGCAGGTTTTCTCTATACAAACAGAGCAGATACAAATACATACAAAGACGTTTGCTCGGGCAGTGAGACAACAACAGAGAATAATAAACTATTCATGTCAGAGGACTTTCTGTTTGCACAGCGGGCTGTTCTTTTTGTCCTCTCAGGGTAAATGATAGTGAAATTCAAAAGATCTTTATTCCTGTACATGGCAGTCCATCACCCACTGGGGGACTCCCAATCACCACCTGTGAAAACTGCAGTTTAAGAGGCTGTGACTGAGATTATCATCATCAGTGGGTGTTTGCTGAATTAAAGCCTCTGCTCTGTGTTGAAATTAGTTTCAGGGCTCTAACAACTGTTTCCTCCTTAGTGTGGGTTTTGGTCTGCATGTTGCTGGCAGAATGACACTGTACTGTGGTGTCATAGGTTTGGTCATGTATTCGCTCATTGTTGTAGTGACTCCCTCCCCCCCAAAAAAAGAAAAAGTAGAGTGAAAATGTCAGAATGACCTTTGGCACCAGGAGGCCCTGGGGCTTAGTGTTAGTCTTGTGTTTGCGTGATTAAGTTGTATATGTGTATTCACCAGGATGGCCGAGTGGTTAAGGCGTTGGACTTAAGATCCAATGGACACATGTCCTCGTGGGTTCGAACCCCACTCCTGGTAGTAAATGCAAGTTTTAAACTGGATATAAAGTTAGCATACCTTTGGCTGTGATGAATTTCAAGAAGTCTGAGCTTCATGTTTGATCGCCTCGCAGTTGCGACTCGTGTAGTCATATGTTGCACTGATGTGTTCTGAAAGTACATTTCTCAGGTGTATTTAAACCTCTTAAACAGTTTACAATCATTTCTAACTGGCACACACTTCTAGCACAGGTTTAATTTGTAATTAGGTTCACTCTTAGTCACATGATAGGGGGCTTCTAAATCTTGTTTCGGGCTTATTGTATACAGAAGGGAGGGGGGACAGCGGTTGTGTATTGTAACTAATGTCTTGTGTCCTTCATGTCTTGTATACTGTTACTGGATGCCTTGAATTTCCCTCTGGACCAATAAAATATCTGTCTGTCTGTCTATCTATCTATCCATCTATCTAACTACAACATATTTATTTTGTTGTAAATATTTGCAGCATGAATGAAAACTAAAAATACTTTTTCCCTAGTGTTCAAAAGCTGTAACCCAATTTAAAATAGTCAGATGGCCTGTTGGCTAAAAGGCCATCCCTCCTGTGCTTCCTGAGCCAAACAAAGACGAATACATTTCTTCTTTCATAGTAAAATGGGAGGCTCAAAATGGGAGGCTTTTATTTTCAATGAATTTTCATAAGACTCTGCATTTTATTCTAACTAATGTACTCCAATGTACTGTACTCTCACATTAGATTGAGTCAGATGTTTCAGTCCTTCTCATGTGATATGTTGAAATTGTAAGAATGTGGTGCCATCTAGTGGTCTAAAGGAAAGCTGGAGCTGTAACTATACCATAATATCAGTGAAGAGCAGTAGATCACCCCCACCTTACATACAGGAAGAACCTATTCAGAAAACTATTTATTCGGGGTAAATGTGAGATAATTGATTCTGGGGGTGCTGGTTTAGCTCAGTGGTTAAATCATGTGACCCATGAACAGACTACAGATCCCAAAGCTGTGGCCACAGTCATCCCAGTGTCCGACTATCTCACTGTACTTCCCTCTCCATCGGGACAAGAAAAGCCCAAATATAATCGTTACAAATAAAAAGTTTCAACGTTAAACCTTTTTATTATTCAATTATTTTATCGAATTATTTTTTTTGCTTTTGATAACTTTACAAATCGACATGAGCTGTAAGTTTGTTCACCTCATTCCTGTCAAAGAGAAAGGACGTGTTGATTGTTGCATTGGAGTCAAGAGTTTGGAAAGCTACTGGGCGATTAGTTTCTACTTATCAAATCTTATCTGTTCATCCTTGAAAAAACTCGATTTGCCAATAAAGTATTAAAAAGGGGTACAAACAAAACAGGAGCATTTACAAACTGAGCCTCTTTATTAAAATGCTTCAGAAGTCAAACAAATGAAGCGGGCATATTGTGGTGAAAATCTTATAGCAGGAGTGAAAACAAAACTTAAAATGATAACGAAAGTTGATTCAATCCAAAGGCCTGGAGGAAAAACATTTTTAAAGAAAACAAGACGAGGTGTTGCATGTAAAAGGATTTGTCTTCACGCAGAATGACCCTCATAAGAGGCAATGACTGCTTGTCATTCACTCAAATCTACATTAGACCCAGAAATAAGAGCGTGGGCTCAGATCTGGCTGAACACTTTTTTTTTTGTAACAGTAAATGTGAAAATGTACTAAACTGATGCACTGTGCCTGAGGAATAAACTGCATGAACCTGCATCTGGACTGACTGATCAAACTCGCATGCAAAACATGCGGGGGGGGCAAAATTCCCGCTACTTGAACAAACAAAAGCCCTCAGTGTAATTCTTTCAACTTGACAGTACATGCCTTCATGTGCAAATCAATAATTCAAACACAAATCTTGATAATACAGAGGCCAATTCTTTTACGTTACAAATCAAAGTACAAAAAAACAAAATACAGACATCAACCACACATGGATTGGAGACTTGAGTAAAGACAGCTTAGTTCCAACATCACTTGTAAAAACAACAAAAACACAGTTTACTTGGAGGGACATCCCCCTTTTTTCTTCAGTTACTTCTCCGCAACTTGTTTAAAAACAAATTTCATTTAAACGCTGCAAAACATTTGAAGCTATCATCATATCCAAAGGGACTAAAAAGTGTTGTGTTTTATTAGATGTTATTTCTTAACCCAAATTGAATGTTTGATTGGAAAAACATCGCCTCACTCCAGAGCGATAATCAAACCGCTTTTCTCCTGACCGCCTTGAGGGATCATTGCTGAAAAACGAACATGAAACGTGTTATTTGTAAGTCCAGCACTGCAACACACACTGTTACATAATTATAATACTGAGTGGTACACCGGTCACTTCTAAGACCCCGTAATTATCAAGACGCTGACAAGTTGGTTGTTGCGTCAACGACACACAATCTCCTGCGAGACAAAGCTTCATGCGTCAACCCTGAGACTCAAAATTGGAACACAGTGGGCGCGTAGTGCCAAAAACAAACAACGCTGAAAGTGAACATACGTTATGTTTTTGGAAAGAAAGGGACTTTTTTTTTCTTTTCACCTGGCCTGCAGGATTTTATGAAATCTTGGAGGAGGGACAATACAAATATCCTGATATCAGTTTTTCCTCCTCAATGCTGAGCCTTGAGGATACGCTGTGCTTGTAAAATCATATTGTGGTTTTATATTTAATAGTAGTTTTCTACACGCCCATTATGGAAATTATTATGTTAATGTTATATGGTCTCAGTACACTGGAGGAATCTTAACCTCTAAGCCAACGTTAGCAGCAGCTCGGGTCATGGCTCAACCTGACAAGTGTGTTTTGAGAAACTCTCCTTTTTAATATGAAACAGTTCAAGTTCACAAGTTTACCCATTTTAAACATCTTAACTAAGTTTGTTTTCTATGTTAAGGAAGCTTAAAATCTTTGACGGTGACAGCCATGAATCCTGATATTTTTCCTCTTTCTGCACTTGTGCTCTTTGCTATCGTCGCATGATCATCTGACAGAAACCACTGCTTTTCTTGACGCTCTGAAACAGTGGTTACGAGCAGCAGCTGTTATAAATATTATTGCTGTCGTTTTGGACAACCTTTAGAGCTGCTTACTGACTGATATCTTCTGATGCCAGGTACCAAATCCTAAGCAGGGTATGAGGCGTTTCCAACTCTAAAAGGAAATCAAGCTTTCTGCTTACTTGCCAACCACAAATCACTGATGGATTCTTATTTACTGAATACATTCATCATTTTACTTGCTACATTTGACTAGAAAACAACCTACAAACTGCTGGTTACTTGTAACAATAGCTGGTAGATCAGACAAACCACAACTGTAAAAGTTTTGCCTTTTGGCTGGTGAAGTGTTCTTTGTCATTTGACCAACATTAGTCATGAAGATGGACCACCTTGGATACGACTTTGCCAAACCACGAACACGATACGACAGAACACCAAACATGAAGATGGTGAACACAACAGGATCCTCTTGATAATTGGCGTTCATTGTGCAGAGCTACCACAGGTGTTTGGTCAGTCTCAAAATGTAGCAACAAAGCCATAAAGTCTAGGCGCTCTAAGCAGAGCAAACATGGTCAGTCTTGGTATCAGGATAAGATATAAAACAAGATACCAGTAAACCGTTCCAGCTGGAGGCTTTACAACAATCTCACTGAGATCTTATGAACAACCCCGTGACTAGAAAAATCAAGTTTTTCATAAGTTAAGGCTCTACTCTTACCTCCATCATAGCACAGTACTTTCCTTTTGATATAAAAATATAAAATTCTCCATCAAAACATCTGATTATTTACATAAAGTCAGAGTAGAACAGTACAACCTCAGCACACCAGCATCTACCGACTTCATTGGCTTGTTTTCAGCCCCGATGTGTGATCGCAGCACATCCACCTCCACTGAAAAAGACAAGTCCGACGACTGGGTGTTCACTTTATATTAGTGTGCAGAGTATTTAAATGTGAGGCGAAGATTAATCGACAGTTTAAAATGTGTGATCAGGAGTTTTCTATCTTTTATGTGATGGAAGATACTGCAGGCTGTAAACACTGGAGAGGAAAACACTCGGGTTTTGAGTTCTAGTGGTCTCAAAAATGTCCACAAGGTGGCTTCATCTTTAAATGTCACTTATGCTACTGGTTTGAGGACTGAGCGTAAACACCTTCCCTCTTTTGTGAGCTCTCTGGTGAAGCACATGCATGGCAGGGGGATCGCCTCATCCCGGCGAGAGATGGTGTTGAATTTGCACTTCTTGAGATGGTCCGCCATGCTGGCTATGTTGGCGAACTTCCACTCATTCACAGTACCGAACGCTGTGCTGAATCGCCAAATCTGAAACAGAAAATAAATGATCAACCAGCTGCTTCTAATGCTGAAACAGTGTACTGCAGTGTTATAGTTGCACATGGTACATGTGTTTTACTGGGTTTTAAACATTTTTCTAAAGCATTACATGACTAACCTTGTCAGTGATCTGCCAGGATGTCGAGCCATCGGCTTGTCGTTTCTTATCCCACAGCAGGACAACCATGCCCCGCATCTGCAGGAGACTAGCGCACACATCCCTCATGGTATGTGACACTCTTGACAGTTGGCACAAGCTAAAGCTGTCTAGGAAGCTTGCTACATGTTGCAACACCTCAAATGGAAGATTGCTCAACTGGTCGCAATGAGACCGGAAGTGGCTGGCGTTTCTTTGGCGGCCGTCCCCGGTTTTTAAGGGCAAACCAGGCTTAACCCCAAACGAGCCGAGGTGCCTGTCATGGATGATTCTGAAACCCTGCACAGATGGGCAGAACCGTCTTTGGGAGTAGGTGCAGCCGTAGTACGCCAAGGGGCAGCGTTGCTCCATCCAGCCATTGAGTCCGGCGTGAATGTCCCCGTGAACATTTTTGAAATGTGACGAGAACTCATCGCGCCGGAACAGCTGCCCGCACACAAACGTGAACATGGAGCGCTGCTTCGTTTGGTACCGTGCCACACACTCGAGCACCAGATCTAGCCTGAGAGTGTGGAAGGGGCTTGGGTTGGAGAGCTGTGGGCTGGCGTGGTCACAGGCCGAAGCTGAGGCGATATCTCCTACCATGGTGTTTGTTGCGAGAATGGCTGACGGGAAGGAGAATGTCTGAGTACCAAAATCGATGTGGTAGCCGTCGACAAACCTGCTGTCTGAGATTCCCCTGCCTCCTGGAGAGTCCCCGAGGCAAAAGAGCAAAGCTGCAGTGATTAGGTCAATGCCATGAAGGCCCATTGGGTCATCTGCTACTTCCAGGTCAGATGTGTCAACTGCCTTGTCCTCCATCTTTGCTCGAAATAGGTAAGGGTCTGACAGCAGAGCTCGGCGTCCGTTAAATGTAAACATACTTATTCCTCTGAGCACTTCTACGTTCTGTAGTTTACGCTCCAAACACCTGTACCTGAGTTCAGAAGGTAAGTGTTGCAAGAAGTTGTTTCTCACATGATCAGACAGCAGGAATGGCATCGGAGGTGAAAGTGGTGCTTGTTGAGGCACAGGAGGTTCCAGCGCCATGACAGGCATGTAATCCTGAGGTATCTCTGGCCACACGCGGTTCGATTCGTTTACTGGCTCTTTGATACTTTCTTCCTTCTCTTCAAAAAACAATTCAACAAAATCGTTTTCTTCTACCCATCCAAGTCCGTCCTCTACTCCATCTGTTCCCACAGCACAGTCCACTCCACCTACTGCCCCAAGCTCACACTCTGAATCAGAGTCGCTCTCCTTCATATCTACATTTCTCCCACCTTCTGCAACATAAACATTATGACTATCACCATTTTCCCCATTATGCAGTGCTCCGTTCTTTTCAGTCTTTTCCCCATTCAGATTTCCAACTATTACGCCGATATCTTTGGAACTAGTGAGGATATCCAAGGCCACTGCTAAACTTCTGCTCGTTTCCACCGAGGCTCTGTACAACTCGTTATAGGGCTCGTCTTCCATTTCCACAGTCCCATTGCCTAAAATTGTCTCTGGCAGACTTGATGCTGTGGCCATCTTGTCACTTTCATCTGCTTCCTTGTCTCCATTCTTCGACACGGTGGTTGTAACCTTCAGGGACTCTAATAACATCCTCTGATCCTGCAGGGCCAAAGCCATGTCGAGCTGCTCCACTTCGTCAAAGTCTTTACTCAAGTTTTCATAGGACTTGCGGTCAGAGTAGCTCACAGGCCAACGATTCCACTCCATGGTGCAACATACTATACTTGCCGGGCATGTCTCAAGATGCTTTGCCATCTTGATCCTTGTGATAGAGAACGGGCAGCCGAACACACTGTTGAGGCACGGCAGCCGTTCATACGGACACAGAAGACGATGTTCCTCTAGTTTGCACGAGTGGAAAACTGCCCCGCAGACAAGGGGGCAGCCGATGAGGTCGCAGCAAACACCGGCCTCCGTTCTTACCATGCATCTTCTGTTAATGCATTTAAGGCAGTGGGAGTGCAGATTCTCCATTTTTTTCACAGCGATGTTACTTTTCCAACTGAGTATGACAGAGAAAAGGGAGTTTAACCCTGAAACAAACACAACAGAAAATAAACTGATTTTAAATTATGCAAGATACCAAATACATCATGGTCACAACAATATTTATAAAGGAGCAGTCGGCTGGGACAGAACATGCTGTTGTAACCTTATCTCATTCAACTCTCTAACATCTCATGTGAGGTCCCATAGCTCTAAACTCACTCTGTGTCTCAGTCTAACACATGTTTACTATATCTTTAAACTGTTCCAGTAACATTTCACAACAACCCTCTTAGGTTACATGGTGACACGCTTGACCCCCTCCCCCTTTAGGCTTAGAAATGCTCCCCATTTATGATGTCTGCTGACATGTTGGACGTAAAATATCATCGTTCTGTGCAAACTGTATATACCTCTGAACTAAATTATGAGCCTGCACATGTTACTTCTGTGTGGGGGATTTTAGGAAAATGAATGCTTGCTTAAACGACAAAAAGACAATAATTAAAGACCTCCAACAATGCTGCAAGTTCACAACGCAAAGCCGCACAGGAGACCCATTGTTCAGGTGAAATCTTTGCTGCAATGGTCAGCAACAGCTAGCTAAGTGACGCAAGCAAAGCTGGTAGGTTAGCAAACAGCTAAAAACACAAACAACAGCCGGCAGTGATTAATATACAGACACTTATAGACACAGCGCAAATATCATACTAATTATAACAGTAAAGATAATAGGGTGGTTTTGAGATAATATTACATCATGAAAAAAAGCTTCATTGTGAATAGCCAACTTTAAGTCACACAAAAGAGCATCAACAACATGGCCAGTCTGTTAGCATTTAGCAGCTACACTTCGTTAGCCTGCTCAGTTAGCAGGCTAGCCGTTAGGTTCTTGAAAGTGCTTACCCGAGTAACGGGGTCCTCCACTTGTTTTCTTATCAGTGCCTCTTTGTCTTATATCAGCTCCGTTGACACCACCGAAAGGAAAACTACAGCGACAAGATCATTTCACAGTATTAAATGTGTCTAAATCTTCTTGTGATATGAACTGGCTGGGGCTGGTTTTCTCGACTGATAGTCCTTCTCCCCTCTCTGAGTCCGTCGGCGTTTGTGTTGATCCTAGAATGTTACGTCGCAATTCTACGTCATCGCGTAAATGTCCGAGTCATATTTAATTTTATGGACGCGGTTCTATTTGACAGCACTGAAATAGAGTAGGGGAATACCCTAAGAGCAGCTTTACATGTTATCCCCCCATAAGATGTCTGTGCTGTTGGGTTGACTTTTAAAGGGTTTAGACTGTAGCCACGCAATTTAATCGACTAACAAATGTTCAGGACTAAATATTGTGGGACGATTTGGCTCGAAATAATTGAATTCAACTCTTGCAAACACCTTTAAAAATGAAAATATTGAAAAATGTAGGCCTATCTATCGGTACAAAATCAATTATTATAGATGCATTTCTGTGCAAGCAATGCTGAATCTAATCACGGTAGAGCTAAGGAATTAGAATCAGATTCTGAATTAAGTTTATTTCAGTGAGTTTGCTTTTTAGAGGGATTTTTTTGATGCAAAACAACAGTAACATTAGAAAAAAACACTTCATTACTGTTCTATACTTTTTCAATACTTTTTAAAACTGGAAATATGTTTTGCGGGAATAATTTGTAGATTCTGATTTTTAGTACAAGCGAATAGCTGTCTGGTAGTTTAAGTGGAGAGCAAAACATATTTTCCTCTTAAGTAGTGAAGTGAAAGAGTAAATTAGCATATAAAATGGAAATTAGTAAAGCAAATAACCTCAAAATGGTAACACAATCCAGTAAGCTACTCAATAAAAAGCATTTCACCAGCAATTTAGAAAAACAAAATAAATCTAGAACAAAACTTGAAGGAAACCTTTATTATTATTACTTCTGAAAATAAAAAGAAGATAAAAAAACTGTTAATATGTGTTTGTACATATTTATCATCTTTTTTTGTCCATTTCTTTGCGCAAAAAGGTCCCTTATCCCCTGTCACACATTCATGAAGCCACCTCGGAGATGTGGTGAATGTTGGACAGGGTGAGCTGTGCTTCCCGTGCCGGGTAAAACCGTCTGGAGCGAAGCCACAGTCTCCCAAACACTCCGGAGATCAGCAGCAAGATGACCAGCAGCCCTCCGAGGACAAAGGTCTCCACAGGTGGTACTCCGCCTGCAGATACAGTGGAAAGGACACAAGTAAATAACCACTTTGAATATGAATCCAATAAACTTATCTAGTGTATTCAAGTGGTGAAGATTCAAAACATGATGTGTCACAATTTGATAAAAAAGGAAAACATACTCAGATTGGGCTTTTCACTATCACTTGATAGTCGTCTGATTGGTCCGTAAGACACTGTATGAGAGAGAGGTAAGTCCCTCCGGATCCTCATTAACCCATCTTCACTGGTACAGTTCTGTGTGGCAAATAAAGGAATGTAACAGAAAATAAATGTGCTATAAATAATAATGTTTGACACTCACTACTTAAAATCAAATGTATGTAACTTTAAAACAGTTATAGGCTTATGGGTCTATATTAAGGACATAAGCTGCACATAAACTAGGCTACTTGTCTGAACTGGCCCCTGACTAAAAGTTTGAGGAATGGATGTTGCCTTAGCTCACTCACGGGCTGGCACAGCCCCACAGTGTTGTGGCAGATCTGTACGTTGCAATGGAGGAAGACATTGGTGTAAGAGCTGCCAACAAACTTGAACATTTGTATCCTGAACATGGCCTCTGGACCCTGGCCGTTCTTCAGCACACTCAGGGTCTGTTCATTTGACAACACCGGGCAGCTACAGGAGGGAGACAAATAAGTCTGTGAGATCTGATGGCAGTGAGGTATAAATCCAAAAGGAAAGATTTTACTTTAAAAATGGAGACAAGTAAACATTTCAGCACGTGGTGAACTGCAGTTAAGAAATAATGTAAAAACTCTCTTAAATATACAAACAAATCAGACAAAAAACGTGTTTGACTGTTTTTTTCCTCCTGGCACTGCGAAATCATTGCACATTTCATTGCTCTGCTGTTGCTAACACTACCAAATACTGCCTGGTCGTCAAGGACATGCACAGCTGTTGGACTGACGAATGCGCATGGCCCCTCAGACAGGAATCACATGACCAGGCTCTGTGGGTTGTTGTCTAGCCAGCTCTCTGTAACAAATTCTCTAATTTCAATATTTCAACAGCACTCCTAGGACGTGAATCTGTCTACACCAAATGTGGGGAAATAATGGGGTCAGCTTTCGACATCAAAATGTCCACACTATAAAATCTTTACCTATTTATTGTTACTTTTTCATCTCTTCGATGGAAAACAAAAGAATTGCTTAGCCATTTTAAATTTCATTTGATATATTTCAGTTGTGCCTTAATTAATTTCCATCATTTAAGTATTAAAAAAGGGATAGCTACATAAATCTACTACATTAAATCACTAGGAGTATATGGTTACAGTCATTGTTTTCTATTGATATAGTAATGTTTAAGTTGTTTGGTCAGGGAGTGCTGATGTTCCAACCGCTTATGCATAATCTATTTTACTATTTTTTTGCAAGCTAACAATAACAAATAGTTTATCCACTATTTCAGCTAACTTTCAACTGTCAAGCCATTACATTAGCAAACTTTTTAAATGTTAGCTTAGTATTTCAATGGTTAAAGATTTAGATAACTGTTACAGCCACTGATCCTATAGGCTTCTTTAGCACACTATTTCAATGTAAGCTAACTATTTCAACAAATTACACCTTCTTTTTAACTGTAGGCCTACATTACTTTTGCTAACAAACTGGTTATACACCTTTTTTCCCCCAACTATGTTAACTATTTATTGATTAGGCTACTTTAGCTTACTATTCCAACAATAGCTATTCAACCCTTATACATTCATTGAGTTAACTATTTCAACTATTCCAACCATTTTCCATTCATTTAGTTGGACTATTTCAACTATTTGATCACCGTTTTAGGTCACTTTTTCAACCCTTTATCTATGCTGAGCATAATATTCTAGATGTTTTACTTTAGCTAACTGCATCCATTAGCCTAGTTCAGATAACTTTTGTTTTAAACATTAGATACATTTTTACACAACATGAAATTACTACCTAGTTATACATATCTAGCTAGCTATCTCCACTGCATCAACACTTTCAGCTAATTCATTCAACCATTAAACCATGCGCTTGCTTATAAGTCGCTTGAATGCACATGATTTTGCATAAGGATACTTTTTTTTAAATCAATTTATCATTCTATTTTAAAGACCTGTCTCTGATGAAGGTGTACTGAATATTGCTGTATGGATCACTGGTTGGAGTAGCCCAGCATCTCTCCATGCGCAGCATCAGGTGAGCTGGTATCTGTGAGACAGACGAGTTGAGTGACAGTCTGGTATTTTTTTCACACAAGGTTAATCCATATTGGATCACTAAATGATGATTCATAGTTAGTAAACAACAGCTGTACCAAGAGGTTTTAACAACATGGAGCAAAAGTGGAGCTACACTCAAAGTACAATCTGACCATTGGAGAAGTGTTAGATTTCCAGCACAACATATTGCTTAATATCATGTAACATGCAAACCTACTCCAAAAATAGCTGTCAATAGCTAGAATTCTTCTAAAGGTGTTAAGGTTAAGCTGTTTAAAAACATGAAGGACAAATGGACTTTCCCTTTGGAGGAGATTTACCATGAAAACTTTTACAAAGATGTCATCATCCAGGGTCAGCGAGGGCACAGTGGTCCATTTGTCCTCAAAGGCTTCATCTTTGTACAGCAACATTGACACAGAAAAGTTGCCATCCTCTGTGTTCAAAGTGATAGTTCTATATAGAGAGTTTAAAAGCTGCATGTTAAATCCTAATACATTTACGGGTAACCAACTTAGAACAAAAATGAATACTTACCTGACATCAACTCTTATCATGTTTTTACCATTGGGTTGTTGGACAAGGTAGTTAATGGGGTAGCGACACACAAATGTGATGTTGATATAGTTTCTTGTTACAATTTCAGAACCGTTGTTGTGTATCGAGTTTATGAACATGATGTGAGAGTCATCTGAGGCCTAAGTTGAGAACAAGACAAACAAATAAGAAAGGAAGTAAATTGAAAGGATAAAAAATTGAAAGGATAAAAAAAACATTTGTATTAAGGAAATAGGAAATTTAGAGCATTGGTGAGAAAACTACTGCAGAAATCAAGCCAGGATGTGGGCCAATATGTCTCTCCTTACAGGTTTCATTTAATTATGTTGGTAAAACCTCAGGCAGCTCAACAATCCTCATGACCCAGTAACTCTGAACAACACTCTCTCTGGAGACATCAGACATGACAGTGCCAAAGTCCAAAATACATAAATGACAGTAAGTCTGCAGACCAGTGTATTTTTAACTGTTTCTTTGACAGAGTGAATAAAGGTGGGGATTTAGATAAAGGGCAACATTGAACCTCTAAAATGGACATAACTGAAGTTATAGAGTTAAAAAAAATCTCATGTAAAAGTTACAAGATTTGGGGGGGTAGCCTACTCATAGCTTAAGTAGGTGAAACCATAAAATGTGGATGAGTGAAAAGGTTGAATTCAGGGTTTATCTGGGCTCCTGTTGAGTACAGATGGAGACAGGCCTCTGTGGTCACAGAGAAGGATGATTTACTTTCAACTACAACACTTGAGACATCTTTTACTACCCCTTGGTAAACACTCCCAACACCCCCTCACAAATTTAGCAGAGAAAAAATACTGAACTGTGACGTAGGAGGGCGCTGTCATGTTTCAATGAGAAACGTTGACCTTTCAACTCAACTATTCAGTCACTTCTTCTCTGACTGCAGGTTTAAGTTCAAGGTGAAAGCAAAGATTGAAAGCTGTTACATTCTTCTCCTGTAGCAACAGCCACCTTATCCAGAGAAGACCTACTTTCCTCAGCCGCTGTGCAAAATCTTGTAAAACTGCTGAGGTGGAGCATTGGGTGATTTCCTCTCTGTTAAAAGCTGTGTTAACCTTTCAATGTTTTTTTTACAAGAAAAACCTTCATGATTCCAAGAAACAATTAAAGGACACTCATGTGCTGAGATAGAGGTTTGAACCTTGCCAAAGTTTGAATCCATGAAAGTGGCTTGATTTCAATAGTCAGAGGACTAATTGGCAAATGATGTGTGTGGCCTTCCTATTCAGTGAAATTCAACAAATAATCATCACTTCCATGTAAATCCTGATAATTCAAAATTACAATGCTATTCAGTGTCCCTTTGCTGCTTTGAATAAGGTCCTGCATTGTTAAAAGGAAAAGGAACAACACTGGCCTTCTTTCTTGACGTAAACGCAACCCCCCTCTCCTTTCTTTTCTCTTCACTCCTTTATGTCTGGCCTGTGAGTTTGCACCATTCTCTGTCCATCTTATTATACATGCTATTAGCTAATTCAATGGTGTCGAGCTGCACACAGAGTCTCACAATTAACATTTATATCACAGCAGAAAAAGTGTCCAAAGGGAGTTTTTAAAGTTATTTTTAATGTTATTGTTGTTGTTTGAATTGAATTGAGTTGCGTTGCGTTAAGTGCAATACACTGACTTTGGTTGGGGGCAAGTTCCCACAACAACCGTAGACATCGTAAAATACGTAATTTATTATGACAGGGATCTGATGTTAATGGGGTACACATCAAGTGTAGTTTGTTTTCTTCCTTTGTAAAGAGTTGTTTTAAATGTCTCAGTTCACGTGCAGCATTTTATTACTTAGACTCTTTGATTCATGCATGGACTAAAAAGTTAATTACAAACTTGATGAAAATGTTGAGCAAAAAGTGGAGGTTTTTACCGTTATTGTTCCACAGTCGGAGAGATTTGTCTTTATATTGAATACATAGTCGTCTCCGACCTCAACACCACGGCACTCTGGATCATTTAAATGCAAATCCCAAACCTAAACATTAAAAAAGTGGTAAATAAATATTGGAATACCAATGCAGAGAAGGACTCATTATGGGTTGTGTTGTTGTTGCTCACTTACATAAACTGGAGGCGCTTTGTTGAGGAAAAAAGCGCTGGGAATGACAACTTCCATATGGTCATTAGTACAAATGACAGTTTCATTGAGCTCTAGCAGAAAGAAAGAGAAGATCAAATCTTACACAGACAAATTGTTTCTGTTAGTTTATATGAAGAGAGGTTGAAGGGTATTTTTTAGTATTTAGCTTTCTTTATGATAGACTTTAAATATAAATTTTCTTTAAATTTCTGAAGTCAAATGTCCAAGACAGTTCATATGATTAAATACAAAGCACAGCCACAAACATATATGCCAACATACGTTTTTTTAATTTTTAAAAATGTATAAAAGTAAGGCACTGGTGTTATTATATACATATTGGGCTTTACACTGCATTTACAGTGCATACATTTGTTCTACAACTAAAGAAGAGCTCACAAACAAATATAATACATTGTTAATATCTGATTTTTTAGAAAGTTTAAACTACCAAAAAATTGGCTTTAAATGCACCTGATTGATTACTTCTTACACAACTCTATTAAGATTATAATAATAATTAGTATTATTTAATAATGTTAATTTAAATTACTTAAATCTTTCAGGGGCCACGTTTTCAATAAAGCGTTACTTTGAATTTGTGTATTTAGATGAGTAAATCTGAACTCTTTTTTTTTAACACTGTATGAAGCTTTTCACCAAATAGTTCATCTTTTTTTTTTTACTGTAAGAATTAAAGTATCTGCTTACACATTTCCAAGCACTTGTGAGTGATGAAAACTTGTCAAATTAATAATTGTCAATATGAAAAATGAGTTGAGCTTGTTTGACCTTCAACACCTCATTCCCAGTTATGTGATGCGTGATGTGTGCTCACCCTCCTCCTCAGGCTCCAGATACACTGTGGAGGTGACCGTCCTTGTGGTGAACAGTAACCAGGCAAAAACCAAACTGGCAGGTGACATCTTCAAGGACTCTCCCTCTGGTTTCTCTGCACTTTACGGCTCCCCTGTCTTTAGGCCCTTTTCCCCAAAACTCTGTGAATCTTCTGGGTACTCTACACCACGGCTTACTGCTGTCACCACAAGACGTAGTATCCGTCCCTTACTCCGAGCCTCGAAACACAGCTCTAATGAACTGGGAGCCTCCCTCTGGCCTTAAAACACCAGCTTGAATGATGTCCCCACCAACAATGAGATTCCGCACATGAATAGGGGGAACTAAGGGGAGTCCAAGGTAACACGTATGTTACCGCCTACCACGGCCACGTCCTCTTAGTAAACATCTTACAACTGATTCTTACTACAGGGAGAAACAAGAAGGCCAGTAACTACGTAGAGAGGAACAACAGCAAAGGGCTGGTGCTCTTTGTTGTCTATGTCCTTTGTCAAGACATTTTAAAATCTTTACTGGTGCGGGAATCCCAGTCAGTCAGGCAAAAAAGAAAGTCATTACGAGTCAAGGGCAATTCAGTCACCATGTCAAAGACTTGTGAGTGTATGTGTGTGGTGGAACAGACCATAAAATACTTGAACGTCCAAACACAAGAAAGTAGTCATCATTTTGTTCAACAGGTCTAGACAATTTGTACGAATACTTCTTCACATTTTTGTCCTTTATGAGTTTAATTTACAAGATCAGTCTCCAAGACACTGAATCTGCTGCTTTTTGTCTTGCAAATAAGAGGGGCACAAATGTTGGGCTAAATTGTCTGGCATTGTTTTGACAGACAAATAGCTTAAAGAAGATTGTCTGGCAGATGAAAATCTCAAACTTTTCCTCCTTTAAAACAGACAATGGCTTCCTTCCTGCCTGCATGTTTACTACTTAGAAATAAACCACAATAAAAGCATCAGACAAAAAGAGCTGGTCATGAGAGTTTCGACGCCCTGCAATTGACAGACTTTTATTTCCTGAAAATTATGCGAGCACCCCGACTAGTGACGTAAAGTCAGCGCCTGTAGTCCTTCATATTCATCCACACTGACTACACTGAAGTTGTAGAGTAATGAATATACGTATTAAGACAAGCAACAATAAGGATCTTAATTTGATCAAAACTTGTATGTGAAGAGCAGAAGTAGTTATTGAATCAGTTACAAGTATTACAAGTGAGGCAAATACACAAAAACATCAAATAGATCAAGCATTTAAAATTAATTACAATTAAAATCCATGATAAATTCTGTCAAACTGCTAAAATGTCTGTTTGGAAAGATTACTTTTAGAATGTTTATAAAAAGTTGAAAGTGCAAAATCTGAGTAAAGAGTGAGCTGTCTCTACAGCAAGGATCGCTCCCCTGTGTATCCAGGTGTTCAGATTCACTCCAGATGTTCTGTGTCCTCAGTGAACAAATCAGCCAGGTCGGCTACTGTCAGCACGGCGGCTTCAGAGTGCTTCATGGCTGTGCTGGTGTGACTAGAATAACAAGGAAAAAGATTATCAGTCCTTTCAGTGTGCAGAGCTTCAGGTTCAAAGTCAGATCAACATCTCTTTCAGGAGGGTGACCTGGCCAAGAGGGCAGACACACGCGTAATATACTGCAATAAATATATTTTTTTTGTAAGAAAGCAATGACTTCTTACTAAAAACAGAAATGTCTGTAGAGGAAGATATCAGCTTTAATCAATACTCCAGGAGCTTATGTTGCTACTCCTAATGCCCTAGAGATTAAAACTACAAAACAACCAATGCCAGATCTGAGCAGCTACCTGGCTAAACCTAGCTTGAGTGCTAGCAAACTTTGATACCATCAATATAATATTTTGTATTGTGAAAACTGTGCTGATTCAAGCAAAAAACAGATGATGTACGTGTACAAAGCAAAGATTTATAATGCTGCCCACATTTCGCTCTGTCACTTCAGTGGTTTTGAAAATGCCCTTGAGGCTTTCTCTACTAACAGGAGGAACAAGATGGTGACTGCAGGTCACTTAACAGCCGCTGGTGTCATTCGTGACATCACTTTAGTGAGAACTCCACATGGTAGCTTTGAAGTGACAATGTGCAATTTACTCCACTCTGTGCCTCTTACCTTTTCTCGGCTGTCTTTAACATCGCCTGCATTCTCTCTTCAATCGTGGATTTAATGAGGAATCTGTGGACAAATGTTGGCCTGGTGGACAGAGAGAACAGAAATTCTAAATGATGTAAAAAGTAGTTGAGATATAACTCTATTCAATGGGTCCAACGTTAGTGTAAATAATATAAAGATAAAACTCAGTAAATATGTCAGCAGTTATAAAGAGACACTCGCTGTAAGAGTTTCTCCTTGAAGCTAGCAACATATTTGACTGGGAGTATATATAACTTTAAATGAAACATAATCCTGTTTGTTTCATGCATCTAAACTGTTGGTTTAGATTCTGTTACCACCTGACAGGTTTGACTCTCTTCAACCTACTTTGTTTGGCCGATCCGGTGCACTCTGCCTATGGCCTGGAGCTCGTGAGCAGGGTTGAGGATCGGCTCAACTAACAGCACATGAGTCGCTTCGATGATGTTCAGACCGTTGGAGCCGGTGTGGAGGGGGAGGAGGAGAATGTTGATCTCGTCTTCGTATTTAAAGGAGCTCAGATTCTCCTGGAACATTAGCATCAATGCACTGGTAAAGATATCACCCGAGTAAACTTAGAAAGTTAGTGTGATCAAATGTCTTTGCAGGAGGGACTATTTCTTAACAGGTGCATATATTTTAGTGCAAACTTGTTGTACAGTAAAGGATAAAAAAAAACCCGACTGCGTCGTTACATGGTGAGGACACTTGTTAGAAGTTTCAGTGAAAGGTCAAACCTGGAATTTGTGAATCCCGTTGATCTGAGAGAACTCCATGTTGTTGTCGAACAGAGCCTTAGCGATAATGTCGAGGACACTCAGCCACTGTGGAGGAGAGAAAACGAGACGAAGTGAGTCAGAACTAAACCCTCCCATTTCAGCAAAAAATAAATCTCACAGAGCAGGCAGAGTTTACAGTTACCGTGGAGAAGACGAGACACTTGGCCCCAGGGTCAGTCACTTGAATCTTCTTCAGAGTTCTCACCACTGCTTCCACTTTGGTAGAATGACTTCCCTGATCAAACATGGGACGAGGAAAAATTCGGCCTTAGTGTAAATGAATAGTGAAGCACTGAAACAACATTGAGTTAACTGACATCACAGGACATAAAACAAACCATGATGCTCTGATACATCCTTTTAAGTTCAGAAATTATCATCATATTATTCAAATCATTCAGATGGTAGAATATCAACTTTGAAGCACAATTAAAACCATCTGAATCATTACAACAGTAGGATTAATTTCTGACATGAATTAATTAATCCAGATGTGGACCTCCATGACATGAGGATGGTGTGACTGACCTTGACTGGTATTTCCTGGTCCTGACTGGACGACTGTGTGGTGAACACGTAAGAGATCTCTGCATGTGAGGTGGTCTGCCTACAGATGGCACATTTGATGGCACGCCGCCGCGATCCAACACTGTACTGCTCCACAATGATAGCGATGCACTCGTTACAGAAGCAGTGGCCGCAGGTCAAAACTGCCCACTGCAAAAAAAGAGAGACTTTTTTTACATTTCATTTCATATATTTGTAAGTTATCTGTCGACACTTGTAAATAAAAGAGACACTCCGAGACCAATTTAAAACGCCAGCAAGGCAACTGAACCATGCTCACCTCCTGTCCAAGTGGCCGGGCACAGATGGGACATGGTTCTGGGTTCAGACCTCCAGTGGATTTGTCCTGAGACTGGATAGAAGGAAGTGATGTGATTTGAAGTGATATCAAACAACGAGAAAATGTTAAGTGCTTTGTAGTTCCTATCAAACGATGATTACCTTCTCCAGATTTGTGAGGTACAGATACTGGCCGAGCTTCTTTTGGAGTTGAGACTTGGCCACCGCATGGTCGTTCAGGAGCTTCACTCTGTTCTGCTCCACCTGCAGGCAAAACAAGCCAGGGTCAAAGGTCAGGAATGCAATTAAAGGAGTTAAGGCAGAATATTACAGCCTTGGAAACGCTTTAAGTTAATTAGGAACAAAACCAGCACAACCTGAAACGTTTTAAAGAAAGAAGTTCAGAGTGACAAGTTAGCTGATTTATGATATGACCGTCTTTGGGATTTAACCTCAAGGGAGTTTAGATTGTAAAACCCCTTTAGCTTTTTTTATGAAACTGGGTTTACCGACATTCCTTTAAAATCAAAACCCAAGAAACAAAACAAATTTAAGTTCTTTTTTTGGGGCTTTTTTGCCTTTAATTCGACAGGATAGCGGATCGAGTAGGAAATTGGGAGAGAGACATGCCAGAAAGGAGCCACAGGTCGGACTTGAACACAAGCCACCTGCTTGAAGGGATATAGCCTCCATACATGGGGTGCAACCTAATGCTAAGCCAACAGTGCCCTCATGATAGTACTTTAATGATCTTTCATTTACCTCATGCGGCTCGATGATGTGCAGCAGTTTAGGCTTCGGCTCGTCTGGCAGCCGCACTCGGAGTCTCTCTGTGGCCATACCGAGCTCATCGATGGCCGACACATGATTCCTCAACACCATCCAGTACTCATGCAGCACCTGAGCAGGGGCAGAAAGTAGCTCTCAATCCAGTCCTTTTCATTTTACAGCCAACACTATCATTAATTGACGTTGCTATAAGTATGCAACAGTCTTCATACCTTGTATTCTTTCTTCCAGTTCTCAAACAGTTCCATGAAAGTGTTTCCCTCCTCCACCAGCTCCGGGTCCAGGCGTTTTACTTTGGCAAAGGACAAGATGGCTTTGAGAGTGCGCTCAGTCTCGCTGGCTGCCCACAGGCCTCGGCTGGTGGTGGGGAGACGGTCGTCAACCAGCCCATCCTCATCTTCAATCATTTCCTCAAAGATGGCCGTCTGACCCTTAACCCTGTCAGGGAAATGACCTCATGAACAAAATGTTCACTCCTTGATTATGCTAGTTAAAGATGGGCTAATATGTTGCTGTACTTACGTGTGAGAAAACAGCTTGGATTCATAATCCGTGAAAAGTTCATCAGCCTTGCAGAAAACACAACTGGAATATGAAAAAGAAAAATGATTGGTGATAATATAAAATAAACTCAAAGGCTTTGATGAAAACTTGAAGGTAAAAGAAGGCTGTACATTTTTGCAAAAAGGGAAAAATGCTGATGTCTTACTTATTGAGTGGCAGTCTCATCGGCCTGAGGTGACAGATGGTGACCTCATCGATCACTTTCTGTGAAGCGGGGCCTTCCAGACTCTTCACAGCATCCTGCACGGTCTTCTGGGACTTCATCAGGTCTTGCATTTGTGAGTTGAGCAGGAACTGCAGACCACAGGCGTCACGGAACCTGCAGGACAGTCAATGAGTATTTATCAGCATAATGAAAGGATTGACTATTTCTCTATGTTGAAATATAGAAACTGTTTACTTGTCTGCCATGGAGAGTTTGTGTGCTTGCTGCTTGTAGCTCGATGTCAGCTCATTCTTGATGCGCGACACCAGATCATCATCGTTGGAGCTTCGGATCGCCTTCTGAATGACATCCAACCACCAGGGGGAACCCAGCTTGACCTAGAGAAAGAAGGTCAACCATGAAAGATCTAACTTAAAGTATTGTAATGCATTCACATTTAAATTCCCTATTGTCAGAGAAAATGTAGCATGGTTATTTTTCTTGAGACACAAATTGTTTGTCCCCACTTTGGGAGTCTTAAATGTGATTGCAGGATAATGGCTCGTAATGCAAATGTAACCATCAGCATAGCACTCACACATTTGGGTCTATTATTATTGAATTAACAACACAACACAGTATGTTCCTGTGGTAGATGTTCTATTCCAGTATGAAGCACAATGTGCTCCAGTGTAGATGTGAAGGAGTTCTCACTTTGCGTTTCAGCTCTTTAATGTTTTGCAGCACCGGCTGGAGCGCCTGGAGGGCGTCTGCTACCTCCGAGTCATATTTGGTCATGTAGTGCTGTCGCAGCTGCTCCGCCTGCAGAGACAAAGGAAGAGGAATTAAAGAAGAGAAAAATAAAGCGGACCTTCTGAATAATCGGATGTTTTCAATATAGATCATTTGATGATAATGTAAAACTTTTTATTTTTTTTATTAATGTTTTCTGAGTGAGATATATTTCATGAATTACCTCCTCACTGAGTCGGTCGTCTCTGAGTGTTGGAGGTATCCCAGGGTGCTTTGCGCTCAGAAGTTCCATCAAATTATGGGTGGCATGAAGCCTCTGTTTTACCAAAATAAAGTAAAAAAAAAAAAAGAAAAGAAAAAAAGGATTTTAATTTAACATTTTTTGTTTCATTTTTAAACCTTAAATTCTACTGATATTTGTTTCCCTTTCACCCCATCAATCATTCTATAAGACGTCTCTTGTGGGATATTTAGGAAAAAGAAACCCTTCATATGTAAATGAGAGTCATATGGAACAGACGTGAATAGGACGAAGACGTATACCTGTAAAGAATCTGTTTTCAGTCTGCCTTTGTGCTCCTCTGATGAGCGAAGCACTTCTCTGTACATCTCCGTTGCCTCTACAAACTCATCTGCAGGTGACAAAGGACAGAGTGGTTATCAGTGACACTCCACACGTCAGTAACCAGATGAGTTCCTGAAGCATGCTATAGAAAACCGCTGCGGTACATTCAGCCGCGTTATGCACATGGACATGCTGCAACAAAACGTCCTGATCTGAAAACGTGTGGGAGACACAAAGAGGACATCGTGGCTTGTGTCTTGTTTGAAGTGATTCCCATGGGAAACACGGAGCGTAGCTACAGAGAATAGAGATGGGGATTTATACCTCTGATGATGTGGATTCCAGCCAGACCGTTGAGTGCACACACCAATTGTCTGTGAGCTTCTTCACACTCCACTCGACATTTCTTCTGCAGGGACTTCAGGAGCTCCTCCATCGTCATGGTGCTGTGGAGGGAAGGAGGCACAACAGACTTAAACCCACTTAACAAATGTTAATTACACTGAATGGGTCAACTTTAAATAAAAACAAACGCATGCTGTGTAATTAACAAAAGGGAGGTGCAGTCTATTACAGCCTCTAATGCGGTGATACTCTCTTTAGTCTGGCAAGATTGTTAATTAACCTGTGCAGCTGCCTTCATATAGAGAGCTCTCCTCTCTTACAAGTGCCTTGAAAACACAAGAATAAGTGTCACTAACCTTTTTTGCAGCGGCAGGAACTCTCCCCTCACAGCCTGAGGATGGCAGCAGGCCTGACGCAGCCTCAGCAGCGGGCACAGGATGGTGTTGACGGTGCGACGGTCGAGGCTGCCAAGCTTCAGGCTCCAGTCAGAGATCTTCCTGATTTTGACCAGAGCGTCCTGCGAGCAGACCTCGTGCTGACGGTGGTAGAAGTGACCCTCGACAGGAGAGAAGTGCAGCCAGTGCACTTCCTCTGTCTGAGGAGGAATCTGGATCTGTAAAAAAAAAAAAAAAAAAACCCACAATCTTAAAGGACTCATTCTAAAAAATAAATGTCCATAAAACAGTTCAGAAAATAAGGAAGCATCCAAGAAATACTTTTTGCTCTCCTACCTGATCGATGACGTCCTTCTTAGCCGATCGCCACAATAACTGAGCAATTACATGGTACAGCGGCTCTGTGTTTCCACGACGATAAGGGCGATAAAGCAGCTGGTACCACCAGTGTTTTACCCAGTATGGGTCAACTCCCAGGAAAAGTACGAGGCCATAAAGGTCTGCAAAAACAACACAAGTTAGGAGGTTATTAAGCAGCTTTTAAAAACATTTAGATAAACAACTCACAGCGTTGACCTCTACTAGGACCTTATCTTATTTCTTTTAGTCATTTCATGTTTATTGCTGGAGGTTTATTCATTTCTTTTTAGTGTTTTTATTCAAAGTAGTACACTTTCAAGCGGGAGTAACGTACTGTTTTAGTTTGATTTTAATTATCTATAAACCTTTTTGATACAGCTGTAAAAATAAGAAAAGAAACTGAAAAGGCACAAAGTGGTCTGTTTTAAGCAGCAATATCTACACCCCTGTGACATCTCGCCTTTAATCTGAACGTCCCAGAGCTGTACTGGGTGGAAGAAAGGATTCCCCGTGTGCCGTCCTGACGCCCGAGACGCTGTGTGTGTGTGTGTGTGTGTGTGTGTGTGCATGTCTGACTGTGTGTTTATGAGGAGCTCCCTCTGTGCCACAGACAGAGGCCGGGACACCAAGATTAGGCCGTTGTGGAATCAATATGAATGTCCAAAGACATGATAATGGTGGAGATGCGAGACGGCACTTTGGAGATAAAAGCAGTTTGTAAAAGGGCTCTTGATTGTTCGAGTTGCTGAAACTAAATTAAAAGTAACAAATGTTTAGAAAAACAGGTTTTGGTGAATGTTGATGCCTCTGAGGGCCTAAAAAGAAATCCTCTTATCCTCAGTTTTACTTGCTGAGGATTGTTTTTGTATTACCTTCCAAGCCTCTCTGGACAGGAGTACCACTGACACACCAACGATTAACAGACGCGAGACGCAGAGCCATCTCTGCAGCCTGACAGTGAAAAACACAAAACAAAGTATAAACGGACAAGCTGATATGAAAGTATAATACCTCCATTTCAAACTGTGAATAAATAAGAATCGGACATGTATTCTCTACGTCCTCTGGAGGATTGATATGGTATACAAAATGCGGTAATATTGTTTAAATCAAACTACAGGCTCTGTTTTCAGGATTTCCTCCCCCTCACCTTGGCAGTGGGACATTCGACCATCTGAGCCTCATCCAGACAGATTCTCCACCACTCCACGGCCACCAGAGGGCTGGGTACGGCCATGTAGCGCTTCTGGTTGCGGAAGCGGCGTCCGTCCTTGCTGTTACTGTGGGGAATGTCGACGTAGTTGAGTTCTGAGCGCAGCACGTCGTAGGTGGTGATGACGACGTCCTGCTCGGCCAGCATGTGTGGCTGGATGAATCCGTGCTTCTTCACACCCTGATAAACCTGAAATCAAGGACACGTATCCTAACTATCGGCAAAGGACTGAAAATCCTAACCACGTAGAGAGAGGAGAGGAGAGGTCAGAGACTTTTACATCCGTCTTCGTGCTCACCAGTACTCGCAGCGATGAGGACCTGATGTGCCGGTTGATCTCTTCCACCCACTGATGGCAGATGGAGCTGGGGGATATGATGAGGGTGGCGCCGGTGGAGACAGGTTTCATGGCGACCAAGCAGTGAGGGCAGTAGAAAGGTGTCGTTTCCAGGCTTTCTTCTTTGTAGTTGACACACTCCGCATGCTGCCAAAGCTGGCAGTTCAGACACTGGACGCGAGCCTTGTAGTCAATAATGCCCAGCTCCCCACAGATACACTCAAAGCGATAGTCCGTGGTGTTGAACGGGAAAACAGACGCTCTGGTCGGGGTTTCAGGGTTTTCCTCAAGCCGAGGAGCTTCTCGACTTTCCTCTCTGGGTGCCGTCTTATCTGACTCGCTTTTATCCAGGGATGTCTGGGAGGCTGCGGTGGTCATATCCAGCATCTCATCCGACTGATCTGCTTTGTCGTTCAGACGTTCATCCCAGTCCGTCTTTGTTTCTGTTTCCTCTGATTCTAGACAGTCAGACGGTGGGGAGAAGAGATCTGTTTGATCCTCTGTAAGAGAGTTCTGCAGCGCTGCTTCTGCCTTTTCTTTTGCTCGTCTCTGAAACGTCCTCCTGGGCGCGCTCTCTATGACTTTGGAACTCTAAAAACAAAGGAAGGACAAAAGTTAACTGAAACAACTCAAAACAGTTGTATTCATATCTTAAAAAACAAAAATTGAAGTTCTTTATTCTTACAGACTTCATGGCTGCTAACGTCTTCTTTGTTTCTTTGTAGTTCTTTCCCAGCTTAAACGACCCTGCCAATCCTCGACCCTTCACCCGGTCAACCAGGCCTTCGTCGATCAGCTTCGTCAGGGTCTTCTTCATGTGGTTGCGGTTTTTCAAGAGGTCATAACCGTAAGTGGCTCGGATGTAGGTGAAGATAGCATTGACCGAGGCTCCTTTGCCGGATCGCATCTCCTTGATGGCCGTGAGGAGCATCACGCGCACGGCTGCATGGGAACAATTCAGAAGAAAGTCATTCAAACTGCTGCAGCAGCAGAAGCTGAGAGCTCTGAGAGGATTGTGAGTGACATACTTGGGTAGGACATTTTAACTTTTGGCTGAGGGTCAGATTTGCGCTGGGTGACTTGGCTTCTTTCACGGGGAGGAGGAGGGACGAAATAATTAACAGATTTTCCCTACGAGAAAAAAAAAAAAACAACAAGCACAATTTTACATTTCAGTGTATTTGTGTCCTTCAATACAAGGCACCTTAAAACAACAGGACTGGAGACAAATGATCGAAATATTCCCTTAACAGTTAAGAAATAACAACAACATGCACAGGAGTGAGGTGGAGAGAAAGAGTGAGACAAGAAAAAAGGTGATATTCTGTATTTCATCTGTAACTGCAGACTGATGCTCACCACAGGCAGGGTGAGGGCCTCCTGCTCGACATCCTGTCGGGTGTGAAACAGGATGAGAGCCAAAACTTCAACCGTCTTGCCCAGCCCCATTTCATCAGCCAAGATCCCACCAGGCCACTCCACACCCGCCAGGGGAAAATCTCGGATTAGACTAGGACATCAAAATACCACATTTAAGAGTCAGAGTTTCAACTTCTATCTATCATATATGTTGTGGTTTTATAGTGTAAGATTGTGAGGTACAAGCTTATGATAGCTCATCTGCTGGTGTAATACAGGTCATTAGAATGTTGTGTGTTTCTGAAAAAAAATAAGATGTAGAAGCAAAAGTTAAGAGTTTTTGCAAACTGTTTTTCTGCACTTGGTTTGTTGATCGTTAGCGGTGAAGTTTAAAGATCAGGCGAGAGGGAAGACTGTCGGGCAATCGAAGATCACCTTTTCTTTTGTTCCTTCTGTTTCGTTCATATCTGAGCAGCCTTCGGGTGTGAGATTGTTTTGACTCTGGGGTTTAACACAGAGAAGATGTTTTCCTCACCAGCCAGTAAAAGGGTTGTAGAATAACTTCTTTCCACACAAAGTGATCAACTCCCTCCAGAGGAAATGCATCGTTTGTTCTGCAAAAGGAATGGTGAACATTTCACTTCCGGTTCCACTCTCATCATGCATGTAAAACTAAAAGTATGGACCCACTTAAGATTCCCACTACATTTAGTTTTTGTTTTACATCCCCTTGGACAGATGACCTCGAAACACATTTACATCCTTCAGTCAAACGTGCAGCAGTAAACTGGATCAACGACATATTGTTTATCATCAGACAAGAAGTAAACACCTTTAGTTGTAGAGTTTCTGAATTTCTCTCTCTGCAGCATCCAATTGACCGCCTGGCTCTGGTAGCGTCTGAGAACAGGAATAAGAGCTTTGTGCTGGACGTCGTAGGTCACCTCCCGGCGCTCTCTCTGGTGCAGATGTCTGACGTAGTCGTAGAGCTCCTCAACGTTTTGTCTCTCCAGGTCGGTGTCACATTCCTCCTCATTGCTCTCTACGACTTCTGTGCGAAAATCCACGTTGGTGTATTACTATTATAATAGTTAATAGGGGTTAACTTTCATTGACTTTATTTTACACTGTATTTAGGCCAAGGTGTCTGAGGACCTGCATGACTGCTTACGTTAAAAACAAAGACGAAGCACTCACCAGGAATGATAAAATCGTAGAAGTACTCCATTAACTTCTGCATAAGCTGGTTTGCTTTCTTCAGCCGAGCATTTCCCTCGCTGAGGAACTCTGGCTTCCCGAGTCCAGTCTCCAGTAAGTAAATCCCCACCTGCAACATACAGACACACAACAGCTGTTGAAGGAAGTGCATTTTCCCTATGACAGTATGAACCCAGGACTCTGACAGTGATTTATGCTTTTTAAAAGTTTTCCGTATGATGCACAACTCCTTCAGACCTTGACAGAGTCTTCCTTTTCCTGGTGACAGAGCTGCACCACCCTCCTCTTCTGCATCCAATCCAGGTCCTCCAGCGGGACCACATTAAGGCTGCACTCTGCCGTGCATGTGTCCTCCTCAGGTGACCACTGCGGTCCTGAGCTGTCATCACCACTGCTGTAACTCAGGCACAGCTGGTCACCCATCCTGTGGAGCACAAACGCTCTCTCCTCACAGCCGGCTGGGATCCAAGCAGGGCAGACGCTGAACTCCCCGATGAGTGCCTTCCAGATGTGGCCGAGCTTCTCAGCTGGCTCCACAGAGAGAGACAGGGAGGTCGAGGTGACGGAGCTGTCTGACGATGTGGCTGGGAGTTCCTCTGGGTACTGGACGGAGCTGGAGCAGGCAGCTTCTGGGGCTTCCTCTGTGGTCAGGCGAGAGGAGCTGCCTGGAGTTGGTTCAGCAGGAGTCACAGAGCAGCTCGGTGTCTGGCCATTTTCCTGGATCACCTCGTTCTTGCGGTCGTCCAGCATGTTCCAGTTCAACTTTTTCTTGTCTTCTTCGTCCACCCTCACAGGAGGGGCACGTTTCCTGCGGCTACTCATGGTTCAACTCTAGACAGAGATCAAAGAGATGTTCATCACACAGAGAATCCTGATTTGCAATGTTGCTGAGGTAGAGACAACAATAGCGACGAGGCAGATACAAATAACATTATGGGGGAGGGCTAGTGTGTAACAACAAGAGAATAAGCAAAAATAAAACAGGAAGTGCAAATTATACAGTTATTACAACTAAATAAAAGAAGTAAAAATAGTACAAGGAAGAACAGTTCAGATCAATAAGATCACACAATCAAACTTGGAATAGTCTCATAGATATTAAGCAGCTCTTCCAAACTCTGTGATGATTTTGAGTCCCTGCAGGCTGAGCCATGACTATGAGTGTGTTGTGGATACTAGGAAGTAGAGTGGAGTAATACAGAGGTACATTATTTGAAAGTGCTTTTTAAATTTGTATACACTGTGTTTATTGTTAGATTTTAAACTATACTGATGATAACTCTTGCGACATGTTCACAAAAAAAAAAAACAATCAGGAATAAAGTTCACAGGCAGAGAACTTGGAGTACAAGTCAACATACTTGCAGTACTTCATGCAGCATCTCTTGTGTTTGATCAGCTACAGTTCAGGTTAAATAGATGATTAAATAGATGATTAAATAGATGTCACTATCACTGTCTGGATTATAAATGCAGCATGTTGTATGCCTACAGGGCTGTAGACACATGCTTTCCTCCTCTCGATTCAAGTTGAAGTGGATGTCAACAGGACACAGGGCTACAATGTTATGATCACAGTTACACAATGAAAACACCTCCAGTCTGCGTATTTCATCGTCTAACTGAAGCGGATTAGAGAAGAAGCACAGCGAACACATACCGGTCTGCTTTCTATCGCTGCATCACAAATCCTTTCAGATCCCAGCGGGCTCAGATACTGAGGCCGAAAGGCACCAAAACACACTAAACACACTTCATTTACCGACTCTAATGTTACTGTTCGCCATTTTTAAATACAGGATGTGACGTAAAAGGGAGGAGGCAACGTTTCAACTCCTGAAAATGTGTTAATTACTTCTTTTTTAAAAACAAAAAATACAACATTTATGCACAGCATTAAATATTAAAACTACATATTATCCCTCATCTTTGTTGATTTTTCTGAGCAGAATGTGTTTTCCTTTCGCGTCCACTTTAAATTAAATTAATGTTTTATGTCGATGCAAATGAGGCTTTTGTGAGTTATTTTATCGTCATTGTTGGCTCTTTATTTATTTATAACATACAACAGTGCTAATTTTTTATTTCTGAATAAAGTTTTATTTAAAAAGTATTTAGCATGCGTAGTACCTGGTATTAGCCACAAGATGGCAGCACAGATTGTTGTTGTTTTTTTTACCTCTCGGCGCAGCGACGAAAAGCAAGAGCGTCACATCTGTCACTGACTGGCACGACGAAGCAGGACTGTTTCTGTGAAGTTTGACCAACCCACCTATAGTTTTAACAAGGACAATGAACAACCTTCAGGGTGTCACAGATGTGGTTAAGTTATGTTGTCTTTTCAAATGATGTCAGTCCTCAAATGCGTACATTTCCCCCCCATATCCACTTTTACATTCTCGTACAAAAATGTCCCCATCCGGAGTTTAATGCCTGAAACGTGCTCCTAACCTGCAGGAATTGTGTCTTTGAATCAGGGACACTGCAGTGATTGTGACCCGCTTTTAGGATGCAGTGAGGAAGAGGAGAAGAAGGGGGCACCTCATGATCATTGCAGAGAGAAAGAGAGAGAGAGAGAAAGACACAGAGAGAGAGAGAGAGACAGAGAGAGAGAGAGTCAGTCAGTCAGTCCCACAGTGTTGTCTCGACTGAAGACAGTCAAGCCCGGTTGCTTCAGAAGAGACGCAGACTCGACATGTCCCAACTGCATGCTGCAGGTAGGTAAAAAAAAGGAATACCAGATTTGAAATACTTGCTTTGCAGACAGACTCTCTTGTTAAGATGGGATCGTTTTTCTAACATGTTCCAGTATTTTGTCTGCTCTGTTAATTAAGCATCACCCTTTAATTGATGTGCATGTGGGGGACGATGTTGGATCGTTGTCCTGTAAATGACAGCAGCTGCTGCGGAGACACAGACAGCTGACAGAGGGTTAAAGACGGGTTTGCATTGAGCACGTCCCAGTCTGTTTATGCGATGCCTTCAGGGTTAAAAGTTGAAGAAACAGTCGCAGGTTGTAATAGATGATCAGCTTGGAGGAAGTAAATCAGCTGAGAGCCTCAACTGAAGCATCGGTAGCTGTCTGTGGTGCTGAAACTCAAAGGTTTTCTTGCTGTGAAAGCTTTAATGCAACAGGACTGTAAAAAACTGTGCATTTGACATGTTTTTGCTGTTTGTTTCCACGAATCGTGGGAGGATTTTTTTTTGATAAAAGACAAGGGAGATATAATGTGTTTTCACACTGTTCAAGTCAGCAGATGAATTAGTCAAATGAGTGTGGTCCTCATTATTTCCATGATCAGCCATGTGCTGATTATTTTCACAATTGCATTCAAAGTGTTGGAGGGCTGAGAAGAAAATGGCCATGAAAAATTCCCCCGAGCTGAATGCATCATTGTGCAATTTCTTGTTTTGTTCAACCATTTACAGCCACAAAATGTTCCTTTATATTATTTAGTTTATGAAGCCAGAGCTTTTTTTTACATTTGTGCTTCAAAACTTCTCAAATGATTAATAAGTCATCCAAATCAATGCAGATTATTTTTCTGTTAATCTTCTTATTTCATGGACTACAGCTCCAGTTTCATGTGTGAAAACAGGGTTTAACGCTTCATGTCTCACTTTCAGGGTGACAACACTGAAGCAGCAGCTCAGTTAACTGCTTTGTATCCTAAAGTGGATTGATGGACCTCCGTTATGGCCAAATGGACATAATTCTACATTCAGCTGCTGTGGCACAATGTCGAATATGATCACCCTGACTGCCATCAGCACTTTGTATTTGCCTGTTTTGCTTTTTGAGGCATTTGCGTTGTCCAAAGGAAAGTATGAGAGGTCTGTGGTGCCCAGTTCTGCCTCTCGTCTGGTGGCTAGGATGGATGGGGATATCATAATCGGGGCGCTCTTCTCTGTCCACCACCAACCGTCGGCTGAGAAGGTGGCAGAGAGGAAATGTGGAGAAGTCCGTGAGCAGTATGGCATCCAGAGAGTGGAGGCCATGTTCCACACCTTGGACAGGATTAACTCGGACCCCAACCTGTTACCCAACATCACATTGGGCTGTGAGATCAGGGACTCGTGCTGGCACTCATCTGTGGCTCTTGAGCAGAGCATCGAGTTCATTCGAGACTCTCTCATCTCCATCCGGGATGACAGGGATGGAGCCAGGTGGTGCATTGAGGGGGCCCCTTCCAGTCAGCCTCCACCCACCAAGAAGCCCATCGCTGGGGTCATCGGGCCTGGATCGAGCTCGGTCGCAATCCAGGTTCAGAACCTTCTGCAGCTGTTCAACATCCCACAGATCGCCTACTCTGCCACCAGTATTGACCTCAGTGACAAGACATTATTCAAGTACTTCCTGCGGGTGGTGCCATCGGACACTCTGCAGGCCCGGGCGCTCATCGACATCGTCAAACGATACAACTGGACCTACGTGTCTGCAGTGCACACAGAGGGTAAGACACACATTTCATAATTGCTCTACCAAAAAAGCTCGTCTCCTCTGTAAATTACCTTTATTCTTAATGTTTATAGGTAAGGTAGCGCCCCCTATTGGTCATAGTATTTATGACAAAGATAGCAGTCAGATAATGCAATGTTAGAAAGTCTTTGTAGGAAAAAGGACTAGGATGAGCCAATCAGCAACAAAAGATTTTTACCCAGGAGAAAGCCGTTTGCCAGCATGTTGTTCTTTTTTGTACATTAAGCAGAATACATTTAGGTTAAGTAACATAGTGTGTTTATCTTTGCATGAAAACAAGGGCCGCATAAATCAAGTTTTCAAACCTTTTGAAATATGCCATTTAACTTTACTGATTTTAACAAAAAAACAAACAATTACACAGTAACTGTTGTGTTTTTTTTTTTTTACCTTACTAGCCTGCTTCCATTTACAACAAAGTTGACCAATCAGTTATCTTGAAGGTCCCCTGATAACGGTTGCAAGACTTAAGTGCTATCACAATTAATGTTGCAGCTTTATTTTAAAAGATTTCTGTATTGATTCAGTTATACCCTTAAATACATTTATAAGACCAACAACAGAAAAGAGAAGAGACATGTCATGATTTGTAGCAGAAGCAGAAGCTATTCAAAGTTTTCCCCTTGAATGAGTATAGCACCAAAACACTGGGTCCTACATCTCCTAGGGTTCATTTAATGACACAAATCTAGTGTAACACAGGTGTTTTAACTGCATATTTTAGGTCTCGAGTGTGAGCTGAAGTAACCCTTAAGACATCAACATGGCGTCATCAGATTTTTTTTTTTTTGAACGCACTAGACTCAATACCAATGTTGCGATGGCTGAGATCGACTCATCATTACAAATACACTAGATTATAATTAGTCAAGTGTCCATTTAATACACCAACATTAGTGCCACCTGAGTGTTTGTCCTTCTTGTTGAAGCAAATGAAAGAGAAGAAAGCAAGGCGTGGATACTCATTGAGGCAGAAGCTCTTCCTGTTTGGAACTGGTTTATTAAATGTTGTATTTAGCTGCATTAGCAGACCTGGTGTTTCCTCTTGTGAGTGACATTCAGACTGCTGCTCTAACAGCAGGGGGCTGCAGAAAGTTGTTCTTGTTTGTGGTTCTCATCTACATGATGTTAGTGTAAACGGAGCGCATGTCAGAGGAGGACAGCACTGAGCTCATTTGTGAGGTCTAGTTTTTATAGAGAATGCAAGGATTGTTTTTTTGCATCAACATAAAGCCGAGACATAAAAAATCTTTGATCCCTCTTCTTTTTTTTTCTTTTTTTTTTTATCTCTTCTTTGCTTCCCTTGTCTTGACAGCTGGTGTTTTCGATTGGTTGTTTCAGTGGGTTAAAGCTTCTGTTACAACAAGAGCTTGAGAACGAGTTGATCTCCAGAGAGTTTTCTCAAAGCACTCACACAAAAGCTAGTCCACAACCTGATAAGTAAACCCAGAGTTTCTCTGTAGACGGTATATTTCAGCTGCGGCCCCGACAGCAACAAACAGAGCAGAATGGAGCAAATAATAATTAATGTGAAAATGTAATTCAAGGCTATGAGCAGGGGTAAATTTGCATCCTATAATCACGACTACGTGGCCACGGTGCCTTTTCAGTCTCTGTTGAAGGATGATGTCAGTGAAGAACAAATAACACATTTCATTAATACATTTACATGAATAATCATACAGGAAACACAAAGTGTACGTCAGTCTGTCGTCCCTCCCTGCATTTTTATTTGAGTAGAATATGTGAATGGAATTCATACAGCAGGAGCTTAATGAGTGGACGGGTCCCAGGTGTGCTGGTGGATTTGCAGCAGGAGAGTAACTGAGTGCCACACCCAGACACACACACACACACACACACACACACACACACACACACACACACACACACACACACACACGGTACCAGAGTGAGACAAAAAGCTCAAGAACAGCACACAAACAAGGAAAGAGAAAAACATTTACAGTGAAGAAAGGAGGCAGAGGCACAGCTGAGACCATGACAGTGCATACCTGGAATTCGTTTGTAATTTCAAGAGGAAGTTTTGGGCAAGCTGAAACAAATGGTTTCCCTTTGTCCTACCAAACAGCTGTTGAGGTCACCTTTACTGCTTGTTCTGATCTTGACTCTATAAAAAGAAATCTGGGGACACAAAAGGGAGGCTTAAGTACTAAAGGGAGAGATATCTGCTCTCAGCAAATGGTCCCTGTATAACACTATAGTTGAAGAAAACAGTTTAACATTCAACATTTAATCTGGAGTTCCAAATAAAGGGCATAAAGCTGGAGTGAATCCAAACCCATTGATTCTCTCCTGTCCTCCTGTGAGGTCCATCATTATCCTCCTCCCCTAACAGCTCTTTCTCCTCAGGTAACTACGGGGAGAGCGGGATGGAGGTGTTCAAAGAGCTCGCCGCGCAGGAAGGCCTCTGCGTTGCCCACTCTGACAAGATCTACAGCAACGCAGGCGAGAAGCACTTTGACAGGCTGCTGAGGAAGCTGCGCGAACGTCTGCCTAAAGCCCGAGTAGTGGTGTGTTTCTGTGAGGGGATGACGGTCCGAGGTCTGCTCATGGCCATGAGACGGCTGGGAGTAGCAGAAGAGTTCCTCCTAATTGGCAGGTTTGTTACGGAGTGTTTTCCCACGGGAGCTTTAGTTTGGCCTGTCACGGTTTCGCCTTTGTTGGTGGATAACAGACAAACTTTCAAACAACAATGATGAAAAGAATCTCTTTTGATTGTTTACTGCTGCGTTTTACAAAACAAGTCAGCGCAATAGTGATCACACTAACTTAAGTTAAAATGAGATATCTGATCATTTGCCCTATTTTCACCAAGTAGATATTTCAGTTATGAAGATATTATTCTCTAAAATTCCAAATTCACTCTTAATCCCAACAATCTCATATTTTTTATAAAATCAAATTCATGTCTTTCTTAGCAAGTATATATACACACACACACACACACACACACACACACACACACACACCTTCAGCTGCTATTTTTTTCTAGCTTTCATTATGAGATCGACTGAATTTTCCATGATGAAAATAAATGAAGCTGACCAGATAATCTAGTTTAATCCTCCTCAGCAGATTGACTTTGTGGTCAGTGCTCCACGTGGCCTTCAAAGACTGAATTTAAAGTTAATTTTTGACCTTGCAAAATTAAGTAAGTAGTTTTTCTGAAGACATTATTTGTACTATATAATTGAATAGCTCTAGAAGAACTCAAAGTTATCCCATCTGTCTGATACATTCAGCTAATTGTGCCACATTAATTGATGACCTCTGTGGTGGTAATGAAGATAAATGTTCCTGGCAAGACAATCTTTCAGTCTTCAAATGTGCCAGGCATTTTCATGAGCTTTCAATTACATAAAACAATCTTCCCCAGCAGATGAGGTTGTGAAGTGAAATTTACATCAGCACTTTAAAGACTTCTCCTTCACACGAGTTCTGAAGTGTATGTTGAAAGTTTAGTTTAGACTTTAGAAACAAAGGGGGAAATGAGTTTTAATACAAGGTTTATTAAATGTTGTTCTGCAACTCTTGATCTTACTCTTTACTTATATATAAATGCAGTTTATTTTCACTAAGATAAATATAGTGAGGTCATCTATCTGTGCAGCACATTTCAGATAGAGTGGCAGCTGAAAGTGCTTCACAAATAACTTGATAGATCAGTTAGACTCACTGTGGATTTATAGACTTTGATTAACCTGGACGTAGCCTCACGCTGGCTACAGTCTAGATGACTTCAGGCCACACTTTGGGCCCATTCCCCCCAAACAGCAGGAGTTTGGTCTTCAGTTTGGCCACATTGTCTAGTGTAAGCAACTGGAGGATTATAATGTCAAAAATCAGGTGAAACTGTCCTTTTTGTCGACCAAGTTTTTGAAGTTGGTTAACATTTGAGAATAGTCTAGGGTTTAGTGAGATCACCTAATGGATTCTGACAAGGCATTATGAAGCCTTACGATTGTGGTCACTGTATAAAAAAATGTTTTCTTCTAGTAATAGACAAACAGGTGAAGCAGCAACATTCCCACCTATCAGTCAATACAGCCATGCCTCAAAGTATGCATATATATATTTATATATGTATGTATATATATATTTGTATATGTATGTATGTATGTGTATGTATATGTATATATATATATATATATATATATATATATATATATATATATATATATATATATATATATATATATATATATATATATATATATATACATACATATAGAAAGTCGGAAAAAAAAGAAAGAAAAGATTTCAATTCCGAATGAACTTTTTATAATATCTATCATATCATATGTTTCATCACACATCATATGCTGTGTGTATATATATATACACATACATACATACATACATACATATATATATATATATAGATATATATATACACACACACATATATATGTATGATTTCTCTTATACAGTTTTTAGAAAAGGAAATGAGGTCAGTAAATTGTACAGTTCCAAAGAAAATTACAGCATAGTTGTGTGATGAAACATATGACATGATAGACTTTATATTCAGTTACATGCGGGATGCATGGTTTATAAAAAGTTCATACGGAATTGAAATCTTTTCTTTCTTTTTTTTCCGTCTTGGAGGAGAAAAGCTCTGAAAGCCAAAGCGGCTTTGAGTGAGGCTCAGTAATGAATAATGCATCGTCGCAGAGAGCTCACCCTCTTGCTGTCAGATCACAGACAGGATGGGCTAATATGGGACAGCACCTCCAGCATAAGCCGAGGAGTGTGGAGTAGCGAACATCAAAGCTTGTATCAGCACTTAAAGCAGACATTCCCACTGTGGAGTGGAGTCTCAGCTCACCTCCAGTCCTGTTAGCAGCACCTGAAACCAGGCTGCTATCAAAGCTGGCTATGATTGATTTACACAGACTGGTTTATTAATGCGAGGCTGCTTTATTCAGAAAGGCTGAGAAGGAGTCAAATGCTTTTTTTTCCGACCAGCATGATGAATAGCATGCATTGAAAAGTGATGTTTTAAAGTCTAAACTTGTGCTCACCCCTTCCACTTGAATTTGGTCTGTTGCTAAAATCTCCACGGAAGATAAAGAGAGCACTTTTGGAAGAGTGTGTGTGTCCGTGCGTGTATGTTTTCTTTCTGGGTCAAGGAGACGTCTGAAAAAGGAAAATGTTTTTTAGAGCAATGCAGTAAGTGAACACATGCAGGCATGAGCTATAGGCCAATCGTAGAGCCCCGAGGTGCTGGTCATCAGCCATCCATCTTCATCTTCTTCTGCTGTGCGGAGGGTGAAAAAACTGTCCTCTTTCACACTGGAGCATGATGGAGACGCCTTACATCTCAAACAACAAACAACACACTTTTTTTAACCTTCAGCTGAAGCTCTTAATGTTTAAAAAAGATTGTTCCTGGTTTTGTGGTGTCAGATGTGTGTACTCTCCAGTGTGTATGTGTTGAGTTTGACGTCAGAGCTGTAGGTTGCTGGCGCTCACAGTGTTGGACTGTGAGGCGTGTGGTGCTGAGAAGCAGATGGTCAGGTACTGTTGATACTGTCACACTGGACATTCATTGTCAGCTCATTCTTAGAAGTGCCAGCCAAGCCAAACATGCTATTATTGGCTCTTGTTTTACTAAATGGGAATTTTTTAGAAGGCTGGTGGCTGATATATTTGTACCGCGGATGAACTGCATTTTGTGGAAACTTCTCTTCTGTTTCAAATACAAAGATTCATTGTTTTGCCCTAGATTTATGTAGGTCTTCACAGCCCCTGGGTAGTTGTCAGACAAGTCTTTTTCCGTCAAGCTGCTGAACCAACCTTTGTTTAGATTTCCTACAAAATGCTAAAAATTAATAGTCAGTAGCAATAAAGTTAAGTCCCGCCTCTTTCCATGAAGAAAGCCAAAAATAATTTAATGTCATAATCTGGAAATGTCTGGTTTAACAGCTTTTATCATTAATTATTGTGTCTATGTTGCCACAAAGACTTTTAATGTGGATATGATAATGATTGATTTAAAGTGTTGCACACATCTAGCCATCTCCACAGTAATATGATTTCATATAAAGACATAAACAAACAGCAAACCATAGTCAGATGGGTTAACATATTTTTTATAAGCTCTATATATCTTGCATAATAAAAACATTGCTATTTTTCACATAACGATCTGAGTTTTATTGTGTTGTTCCCTATTGAGACGAGTGACACTTTTTCTTTCATACATGAACTTGTTCTTTCATGTATGCCACATAGACTCATGCTATCACTGAGTAGGCTGCATTTGCAACTCAACGGAAGCTTCTACTAAAGTATGAGTCACATGTAAAGTCAAACAAAAACGTTTTTTTTCGTGAGCATGATGTCTGGTGAGAGGATTCAATACACATTTGACATTTTAATAGTTCGGCATTTAAGCCATAAATACAAACAATGAGTGTTGAGGATATAAAATCACACTTAGTGTCTGTGAGGAGGCCGGGAGATGTACTGTAACGGAGCTAATCTGTGAATTCTCACAGCGCTTGTGGTTGTGATAAATATTTTTTCAGCAAGTACAGTGAGTATCTACGCCTGTCAGCAGGAAGGCTGAAAGAGACACAAAGTCAGGGCAACAAAAGGGAGAATTTTTCTGCAGGATTCAGTGTGAGGCTCATTAGTGAGCAGACATGTAGCATCAGATGTGACAGACATTTACAGCTTCAACATGGTCGTGAAACAATAGACGTCCTTCTGCTGGATGCAGACTTCTGTTTGTTCCACAGTTTCGAGACTGTTTTTCTGCAAAAGATTTCTAATTACTTGACTTAAAAATAGCAGTTAGAGTTGGGGTTGGGTCAGAAGTCGTATTAACTGTCCCTTTAAATACACTTTCTCTTTTTAATGGCTTTGGAGAATATTTTTTGATTTACTCTTTCCGCATGAAATCCTTGAGTTGCAAAACCCTTTCATGTGCTTCACATGTGCAGTCGACAGTTGTTTGTCGGCCAAAATGTTCCCCTTAGACCTCTGACAAAGCCAAGAGAAGAGAATCGAAGAGCCTTCAAACGTTCTATAGGAGAACAAAACATTCCACTGCTTGAGAAAAACACAGTTGACTCTTTTCCAAAGTGTACATGTTTGTTTCCTGCGTAGGCAGCTACTGTCTAATGAATAATGCTTGTTTGTTTTGTGCAGTATAAGAGCACATAAAGAACATTTCATTATTAGCTCTGGTTGTGCAACGGAATAAATCAATCCAACAAAATCTTCCCAAACCAGATATCTGGTCAGGATTTAGATGTCATTTTGTTCCAGCATCTCATGGATTTCATATGATTTAACTAAGAAGGATAGAACATGAAACTCCTTTCATCAATTTGGCTCTGTTTGGATTAGAGAATAGAGCCACATCTTGGGAAAACATAGGTTAAAGATTTGTTTTATCAATGCTACAAATGAAAGATTATTGTCAGCAAGGCATGTGACACGTGGATTCATTTGAAATAAAATGTGTTTTTAGTTGATCCTAACAAAGAAAGATTTTCCTCACACAATAAGACAAAAGTGAACTTATAGTCAGTTGGCCAAACCAAACGAACACTGAAAATAGACGCCATGTTAGCTAAATACAAAGAAAAAATAACATACCCAAATTCCCCCCCATGACATCAGAGCACATGATCTGCTCCTATGAGCTGTCTCCATCTTCACAGTCTTGTCTGCCATTGGCCACACCTGTCGCACACTAAATTAAAGCAAAGCAACACTAAACACAAAAATAAACTAATATCAAATAAAAAAATGGTGTAAATTGTTTGATTGCAAGATAAACAGGGGTTGGTGGAAAATGTGTTGTTATGATTGAACTCTAGAGTTTTTAGAGTTAAATGATCTGCTCTGAGATTTGAATAGGATGTGTTTATGATAATATGAGCGGCACACATTATGGTTGGTTCTAGTAGTTGTAATTGTCTCTTCTATGCAGTGACGGCTGGGCAGACCGGGTCGAGGTGGTCGAGGGTTACGAGCAGGAGGCGGTGGGCGGCATCACTGTGAAGCTGCAGTCTGAAGAGGTCTCCTCCTTCGACGAATACTTCCTGAAACTCCAACTCAGCACCAACACCCGTAACCCCTGGTTCCCCGAGTTCTGGCAGTACCGCTTTCAATGTCGCCTTCCCGGACACCCGCTGGAGAACATGAATTATGCACGAAACTGCTCAGGTAGCAAAACAATCTGTCAGCCAGTTATGATGTTTCCTGCAATTTTTCTGCTTTACGGTTTTCTGCCGGTGTGCACATCAGCGTGTCTTTTTGAACTGTTGTGATGTGTTCAATACCCTGAGGACAGAGCTCCATAAACTGGAACACATTCTTTATTCATGAATTAGACTGCCAGGGGGTTGACTTACTCTGACACAGTCCAATAATATATATTTTCAAATTGTTTATTTCTATGACACTTGGCGTTACAGAGGATGAGGATCTAGGTAAATTACATCCTTTTCTTTTGAAAAGGCACAAACTCAGTTACTGGAAACAATGCTCAGAAAGCATGTTTCAAAAACAACATTTATTTGCATACTGCTCGTACATTTTTCTTTTCAAAATATATGAACGGAACATATATTTACGTTACCAATTCTCAGTCACAAAGCTGCTATCAATAAAACTGCAGATTCTGCAAGAATCAGGTTTTTCTTAAAACATTTGGAAATCTAAAAAACGTAAATATAAAATTCTGCATGTGGTGAAAAACATTTTAAACTTCTCAGTTGACAGCCCTTGAGGTGTTTACGGTCATCTTATTATTTTGCATCTTACTTAATGCATATGTTTTAACCTTTTTTATTATTTTCTCTGTTTGAGTATTATTTAGCCTTTCTTTTTTTTTAATGCACATACCTTAACCTTTTCTTCATTCCTTCATTTTGAAAGTAACTAACAGTATCAGTGTTGGAGATAAAATTACGGTTTATTGTCCTGTCACCTCTATTGTTTTTATTTGATTATTCATATTTACTTTCTCGGTGTAGAACTCCAAGACGGTGAGTGAATTCCTCTGAATGGAACCGTATTGTGCTCACTTTAGAAGTATTATATACATAGAGGTTGACTGATATTAAAGCTTTATCACATGATTTGATAGCTTTATTCTTATTCAAAGTGTGCTATTAATATCAGTTAACCTCTACTATATGAAGCTATTGGGATGTTTTTATTTTCCTTATACAGCAGTGAGAGTCTGACAGTTCACTCTGATCTGCCCTTTCATCGTCTCCCACTGTCTTTGGTCTTAATACAGTCATTTAAAACAACCCAATAACATGGTTACTTGGCTGGTCTGGCTTAGGTTGCATGTAGCCAAAGACATAATGAAGTCATTCTGCAACCCATCAGATTCCCACAATGACCATTTTCCTCCTCTGATAACTCAGGGTTGGAAAGCAAATGTGCTTTTATGTTGAACTGCTCTGTCCAAGGTTTCAAGGTGTGATACGTGAGAATATGTAAGGATTATTTTCATTTCAAAGCTTCTAAATTAATGAGCGGCTGTAAAGTAGGAAATGTGATAGTAAAACAGTGGAGGCCATATATCACAGTAAAAAAAAACAGACAGACCCGTAGAAAACGCCCGGTAGTGCAGGATGAGTCATCAGTCGTTTGAAATGTTTTACAGGAAGAGAAAATATGGTTCATTTAGTCTAAAAATACTCAGATAATGCTTTATTGAAATATATGTAGCAGATAAATAATAAGTAAACATTTAACACATGAAAAGGGGAAAATGTATTTTTCATTTCATGGTTAATTCAATCTTAAACTTTATGCTCATCTAATGTGAAGTGATGCACTACCAAATGCTATTATCAGATTTCAGCCTACAGCTAAATGTCATTTAAACTACCAAAGAGTTGAATGCTAACTTTAGCTTTCTGTCTAGCTAATTGGTACCCAAAAGTATTGATTTGGGTTAATATATGGATTTCCTTTAAATTTTTCATCGTTCAATGAAAGAAATAATAATAAAATTTGTCAGATATCCCTAATTTTCCAGCTATAAACCTCATTATCATAACAGCACTTGAACTTCCTATGCTGAGCATGATGCTGAAAATGGCTGCTGTGTGAATATGGTCAATAGATATTAAATTTATTTCAAACCACTTAATTGTAGTTTTATATTTGGACAGAGACGGTTTGGTATTCTTCTAATCCCGACATGGAGCAATCGCTCCTCTGCCTGCATGCTGTCATCATGACATCATTTCATCGTGTCTGAAGCTCACACAGCTCAGTGAGTGAGGCGAGCGTCAAAGCCAAGGAGCTGTTAAACTAGGTCATCACCACCAGTTCCCATCGGATGCTCTCCCAGCTGCTACCCAACTGAATTCACTATTCCTGTTTGTTTGAACTGAAACTCAAGTTTCCCAGCTGTCCTTTTTTTAAACCATCATTACTTGATTTAACACGATGGTGAGAAACACAACAGTGAAGGATGATGATGCTCTTAAGATCATCCGACTCATGTATCATGCAGTTGTATGTTGTCAGGCGATGTGGATGAATCCTGTCTACAGTTTCGAGAAAATGTAGCATCTGACAATGTTCATGATAAGTTTAGTAGATGGCTGTTCCGTCATGAGCCCGGGTCTGCTGAAGTATTATGCCTGTTAAAGGGAAGTTTTTTTCTTGCCACGCTATGACGGATTAAGCTGGGCTCTTGTAATATAGCCATAAGTAAAGTCCTTTACCTGCTTTTTGTAAACATAACGATGAGCCTGGTCTTGTGAACCTGCTCTTTTGTTAATGTTAACAGACAAACAGTAAGGTCCTTTACCTGCTTTTTGTGTCTCGAGATAACATCTGTTATGAATTGACGCTATACAAATAAAGATTGATTGATGACATAATGAAAGGCTTAGGCATAGATGTTATTGGAGGATGTAATAGAGAATCTCTCTATATCATACAGAATCTGCATCTCTTGCTGCATCTCTGTAATGTGGTCAATCGCTACATTAGAAGATAATAAAACGTTAAGAAGTTATCTTTGAACAACCTGGCATCCCTGGCAGTTTAATACAGTAGGAATACTGTGGAATCACACATATTTGGTCAACAGTGCCATCTTGTTCAGAAATGAGAACACTTTTGGTCACTGTAATTACATTTTGGTTATAATTTACAGCATTACAACAGCATAAATTCTGGGTTTTTTTAGCTACAATGAACACGCTAATGTTGTGAAGTATAAATCGTCCAGGGGGAAATCCAGTTACAGTTTGGCAAGCTGTATCACTTCCCCTCAGTTATTACATTATCAGTTTATACACCACCTCACACTTGCTTTCCATAAAATATTAAACAGAGGATTTGGAAGAGATTCAGGGGACAGATTAAGGTTAAAGTGAAGAAACATGGTGTATTGCTCTCGTATCAATCCTTTTAGCATAAAAAATAAAATCTTTCACAGTCTGAGATTAATATTCCTGGGGCGTTGACATGACAGGATCATTTTCCAACAGGATCATTTTGTAAGAAGTGTGAGTATGTATATAAAAATCAGTGAGTGAAGACTCTCACAGCCATTTGCAATAAAAATTACTTCAAGAAATTCATTGTACAGAAAGAAAGAGAGAATAAGAATGAAAGTAAAAAAGACAAAGCGTAGCAAAGGTCTTCGTCAGCATGTGGTGACCATGACATTGTGGTTTTAAGCAGCAAAGAAGCCTCATCATTATGGTTATAAAAGCTGCTGCTAGTAACTAGTTTTATGGCTGTAAAGAACAGATATAAAACTTGAAAATAAATCATCACTTAATGATTGCAAACAATGGTGCGTGAAGCTAACAAACTGTCAGACATTTTTTTGTCTATTTAATCAGACATTTTAGGTAGATAAAAAAACAGTAATGGAAGATACGTAAGACGATGAAGCCACTTCAAATGAAAAGCTGCGTTTATTGGACTATCTCCTTTGGATGTCAGGACGGGCTGCGTGCTGAGCTGCAGCTCACGTGAATTGTGGCTAATTTGAGTTGCTATTAACGTGAGCTGCGACTGTTATTTCTCAGCTGGATTACTTCTTCTATTTAGTAAGCCAGACCTACAATTATAGCAGTCAGATCACATTTGTGCAGGGTAAGGAGTTTAAAACTGTGAACATAAAAACATTGTTGTTGTTTTTTAGTATGAGAAAGGAAAGAGCTGCCGACACACGTATTTGGTCTGCTGTTTTACATAAACAGATTAAAAGCATGGCCTTGACATTAAGCTGACATCTTACTTCAAAGAGCAACTAAAAAACCTGCTTACTCTGCTTCTAGCTTGGATTACACTGAATTGATAGGGTGTGGTTTGAACATACTGTTTACATTAACATTTGAACCATGTTTGTGTCATTCACTCATCATGTTTGCCTTAAACAATACAAAGAGGAAACAGCAGATTTTGATACATTGGAATAGTTTGTCCACTTTTCTGCTTGAGGAGACACAATCTCAGTGGCACAGCATTTTAGACCGACTCTAATTGAGTCCTGACTCACAAACGCAGAAACAGATAGTCTTGCCATGGTAACAAGGTTTCTTTGAAGCCATTTTCTGAGGCTTCCAGTTCTTTTAAAGCAGTCTCCCACTGAGACAAAGAGGCGTGTTGCTGGCTGCCTGTTTTCAGAGAATAATTACAAGAATATATCAGCGAGCACCCTATCACTCCTTTGTAATATGATAAATCATGCTAGACACACCTGTTCAGAACAGCAGAAAAAGGTTTGTATAACACATAACATGCTACTGCTTGCAGCAATGAAGCACCGTCTTTAAGGCTTTTCCTGTAATCTTAAAAAAAAAAAGTCCTGGAAATGGATTCTTTACTGTTTTCTTATGTGTGGACAGGTTATGAAAGTCTTGAGGACAACTACGTTCAAGACAGCAAGATGGGCTTTGTCATCAATGCTATCTATGCCATGGCCCATGGGCTGCATGACATGCACACTCACCTTTGCCCCGATCATGTGGGTCTCTGTGACAACATGTTGCCTGTCGATGGGAGCCACTTGCTTGATTTTCTTCTCAAGACGTCCTTCGCGGGGGTCTCAGGAGAGGACATTTGGTTTGATGAGAACGGGGACTCACCTGGCAGGTAAAATACTCTTCATATATAATCCTTAAGATATAGTAAAGTCCAGTATTTTGGTTTGCTATTAGTTTTTGTCACTTCTAAATCTTCACTTAAACCTGCGGTGCTGTACACTCGTCATGCCTAAGGGCTGGAAGAGCAATAACAAGATCTATATAAATTCCTTCTCTGCACAGCTGGATGGAGTTGATTCTGCCAAAGCTTTACCATTCTCTGCTAACTTTCTAACCACTCTCAGGTACGAGATAATGAACTTCCAGCGCGTGGAGCCTGGTGTATATGACTACATCAACATCGGATCCTGGCATGAAGGCATCCTTAGTCTGGATGATGAATTGATGCAGATGAACCGCAGTGACATGGTTCGCTCTGTCTGCAGCGAGCCCTGCTCCATAGGAGAGATAAAGGTGGGGAACAAAACCTTCATATACTATCCTCTCTATTTTATGATGCATGTTGCCTCTAAACCTGCATGTTTTATCTTTACTATGTATTTACTGTTTATTTAAACATTAGAACTACAATTCTGCATTCTATCAGACTAAAGACAAATAACTTAATGGATAACACTTGCACCGAGTCTACTGTTAAGGAGTTGATCTTCATACCCACATGGGACTGCTGTTTAAGCTCAGAGTACAGATAGGCCACCTAGTGGAACATAATTGACATTCCTCTGCACGTTTGGGTGGCCAGGTGATCAGGAAGGGAGAAGTGAGCTGCTGCTGGATCTGCACTGCCTGTAAGGACAACGAGTACGTCCAAGATGAGTTCACATGTAAGGCCTGTGAGCTGGGCTGGTGGCCGGACAAAGAACTGGAAGGTAAGCTTGAAATCCACACTCTCCACTGACAAACCCTGATCTGCAATACAAACACTGTCCAAGAGGGTACAATCATTACTGATACCTTAATCATAATCAAAACTGCCGCTGTTGGCTTTGCATACGTTTACATGTTACAGTTGGAATTCCCTGGTCCTTTATAAGAGCTTTCTGCTATAACCCACTGCTGTGATTGGTTGTACTGACACTTTTGATATCTAATACTTTCAATTGATTGTATTGACACTTTTAATATTAAGAATGAACTGAGAAGTCTAGCTACTCCAAGCTAGCTGTTAATTGTCTTCATGCTAAGCTTAACATAAAAAGGACAAGATCAGCAAAAAGATGAGATGAACTATTTCGTCTTTTGAGCAACATATTAACGCAGTGCAAAAACTCCTAATTTGACTTTTTATAAGCCTCATGACATTAAAATGTCCCTGTAATGTCAAGAAGTATAATATGCTTGCCCCATTGGGAGTTCTTTTCTTTTTTTCTTAGAAAAAGCATCTCAGGCCTTTTTTTTCCCTTTTTAATATTTCAAAATAAGATTTTTATTTGTAACTTGTCTTGTAAATGTGGCATATAAGAAGTGTAATGAAGTATTTTTGACGAGATATACACTCGCTAAAATATGAGTTCCTTCCTTTCATTTCCTTATTAATGAGTATGAATGACATCTTCATTCTGATTAAAAAAAAAAAAAATGTTGTCCTGCAATTGGCCACAGGCTGAGTTCCTGTTGCGTGGCTGATGCTTTTAGAGATAAAAGGGGAAACTTTTTGGTCTTGTTAGATGTGCTGTAGAAAGTTAGGTTCTTAAGAGCCTTTTCTCTTATCATCCCTCCAAACTGTTTTCCGCACAGCTTGTCCTGCTAAGAATTTTGCAGCACTATTTCATAAACCTGCTACGTCCTATTTTCATCGCTTTCCCATGACACCTGAGAACCATTCATCATCTTCACCGTTTTATCCGACAGCAGCCCTACTTCACTTAACACTCTTCTGTCCCACTTTCAAAGGCCTTCTGTTCTGTTCAAAGACAAGACACTTTCTTAATAGGATCATCCTGCCCTTCTCAACGCTGTTTCGCTTTTTGCCCCCTCTTTTTTTTTTTTTTTTTTAACCTTCAGCTTTACATGGAAACGAGAAAATGTGAAGCTCTGGGATGATAATAAAATTATTCCTGTGCAGTTTTTTTGACCCCAAACCCTCCTGCTGGTAGACAATAAATAAATAAACCAGCTTAAATTAGTTATTCCCAACATTAGACATGAAAGAGATGTCTTTTGGATCCATGAAAAAGAGAGTGGTTTACTTTGTCCTGCTGCATAGCCCTCTTTCTCTGGCCACAACCCAGCCTGGCCATGGCTCAGTAGAAGGGGGGTTTATTTATAGTTGAGCTAAAAACCTACTTCGGGACTTACTGTATTTTCTCTGGTTTCCACATATTTAAACCCTTTTATATTCCATACAATAAGGCCTTGCAATCTAAAAGTTGTTGTATAATTATTTTCAAAATTAACTATTAAGTTGGTGCTTTATTCTCCAGAAAACAAAAATTTTACCACCATGCTCACAGTGATATGAAGAAATGTGTATCATCGGTCTTGATATATTATTGGTTTATCTTTATATTGTGCTGTTTTTATTCTTTTCAGTGTGTGAACCAATTCCTCTGCGTTACCTCGAGTGGAGCAACCCAGAGTCCATTATCCAGGTGGTTTTCTCCTGCATGGGCATCCTGGTCACATCATTTGTCACCTTAGTCTTTGTCTTGTATCGTGACACGCCTGTGGTCAAGTCCTCCAGCCGGGAGCTCTGCTACATCATCCTGGCTGGGATCTTCCTGGGCTATCTGTGTCCTTTCACCCTCATCGCCCGTCCAACAGTGGCCTCCTGTTACCTCCAGAGGCTGCTTGTTGGACTCTCGGCTGCGATGTGCTACTCCGCCCTGGTCACCAAAACCAACCGTATCGCACGTATTCTGGCCGGCAGCAAGAAGAAGATTTGCACCAGGAAACCGAGGTTCATGAGCGCTTGGGCTCAGGTTGTCATTGCCTCCATCCTGATCAGTGTCCAGCTCACCTTGGAGGTCACCCTCATCATCATGGAGCCTCCTGAACCCATTAAGTCATACCCAAGCATCAAAGAAGTCTTCCTCATCTGCAACACCAGCAATGTTGGTGTTGTGGCACCTCTGGGCTACAACGGCTTGCTTATCATGAGCTGCACTTACTACGCCTTCAAGACCCGCAACGTTCCTGCAAATTTCAACGAAGCCAAATACATTGCCTTCACCATGTACACCACCTGTATCATCTGGCTGGCATTTGTGCCGATCTACTTTGGCAGCAACTACAAGATAATCACCACATCCTTCTCTGTGAGCCTCAGTGTGACTGTCGCTTTGGGCTGTATGTTCACGCCAAAGATGTACATCATCATCTGCAAACCGGAGCGAAATGTGCGCAGCGCCTTCACGACATCTGATGCTGTGCGAATGCATGTCGGCGACGGCAAGATAGTCTGCAGAAGCAACAGCCTGCTCAACATGTTCAAGAGGAAGAAGAACACTGGAAACGGCAGGTATGTTCATTAATTGAATCTGTGAGTCTTGCTCCGGAGGCACCTAAGGGATGCTGGTTTTACTGTAATTCCCTCTCTAAGGGAAGCTGATGTCTTACAGTATTCACTTTCAAAGGGACACCTGTTGTAAAGTGTGACGGATATAGGTCAGGGCTCAATTCACACAGCCATTTTAACCTTTGAACTTTTGATACAATTAAAACAAGCATCTCTGTGTGCTAAAGGATAACAAGTGGGATAACAATCAGAGAAAACAGGGTTTCTGCAGAGTTCACAAAACCGATAAATGTTTGTGATCAGCTCTCAGCGCTGATCAACTATAATAAATTTAATGAAAAACAAGTAGCGACACTGTGGCATAAAACTATTTCTCTAAAATGATTCAATTTTTTAAGTACTTTCCAGCAGAATACAACCATAATTCCTATTCAATTAAAACATTATTTTTGTATTGGTTTAAATGATTGAAGATTATGATAAAAGGCTCTGGTCGGCAAAAAGGAATAATGACTTTAAATTGAATTTAAAGGTATTAAAGACTTGTGCCCCCTAATTGTGTTTTTTTGCACTGGCAGCCCCCATGACCTCACTTTCAGAGTGCTTATCACTAGTGCTGAATGTTGCCAGATTATGCAAGTGTTCTGATGGCACTTCCACCTTCTTTTATTCAAAGTAAACATTAAAAAAAGGGCAAGTATTGTATACCGGAATAGGCAGAAGCTCTAGATCTGGAAATGGCAACAAAGAACAAAACAATTCTTTGTGTACAGGCCTTTAGTTTCTCTGTCATCGTTGTTGAAGACAAACTTAGTATCAGAAGTCCCAACTTTGGTTTTGATTGGTAGGTGAGAAAGAACTAATACTGATGTATTTTGACCGCTGTAAGTTTACGAGAAAAAACAACTGACACATTGGGCATTTTTTGCACTTCTTGGCACACGCTTAAAACACTGAACTGCAGTGATTTTGTAAAAAGATACTAATATCACGAAAAATGCCATAGAGGTCACAGGCCCTTGATGTCGACTTAGGCCTTTTTTGTGACTGACTTTAGCGAGGGTGGTGCAGGTGGGCAGGCGGGGGATTTCAAAGAACTGCAGATACCCTGGACCATAATGTATGATATGATGAATGCATTTTAATAACTATTTTTTGCTTTCATGAACCACAGATGCTATTTGTGTCTCCTTTTTCTGGGTTCCTGTGCAGTAACAGCCGTCTTTATTTTGTTCATAGTTCTAATGGAAAGTCTGTGTCATGGTCTGAACCAGGTGCAAGACATCCTCCAAAAGGGGATCACACGTGGCACAGACTGTCAGTGCATGTGAAGAGACAGGAAGCAGGTTCCAATCAGATGGCTGTCATCAAACCCTTAACTAATACCTACCAAAACAGAGGCCTGGAGTTCTCAGACCTTAGCACTAAGACTTTATACAATGTGGCAGAGGAGGACGAGGGTGATGCCGTCAGATACAATTACAATCCCCCCGCCACTCCCCCCATGCTGGCCCACGGGCAGATTCCCCACTGTGGGCTGATAAAAGACCAGGAACATGAGATAGAGCTGTATACCCCTGAGAATTTACGGCCACTAAGCATTAACTCCCAACACAACATGATGGACCACAGTCTGCAGGAGCGGAGGCTGGTTGGCAAATTCAACAGTGACTTCCCTGAGTTTAATGATTTGATCAGCATGCCTGAAGCTGTAAGTGGTGGCATGCCTGTGTACCACCAGGCCCACCTCATCCAGCAGGAGCAAGTCCTGCCTTTGCACCTCGACCCGTTCGATGAGGAGCCCAACTCCCCTCTAGAAGAGGAGGAGGCGATGGAAAATGAACAGTTTGGCCTACTTCAAGGCTACATTTACAACAACTCTGAGATTCATGACGAAGAGGATTTTGTTGAGGTCAAATTAGCCATGGATGACTCTCTGGCTCTGATGCCTCCCTCTCCTTTTCGAGATTGCGCTGCTCCTCCGATGAGCCCTTTTCCCAACTCGCCTGTGTCTGAGTCAATTTTGTGCAGTCCTCCAAATGTGACATATGCCTCTGTTATCCTCAGAGACCTAAAGCAAAGCTCCTCAACTCTATAAGTGTATTCACCAGTCCTTGCCTGTTGTAATATATCCAGAAGTTCATAATGACTTGTGTTGTATATGACGATACAGAAAAAATCCTTCTGTGGATTGAAAGGTCATTTTTCACTCTGTAATATAGCTTTTAAATGATAAGGGTGAACAACAAGGTGCCATATTTTAAAATTATTATCCATGTTGTCTACAATAATATCAAAGGATTTGTCATATGCTAACATAAGCTTTTAAGAGAAACTAGATTTTGTGCTCAAAACAAACCACTAACATTATCTGTATGTAAATTTATTATTAAGACTAGATTTATCCTAAAAAATAGGCAACAAAACAAGCTTGTAACTTTAATGATTCTAAACGAGAAAAGATTAGGGTCAATAACATTTGTGTGTTAAGTAAAATGTTGCAATTTGTCAACAGTGTTTTACAATATTTGTGATTTTCGTATTTCAGGAAATGCAAGAAACTTAGATGCCCAAGTTTAATATTTTGGAAAAAAGAAGTATTTGCTTTTAAAATTTAAATGTAAGTTGATGAGAGATCATTTATAGCATTAAAACATCTGTATGCTAAAAACAAAGCAGCAGCTAACAGCTATGAGCTTAGTTTAGCAAAAAAGAGCTGTGCTCTATACGAAAGTACCATTTCTGGAGTTTGGTTTTTGTATGAAGGAAAACAGAAAGTGGTTATTTGTGACATTCAAATGTGCTGATAGGGAGGGTGACTGTGTGACATTTAGAGGTGTAGGGGAGCTGTTCACCCAGTTTGAACTGGTTTTGCTAAGCTAACCAATAACTGGTGTTAGCTTTCCTATCAGGGTATAGACTTAAAATTTGGGTCATTTTTTCATCTTAACTTTGGCTCCAAAGTAAATAAGCATATTCCCAAAATGTTAAACTTGATAAAAATGATAAATAATCCGTGACTTTTTTGATAGATACAGTACTGCCAGGCAACGCATTGACTGTATCACGAATGTAGCAGCAGACAAGTGCCACATTTTCATCAAATTCGTTGTTTTGTATGGTTATCTAATTTTTAATGGTCTTGAAATGCAAGTTAGAGTAGTTTCAAGTTTGTATCTTTTATATTAAGACATCTGATTTCATAATTGTATAGATTTATGTATAAGAAATTACATACATGAGTTTTGTGAATGTATGAATTGTGTCTCATATTTTGGTATTAAGATGTTATCGTTATGCATTACAGTACAAACTCATTTGCTGTGTATGCTTCTATTGTGTGATTGGTTGTGTATGCCAATCAAGTACCTGAATATTAAGACTTTAAGAGCCTATCAAAACTGTATAATGTGAAGTGCTAATGTTAACGTTAAAAGAACAACTTGAATAAGGTATTTGCAACCTGAGATATACGCAGTATTAATAAAGTCTGCAATTTAAACAAATCTTAACTGTAGAACATTAACAGGACACTCGTTTAATTGGAGTAAAGTCAGTTTTCTATGCGTTTGTCTCCTGTTTTTACTGGTGAAACATTAAGAGGCTGGAGAAAATGGCCAACTCCACTAAATGTTTTTACCAAACCTTTAACCAAAGGTCAAAGATTTATGGCTTTGCTCTGAAGAAAAAAGGGAGGAAAAGGAGGTAGGGTAAGTACTCATGCACACTTTTTGCTTGAATTGTAGAAGATCTATTTGAGTCCTCGTTCAGGATAAAGACTATACCTGTGCCTTATCATGGCAGGGAGCTCGTTCACATTAAGTGAAGACAAGTTGTTTAAAGTTTTAGTCATAGGGGATCGAGGTGTTGGAAAGAGCAGTATAATCTTGCGTTACATTAACAAACGCTTTGATGAGGGATACAAGTCATCTATTGGAGTTGACTTTGCGCTGAAAACAATCGAATGGGATCAGAATACACTGGTGAGACTGCAGCTTTGGGATATTGCAGGTGAGTGTAAACGTTCAGATTATGTCTGTGGTCTGCCCTACAAAGTCTGAAAGACTCATGACTCTGTAGCATGGGTCAAAACACAGAAAAATGTCATGCCTGCAGATGTTTACTACAATGTTGTGAAATCTGTAGTTAATAAAATAACTTCAATAACTATATAGTGACCCAATAGCACTAATCTTCTAAAAAATATTTTGGGACGTCAAGTTTGCCAGCTTGCAGTTTACCCTAAAGGCAGCTCTTTTAAATTGGCTTGGACTGTGGTAGTTGAATAAGTTGCCTTTAAATGAAATGCATTTGAACATGTGAAGTTTAAAGTTGTGGCATGGTGTGCTTAGCATTTAATACTGAGCAAATCATAAGTGAGATGCTGCTAGAGAGCAGTGAGATGGGCGCTTAAGTTGACTGTCTGTATCTAGCATTAAATGAGGCGAACAATTTAGCTAAGTAGCAAGCAACATGATTAGGAAATACAAAGGTATAATCAAGGAGACAAGGAATCCTGGCAAAGGAAGTATGAACATTTCCCTCAGCTATAACAAAACTTCCAAGACAAACTTACCAAAAAAATATATGCTCACATCAGGCCTGAGTCAAAAATGAAATTATCTGGTCACGTGAATGAAACAGTAGGGCAACCTTTAAAGCTCTTTTTGTAGACAGACAGTTCAGTGCAAATAATGGCTATGAACTGATAAGTCTGCCACCACAAGAAGGCGAGTGGGCATGTTAATGCCCAGATTATCAGGGGCTAGCTGTTAGATATAGTGTAAAAAAGTTTAAGTATGTGTTTTCCCTTGTTGTTTAAATATCCGTATCTTGATATATTTTTGTAAAACACCCAGTTAAATAACCTGGTAGCTAAACTTGCTCTCTCTAGCTTATTAAAGTAGCAGGAACTGCCTGCACATTGTCAACACGTAACACAATAAAATGTAAAGCCCTGTTTCGACTGAGTGGTTCAGTTCGGTTTGTCTCAGTATGGCACACATTTTGTAACGTTTCCAAAAACTAAAGCCGGGATAGATTAATTACCGACCCGTGCTGTCCTACGTTTTTGGAACCCTTCTGTTGGGCTGCCAAAAAAACCCTTAACGCCTGTTATGAATTGACGCTATATAAATAAAGATTGATTGATTGATTGATTAAAGGTGGAGCTAAACATTGCAGTCTGTTGATTGGGGCCGTACGACAGCATAGCAGCATTAGAAGACAAACATAACTTTGCCGTGTTAAATACACAGGCAATTGGTTTTGGTTTTTTTCCAGCTGTATTTGACCTGCAGCACACAGCCTTCTCTAAAACAAATCTAAAAAGAAAACATAGTTGATTTTATGTATTTCTGCAGAAAATAGCACATTGAGTTATTCAAATTTTTGTTTTATAAAAAAACTAATTTAGTATCCCGCTTGTGGGGGGGAGGACCTAAGGAACCTTTCTCACAATGAACCAGGCTTTAATTCAAACCCAAGAACTTTATTTTGCCACACAATGTGTTTAAAATGGTTTCTCGTCACTTCAGATTTAATCACAAGCTGTTTTGGGTTGAATATTACACATTTAAATTCTGTTCTCTAAGGTCAGGAGAGGTTCAAGAAGATGTCGAGAGTGTACTACAAAGGTGCGATGGGAGCACTTGTTGTCTTTGACATAAGAGACAGCTCCACCTTGGAGGCTGCCTTAAAATGGAAACAGGACCTAGATAGCAAAGTATGTCTGGAAAGCGGATGTCCGGTGCCTGCTGTCCTGCTAGCCAACAAATGTGACCTGACAGGAAAAGACAGCGATGTGAAGGGCTCTCTGGACGGCTTCTGTATTGACAACAGCTTCACAGGCTGGTTTGAGACTTCTGCAAAGGTGTGTGCTACAGACCAATTATAACTTTTTCCCTTGCATATTTGTGATCAGCAAAACGTTAATATTCTACCTTCAGGAGGTAAAAGTTATGTTATTATGCTATGTGTGGCTATTTTTAAAGTACAAGGTCTCTGTTACCCTTTTCTTTATTATACACAAACATCAGAGTGGCTGGTTGGTTGGTTTACTTATCGGCCTATTTGTCTTATTTTATGCTTGAATGATAGTTTTCTTGGTTCTTTGTTTTGCATTTCTGAAGCTTAACTCCACATCTGTAAACTCACCAGTCGGTCATACAGTATAGTTCACTGTAAAACGACAGAGAACTTTAACACTACAACCACATAACCTGCTCATAAAAAATGTTCAAATATTAACAAGCAAGAAAGCAAGAACAACTTGCAAGCTTTAACACCTAGCCAAACACTTAACTCAACAGATGCATACACAATGTTCTAAATCATTTCCCCCTTGCACCATTTATAGGAAAATATAAATATTGATGAGGCATTTGCCTTCCTTGTCAAAGAAATGATGCAGTGCGATGCCGACCTGTCTAATGAAGAGGACCATGGGGACAGGATCAAACTGAATCAGCCTCCCGAGGAGAGTCAGAGCCGAAGACTCTGCTGCTGAAGACCACAGCTCTGATGAAGAGACACACAACAGCAGATAAACAGTTTCATATTTACGCATTGTTAAATATTACACAATAAGGTGCGGACTGTGTGGGCTGCCTCATAAACATGTTTATCTGGTAATCCACTGACACTGTCAGACTAATAAAGCAATCAGCACGACACACATCCTGCGGGGAAAAAGTCTGTGACACCTCCCTGACACCAGGACTTGCTTGTGTTTGACCTAATGTAATGAGGCCAAACACTATAACTCATTAAGCACAGCCATTGTCTCAGCTATACACACAAACAGAATGTTAATAAAAATCCTGAGTGAAATCTGTCAGATATTCCCCTTCAAATTACAACAAATTCAATCCGAGCTCTGAGTGTTACTTGTGTGTTATGCAACCCATGAATATAATTATCTGTTAATCACATCACAGTGAGATGAGCTGAGACCCATGCATAAGCACCGCCGCTCCGCCTTGATATGGCCAATAACAGAGAAAAAGCTATCAGCATGACCTGATTTTGGTGGAGTAAGGAAATATGTGAAAATGCGCGACACGACTGACACACACCACCCGGAGAGGACGGAGTGTGCTGAGCTGCAGGGAGTAGACTCCCTATGCCGTCTCTAATCAGTGATAGACCATAAATATCTAAAAGATGTAATATGGTTTCACTTAATATTTCTGTAAGTGGAAGTCAGTCACAACTGCATTTGGACAATGTTTTTTTCTTATATCAGTTCTGCAGCATCAACCAATAAGGCAGTCAATCTATCTGTATTCATACAGCTCCAAATTATGACAAAGGTTACGTAACACTTTACAAAAACAGAAGGTCCGGGCTGTATTCTTTGATATGAAAGACATAAATCTTCCATCAAAAATCTATTAAAGTGGCATGTAAAAACCTACTTTTAACAATCAATCAAGTTAATTCCACATTTACTTTTGTAGCACCAATGCATAGCACATGTTATCTTAAGGTCTAGACTGTACTCTTTGTCATGTTATTTGCAGAGACCCAACATTAATCCACCATGACCAAAGCCCTTGGCAGCAGTAAGGCGTTAAGTAGAGCTGGCAAGCAAAAATGTTCTTTTAACAGGCAGAAAACTCAAGCAGAACCGGACTGGTGGTGAATAGCCGTGTTGAGAAAGTATAGTACGTATGTATATGTGTGTGTGTGTGTGTGTATATATATATATATATAATGTATATAAAATGTGTATATATGTATGTGTGTTTGGCAATTCAAACAATATGGTTCAATAGTGTCTTATTGATATCTAAAAAATGTGAAACCTGGTCGTCTTTTGTGCTCACTGACATGTTGTAAATGAAACAGGTTATTTTTGCACACCTATCTGTCCTTTGCTGTCCTGTAGTTTTACTTTTCAGTGTCCTTGCAATGCATCTTGGGAACTGTTCTACATCCCGCCGCCTGATACCTAACACATAGAAGCTTTGTCCAAATTCCTCATCGGTGTGCGTCAGGATTTAATTTTAACATGGACTAGTCAAGGTGTGAAGCCCCATACTGCTTTGTAACACCATCTTTAAACATTTTGCTGAACAAGTGAGTTATAAAATATGAGCCAGGACGGTATTTACCTCAACTGTGCCTGAGGGTAAGCGAGGAAAGAAGAAACACACAACTGCTAATTATGGATTTATGTCCCAGATAGGCAAGACCTAGATTCAGGAGTCAAACAGGGAAGCATAGCCCCGATACTTTGTTCACATCAGAAACAAAAGCTTTACCTTTTGACTTGTTGTTCATAAATATAACGGCCTGTATGGAAGCCCCGCTTTCTTCAACAGATCCCATCACTTTTGCATTATTGATATTGCCCTATTTTATCTTCCCTCCAGTGTGCATTTTTCACTGGCAGCTTCTTTCATATATTCATGATTGCATGAAAATTTCAACTTCCTCAAACTTGTGAATAGGTTGGAGAGGAGTGAAGACGTGTATGTCTCTTGATGTGCATTTTATCACACTCTTATTGTGTCCTGAGTGACCCACTTCTTATTGGATGTTGTCAGTAAATTATGAACTGTTTGTGAGAAGTAGACAGAGATACTGTACTGCTATTTTATTACACAATGTTTAATTCATTCTTTGATGTCCCAGCTTTCTCGAGCGTGAACATTGAAAATACTGAGTGTGTGCAAAACACGTCACGAGGTGAATGAACCCGACTATTAAAAAAAAGGAAATCTTCCTGTATCATAACAACAACATATCATAGGCAAGGAATCAATATGTTGTTGTCCACAACAGCCAGCTTGCTTTAAGATTGTTGGTAGACTGCGCCATCTAGTGTGCAAGCTATGCATGTGCAAGGGTAAAGCTTTGGTATTTCTATATAAAGAAATATTAGAAATACAGCATATGATGTCAAAGAAGCCATCCTGTTTGGAAATCGGTGACCTTATGTATACTGATTATGAATATTAAATCTATATTAGTGATTTGTAGTTTTTGACTGTGTAGTTGATTTTTTGTGTGAAGCCCTTTGACTTGCCTGGTCGCTGAATTGTGCTGTATAAATAGATTTCCTTGCCTACATAAAAGTAATCAAATCAAAATTTTAAAATTAAAAAAAATAAAATCGATTTTGCATAAATCCAGCTGTGTAATGAAATTTGACGTACTGTTAACTTTATTGGTGTAACATTGAGGGATTTCATACTTCAGTGAAATACTAAAATACTAACACAAAAGGTATTTGAATAATTTACTTATCTAAAAAAATCCTTGTTCCTTTGTGTGTCTCTTTAGATCTTTATTGTATAATGTTCCAAATTCCCTGCATTGTGAATAATGTGTAACAAACTAAATAACATTAACTTCAAACTACTGTTGGAATCAAATAAAAATCTTACTATCTTGATGTATTATTTAGGGTAAACTTCTCAATTCCTAAAAAAATTAATTATTCAATTTCAATTTGTATCACCTAAATTCCAAATAAAGTCGAGAAATGTCATGCCACAAAAATGAATTGAATCCAAAGTATACACAGGTAACCTTTCAACTGAGATTTTCTGTTTTTTATCTAATAAATTTTTCTGGATTTTCGAATTCTCTGTGCAGGTCGATTAACCTAATTTCTCCTCCTTTGGGAACCAGAGGAAAGCGGAAGCACGGCCTATTTTCCAAGCACACACAATAGATTGGATCCTGAATTGGGAACTTAAGCGATAACAAAAGAGCTACCCTGCTATCACATTACTGTGGGAAAGGTTTCCAGTAAAGTGGATGATTCAAGAGGAAAATGCTCTTGAACTACTTCCAAATAACAACTGTCATTTTGATCATGGTGCCATTGTTTAAGTATTTGTTATATTTTAGAGTTAAATAATTTTACATTTGTTACAAAAGACCTACTTTCTTTTCTCAGCCCAAACCATAAGGCTGCTCCTCAGCCACCAGGGGGCCTCAAAACAAACTTATTTTTTTAATACCCCCCTTAAACAGCAGCAGAAAATGACATTTTACCAGAACTATGTGGCATATAAAGGTTTCCAAATGTTGTAATAATAATTATTATCACAATTACTATGCATCATTGTTACAAGAATCACAAGAACAGTTTCTTCCCCCCGGCTGTCACTCTGATGAACACTAAACAGTCAAAGAGTGTCAGACCTGTGGCTGTGAAAAAACCGTGGAACTAAACTGTACATATTATTTAATTTAAATGATCATCTACGCACACTCTATAATGCAAATACTGTAAAAGATAACTACATCATATTTACTTAATCATCCGTTTGAACTACTCACCACTGCACCATTATCTTATTTAGTCTTGTACATATTAGTCTTAAATTACTTGTTTATATTTTTAGTTAATTGATAATATTTAATGTTTACATTTGTACAGAGAGAGCACAGTCTACTAAAGTTAAATTCCTTATGTTAAACATACCTGGTCAATAAAACTGATTCTGAAGAAGTAGACAATAAGAAAACAAAATAAGAAAACAAAAAACCCCAAGAACAATAGCTTTTTAAAATAAATAAATTGCATTTTTTAATGTCACAGAATTTGACAGTGTACAAAATCACCCTGACACCCTGGCCGAGCATCCGGGTGACCGTACTGCGCATGCTCAATCTCCGCTGCAGCTCACTGCGTTTCCGTAGCCAGTTTGCTACCCGCTGAGCCCTGGCCGGGGGGAAACAGCTCACGAAAAAAACTGATCCCGAGCGAAGAACGTTAAAGCTGGCCACGTAAATGGCGGATTAAATACCGATATCATCAAGGACTGGCTAAATCAATGTACGAGACTCGGCTGTTTTTGGAGAGTGCGTTGACAACAGCGTCAGTAACATGTGAGATGTTTACAGAAAGATATTAACTGTTAGCGTTATTTCGGCTAACTAAGCTAGCGGCTACCCCCCCTCCTCTATCTCCCTATCCAATTTGTGGTTGCTGGCTTGATCCGTATTTTCATCCGTCGCGTCTGTACCGGGGGGGAAAAATGAAGAAGTTCAATATTAGGAAGGTATTGGACGGCTTGACAGCGGCTTCTTCTTCCTCCTCCTCAACCACCCAGCCTGGTACTCCCAAGGAAAACGATGTGGTCCAGGAGACTCTCCAGTCGGAGCATTTCCAGCTCTGCAAGGTGGGTTTATGGTTTAGAATCAGCTAATATGAGCGGACTATTTGTGTGCACACTGACAGTCAGATGACATGAGCGTGACCAAACACTGGACTTGTTTTCATTCATGCTTTTACTGCCACTGCAACTGAATGTATGCAGCACTCAGCTTACTGTAAAATAAGGGGATGAAGATATTTAAGCACAAGTGAGATATAGATGGAGTCATGAACAGAGGATTGTTTTTAATTACTGACTTGGCTGTGTGTCCCATGTCACTGTTTGCGCTGCACCTCAAAGTCACTGTTTTTTTTTTTTTTTAAACTCCTATAACATTACTGTATGTTAGCTTTGTGCAGTTTGAGTATAATTATAGACTCAATATGTTTCAATGCATCTTCATAAAACATGTCAGTATGTAAATAAAATGTAACCACCACCCCTCCCACCCCTTCCCTTCTAGTCAAGAAAAAGAGATCCCTTCCTATGATAATTATTCAGCCACGGAGAACAAAATCCACGATCCTTGTTGTTCATCATCTTCAAGCTTATATGAGAAGTCTGAGAATGACAAGTCAAGTGGATGTGATTGAATTATAGCCTGGCCTTTTTCAGTGGTGGAAAAAAACAAAAAAAATATTAATGTAGCTCAATATGTTTTTGATTTGTGATGAAAGTAGAATTGACTTGGAAAAATTTAGCAGCAACATGTTAACGAAAAGGTCCACCAATGGCTTCTGATTAACATGGATTTAATGAATAATACTCACATGTATTAAAAGAGGCTGACAGAGTTGTCTTTAAACCAATTAGATTTTAGAAGGCTTGTTACTTCATCGATTAGCAATTTGTGCAGCCGATACAATAAAGGTGAAATAACAATGCACTGTATGTGTATGAATAAGCAAAGATAAATATGAATGATAAATAAATAAATAAACTTCTTTCAACAGCTGTAGCATTAAAGAGGCGGCTGTGGCTTAGTTGGTAGACTCTGTCGCCTCTCAATCGGAAGTTTGGGGGGGGGGGGGGGGTTTCAATCCTCAGCTCCTGCGCCGTCAGCGGTGTGTGATGGTGTATGAATGAGATTGGTTTGTTCTGATGGTCACTTTGCATAGCAACCACTGCCATCAGTGTGAGAGTGGGTCGCTGCGACCTGTGGTGTCAAAGTGCTCTGAAGTCCGAAGACTAAAAAAAGTCTGTGTACCATTCCATGTATTTCAAACCCAACCTGTTATGGCCAAATTTACTGACATGATCTGTGACATGCGATGCTGTGAGAAGAGCAAATAATCATTTAAAAGTGATATTCAGAGCAAGAGAATTTTTGATTACATTCAGTTGACTTCAGATTTTTAAATCCCATTTTAGCAGTTACATTAAATGCTGTGTTGAGGGCTGTTGTTGACATGCAGGGATTGTAAACACTTTTTTAGCGTACGCTTCAATCAGACTTGAAAATGTGAACGTATCGTTTTAGATCACACATTAACCCCCAGTGTTGTTTTAATTCATACATGTTCGATGAATATTCCAAAGCGCACGGTCTCGCTGGAAAGGTTTCCGCTTGTGTGAAATGTTTAAACATCCTCATGGAGCCCACCAGCTACTGCTGCGTCAGCGGGGAGCAGAACAGGTCAGGTCCCCAGGTTTCAGGGCCACCGCGTTACCTGTTACATAATGCTGCTGTAGGCTACACACAGCTCAAGCATGGCTGGACAGGGTCTCCAACCTGAAATAATTGACGCATACAGTAGATGGATGGTGATATGATCTTGGTGGCAGCGATGGAGTCGGGGGGGGGGGGGATGGTTACAATAAATGTATTACTAATGAGCCCGCACACGTGTGTGTGAGGCAGAAACATATCTACAGTACGTCCCCATTTTCCCTCATGTTTATGCTTTATCTCATTTTGATCAAAAGCCTAACTTTCCAGTTAATGGATTACAGTTCTAGCAGATTATTATAATTTTTGTCTCCAGCTTTGCCAGCGTGACTGTGTAGAAAATGATTGATTATCTGACTGGAGCTCTAATATAAATTCTGCTCTTTTCTGCAGACTGTGCGTCATGGTTTCCCATATCAACCATCCTCAATGGCTTTTGACCCCGTGCAGAAAATCTTGGCCGTCGGGACTCAGACTGGAGCTTTGAGGCTGTATCCTTTTTTCTTTTTTTTTTATTCTTTGCACAGGAAAAAAGGGAGAAAGCAACACAAGTTAAGTACAGCTTGGATCGTTCCAGTGATTTTACAACATCCTGCATTCCATTGCACACATACTGTACACACACACACACACACACACACACACTGTACACACACACACACACACACACGCTGTGCTTAACTTCCTGATATCATTTTTGAAAATGTGATATCAGCAAGCCGTGCGTTAACATTTCAGAAAGTCTGCTGCGGTAAATGACCTGCTTTTCACTTCTGTCATCAAACACAACAAATATAACAAACATCCTAACCACACAGCAGGGCGGCGCAGGGCTCGGAGCGAGACGCGAGCCGGGCTGTGTATCAGTGCAACCAGCAGCCTGCTTCTCCTGGAGCACCAGGCTCATTAGCGCTATCTCCGCAGTAGCATGAACAGCTCCTCCGCCATATGCCGAGGAGCCAACCTCATCAACTGTGCTGCCCGGTCTGTGCCAGGAAGCCACTTCGTATGTGCTGTAAACATCACCGGACCTGCACAACACACACACACACACACACACACACACCCACAGACACACACTCAGTCAAGCTGCTACAGTGCTGTGTTGTCCCTCGGGCAGCTGGGAGTCAGTTTTGTTTGTATTCAAGGATGAAAATTTGTTTTTACAGCGAACTAAGTTGCTTCCATGATTCACAGCAACAACAAAAATGACCCTCGGGATCCAGGCTATCGAACCCGGCACGTGATAGTACGGTCATGTTGAGGTTATTTTGGTCAGGGTTAGGCCGTAAGCGTTCCAACACAGGGTTCCCCTTTTTGTGGTGATATCCTGCCCTGTGTGCTTTATTTAGATTTTCATTACAAGTGGATCTGTCCTCGTCTTTATCCACTCTTCAGATTAAGAGAGCATTGTGTGTACAAGGCGACACCCAGAGAGCACACACACGCACACACACACACACTCTGCTTCCATGTAGTCCTAATGTGTGAGGTGGAGCTGATGGGATTACTGTCTTTCAGGCAATAGGTCCATTTATCAAAAGACAGGCTGCATCGATCCACCTCATTGCCCCCGGAGTTTGGAAACGCTGCCACAGCTCAGTAGACATAAGCTCAATGAGGTGTCTACAAGCAATAAATGTCTGCTTTTACAAGATCTGTCTCTACTACAGTGTTTTAATCAGTGTAACTGTAGATACTAACCCCGCCCCCCCTCCCCCTCTCCTCCTCCTTCTCATACGTGCGCCCTCAAGTTTTGGCAAATATTCTTTCGCGTGGATGAAAAACAAAAACGGCAATATAAGACAGAAGTGGCAGTAAAAAAAGTTTGAAACTTTTTTTTTAGAGCTGAGTAACCATGTGACGACCTTCCATCACAGAAACGCCGTCAAACTGAGACGAGCAGCCCGTACAGCTTCCTCTCCCTTCTTCTTTTTTTTTTTTTTGTTTGTGTTTGCAGAACACATTTTTCTCTCGTTTCATTTCTGAGCTAGCATGATTAAGATAACATCCTGTCACGATGTTTATCAGCTTGGCTACACAAGAAAACACGCTGATGTTGAAACACTGTGGTGAACCACGTTGGTTGGCCAGTTGAGGAAGTGTCGATGTTTGAGATGATTCAGTGTGCATGTGAAGATCCTTGTGAGCGTTTGAGAGCAGCTTGTTGAAAGAAAGATTGGCCTGTAAAATACTCTTTCTTTCTATATTATTAAATTGTGTGTTATTTTCAAGATACTTTCTCTGATCTCAGGTACAAGAGGATTCCCCGGGGTGCCGGTAGTCTAGCGGTTAGTGCATGTGACCCGCGTACAGTACAGAGGCTCTCTCCTCGAGAGTGGACGTCCTGGGTTCAAATCCAACCTGTGGTTCCATTCCCGCATTTCGGTCCAGAACTCTGAGATATTCTGCTAGCTATCACTTCTAACTCTAAGAGACACTGTAAATCTAAATGAATTATTTATTATAGCAAATACTGTGATTTTAACCTTTTCCCCCTTTTTTAAAAAACTGTTTTGTCACAAGATCGAAAGCTTGAGAAGGGAACTACAGTATCATGAACTTCGTTAAAGCTCCACTGAGGAGTTTTTAGCCGGTTAATAAACAAACACTGTAGGTCATATGATGCACTCATATGATGCACTCATATGATGCACTCATATGACCTACAGAAGTAAAGCAGAACATTAGCAACGAGACTGATCATTTCTTTGGAGTAGTTTTAAATGCTTGTGAACACTGCTGTGGGGTAGCTGTCAAACAGGCTGACATGGCTTTTGTTTACATTTTCCACTGAGAAGATTCCCAGCGAGTGACGTGGTTGTCTGCTAAAAGACAGTGTGAGCGAGCAGCTCCATCACAAGACTGCAGGCAGCACACACGCCGACACACATGCTTCACTTTTCACGCTCGGCCAGCACTCCAAGTCACTCACCAAATCACACCATCATCGACCAAGGGTGCACACACGAGAGCTCTGTCTTATCTTTAACCATTTGTGTGCCAAACAGAGGAGGAGTAAACAGGCGAATGTGGCGCAGAACAGTGGTCACATGTTTGAGAGACAAATTTCCTGTTTTCACATTTTTGGAACTTTTGTAAATATATTTGCACCTTGGCAGGCTGGAAATGATATCTGACAGCCGACTTCACCTAGGTTTATTTTTTCACATTTTCAGGGCGTTTGAAAGAGAACCCCGTTACAGACAGCAGGATGAAAGTTATGTACAGAAAACTACTTACACATGTTGAGATCAACAAAGGGATGTAATACCGCTCTGTCCACAGGGGGCACTAAAGGCAACACAAACCAAATGTTCTAGTTTAGTTTTTACAACCACAGGCCCAGCTGACACATGACCTCGCTTCCTGTGCTGCAGACACAAGCCAAGACGCCAGTTACGTATTGCAATTTAAATTAAACCATAAAGTTAAATGATAACTTTATTTTCATTGCACTTAAAAAAGAAGGGTTTACAAATTGTTAGGCATGTAAAGATTAGTTCTTAAAATTGAGATAAATCAATTCGAATGTTGCCATGTTTCACATCGGAACTCTAAAAAAAGTAATTGCAATCATATTGTGATTATCAGCAGTTGCAGAGAAGAGGCGGTTTGGCACCTGCAGAGCAAGATTTAGAAATGGAGGACGTAGCGCTGTCTATTAAATCGGAGGTGTGGAACCATTGTGGCTTCCCCAAAATAGAAAATAAAAGAGGTGAGAAGATAACAGACTCTGTGTGCAAATGTTGCAAGAAGGCGGGGAACTACACAAACAGCATGACCGACATGATGCAGCTTTTAATCTACACCACAATGACGAGCTCCAAACACCTCCCATTGTCAGGCCAAAACACACTGACAAGCGAGTGCGCAGCCTCTAAAAGCATCTTTTTCAGTCAGCATTTGTCGACAGTCTCGTTTTATAAAATAAATGGTGAGCGAATCGTATCGTGAATCGTATCGTACATAGTGAGTCCATGAAAAATCCGTGTTTCAGTCTTTAACAGAGTGACTTAAATGATGATGAATGAAAGGAGAGCTTGAATTGTGCAAGGATGTGCAAACAGAATGTCCTACTTGACGGGAATCTTGTTTTGTGGTTCGTCTCAGTAACTTCCTGCGAGCCCAGAAAGTAACTGGGCTCAGCAGCAACATTAACCTACATAGCATCAGATCAGATCAGGCTCCAGACACACGTGTACATTTACGATGACACAGAAAATGAACAGGCAGCAGCGGCACATTGTCTTATTGGTTATAAATTTGTTGAAGTAATCCCATACACGCTGTAAGGCAGTGGTTCTCTACTTGTGGATCGGACCTGGAAAGTTAATCACTGATCCGTTTATCTGTCAAAAAGTCTATAATAAAGATTTTTAATGTTTGTTTTGTTCCGCCTCTTTGTTTTAATCCCAAGTAACTGTCTAAGGTCCAAACTGCATCTGATTGGTTGAAAAACAATCGGAAGGAGTTGGTGGTGGGTGATGAGACTGAAACAATTGAGAAACACTGCTGTGAGGAAAATGAATTCACTAATACCACATAAAAAAAAAAAAGATTTCCTTTATTTTAATGATTGGGAGCATCTTAATGTGCTGAAGCTGCAGATCTTAAGTCATGTATTTAACCCAAACGAGAGAGCAGTGTCTAACTTGCAAACATCCCAAGTTATTGAGTGTACAACATTTAGTCGATCAGTCCTTCGCCAGGTCGGACAACTGTTTTCCCTCCCTCGCCCTGTGCAGGCGTATCACCATCTTTGGGATCCTGTTGGGACCTGTTCTCCTTTTTATGTCTCAACTGTTCTCTATCACAGCATTCATTTTGACGTCTCATCATGGATCCGTGCAGAGAACTGGGGGTTATAGAGGTAACTTCAAGTTTGAAGCGCTGCATCATGTTGATCATGCTATTTGTGTGGTTCATCACTCGCCTGTCTTTACGTCTCCACTGTCTTGTTGCTTATCTTCTCATTGGCTGCTGCACTCCTTTGAAACAAGAAGGTGCATTCAGAACCACATACATATCTCATTGTTTCCATCGTTTATTCAGCTACTGAGGCAAAGACATGTATTCTCTATGTATTCTGTATTGTTTATTTATATTGTCTCTTATTTGTCTCTTTTTTTCTCATTGCATTGCTAAATCTTTCGTGTTGTATCGAAGTTCATTCTTCTGGTGTAGCGACGAAGCCTGCACCGCAGTGTTTCTTATTAACATTTTCTGCTCTTTAGACGGCTGCTCCGCGCTTATGTATTCACAACCGGCAGCTATGAAACAGACTTAATGACTCTTCCTCCTCCATTGTGGACCTGTGCGGACATGATTAATAATTCTAACAAATGTTTTACAAAACTTCTGGGGCCAGGAGCTAAAAGTGGACGCAAAAGGTCACGGGTGCATGCGAGTTCAGTTTCTAACAGCCCTCCGATGGCAGCCGACTGAAAGTCGAATAAGTCTGTTTGCAGAATCCTTGTGCAGAAGTAAAGCCTGCTGTCGATTCCTGAGAAACCCCACCTTAGTTTGTTTAAGGCACTGAGGGATTGTTGTTTGATCACAGCTGGGTTGATCCTGTTCAGACCGTATTGTGCTGCGTCAGCTCAGGACGGACTCGGACTCAGGGAACACAGCTGTCTTGTCTTTGGAGCTTTTCATCAGCAGCAGCATTATCACATTAAAAGAATGAGAAGCAGATCACCTTTTCTTTGTTTCTCTCTGATTGGATCTCACGCTACTGCTGCTGCTTCTTCCTTTTGTTGGTGTGCTTGATCAGTGCTCACACTATCCATCTGTGAAAGTGATTAAAGGCCGCTTGAAGAAGCTTCCCCTCATTATGCTCCTCATATCTGTGCTGTTTGTGGGAGTATATGGAGGGTTTTTGTGGGATACACTTCAGGCCTGGTGCCACTGTGCAGCGTTGCGGTGTTCCTGCAGACGTGTTGGCTCCTCTTTTAGTTCACACCCAGGTCAAAATTGAATCCCTGCATTAAGTTTATTCTTTTTTTTTTTTTTTTTGAACGGACAGATTCAGCAGGCGGGGGAGTCTCTGACCTGAAGTCGCCTGTGCAATGTAGAAGGACGGGAGAGTTCAGTTAATCATGCTGCCGTCATACTTGCTGACGCATGTGAATAAATAAGTCAGACAGATAGGCCCCACTGATTTTATTTATAACCAGCTTCTTTGACTTGTTTCACGTTCTGCACAGTTCCTGTTTTGGAATGCAAACAGAAAACGCCAACTTATATTTAGTCACCAAAAGGAAGAGCTTGGGAAACTTCATGTTGATGTAGGAGGAAGCCTAATACTCACACTAGACCGCAAACTAGTGCATTAGATCATCTATACTATGTGTGACACGGTTTCCCTACGACGATTCTGCATGAAATACTTCTGTGACTGTCCATTTTTCCTTAACCGAGTTGACCCTTAGCTTCGGCCGTGCAGGCGTGGAGTGCTACTGTCAGCATGAGAGCGGCGCTGCTGTCATCCAGCTTCAGTTCCTGATCAACGAGGTTTGTTGTCGTCATGATCTCTTCCTTGTTTGATTTTTCTCTCTCCTCCTCCTCCTCAACCTTTTCACTCCCGGGTCTCCTACATCTGTCTATGCTGCTCTTAGCAGCAGGCGCTTACTCACTGTTGATTGGCCGTGAATTACTGGTACTTGTGTGACATGTGCTGTTGGTGAACACATTGATTAAACAGTTATGCCAACTTTGTGACCCATGTGTTCTTTATTGCCTTTACAGTTGTGTCCTTACGATACAAACTAAAACCCTGTGTTTCTGACCCTGGCCACAGGGGGCGCTAGTGAGTGCGTTAGCTGATGACAGCATCCACCTGTGGAACCTGAGGCAAAAGATCCCTGCGATCCTGCATTCTCTCAAGTTCAACAGGGAGAGGTACAGTATTATTCTTTTCTCTGCAGCGAGGTCACGTCTTATCATCGGCAGGACTGTGGCCTTAACGTCTCAGACCAGTGGTGCATTCAAGTTCTCTTTGCTAATCTTAACATGTTGGTCTACTTACTTGGATGAGAATGGATTTTTTGGCACTGCAAGTCTTTTGGCCATTTCCCCCTAATTCTTCTTAGTAGGATCATATAAACCCTCACACAGGCTCGTCATGGGTCATTCAGCACCAGATTGGTTTGGGGAAAATTGATCTTCACGACTGGCTAATCGATATTGATGTTTTTCTCAAAGGTAGATCTCTGAAGCTGTACTTTTCTTTAAAAAAAATAAATAAACAAGTGACTCAAATAACTGCAAAGTGAAAGATGTTATTTTCACAGAGAATTACATCCCCACGCTGGGGTTCACTGGTATAATAAGAACAATGAAAATATCAAACGCTTGCCAAAGCCCTGAAATATTTGGGTGGACAGATGTACAAAAACTGGATTGACTGTTTAACTTTGATTAAACGCTTGTAAAAAAGAAGAAGAGATGCGTTTCATTACGGTTTGACTCTCCTTTTATTCATGACAATGAATAGAGCTACTATGCCCTCTGATGCTGAAACTTTTTCATCCATGGTGTCATGTAAGCCCATGTGGCCTGGGCATAGTACATGTCTGTATGACAATAATAATAACAAAAGCACTTCAAACTATGATTCTAATATAAACCATCAGAATGCTCACTGTCCAGCATGAAATGGCATAATAATCGGACGGCTGCATATGATTCTTTTTTTTAGGGTTGGTGGAGACCAAAACAAAGCTAAAAGTACAGTAGACATTGAACTTGTGCTGTTTTAACACAAGCACAAAACTCCTGAAAACTACCCATCATTTCAAGGTTTGATCTACACTTCTGAATGCAAACAGCTGGATTTTACCTGGAGCCTTTCCTGCCAGCACCCTGGTAAAATTCCCTGGTGAAGTTAGGATCAGCCAGTGGTTTAAAGCCATATCCCCGAGCATGTACTGCCCTCACCAGCATGATCTGCTTGACTTTACTGCCAACGGTCTCTGTAGCATCGGACTCTGTTAGTTCGTCCATCCTTAATTTTGATTTCCACAGCGCCATTTTTAATTCACGTCTTGCCTGCGAGACCCCCGCTACCTCATCCAACAGGGAAAAACGTCCCGCTGTCAGGGACATATGTGAATAAGAGATGATTCCAGACGCAGGCTGTGCTGACATTTCAGAAGCTCCTGGCTTCAGTGTGAAATTTCAAAACAAAATATTCTGCTGTTTTTTATATGTGAATAAGCAATTGAGGCAAGATTTTCAGGGAGAGGCTGTGCTGACATTTCAGGAGTGCATGTGTGAAATGAAATCAGCTGTATATTTACACGGTGCTGGAGTTATGAGTCAGCGCGGAAACAACTTTGTAAAGAGTAGATGTTAGATGTTTTGCATATATTCTCAACTAAATAAATAAATGCTGCTTTAATAAATATTGAAAGACTATATGAATCTTTTATATTCTTTGAATTTTTAGCTTCTTCTTTTTTACAAACCAGATGGAGCGTCCCCGGTACGTGATGATCAGCAGCTATTTTCAGCTGCGGGGTCGTTTATGATATAGCACTAGGCTAACTGAAGAGCGATCATTTAGCATTGTGGCCATAGCTTTGAGTGCAAATAGAGGCCTCTCGGTTAACCTTGCATGGGTATGCTAGCTGCTTACTTTAATGTGGATAGCATAACATTCTGTAAGTCGTCATTTGATGACAGTCGGATATGAATAATGATCAGGTGACTGATGTGCTACCTCCGTTATGGTTCTCACTGCACTGATCGTCTGTTGCAGGGAAAAAGTTGATCTGCCACGCCTCCAAAGTTTATAAAAATTGTTGTTTTTTTATTTTAAAAAAATTAAAAAAACAACTCGATGTCCCAGAAGTTCTGAATATACATTTTTCTTGTATTTTTTTGGATGCATCGTGAATCGAACATTTCAAATCATTAATACATTTTCCCATCAGGGTTTGTGCAGCCATGTCTGTTTAATGTTACACACGTGGTGTGTGTCTGAATGTGTCTTAGGAGTTGAGAGAAGACAGCAGTGTTTACTCTGCTACTCCTCCCTGCTCCTCTATATATAGTCTGGCTTCATTAGTGTGACACAGAGCAAGGCCTTTGTAATTAAATCTTAGTCACTCGCTACTCCTTCCAGTTGGAGCAGCATGATGAAGGGCTGGGGGGGGGGGGGCTCTTTGATACGACTGAGTCATGATAATAATGAAAAGCCAGGTTGTGATGGATTCTCCTGATCTCCCTTCGCAGAATCACGTACTGCCACCTGCCTTTCCAGAGCAAGTGGCTTTACATCGGCACGGAAAGAGGAAACATCCACATCGTCAACGTGGAGTCCTTCACTCTCTCAGGCTACGTCATCATGTGGAACAAAGCCATCGAACTGTGAGTTTGTACTTCCCCAACTCTCTTTCCTCCTTTTCCTCCTCTCCTCACCTCCCTCGTCTTGCCCATCTTCTCTGTGCACTTTGTGTGAGTCGACGCTGAACCACGAAGACTCCGAAACGAGCAGGAGCGTGTTCGCAGATACAGCGGGCCCTGTCAGCGCAGAACACTGCAGCTCCGATCAGTGTGAGAGGCGGCGTGGAGGTGGTGATTGTGCCTCGCCAGAACTTGTTGCTGAGACGTCTGGAGGTGTTCGCGGGCCCGATTTAAACGGAACATCTGTGATAGGAAGTGCCCACTAGATCACCCCAGTGACTCTGAATGTGTCACCCACTCCACCGTGTAAACACCCACTGTCAGAATCACAAGGAGCCTGACATCACATCCTGTGCAATGGGTCAACGTAGAACATTTCCTGCAGAGTTAACTTGGCCGGCGCCGCATTCAGGTGAAATAAGATTTCACTTTCACAAAAAAAAAAACACTGACTAATATCTTCAGATTGTGTTGTTTTAGTAGCATTGCAGTGGCTGATTCTCTGAATGAAAGGGGCAAAACTTTAGCCTGTCAAAGTTTCTCTTTACAAGGGTTTCTTCAGCTGTTAGTGAGCTATGAGAAATAACTTCAGATTGACTGGCAGCTGAAATTGGAAGCAGAGTTAGTTTGTGTGTGTGTGCGCGTGCGCGTGTTGCTGCTAGTGAATCTGATAAATTGCTGTTTTAGATCTGGGAGTTGAAAGTGTCGGAACACTAAAGTATGCTATCAGCTCAGATAAATGTCTGTGTAACAGACAGCGGAGACGGGAGATGATCTCTGCTGTCTGACTGCAGATGATTAAAGAAAAGCGCTGCCGGCATCAGTGTGAAATTTAAAAAAAAACAACCCAAAATATCCAGTTGTTTCTTTGTAGAAGAGTTTATGCGGTCTTTGATGGAGAAATCTTTCCAACCTTCAGTTTTGCACATTGATTATAAAGCTAGGTAGGTAGGTACCCCCGTTAGCTCCATCAGGGCAAACCTCCAAAATAAAAGAGTGGCATCTGCCCTTAATGAGCGTCTCTGTCGATACGACAGAGTGAGAAAACGAAGCTTTACGCTCGTGCAGCATGTGCATATTCAGTGATGTGACGCAGCTCGACAGCAGGTGAATAGTTCTGCCAAAGCTCCACGTGAGCGTGTACAAGTTCACTCAAATATTTGTGTTGAAGTAGCAGTCGTTAAACATTCAATTACAGATTTGTCCTCCCTTTTAAACGAAGAAGTCAACAAATCAAATTAAAAGTCAATTAATTAGACAACAACATGATCATTCACAAACATCCCTGGGACTTCACCTCCTGTCACTCCAAAGGAGGCCATCAGTGTTGCTGAGTTTTCAGTTACTGAGTTTTCTTCTTCCCTTGTTTGAAAGAAGGGGACGTCTCATCCTGTTGAAATGACTCCGTTTATTCTCTCCAAACTTGTGTTGCATTATTTCTTTTGGCTGTAACTGAACACGTTGGACTCCTGCTTTCTTCCGGGACATGAAGAGAAGTCTCTCTGCTTTGATAAGTGCCTGGAACAGGAGTTGCTGTTGACTTGTCTTAAGCCTGGTAAAACTGATCAGAGACTCCAAACTGCAGCAGAAGGAGATCAGACTGTGTCCATTTAGAAAAGTCATGTGTTCTATGTCAATATGTACTGACAGTGTTGGGCCCTCCATCACTGTGAGACGAGACAAACTAAGTAGTTGATTCCACTACAGAAGTAACAGAAGGGTCTGTGCAATTAGAAGGAAAAAGAATGCGCCAATGCATCTGCCAAAATAAGTTGGAAAGAAGTGACACAATATCTGCACAAAAGTTCATTATTTAGCATCCTTAGTTAAGAGTGTCAGTCCAAATCCTTGTTTTGGCAAATGTAACTTGTTACCAAATTGATGCCATTTCTAAATTCTCGCTGTTCCACAGTTCCTCTCTTGTTTTTCCTTCGAATGTGCCCGAGTGTGGGAGCTCTCGCGGCTCAAATCTGACTCCAAAGCGTCTGGAACACAGCGCACGACTGAGCGAAGTGCATCCGAGGTAGATGAGGATGGAATTCACGCTGCTCGTCCATCACACGGTTTGTGTGGCTCGCTGCGGGAGGCCCCGCACAGTGCGATCCTTTCGATGTTGAGGTTTCATTATTATCGCGCTTCCACGGTGGATCGCTGCGTCAACGACACCATACGTTCAGTAGATGGTTGGCTGGGGATGTCAGGACGCACATATCGGATAATGTGGGTTCAAAATGACAGCGTGGAGAGTCTTTTTAAAAAGATGAGATTATAGTGTGTGGTGTTTGAATTCAGTGGTTCTCAACCGGTCCAGCCTCAGGAACCAACACCAACTCAAACACGTCTGATTTTTTTTTTTTTTTTTTTTTCACAACCATTGAGATTTGTTTAATGAAAAGAATTTGCAGTTTGAACCTCAGACAGTAATAAAATCATGACGTAAACAAACAGACGTGTTTAAGAAGAGTTCATAGACTTTTTGACTGAATGTTTCTCCAGGTACATCAGAGCGGGCTCCATGACCCGACAGCTGAGAACAGTTTGAGTTATATCTCAGTTTTTATACAATCCTTCCATAAGTTCTCCCTTTGAGTATCTTTGTAGTTTTTAGATGACAAACAAAATAAAAAAATAAAAAAAGTTTTGCTCCAATTAAGTCTGAGTGATTTTATCCATGAAGCTTATTTGTTGTCGAGGATCATTTTCCAAAATGAAAATCAAGATTTTCTCTTTCAATTACTCCGCTGCTCTCTCCAGGCTCCCAAGGGCTGGCTGGAGGGTTTTCACCCCCCCCCCCCCCCGTTTTGTTCTGGATGGCCTCCAGACCACAAGTATTTGGCTGAAGTTGCTTTGCCTCGTCTGGACTGTTACTGTACTCTAAAACTGCACAGGGCACTTTTAAAGTTTACAGCTTGTATTTAAACCCCAAAAGACAAAACTCAGGTTCATCTATGAATCCTCAAAGGGAAATTCAGTTTGCGTTTGTCAAATTATATTGATAAGCAAAACTTATCTTAGTCATTAATTTGGCATTTATGGGTTTTTTTCTCACGAGAAAATCGAGGTTAGTTGGAAAAAATAGAGATTTCACTTTGAGGCCAAATTGCCGAGGCCTACTGCAGCTGTAATACCTAAATAAAAAAAGATACATTTAAAAGCTATAATGTTACCAGACATAGAAAAATCCAGACAGACAGAAAAAGAAGAAGATGAACCAACCTCGGTGTATGAGTACATCTGTTGTCAGTACACATTCAGATCAGTTCTTTATATGGATGGTGTGTTATGTTGTGATTACCGGCGGCTGGAGTCGACGTCCGGCTCCATCCCTGCCTTTTACTCACTGCTACATCTGCGACTGTATCGACTCATCAGCAGCAATGAGATCATTAGCCGGTGGAGCCAGACCACATTCAGAGGCAGCAACACTTTCTTTTGGCCAGACCTTCACTTCCTCCATGGCCCTTGCTCTGTTGCCACGGTGATGCAGTCTCCACACACGATAATCTCTCACAGACCCTCAAGTGACCCCCCCCCCCCACACACACACACACACACACACACACACACACATACACATACACACACACTCCCCTCTCTCTATTTGTCTCTCATATGCCATCTCTGTCTCTTTCTGCTGCACTAATGCACATTTTCATCTTCAGCGGTTTTCTTCGCTTTTTGTTCTCAACCAGAGATCTTTGCTTTTCATTATTTCATTTCTTTTTTGGATAACTCTCCTAATTACCTCCCTAATTGTTTTCTTCCCTTTTGAAAGCTTCACAGTCAAATTGATTAAATAATTAATCCATTAATTTATCAGATACATTTTCATCTTCAAAAATACTTTGAATTTTACCCACACGTCTTCAGTCTCTGTTCTCTTTATTCTCTTTTTGTCTCTCAGATCCACAAAGACACACCCCGGGCCTGTGGTGCACATCAGCGATAACCCCATGGATGAAGGAAAGGTAACTATTAGCTGACATCGTCATAATCTGTAGATCCTGGTTTTAAGTTTTGAAGCTAAGAGCGTAAAGGTTTTGCCATCAGGATGTGTACGCAGCGATGTCAGTAAGCGTTTTGCAGAGAGAAAGGAAAGCGGAACATTTCCATCCACTGAAACTGTCAGTGCGAGACGTCATGTTTTTAGTGTCTTCATCCATCAGTAAAAGAGCCTTTTTAGACTCATCCTTCAAACTGTCACACAGAAGAGCTGGAGATAGACCACAATGCATTGCACATGTTGTGTTCTAAGGGAGCTCTGTGGCCATGACCGTATCCACACATTATCAGAGTTCATCAAATATTTAGATCATTTAACAAACCTTTATGCTCATCCACCAACCTCTTCATTTAATGCAACACATTTATGCGGCTTCTTCTTTTTTTTTTTTTTTTTTTCTTTTTTTTTTTACTTCGTTTGGAATCACAAGGAACAACATGTAATCTGTAGTGTTTTTACAATATAGATTTAAAACAAAAGAAAAATCATTTGAGCATACTACACGCATGCATACAGTATACGGATACACACTTTATCAAACAATCTAATATTTCGTGAAGCCCTCAGAGAGAAGCTCATCAGTCCCATGAATATGAATATTTTTTCTCGCACTTGTACTACAGATGCAGTCATTTAAACTGAGCTGTTAGGGGTACGATGCCATGCTGCACGGTACCTCGGCAGTGCTCTGGAAGTGAGCTGCTTACTCTGCAGCGAGCGCACCAATTGCCATACTTTGGTCCGTACTTGGACTTGAACTCGACCCTCTTCCTCCCAACCCAAGTCCCTTCAGACTGAGCTACTGAGACCAAACACACATGTTCAATTCTTTGAATTGTATGAGTCATATAAGTTCACCAGTGACAACTACACAATAAGAACTGATGCATACGATAATATATGGGTTTCAATTGATCCTGTTTTTTTTTAACAATGTGTTGGTGTTTACAACTCATTCAATAAATGTGCTATATTTTGTGTCAGAATTAGATTTATTTTTTTTATTTATTTTACGTGATAATTACCAACATCATACATCGTTCTTCTCAAGCATAAGTCCAGTGAAGTATGAATGATGTCCAGGAGTCTTCTCAATGATGTCCCACACTATGACCGTCAGAGGTGCAGATGATGATACAGCCGTGTTAACTCCAGTTCCATGTGCAGAATGTGCTTTTCACTGCAGTCAGCTAAGCTGTGCTTTGCTCTTCTTGTTATTGCAGCTTCTGATTGGATTTGAGTGCGGGGTTGTGGTGATGTGGGATTTGAAGTGCAAAAAAGCTGACTATCGCTACAATTACGATGAGGTAAGGCATTATTTCCTTTTCTGCTCAATTCTTGTGAGGCTTACGAGGTAATTTGTCCACCCCCCCCCCCTACTTTTGTCACGTCAACATGTCTGGTCTGGGTCGGTTTTGCATATTTGTCACTTTCTTTCCACATGAGCTGAACTGTTTCCTCCTGAGACATGAAACTGTGTCCTGTTAAAGCTCCCTGACTTTACATGTATTATATATATATATATATATATGTACAGACATATATTTACACTGTGAAGCTTGTTATTCACAAACCATACAGACACATTTAAGAATGATATCCAGTGGATCAAATTAAGCGAGAAAAAAAAAAAAAAGATCATTGTTCAAACATCATGAAATGAGGCGACGCAAAAATGTGCAAAATCAAGTTTCCCTCAATCAGAGAAGCGCTACAGAAGCAGCTTTGTAGACGTACCTTCAGGGACTTAACGTGCCATAGTGTGTACTCTAATCAAATCCTTTAAAGACCAAAAACCCACAATGAAACGAGCGTTGCTTTATTCCTCTGTGCCACAGAACACTGTTGTGTTGCTCTGTTGTGTTCCAATAATGACTAAAAACACCTCAAAGAGCCAGGCTGATGCACCTGTTGACATGTTCTTTTATTTAATTAACACACACCATGTAATATTTGAGCTGTGTCCACTCACACCGTCCTGCTGCCAAACTTACTTTGGAGAGCTACGAATGTTTATTAATCCGCTGATCTAAAAGTAGTCCCTAAGGACGCTGGTCTTCTGTTAGCTGAAACTACAGTGCGAAGCTGTTACATATACAGTAATGCATTACCAATTTCTTTAACGATTTAATTTTTTTTATTCTATTTTCTAAAGACTTCACTAGAAACTAAAAGCCCAGAGATCCACAGAGGCTGAGGAAGTTTAATAAGACGGGCGCAAAATGTCTTCTCACGAGCACTTGTTGGAAAAAAGAACGATATGGAGAGGTTCATCCCGTCTGTTGTTGTACAGCTGTAAAAATGATGACATGCCGCTGTGTGTCTTTCAGGCGATCCACTCAGCCGCCTGGCATCACGAGGGTAAACAGTTTGTCTGCAGCCACTCTGATGGCACGCTGACCACATGGAATATACGAGCTCCAGCCAAGGCTGCACAGATCATCACACCACATGGTGGGGGCTGTTGTTAACACACTTTTATTGTTTTACACACGCACACACACACACACACACACACACACACACACACACACAGGAGTATTGAGTCGAAGCCAACTGTCTTTAAAGGCACATATTGAAGCTCAGAGTCTCTCTCTCATCTGAAGAGTGTTACTTGTGTGATTGTGGTTGCACGTTTATGCTTGCACCTGAGCAATCGTACACTGTGCAACCTGCACTTGTGGCAGCCGAAATAAAAAATGCATTCGTGCCATTTGATCTTCTAGGAAAGCAGCCTAAAGATGGAAAAAAGCCAGAGCCATGCAAGCCTATCCTAAAGGTGGAGTACAAAACAACAAGGGCAGGGTAAGTGTGACGGTAAAAAGTCCCCACCCATCCTGTGTATCCTGTTGTAAAAGTGCCCTTTCCTGTTATTTTGTCCAAACAGCATATATATATATATAAAACAGGCCGGTCCTGTTGACTGTGACCTTCTGCTGCTGGAAAGGCCATGCTCTCATTATCTCCATGTTCCACTTGCCTTGTTTTGTTGTGATAATTAGCTAAATTATTTAGTGATCATGACAGATGATTCGCTGTTCCTTTGAGGTTGCATGTTAATTCTGTTTTGATTATTACAACATAATCATCATTATCTGAAGAGAACAAGGTTTTAGCTCCAAGGTCTCAAAGTAAGACACAAAACTTCCCTTAAAAAAAAAAAAACCTGACATAAAAAATTAACTATTTCACTGAAGGTGATCTAATTATCCCTTAGATTCAGGTATTAAGAGGACAGGGATTAATATACTTGTCTTTATAATTAAAAAGTAGGCTAGCTCTTTTGTAGATGCTCCTAAAACGGGGGCAACGTGTCTCCAGGGGAAGCACCAGGGTAACATTTGAGTCTCCCTCTATAACCATTCACTCCTGATTGGACCATGTAGCTTTTGAATTTGTTGAATAAACAATTACAAATGTTTGTGTGTGTGTGTGTGTTTCCTGTACTCAGGGACCCATTCATGGTCCTGTCAGGAGGTCTGTCTTACGATACAGTGGGGAGGAGAGCCTGTCTGACTGTGATGCATGGTAAGAGCACTGCCGTCCTGGAGATGGACTACCCCATTGTGGATTTCCTAACGCTGTGTGAAACTCCATATCCGAGCGGTAAGGCGTCACATTCATCCCTGCACATTTTTGTTCATTTGTCAACGTTAACCACCTGCAATGACAACTTTGCTCATTTCATGTTTTATTTTCTTGCCAGACTTTCAGGAACCTTATGCTGTCGTCGTCCTCCTGGAGAAGGATTTAGTTGTTATAGACCTCGGACAGATCGGGTATTTATATTGCTTTCTTCAAATAGATCAGGAGGAAATCTTGGGACGTGCAACAAAAGCTGATTTCACATCTCTAGCCCCCTCAAATCTCTGGCCTGCCCCTCAAATCTCACTGAGTTGCTTATTCACATCTATCCCTCACAGCTCAAAGTTGTTCCTGCAAAGTCGAACACAACAACAGTTTTTGTCTTTATATCATATCTGCATCATTGGACGTATTCACAGTATTAAATTAAAAGTTGATAAGAATATACCAGCGAGCAGGAATGATTATCAAGATGAAAAAAATCTCCATGAATTGGGTGAAAATGTGGCTATGTATATTCACAAAAGCAGCTAACCTTGGACCGGTTTGTGCGTGGGTGAAATACAAAATTAAATTGAACATTCGACAATGTTTGATTGAAACTTTTTAGACTCGATAAAAAGTGGTCAAAAACAAGGTTATCCACCCGTGCAATATATTCTGAAATGTGTTCAGAAATCTTAACTGTATCGTGTTTTTTAAATACACATGAGCGATCACATTTTTTCCCTTGCTCCTGTTCTTTAAACGTTCCTGAAAAAACAGAATATCTCACTTTCATTAAGTACGACAGGGAATCGTTTCGTGGTCAAACTGGCATTATGTTCTTTTTCTTTTAATCTGAACGTTTGTTACCTTTCCCTATGGCTTTATTGCTTCTCTATTTACCATTTTATTCCAATTATACAGTAAGAGGAGACACTTTTGAATCCATTTTTATTTTTTTATTGCTCTTGCATTATGCAGTGTGGGTGGGTGCATATTAAAATGTATCCAGTTATTGTAATTACCTAAGGACAGCTCCCCAACATATCCCATAAATAGAGAAGATGCAGACCTGGATTTACAGTTCCTTCAGCTCACTACTGATGTTTTGAAACTCAGTTTATTTTCAATAAACAATCTTTCAGTTTCAATGTCAAACATTTATTTAATTTGGTCGGTCAGGAGAAGCAACAAGGAGTCATTGCTTCTCACGTTGAAAGAAACGTGCAGATAACATACACACATGGTAATTTTCCAATGTAACATATGGCTTAATGTCTTGGCAGGTACCCAATATTTGAGAATCCATATCCTCTGTCTATCCATGAGTCACCGGTGACCTGCTGTGAGTACTTTGCCGACTGCCCTGCTGAACTCATTCCTGCACTTTACTCGGTAGGCAGCCGGCAAAAGAGACAAGGCTACAGTAAGAAGGTAAATAACTTTCATTGTCGGTGTTTAAAGTGCATCGGCCACTGGAAATGACTTCTGGATTCATTAGATATGATCTTAAACTGGTAACAAAACTAACAGATGGCTTTAAAAAAAACAATTATTAACTAGCATGTGTTTTGTTTTCCTTCTCACAGGAATGGCCCATAAGTGGAGGTAACTGGGGCCAAGGCTCTCAGAGTTACCCTGAGATCATAATCACCGGGTAAGTGTCTTATTAGCAAAGGATTGGGTTACAAATATAATAATTGTTTTCATACACATGATGGCATTTTCCAAATGATCTTATGGTTTGTTTGTTTTTTGGTCCAATAAATAGACATGCTGACGGGTCGATCAAATTCTGGGATGCTTCTGCATGTGAGTAGTTTCCTATGTTTTTACACAGCTTTGTGTGCTTCTTTTAGATGGGTCTGGGTTGTTGTTACATTTAGTACAGGTGTAATAATTGCCATCAGAAGTCATATGGTAGGTTAAAAAATGTATGCATAGTCTAGCATTTGCATGATACAGTTGTTTTAGTTCAGACTACATTGAAAGTTCATCTTAGTCGACTAAACGGTTAAACATCTTTCCTCTTGGCACTTGAAACAAGAATTACAAGTTGGTTGGACAAATTATAAATATTTATACATGTTGGTCCTCAAAGCCAGTCAAATTTCATGCTCAAACTGTAGTCATAGACTGTGGGCTTACTCGCCGCACTTGACTACCAGGATGTAAACAAGCTCTGTGAACAGCGTGGTTTGGCCGTATTTTTGTTTATTTGTTTGAGATAAAAATGTATGAAGGCTGTGTAAGGTTAAACTGGCATGTTGACCAAAGCAGTGTAATCACGCTTAGCATAGGCATGTGGATATTAAGTTAACTTGCTGGTGTTGCGAGCACCGCTATCGCCCGTATAATAAGGGACAGGTCCAGCTTGTCAACTACTGTGGCAACTGTTGTTTATTTTACCCCTTTGTTTGTTTGTCTCTCAAAGTAATGCTTCAAGTGCTGTACAAGCTAAAGACTGCCAAGGTGTTTGAAAGGACTCGTGGTAAGGAGGAGAAGCCGAGTACAGATATAGTGGACGAGGACCCGTTTGCAATCCAGACCTTGTCCTGGTGCCCAGAGAGCAGGATGCTCTGTGTGGCCGGTGTGTCCGCCCATGTTATCATCTACAGGTTTAGCAAACAAGAGATCACCACTGAAAATGTGCAGGTTGGTATTCCGTGTGTTGTCAGGAACATGTCAGCTTATTGTCATACTGTGCATATTTATCATTGTTTAAACCTTGTTTTTAAATCTTTTGATAGTTCATGCGTCATCTGTGGTTAAAAAAGGAGCTTTTACAACTGTTTTGAGATGTGACATTATTTCTTATGTTCAGCTTTTGGAGGTGCGGATGCAGGGTGAGTTCAGCGACGGGGACTCTCCGGATCCAGGAGGGGAGCAGACTCCCACCCTTCCCACCCCAGGAGCTTCCTCCAGCCCGCAGGAGGGCGAGCCTCCCACTCAGCCCTCCACCGGCAGCAACTCCTCTGATGGACCCCGTGACAATATACCATGCCTACAGTGAGGACTATAACATTCTTCTTTTTGCAAGATGTCTAAAGTTTTACTCAGCAATTTAGGTTACAGTCAAGAAACCTGAAATTATTGCTTAAAAGGTTATTTGAGTAAGTGATCCATTCAGTCCTCAGTCCTTTAAGGTATTAACACACCAAAGGAAAATAATCCTCTTTACAAAAATATGAAAAAAGATACAAATGTTTTGTCAGGGAAAAGGCTTGATGGGGGAATATCAGTTAAGAAATAATCTTGTCAGTGTGACTCACCCCATAGGTGATAAATCTTTCCAGTCTCATGTGCAGCCTGCTGTCTCATCCTGCTGTGTGTTTGATGCAGGGTGCGGAGCTCCCCGCTGAAACAGTCTCCGGGCTACCAGGTAGAGCTGGTGATCCAGCTGGTGTGGGTGAGCGGGGAGCCACCTCAGCCAATCTCAAGCCTGGCTATCAACTCCTCGTATGGCCTGTAAGTCCTCACAGCCAGCACACATAATGTTTTGACAAGAGATCACGATGACTTAATATACATATGTGTCTTGATAGTGATTGTTATCGCTGTGCTTTAGCTAAAGATGTGCATGTAGAAGCTTCAGTTGCATCTAGTAACAGAGAAACTGGATATACAGCCTGTCTGTATCATTGCAACAAGTTGAGTGCAAAAATAGCCTCTTAATCCCAAGACCCACTCCGTTACTCATTCCTCCATTGTTTCAGTGTGGTGTTTGGAAACAGTAGTGGTCTCGCTGTGGTGGACTACCTCCAGAAAACCCTGCTCCTCAATATGGGCACGTCGGATCTGTACAGCCCATCTGACCCCTACCAGAGGCAGCCTCGCTCCCCACGCAAACAACGGCAGCCTTCTGGAGGTGGGCCATGTTTTTCTATTGGTCACTTTCGGGGTGTAATGGAACTTACACATTCTACCCCAATTTACACGATTCACAGCTACCTTAAAAAATTGTGATGTACCCTATATTTAGCAATTCAAATATTCATCTGAAGGACTCTTGACTGTTAGAGGCTGGTTAAGATGCAGGGCTGACACTTGGCAGCAGCTTTGACTTCGCACAATGAGCACCGCCCCCTGCAGTAGCTCCTGCCCCTCAATAGGGGGCATCGCTGACAGATTCTCCATCTGTTCAGTTGGACCAGACCAAGTGATCTTTGCAGTGAGAGTAAAAGCTGTATCATTGCAGCAGTGTTTACTTTTAATTCTTTTAATGGTAATTATTAGTTGAAAATTTCTGTCATGTCTATTACTGTGTTTTTGTCTCTGCCTGATCGTCTTGTTTGGTACTCATTCTTTTCAGTCTCAGTGGTCTGTTGCTACATTTAAAACTCTTTTATTTAACTGCACTATAATGAGTAGCAAAGTTTAATTTATGCACACTTGAAAAATTTATTCGGATTACTGTTTAGTTTTAATTAGAAATCCTGCAGCAAGCCCCTGAGACTTGTATCGTTCTTTTTCGTTTGCACTGTTGATCATTTTCCTGTGTCACTGTTCTTACTGTCACTCTCTCTCTGTGGTAAAGACGTTCCACCTGTGACTTCTTGCATGTCCAGACTTTCTAACATGTATTCTGACTCTGTGAAAAAGCTACGCTCATCTCACTTCAGTAAGTCATGTTGTGTCAGATTTTCCCCAACACCCTTTAAGTATCGTTTCTCTCCTCTGAATTTTCCCTGTTTTCTCATAAGGATACGCTCCTTGTTATTGATTTAGCAACCCTAAATCCCCCAAATCCTTTCTATTGACTTGAGAACATTTGACAGTGAGCTGGGAGGAAATTGGGAGACTTGAGGGCACTTCAACAAATTCAGGTTGTGTATCTTTAAATCCTACTATATTTTTTCCTCGACAAACAATGCTGGCACCCTAAGCTATCAAACTTGTTCTAGATTTGTGAAGTGAACTCAAGTGTGGCTTTTTTCCTTCACTGTCTGGTTATGTGTCCCTGCCTTTTCTCAAATAGGTGACCCTGTTCTTGTTTCCACTGTATTCACTTTAGGAAATAGCAGAGACATAAAGATTATTCTAAAAGAATAAATAAATTCTGCTGTGTTTAAACAAGACTCTCGCTCCTCCCTCAGCGCTCTGTGATTCCAACGATGGGGCCAACCCCTCAGAAGATCGCTGCAAATCACCTACTTCAGGTCAGTCTCCTTAAAGTCTCCTTCCAAGAAAAACGTCATTTCTAAATACTTTATTTCAATGTTGCCATTTGTCACATAGGATCTACCTCACCTAACAATTCAGATGATGAACGAAAGCAGAAGTTCATAGAGAAGGGTACTGTATGTTAGAAAAGCTGCATGCCTTCTTTATTTAATAAAAAAAATGGCTGCAGTTTTCTGATTTGTCTCTTTGAACTTTATTTCCAGTGAAGTACAAAAGCAGACGTTTTTCCAAGACGGTTGCCAATGACTTTGGTACTGTATCATCCACATGTATTCTCTCCAGAGACTGTAGATTTAAAGTGGACGTAGCAATCACAACATACTAGTTTTCTTTTTGTGCATTTTATAGTCTCTAGTTTTGCATCTTGACTGTTGCCATGTTGGATTTTTGTTTTTGTTATTATGATGACAGTGTGTGGAGCTAAATATAAGCTAGTAAATGCTTCACCATCTGCAAACACTTGAGCTAGCTTAGATAGCAGTGTGCATTTTGAATTAACTGTAACTGTCAGTCTCATCAGGAGGCTTATTTTTGAAAGCAAAGACTTTAAACGAAAATTAGAAGAAAAAAATGCTACACTATCAGCTAACGCTGAACTAGTGCTAGCTTAGTTAGGAGGGCACATTTGAAAATTCACTATAACAGATTCTAATTAGGAGCCTAATATTGGCAAGACTTTAAGTCCCAATAACTGAACTTTAAGATTTTCTAACTGCCTTGTCATTAAGTATTTCCAACCAGGAAAGAACCAATCCCAAGACAGAAGGCGGGACAGTTAGCGTGGACAAAGCTTTTGAATTGGTTAAAAAATTAGTAGTACAGGATGAGTCATCAGAAATTTGAAATGTTGTTTAGGAAGAGAAAGTGCTTTATAATTATGTGTTGAAATGTGTATTTGGCAGATGAATGAATGTTTAACACTAAATAAACACAAAAATATGTTTTTTATATTTGACATCTAAATCAAAATAAGATGCAACTGCTGTGCCCTCAGCTAACGCTTGACATGTGCTAACTTTGCTAGCAAGATGCATACCGAATGGGGAGGCTAATTTTGGCTAAAGCAGAGAGGCTTTATATAAAAATGATCAATTTTGAAGTAGTAGTAGTAGTACAGAAAACCATGCTGCATTGAAGAAGACTTGAATTTACCAAATGAGACAATACACTTTAAATCAGAAGGAAGTAGTGTAGTTTTTCTTCGACCTCTTAACTATTTGTTTAGAATATTAATGGAGTCACTTCCTGCTGGTTATTAGATAAAATGCAGGTTAAAAAACTGCAGCATTACAACTTTGATTTGACTCTGAGGCTACATCCACTTTATATTTACAGTTCTATGATCCTCTGATTATTCGTTCTTTTCTCTCTGAATAACAGCAATCTAACCACACTGTGCCTTAATCCTACGTCAATCTGTGCATCTTGTGCCAATGAAAGAAAGATGTGCTATTATTAAATGTTTTGTTACTAATCATGGTCTGGGGTTTTTTCAGCTGATTTATGAAATTCATAAGGATCCAGTGCATGACAGGATTTCTTTGTAGATCGTGGCATCACATTTTCTATGCATTTTTTGTCTTTATATTTCAACAAAACTATGAAACCTGTTGCTTCATAGTCTGGACTGAAAGCAATTTAATCAAACGCATAGAAAATCTGCATCATGCCTTTTTTCTTGATAGCACTAATATCTAACCGTGTCACTTAAATATTGAAGTGGACCGTGTCTCTTTGATTGTGATTTTGATTCCAGGATTCAGCTCTGCGTTTTCACCGTTTGGCTATCTGCTGATTTTTCCTCCTCCTCTTCCTTGTGCATCACTATGTTCACTGAATTGCAATTACTTCAGTTCTTGTCTGCCTCTTGCTTTGTTTGATATTACAGGCCTGCTGCTGTCTGTGACGCCTCGCAGCTTCATTTATATTCTCAGGTTTTCTCTAAGGGTGGTTATAGACTGCAACAGACAACTTTTGGGTGTCTTGGTAGCAGACAGGAAGTCAAATAGTTAAGAGAGAAAATAGAATATTGTTCTCCAACCAATACATGATTGGCCTACGTCGGACATTATATACTGTGTGTATGCCCTCAACAGTTGTCTTTCAGTCTCATCACCACTCTTAAGAATTCATCGAACCAGTGTTTACAGTGAAACGAATTAAAACTAAAGTTATAAGCTTTGAAAGACATTTCTTTCTTATCTTGCAGATAAAAAAAACAAAACAACATTCACTATTAGCTTTCATTCTCATCTCATAAAATAGGAATATTTGTTTCTGTTACAGCCAAGATGTCACGGAGAATTAGCTCGTCTCATGACCAGGGTAAGCCAAAAACTACTGAACCTAAGCTCCTGACCATCTCAATGTTTTACCTACAGGTTTTTGTTTTCTTAACTTCTCTCAACTCCTGCTACTCTTTCTCTCTTCTGGCACGCTGGTGCTATTGTGAGATTTCTGCTGTTTTGGGATGTGTACTGTAAGTTTAGACAAACTCTCTGTCTCTGTTTGCACGGTGAGCAGAGGAGCGTTCCCAGCGTTGGCGCTCTCTTACATGTAAGAAGCGTGTTTGTAGTGTGAACGAAGACAAAGCGGAAGCAGAGATGAGCCGGAAGGGGGGCGTCTGTAGAACTATGTCAGTCTCCGTCCTCAGTGAGTGGACCAGCCGTGGTCTGACTTGTTCTGAAGTGTGATTACTGGTACTAACCCCCCACTGCTGCTGGGGCTTTTATTCTGAAAGGACTGACATATGACTCTAACCTTCTCACAATGGTTGTTTGATTCTTTTTCGAGGAAGCTTGGCTGACTCTGCTGCAAAGTGTTAAAAACTTGCTTTTCTTGTTTTCAGTATTTCCTTGTGAAGAATACACGTGTCGGGCGGTTCCCTCTGTGTCACAGATCTTTCTGTGTTTCTGTTGGGATCCATCATTAGCTTGTTTTAAAGAGGATAAAAGCTTGTGCTTCAGCTGCCTTCAGCACAGTAATGAGCCATGAATAATTCTTGCTCCTTAAATACCAGTTCTTCCTTGGGACTCCCTGTTGTACAACACACATTTCTTCTGCATTTTTTCACATTGAGAATGTTGTTTGCCAAAAAGGACATTATAAAAACTATTGTCAAAAAATGTCAAATGGCAAATTGAGCAAAAGCATCTCAATGTCAAAAATCCTTTTTTGGTGGGTAGTACAGTACTAAGTGGGTGCACTGGGTTACTTACTCCCATAAAAAAAAAACCAATAACGTCAATGGGAGATGTTGTCCCCTAAACATAAATCAAAGCTATAGCATGTTAACCTGGTTTTCACCTGGTGAATTTTACGTCATTAACACCTCTTACTCTCTCCTGCTTCAACTTCATTTCACTTTTAAACAAACTGTTTTTCTCCTTTGTTCTCACTCCTGCTGTTCAGACGCCAAGGACAACTCATTCACCCGCTCACGTAGTTCAAGTGTAACCAGCATAGACAGAGAATCCCGAGAGGCCATCTCCTCCTTTCACTTCTGTGAGAGTTTCCCCAGAAAGAATGACAGCATGGTCAGCCCCTGTCTGCTGGTGGGAACCACCCAGGGCTCGGTGATGATGGTGGGCGTCAGCATGCCGCCCGGCGGAGACCAGCGGCTGCAACAACCTGTCGGCATCACCTCCTACGGTAAGAAGCTCTGCTGAACTGGATTTGAATTCACCATCCATGACCTCTCTGGTCAAACTGTAAACACTGTAAGAAAATAAAAGTACAAAGTCATGAAAGTCAGCTATATTCAGAAGAGTTTCAACATGATTGATGAAGAAATGTCATAACTGTTGGGAAGAGTCATTTCCTTCCTTTATTAAAAAAAAATAATTTTGAAATATTGTGATGTTTTCAGTGTTTAAGGAGAGGGACAGAAGAAAATAATGGTCTCCAGAAATATCTTTTCTGGAACTTTACTTTGCACAAACAGTGAGTAAAATCACTGCAGTTACTTGTGATGTAAGTTATTGAATATTCATGAGCGAGATTTCATTATCAAAGCCCCACAAATTGTCTTTTGCCTAGAAGATCTGTATGTTACCTTTTCAAGCAGAACTTGCAGGTTAACAAAATAGTGAACGTAACATGGAGCCCACATGGCTTCAGAGGGTTCATGATGGGATTTACAACTGGAACCAATCATTGCTAGCTTTAATTTTTTTTTTTTTGAAAAAAACTGTATTATTTTTCTTTGCCTTCAGATCATATTAAAAAGGATGTGATAAAGAAACAGCAAAGAAACACAGGAGAACAGCATGGTTAATTTATTTAACACTTGTGCTAAGTCTCATTTTTATTATTATTATTATTACTATCACTGTATCATTTTATTAGGCCAAATATTGCGTGCAGTCCCTTCATTTTTTCCTGGAAAAATGCCATGTACCGGTACAAGGTATATCGCATGACATTAACAAACTGGGTGGGTTGTAGGGTGAATTGTGGATTTGGGTCATTTCTTTTTTATCACAGTTCTTGTGCAGCTGTCCTAAATGGAGAGATCTACTTTGCGTGGCATTGTGTGCTAATTTAAAGGCTGTCTCTTAATCCAAGATGAAGAAAAAAAAAATCCCTTTTTTTGAAACTTGTTCTTCAGGCACCATGGCAAGCCTCAAAGGAGGAATTATGACGATGGCCCTGCTGGACGCCGCTGGAGCTCTGCTGCCCCCTTCCTACGAGCCATGGTATGACGCAAATGCATCAGATGAGGAGAAGGAGAAGAGCCGGAGACGCAGGCCAGCCTCCCCTCCCTCGTCACAAGAGGGTCAGGATTCCCAGTTTGCGGTGCTGTGTTCCGAGAAACAGGCCAAAGTGCTGGCTATGCCCTCACAGACCCGACTCTACAAACACAACATCACAGAGACCTCCTTCGTGCTGAGGGCCGACGTGGTGCAGATGGCCGGAGCTAACTGCATTGCATGTTTCTGTGCTAACGGACATATCATGACTCTCAGGTAAACCCTCAAGTATGTACTGACTAAAGATAAAATAGATGATTAAAAACAGTTGTAAAAAAATTACAAGGTGTTCTAGGGCGCCATTTGCAGGTTCCTGTGTACAGAGGCTGTGATGTCAGAGTTGACGGCCCGGGTTTGAAACTGCCCTGTAGCTCCCCACCATGTTGTCTCCCACTTTCTCTTTCCCCAATTTCCAGCTCTATCCACTATCCTTTCTCTCAATTTAATGCATAAAAAGCCCCAAATTTCAACAAAGAAATTACAAGGTGCTCTGCAATTACAATGTTCCCTCTTTGCATCCTGACAGTTTGCCCAGTCTACGGCCCCTGCTAGACATGAACTACCTGCCGCTGACGGATATGAGAATAGCCAGAACGTTCTGCTTCTCTAACTTGGGTCAGGCTCTGTACCTCACCTCTCCCACCGAGATCCAGAGGATAACCTGCAGTCAGGAGACCTGCGATAACCTGCAGGTCAGACACCCTTAAGTAGATAATGAGATTTACAATCAAATCCAATCATTCTAAGTCTGTATAGAAAATACTTTCCATGTTGGAGGAAACAACTAAAATGGGGGTTTAAAGACCTTTTCTTTTTGTGATGGTGTACTTTGTCAGTCTTTATTTCCACACGTATTATAGGCTGACGTGCTGATGTTTGTGTCTTCCTCAGGAGATGCTCAGTGAGTTATTCACTCCTGTGGAGACACCAGAGGCTCCTAACAGAGGATTCTTTAAAGGCCTTTTTGGGGGAGGAGCTCAATCTCTGGACCGGGAGGACCTATGTGAGTACAGAACGCCCTTACTTTTGTGAATTATGGGAATTTACAGGAATTTATATCATATCCAAGCATGAATATTAACATTTTGTTTTGTCCTAAGCAGTCGTCCATGCAAAATAATACATTAAAAAAAAAAACATTTAAGCAGATTTACAACAAATGTTTGAAATATATTACCCCATAATATCATCAAACTGACTTCCCTTTATGTAGTCCATGGGCTAAAATGTTTGGCTTCAGTAGTCTTGTGCGCTGAGCTCAAAATGTGTTTCAGGCTTCTACAGCTAATCTGTGCATGTGATGGGGGAGTGCACAGTGCATGTAGGGGGCGTGGCCTCACCTGCAGTTAGCTGTGTGCTATGTGAATTTGATTGAAGTAGATATTCAAGTGTACTTGCATGAAATCTGGTTGTTTTTGTCAAAATTATGCTACAATACATTTTCATTTTCTCTATCTTTATCTAAGTTCCCTGTTTAGGGCCAACCTTCAGTTTTGTAAATTCCAGGTTTATTACCAGAAATTCCTGTGAATACCTGTGAATTCCCATGGAAAGTTTCAAACTTAAAAACGGATTCTATTTCAAGATGAACGTTTACATCTTAAGTGCCTTACATGTTAATTGGATTTCTGGTTTTGTCTTTGGTAGTTGGTGAAACAGCTGCTGGTAAGGCCTCCCGCAGCTTGGCGCAGCACATCCCCGGCCCTGGGGGCATGGAGGGCATGAAGGGTGCAGCGTCCGGCGTCGTTGGAGACCTTGCAAGAGCCCGAATAGCTTTGGACGAGAGAGGGCAGAAACTGGGCGAGCTGGACGAAAGAACAGCAGCCATGATGGCCAGCGCAGATTCGTTCTCCAAACATGCTCATGATGTACGCCCCTGAGAACTCATAAAGTACTTCAGAATATTCTCACATCAACTTTTTCACGTCTGACTGTCATCTTTTCTCTTTTGCTCTCTTCAGATGATGCTGAAGTACAAAGATAAGAAGTGGTACCAGCTCTGATGTGCAGCGTGTGGAGAATCGGACTCTGTAATCACGCACACCGGTATCTCTGAGGAGCTGCAGGTCCCAATTCATCTTTTCTCTATTTCTCTCCACATGGGGGGCGGGGGGGGGTTCTGCTCTACAGGCTCACGCTTTTATTGTCAGCACAAAATCACACACTCTGGCATTACCTTGGTCACAAGAGGACTGCCACCGAGTACACACCGGCCGAACCAACAGAATGAGACTGGAAAGAAATGGAAGAAGAGGAGCCCTTCAGAATCTCTCTTTCCACGTCACGAGGGCATGCAAAAACAGGAATGAGAGAGGGGACCTTTCATATCCATCCGCCATGCACTCATATTTATCTCACATATATATCTACACACCCTGCTGTTTTGTTCTCAAAGAGGAAAGACAATTCTGCGAAACCTGTACTTGTGGTGGCCTGATTGCGAGTGTTCTCTTTTCCTTTCTCTGCCCTTTATGGTGTCTGCCAAACACAGTGGACTTAAACGAGGAAAAAAAGTCTGATGACCTTCAAAATCAACTGTAATCAAGTCAGTATAGATGTATGTATCTATAGGAGTGGTTGAATCAATGAAGGACTCGTGTACGTTTATTTTTCCAGTCTGAAGTTTTTTTTTTCTTTCTTTAGTTTTTTTTTTTTTTTTTGGTCCAGAAGAGACATTTGAAGCACTTCAAATCGTAGAACGTAGACAGAGCGATGATGAATTATCGCCTCTCACCGAATAAGGGCTGGTAGAACACTAGTTCATCGTGACCATTCCTCTTACAGCAATCGCCAACCGAGTTGTTTTAGGTGAAGAAGAAACAAACGGCGGGTTTGCTGAGAGTCCCTTTTGGCTTGATTTCAAAATTAGATTATTTATTGGAGCAGTGTAATATACAGGAAGTAAAATAAGTTTGTATTAAGGGCATTACATGGATCTGTTTTGTTGATTAAGTGCACAAAAACGTGCTTAAAAAAATGTTTACCCCTGATGAAGAGTTTACATTGATCTATCATAAAAAATGAAGAGTGAGACACTGGAAATCCTGTGAAGGTCGTATTGCTTTCCTGGGGCTGTAGCGAAATCATGTTAGAGAAAGATGAAGTGTTGAAGGGCAAGACAAAGATTGTCCTCCGTGTGATTGGCATAAATTTATATTTTGGTTACAATTTTAGTTTTTGTGATAAAGATTCTATCTAATCGTGATTACACAGATTTTTGTTTTTTTTCCTCGCGATTCTGTCATAGCGTGAGTTGATTTTTGTCTCGTTTCTCAATGTGTAAGGGGAAAAAAAGCATGTGTCTCTTACAGCACAATGGTAAAGGTATAAAGGTATGCTGTTTGTATTTGTAGCTGCCGGTAGAAATGACCAAGCACTTTTGAGTGTTCCACACTGTGCCATTGGTCATCTCTCTCTGAACCATTCACTTAAAAAAAAAAAAAGAAACTTAAAAAAAAACAAAAAACTCTCTTCTGCCTTTGCCTCATGACACGTATATGCTAACCTCTACCTATGTGTATGTCTGTGTGTTTGTGAACATACATATATTCTGGAATATGTGTATGGGCGCCAATATTTATAATGCTACATAGATGCAGTGTATTACAATAGGTCTTTTGAGGTTTTTCTTTTTGCTTGACAGTGTTTTTTCAATGTGATTAACTAGAGTTCTAATGTAATTAGATTTCTTTTTCATGAGGTGCAAGGACATGCTGCTATTTGTGTCAATGTAGGAACATCATCTGTTGGTCTTTTGTTTTGAAGAAGAAAAAAAAAAAAGACTTTGTCGGTCCAGATTGCTGCCAAAAGTTGTAAATTACATGACAGCTGGACACAAATCTGAGTGCAGGTTCAGATAACGTGACATCCTGTATGCTTGCGGCCATGTTCTTTTACGACACCAAAGAGTTGCTTGATTTCACACAGTTGTCTAAGTTTAAGAGTCCGTCTGGATTTATTTTCTTTTTGTCTAGAAGTCTGCTGTGTGTAACGGGGAGAAAGTAGATTGGATTTGGGATATTTTTGTGGGCATGCCAACCTCATTCCCCTAACTGCTGTGTTCAGAGGACAGGCAAGGTGAAGCTGAAGAGTTTCATTCCAAAATGAGATATCCTCCAAAGAAAATCATGTCAAAGGACTCATGGAAAATGGTTGCAGGCACGAACAAAATATGTAAGACTTTGTGTTGATTAATTAACTTAGATTTGAGAGTATTAGATAGATGCTGTATACTTTGGAGATGATCAGCTATCAATCACACCAAAAATGTTTTATCTAAGATGGGTGTACAGCATTTTGGAATAAAACCCTTCACTTTTAGCTGACTGATTTTAATCTTCTCTACTGTATACTACTGATATAAACCCATGAAAATGAGCAGCTGAGTGGGTTTTGCACTATTTTTTGTATTTAAAAGAAGTTTGTTCGTATGATTTTTAAAACGTGTTCATTTCTCCTTGTCCCATTCTCTTCTTTTTGAAAGGACCAAAACATGACAAAAAACCTATGCTTATCTGTGTCATTTGCCAATTATGCTGATTGCTTCACTCTCAGATATGTTTTCCAATGTCAGGTTAATATCTAATATAATATATATTTGAAAACAACAAAAATATAAAAAAAAAAATATATATATATATATATATATATATATATATATATATATATATATATATATATACTTTTGATTTCAATGATCTATTAAAGATACATGCATAAGGATCTATCATCCAGACATGACAACAAAACATTTTATGGTTCTGTATTGAACATGCTCATCTCTGAATCTAGCTTTGCTACTGCAGGAGGGTCATCTCCTCCTGATGGGCCGCTGAGTCGTTCTACAAAGTGTGGCCTCAACTTTAAAGTGCTTCAGTTTGCAACATATATGTCCTAAATGGTCCCTTATTGCACATTGAAGGATGCATGATATTAAGTGTTTACAAACTTGAAACAACCATGTATTATCCCTCTTAGAGATCGTCTCCTCTGGCGTTTGTATTTACCACCATGTTGAACAAAACTCAAGTTCTCGTCACACATCCGGAGGCCGTCCCACTGCTGTTTGATCATGCCAATTGTATAAGTGTGAGAGGATTTATTTATTTACTGGTACATGTCTTTATGTTACTGTATGCTCCATGAAAACTTCTTGCTTTCCCTGTGCTGTAGAAATGCATAGAAAGCAAAGTTTGGCTCAGAGCAGCGTGCAGGAGAGCTCGAGGGTTACTCAGTCGCCATACTTCCATCCTTCCATCCGTCTTTCTGTCTTCTGGGATGAATATCTGTGGAGTTGCAGTGTTTTCTCATAGTAGGCAATTTTTGTACAGTTTTATTAAAATAAATTTCACATGGATGTCTGACTTAATCTGCTGCCACAAACAATTTAGACTGTAGATACAGTATATAAATATATATATTATTGTGCAATGGAAAATAAATGTAAAACCAATCATACCATGTTTTGTCCTGTGTTTTCTGTTTCATTGTTTGTTTGTTCTCTGACTTTCTTTCAAAGATGACGTTTCATTATTACTTCTACATAAATTATTTCCTGACATATGCAGGTCAGATATAGATTAATTGTCCTCACAACGTTTCTTAGAGCATCCTGAATTACAGCCTGGTGCGTCCCTAATTTAAAGCACAATATGAATAGAGTTAAGACTACACATCTCAACAAAATGGCAAAAATCAATTATTTTTTTCTTTTTTGGAAGTTTTATTCCCCTTATAAATACACTATTGACTTCTCTCTTTATTTTGTATAATAACATACTTTTCTTTTTCTCAAATGTTTTTTTTTCCCCCATTAAAGTCATTTTATGTTTAAATTAAAGATGCACTGCCTTTACACTGGAATACTGTTTGCTGAAAAGTGAAAATCTGTTATGCCAATATTTTCATCCAACACATTATACAAAGTTGTTGTGCAAGGTCAGGTAGAGATTACTCGAATCGCAAAAACTAAATGTAAATTTTTGAATTGTATATATATACTCTACTCTTTTATTCTTGTTTTTGTTTTTTTTGTGAAACTCTAAAGTAAACTTATTTTATTATTTTTTTAGGATATGCTTCATGAATAAAACAGAGAGTATTTCTATTTTTTTTCTTGAATAAAATATCTCCTGGGATTAAAAATAAAATATCCAAGGTTTGGGGATTTTGAAATTGCAGTATAACAATCTTTAAAAACTCAATTTTATTAACGAGAACTACGTTTCCCAAAAGCCCCTGCAGGTGGCACCACTGCTCCTCGAACTCCCGTCGTCCATCGGGGTTATGGGTTGAAGCCGCAGCAGTGAGTGAATCCGTGGCTGAGCAGCAGCATCCTCACTTGGACTAAACCAGCGGATAGAGTGGTGGGTCGACAAAGTTAAATAAGGTTGAGGACAAACACAAAGTGACGCACAGCGCGCGCTGCTGTGAGCACGTTTGGACGATTGAACAAGTTTTATTGCTACTCAAGGAACGCGTCTATTGCAAATATCCGTCTTATATCTCTTTTGGCTTCAGCTGCAACATTCCGGATTTAATGTTTGATGGAGCTGCATGTCTGGCTCTGTAAGCGCTGCGATGAATGAAACAAAGAGGATGAAGGCAGCCTTGGAAGACGCCAACTCTTTACACATCTGACAGAAGATAACTTTATGGAAACGTGGTGGACCCGGTAAAGGTCGGTTCTCACCAGTTTTTGCAAACTTTAACGTCACGTCGACGACAGACAACTAATGAAAATGTGCTTCACAGCGTTAGATACCCCACACACTGACCGTGAGCATGCGTTTAAAGGTGAAAGAAGTTGAACATTGGTTTCTAGTTTGCCTTGAAAAAACAACCTACCTCCTCCTGATGTGGATTCGCCTTTTACTTTATTATCCTGCCTCTTAAAAATGTGAAAGGTGGTAACAGGACAGCATGACTCTTGTCTATATTGATCAAGAGAACTTCACAAGGGCTTTTTTTTTTTTTGGTTCAACTAGAGAACTTTTAATTTGTTCCTAGCATGCAGAAACCTGCTTTCTCCTTTATGTATCCTCGACGTGTCTAATGCTTTAACAAGAACCTAACAGACGTCTCTAAAAGGTGGAGTTGAACAGGTGAATGTGTTTAAAGTGGGATATACATGTAGCAGTTTAATGGATTTCCTCTGCAAACATCCCTGCAGAAGTGTAAATGAATATGATGTTGAACACATAAGGTAGGCTTTCTTTGTATCCTTTTTTTTCTTTCAAAATGAGCCAAGGGCCAAACCTTGTCCTGGAGTGGCTTTCTAAGCTCCATCTGGCTCCATATTTGGAGTCTTTCATTGACAATGGGTATGATGATTTGGAAGTGTGCAAACAGATTGGAGAAGCGGACTTGGATGCCATAGGTGTCCACATTGAGTACCACAGACACAGGCTCCTTGCAGCAGTGCAGAAACTGAAGGACGAAGACCGAAGGAAAGCGCCAAGCTACTACTTCACCTTGGAGCCGTTTGAAACTTCTACCTGCGACCACTCTTCAGACCCGAACAGAGAAAAAGACTCGAGGACTTCGGGATCACACTCGCACACATCAAGAAAACACGAGGCCTCCTGTCCTGGAAACCATAACCTGAGATTCACTGATTGTAATGACTTTGTGACTTATCCCAAACTGAAGCTGAAGGTGCTGATAAGAGATAAACTGGCTAAAGATGGGATCAACCTTGGAGAGGCACCTTACACCCACAAGGTAGGTCGTTTTCTTTTCCTTTGTTTACAGTTTGTTGACACTAAATACTGGCTCTTCAAGCGCTGTCTTGTGGAATTTAATACGCTTGATATGTTGTGTTTGGGATGAGGAGTGTGACAAATGTCTTTGACGGTGCTGACGTCCACTCGTTCTTCTGTATGGCATCAAAGTTGGCCTTGATGTCACTGTCAAAGGTCTCCTTAGAGTAGATTATTGAATTTCCCTCGGGATCAATAAAGCATCTATCTATTAATAACATCCATAACCAGGTAACTGATATAATCAACCCGTTTTGTTGAGAGAGAGAGAGAGAGAACGAGATTCTGAGTTCTTTCTGATCTTCATTGGACTGAAAAATCCCAGCGAAACCTGGATAAAAGAAGTAGTTGGGTTTTATGTCAATTTGCAGCTGTTTCCATTTCGATGTGTTCTCTCGTTGCTGCTCAAATTACCGCTGATTATTCATCTCATTCCTGAATAGCGATCCAACTTGATGCAATCCACCATGGAGGTTCAGCGCTCTCCCACCCAATCTGTTCGTCTCGTTCGTTACTGTGCCTCCTCTCTGTACTATGGATCATTTACAAATACAGAACACAGTATTTCACAGGGAACGCTAAATCCATAAATTATTTTTAAAAGAAAGAAATCAAGGGCCCAGGAAGGATTCAGGAGACCTCGGCGATGAGCTCAGTAGTGACAGCATAATGGATGAGAGAGGGAGTGAAATCAGAGGAAAAGCACGAGATGTCGTAAAGCTGTTTTTACGATCTGTCTTTTGAGCCTAGATAAAAGAAGTGAGTACTCCTTAAGTTCTTCTTCCCCATGGTTTCTTCTCTGTACTTTAAGATGAACAAAGTGTGCAAAAGTGAAATCTGGAGAAGAGGAAACAGTTGCCCACTTTAAGATCTTAGAGTCTGTGCTATTAAACATTTTTACCATGCAGGTAACTCATAATCATCTTGCTACGCAGGCTTAGGTTAGACTTCAGGTTTTCAATGCATCTGGGATCATTGGTGACTGAAGGGCTAAACATAATCCCTACACATCAGTGCAAACAGCCATGAGACGGGGCTCAGAGATCCACTGACCTCTGCAGCCAGATCACTGGGACAATGGATCAGACTGCCGTGATGACAGATGTTTTCTGCACGGATCATACGTGTAGTAACAGCATGCCATTTCATTTCTGGGGATCTTCTCTGCTCTGACAATGGTCCAGTATGTGTTTACTGCCAAAAACACTCAGTTAATGTAATTGCAGAGGACATTTATTCTGCTGTAGTAAAATCCATTCAGTATTTAATACACTCAGTGACTGGTCTGAGGCCAGCTGAGAGGAACATAAGCCTGATATGAACAGTCTGTCACTGTCCGTGGAAGGCGTGATTGATGGATGCTGTATTTGATTATATCGCAGGAAACGGATGTTAACCATTAGACAAAACAGTTTATGTGCATCGCTAAAGACTGTCAGAGTGAATCCCTGTGAAGAGATGCTGTTGGACACATCCTCAGAATGTTTTTTTTTACACTTTTAGACCTGAGGCACAGTTCCTGCTCTCGGCTGTGGCACTTAGCCAGGACAGAACTTTACTTAACTTGAGTGCCTTTATACAAGCTTTCCTTTAGTGCAGCCTGATGTGCCCCACGTGGAAAATGATACTGTGTTTTTTTCTAATGCTGTTTTATTCTACTAATGACAATCTAATTGGAAGCGTTTTTTTTTATCCCTCTGTGGAACCATTGTCTTTACAACAGTAACATTTTACTGCAGTACTGTGTGTTTCACAAATACAAGCATGTTGTGTTCATGAAAGATTCAAACGCCATAAACTACTAAGTGCAGAGGCACTCTGCGGTTCACGTCCAGCCTTTTTTTTTAGGGCGCAGTCGGTGCTTGCACAGTGAGATTCATGAAGTTTCTTTAATTCTTCAGACTTGAAAGAATCAGCAGCTGGAGGAAGCAGAGCCAGCCAGCGCAGGGATTTTAAGTTCATTCACGGGGCGAAGCCTTTGAGGGTTTAAAAAGTGACGAATGGGATGGCGGCTACGTTTATGCTCGACGAGTTAGCTGATGCAGCACGAACAAAGCGTCGGCCATCTTCCCGAACAAATCTTTGAATTTAAGTGTCGACCTTTGCTTTTTCGGATTTGGAGTTCTTAACATTTGGTCGAGTGTTTCTTCTCGCTGCATTTTTCTAAGAAATGAGCGAATGTTATCACTCAATACTTTCTCAGTACTTGCTGAATCGGGGCACGATCACTTCTTTTAATCTGAATATAGACAACGACCTTGATTGACAGCAGCTCATTAGTAAAGAGTTGATCTTGTCTCTGTGGAAACAGTAGTTTGGCCTTTTAGCTTCACTCATTTTCATTCATTTTAGAGTTGGACAACATAAGTATGAATATGACTGTAGTTGAATTAGTCATCAGGAACAGCTTCTGTTTGCTTTACACTGAGTTTGGCTCTGCCAGCTACACTCATCAGCTTCTCCCGGGTTGGACCCCCTTTTTGCCTTCAGAACCTTCATTCCCCTCGGCATAGATTCAACAAGGTGCTGGAAACATTTCTTCAGAGATTTTGGTCCATCATGACGTGATGGCTGCACATACTGACAGACTGTAGCGTTTAAAGGATGCTTTATTAGTACACAGGAACCTCAGCTGTATCCTGTGCTTATTTGAGTTACTGTTGCCTTTCTATCAGCGCGAACAAGTCTCGCTATTCTCCTTAGACCTCTGACCTCTGGCATTAAGAAGGCCTTTTCACCCAGAGAGCTGCTGCTCACTGGATATTTTCAGTTTTTTTGGATCATTCTCCATAAACCGTTGAGATGGTTGTGCATGAAAGTTCAAGTCGATTAGCAGCTGCTGAAATACTCAGAGCTGACCGTTGCATGTTTTGTTGGTGCCAAAGTCAATCATTCTGCTGCTTAGTTTAAACTTCAGAAGATTTTCTTGACCATGTCTTTATACCTAAATGCATTGAGGTGCTAACATGTGATAGGCTGGTAACAAGCAGTGGAACATCTGTACCTAATGAAGAGGCCGGTGAGTGTTTATGTCTTTGCTTGAACTGAAACGGCTCTGGGCCAAGTGACAATGTTTTGTGTTCAATCTCTGAGATCCTGCAGAAGTGGAGCTCATCCTCCTGTTCTGTCTGCTCACCGGGTATCACAGTTGTTTTTGATCTGTAATCTCAAAATGCCTCTTTCTCTGGTTTGATAGTGCAATCCATTTCCAGTGTGCAACGTGCCCTCCTGACTCTTCTGCTCGCACGACTCGTTCACACGAGCCCACGGGACCTATGGGCACCGTGTTCAGAGAGAGAGACGGAGAAGTAATGCGATAAAAGCCGGTTTAGCTGAAAGTGATCTAAATGATGGCACAGCACATTTCACTGATGACTTTTGGGATTTCTACAAAACAGGTTATGCAACAGCATCATGTCAAAAAGTCCTAAAAAAACCTTAACATTTACAGCAGTGTTATACATAAAAATGAAGTTATGTGGTTATGTACTGTACCAAAAGATAAATGCTCAACCTTTCTAGAATAAACTTCTGCTTACATAAAAATAACAGTTCAATGTTCCCTCTTAATGAAACATACATCTTGCCTTATGTTTATTTCAAATGTAAAAGTTAATTTCTTGAAGATGAATATAATGATTTCTTAAGATGCATCAAATAATCCCTGTTGTCATGTGACATTGAATCATTTATGATGTTGCTCACGTCCGGACCCTGATGGGGAAGGATTCCCTTTTATAGCGCTCTTAACAAAGGGCTTGAAATCCCTCGAAGGCCTAATCACAGAGCCCAGCCTGGAAAAAAAAAAACCCTCCTCAGAATGGGCAACAAATGTTAGTTTGTTCAGAAGATTTCCCTGTGTAGCTCTGCCAGAGGATCGGAGGACAAGCAAAACCAGCAGGCCTCTTTTGTCAGAAGAAAAGCCCGTCTGAATGGAACCTGGCAAAATACACGCTCGGCAGCAGCTGACAGCTGTCGCTGCTTTTGTCAAAATAAAAAAGGCACTGAATGGAAGTGTTTTCGTTGAACAAAGTTGGGTTTGAAACACCAGCCCGGACTACACGGTGAGGACCGGTGCTACAGTACACTGAGGACGAGCTGTAAATGGTTAGAATGAGACGTGGTTTATTTGGTTTAAAGGTCCATAACATCAATCAGTTTGTCTTCTGTTCACTTTCGATGTTCAACTTTTGAATAACTTCTGGGTTCGACAACAGCATCTTACCTTTTTCTTGCATGAACACAGCGCTCTCTGAACACAAGTGAGAGGATGAAATAGAAACGAGCATCGCTAACATCGCTTTAACACTATTGTAAGATAAGTTATTCTGACTACATTTAGGTCTGCCACATACTTTTGTACGATATAAACACAGCTGTATCAGGCTTTGTGCATAACAATTCACATCTTAATCTATATATTCACATTAGGTTGTGTTGCATGGAGGATCTATCCATTACCACCATCATCTTACTCACCATGTACTGCACCAGAGGGTAGGCCTACTTATGGCCTTGATTCATGTTATGTCAGTGTAGATTAAGTCAAGCTACTGGACCATTACAGGAGTATTGCTGGATTATTGCACTGATGGTGCTAAGGGGGGGTCGCACACTATTGTACACAGCACTCAGAAGCTTAACATGCCATTAACATGCTTGTCGCTTACAGTTTGGGATTTGTTACAGGCGTGTCCAGTGTGTTTCTCATGCGATTGTCCGCCCCTCTCCCTTTTTTGCAAAACAGGAGCAGAACAAGGACGGCACACGTTCAGCCACTCCACATCACGTCACTGCTGAGCGGTGTAAGAGCTGCATATGTTGATCACACAGGGAATACTGAGCTATGTATAATGTAAACTCTTGTGTTTAACAGGGCACAATCACTGACCTATATATCTGTGAATTTCAGATTAGAATTGTCCAGGGTGAGTGGACTAAAGGTTGAAGAGCTATGTACCAAGCAGCTCGTTGTTCGTTGTATATTCCTCTATCCAGCTCATTTCTTTTTCAAACAGCCTCCTGCTCTCATGTTGCTTTGCTTTCAAGTAGAAATTATTCAGGAGAGCTTCTGGAAGGGCTTTGACCAGCGACATTAAGAAAAGTGCACCACATACACGGAAATGCGTTATTATTATTTAGCACTTTGAAAACTTAAAAGAAGGGTCTGATTTTTTTTTTTTTCTCCAAGTAAACAATATTTTACTTTTGAAGCACTCCTTAGTCTATTTTGCTTGAGCTATTGTATAACAATGCTAAGTAGGTCTTTGAAACTAATGAGCACTCTCTGAATTTAAATCACTGTGCGCTGTTCAAAGCCTGCTTTGCTTTGTGGCAGACACGCACAAGAGACAGAAAAGATAAAGGACGTTTTCAACTCTGTCAGAGCAAGAAGTGACCCGGCACGACGCTCTGCTTCCTCATCCTGTGTTTGTGATGTTTACAGAGGACAGATTCAGAGACACTGTTGTGGTCAGGGAATTGGATTTCTAAAAGAAAAAGTAGATTTAAAAAAAAGAATTTGCCAGAAACAAGTTTGTGCAGGTCCAGCTGTTTGAATTTCTCAATAATTGTCATATTAAGTTTAAAAAGGTAAAACAGAAAAAAAAAAAAAAAACCTGAATGAAACTGCTGGTTAAAAGTTGGTTCCTGCACATTTACAATTAAAAAAATAGATGATTTCTCTCTCTCTCTCTCTCTCTCTCTCTCTCTCTCTCTCTCTCTCTCTCTCTCTCTCTCTCTCTTTTTCTCTCTCTCTTTTTTCTCTCTCTTTTTCTCTCTCTCTCTCTCTCTCTCTCTCTCTCTCTCTCACATTGACCTTGATCACATTTCATTACGCAGGTCGGATCCATGCTCTTTGCTGGGCTATTTATACGGACGGGGCCGTTTCAGCAGGGTTTTCACTCAGTCCTGCAGAGGACTTGTTATTGTTAGAGGAAGATTAGAGGTCTTCCCTTTCAAAGAGAGGCCCCGTCAAACTAATGCACTTCTATTCTTCTTTTGTTATGAGTTAATGCACAAGGTTGTGCATTTTGCATGATTGTATTGGTACATTGCAAAGACCTGATATCATTCCGAGGCTCTTATTTACACTGCATTACTTTCTATTCCTTTAATAGAACTTATCATCTTCATTTTTTGCATGACAGCATTTCAAATCTGAAACCCTTTTCTTGGTATGTATTATACTGAGAGCACTACGACATAAACAGCACATATTTAGTAGTTTGTATAGAGCATATCATATGAACTATCAGTCACTGAATATTTACTCTGATTTATTAAGCCAGAACTGAGACGCTATAGCTAACTACAATAAGCCGTCATAATTCATGTTTTCTTTTGAAATACAGGTCATGTATGGAGAGCAGCATCTAATGTGTTTACATGCTCAGACTCTCTCTGTACATTAGTTCCATGTGGACAGTATTAAGGATGTGACTCACTGTGCGTTCAGTGCGTTAAGTGAAGGAGTTATGGAAAGGATGTGCACGATTCTTTTACTTAATAACATTATTTGCAGGACTTTGCAGTTAAAGTTCATTTAGATTTTTAACGGTACTTTAATTATTCTGCCGTAGTATTTTAGTTCATCCAAAGTGTGTCGCTGCCTTGTGTTCCTCTGTTGAGCTATTGAATTTTAATTGAACTAATTTGCCCCAGATTATCCTCAAACAGAGCATCTATTTTGTGCCGAAGCCTTCAGCAGTGTAATGAAGAGCTGGTACATACCTGCTCCAGCCCACTCACTCCATGTGTTCATGTCTCATATATATAAACATTTCTGCAGAGGTCAATTGGAAAATGCCATGATTTGACATTAGAAGCTTTAAGCAAAGCTCAGGCCTCGAACCCATTTGTGTGACATTTTTGCCTATTAGTGATATGGCCCTGACAGGCCAAGGGGATTTAGACTTAAGCCACTTTTACAACTGGTTCCCTGACATGACACTCATCCATGTTTGTCAGAAGGAGTCATAGTAAGTCTTTTTTTTTTTTTTCTGCTTTTAGTATGCATTACTCTGAGGGTAAGATGCAGTATCATCCAGTGAGCGTCATGAAATAAAAGTAAATATAAGGATCAGTTGAGTTGAAGAAAAAAAAAACAGCAGTCCAAATGTAAATGTCTTTGTGTTAGGGCTGGAAAATGAACTGAAAGTGAATTCAGACATTCAGGACCTCTAACCAACGTTTGAGGTCTTATCTCGCTCATGACGATCATTTTGGTTATTTTCAGGTCACATGACCAGCGATGCTTTGATTTCAATTTAAAATACTCAATAAATAACTTCAGAAATAGTTCATCAGATCTCAGCACCCTTTCACTGGAAATAGAGCCAATTATCCCAGTTTTAATAGTTGAGCATATTTAATGTAGAGACCATGTCGGTGAACTATGAGGCCAAAATAACCGAGGTTAAATTTAATTAATCGGTCTTATTATTGAGGTCTTATCGCCCTACTTTGTGTTCTTATTTTTCTTGATGATACAGTTTGCATTATTCTAGGTATGTGATATTTGTAGGTGAGCCCACAGAGAGCAGTCACAGATGCAATGTTTCAGTAACATTCTTTAAATGGACTCCTGCACTCTGCCCTTTCTAGACTAAATCCCACTGTGAGGCGGAGGGTGGAATAACAGTCACACATCAGTTCTAGTTTGTCCAGCGACTGGCACTCCCATGTTGCAGCTTCCCAACAGAGTCAGATGCTGGTAGTCTACAGAACAGGAGTCACTGCTAGGACTCCATCCAGCTGTGTGCTATTGGTCAAACCAGTGCAAGTGAGCCTTCATGCTGTAGAGCCAGCATTGGTCCTGACCTTTCATTGAGGCTGTGGGCCTTTTTCTTTTCTTTTTTTTATACAAGCCAAGGTCACGCTCCTACAGTGCAGGGAATCCTGTATCTTCATAAGATGACCCACTTTCCTCTTCTCTCTTCCTCTCCACATCAGCAGAGACCCTCCTCCCTTATGAATTACATATGACAAGTCCACTGACACTATTGCATACACTTAACCACAACAAACTGTTAGCTGAGCTGATGGTGATCCATTTGCATGAGGTATGGCAGTTCTTGTGTTCCTCATACACGTGAAATTAAGAGGATTTAATTCAGAGCTGATTTGCTGTAGTCATGCATTTGGTTTCCTGGGAATACTTAATGTGCTTCACATCCCCTTGTCAGCATATGTAATGTGTTTGCTTCAAGAAAAAAAGATATATTCAAGATTCTATAGTTATACAGAACAGCTGTAGCACATTTGTTTGCCTCAGGATCAGTCATTCGACTGCTTTTTTTTTTTTTTTTCATGCTCAGTGGACTATTCTGAGCAATAACAACTGTTTGTCATTTTGTTAGCCACGTGGAAGCCATACATGAAATGTTAAATCTGCTGAATAATTGTCTTTGAAGATTTTAAAATGAGAGTAAAATATCTTTGTAAAAAGTAATATTAAGATCAAACTAAAGTGACTAAAATTCAACTGACGTTATATATCTTATGTTAATGTAAGTAGAGCAATAATTACCATCCTCTCGTCATCCTCCATCAAACCTTCTCTCTATACAGGCTGAAAACCTGAGCTAACAATATGTCCAGGAGACCGTCTGTGTCACTGCTTATGCAATTATTTTTTTTCTTTTTCTCCCGAAAGTGTAGAAAATCATGTCCTACCTCTTCAGTGGAACATCTGACCCGCTGCCTGCAAGATCACACAAGCATTATCTAAATCTCTAGATCGCACTAATGCGTCCAATTTAGTCCGAAATTCAAACAAATGAAACTGCAACGTCCCATGTAAGCTCCTCCCTTTCTCAAAGAGGAAGCCATAAATCAAATGTTGTGTGTAGTTTAAAGTCGGGCAGCAGCAGTCAGGGTTAAATTAAGTTTATAAAGTTGTCATATGGAGCTGAACGCTTCACTGACTCACACACTGCTCGTGTGTTATGTTGCACTGCTGCTGTCCCTCATCAAATATACAGTACATTTCTGTGTTGCAAATTTTTAAAAAGGGTAAACAGTAAGGATCCACTTACAGTAAGTGCAAAGTGCTGAAGTCACGCAATATAGGAACGAAAACGTCTTTTTCTTAGCTTTGGACGTTCATAGCAGCACTGTGCAGCGTGCTGTGATAAGACAGTGATTAGTTGTTGACGCAACCTAAACAAATTGTAATAGCCCACTATTTTAGAGCTTTGATGGAAATGTTAACTCAGGATGAATTCCATACTTTTTTCTAACTTGTTAATAAGCTATATTAGCGGGCAGTCATTAAGAAATATTTAGTAGCATCAATGCTCCAAAGACTTGGAGAAAAAGCTGAATAAAAACGTCTCATTGTTTACAAAAAGAGACCTCCATTCATTGGATTATCTGTATCATGTATGTCATCATTCTCCTCAGGTGCTTCCAAGCTGCAGATCTCTTTCATCTTATCTGACTTCACTCTTTGAATAATGTATATCCCTGTTTGCCTTAGCGACGGTGCAGGAGCTGGTTCCCGTTAAAAAGAATCTGTGCCTCTTGGGGAAGTCGAGTGTAGGAGGACAGTGAGTGGATGTTTTTCTGTAATAGTTTTGTATGACTGTGTATCTCTGAGGTTAACACAGGCAAGCAGAGAGAAAGTGATCCTTCTGTCAAACTGACTGCAACAAAAAAAAGTTGCATACATTTTTAAAATGAAACCTATCCCACTAGAAGTATTTGTTTTGAAATATTGATTTATGTTTGTATGAACCCCTGTCCAGTTTTCTTTTGTCTTTTTCTCTTGAAATGTCAGTTTGTCCTCGTAACGTCTCTCAGCGTTGGCTAAAGTGCCTGTGTGTGTAGTCGTGGCAGGGAAGGAGGGTTTTGTTTACAGTACGTTCTGATGTCTTACTGTTTACTGTATAGACTTTGTTGGGGGCAGGATGAGTAAGAGGGTTGTTAGTGTTGGGATGCTTAGTCTTTAATCTAACAGTGGGACACTGTTGTTTGTGCAAAACAACGTAAAGATTAAAAGATTGACGGTTGAAAAGGTCAGCCAAACATTCAACATTAAATCCTGCTTCAGTTGACTGTATTTGATGAGTTGTTCATTTGGATCAGATTAAATTCAAAAAGTAATTAGCTGCTTTTTGTTGAGTAAACATAAAAAGAATATTCACTAACCCTGAGCTTTGTCCGGAAAGTTCCCCCAGTTCATTGAAGGTTTCCCTGTTCTGAACTGTGGAAACGATGAGCTCCTGAAGTCAAGTTTGTTAACATGACATTCACTTAGATTACATTTTGTGTCAATTAGTCTGTTTCTCGACTTAGTCCAGTTAAGATAAAGTGTCATCACTCCCTCTCCGAGCTATCTTTGAACTACAAACATCTTACTAAATGATCATTAAGCTGTAAAGTCAGGTTTATTTATAAAGTACATTTCAGCAACAAAGCAATTCAAAGTGAGTCACACAAGACTTTAAAAGAATTATGACAGAGAAAAAAATACATTAATATAGAGAACATTTTAAGATTTACTAAGATTCACAGAGAAGATGAAATATTAAAATAGAAAAACGAATCTAAAGATTAAAGAAAAAGAAAAATTACATTTAATGGAGAAAAGAAATTCAAATTCAAAATTCATTCAAGTATTTAATATAACTATGCCATCTCTATCATTATGTCGCTCTGACTACAGTCATCTTCCTGACACAGATTTAATCTGCTGGTTTTGTCCAATTGAGATTGATTTAGGCTCACGGGGCTGCTGCAGTAAAATCCACCCATAGACATTACAGTTCAACAGTACACCAACGTGTAACTACAATCATGTAAAGTCCAAACAATAATAAACGTGACCAAAAAAAAAAAAAAGTGAGAAAAGGGCCCAAAACCATTTGTCTCTACACTGCTCACCTTAGTCCTTGGAGCTTGTGTGCCACTGTTTGTTCCCCGTATCAGAGGTTGTTTGTTTGAGATGTTTTAATAAATGAAAGCAGTGAACACGGGCAGTGAGCTCAAACACCAGAATGTCTATAAATGTTACAAACATCTTCTAGTCTGCGTCTCAAGTGGCTCTTGGAAATGTAAAAATTAGATGAATTATGCATGAATAACCCATACTGCTTTTATTGAAGAGAGCAAACCCCTTATTCCCCAGGTACAAACACAGCCATTTTTATACAGACAAGGTCAACACAGCTTCTTTTTTTCCAAGGCTGCCAAAAGAATTGATCACTTAATGTACCAAACTATACAGTAAGTATAAGTATTCATTTCAGTTGAAGTAGGTGGCTTCTTTTTTGAGTGAACAAGTATCTATTTAAATCTAGAAGCAATATAAACCTGAACCTCACACTACAAGTTCTAATTAAAAATGTCTGCTGGTAACCTCGTTTTTCTTTTTCAAACTGCAGCGATTCCAGACGAGGGTGGATTTTAATTGGCTCGATACAATCAATTACCACTTGATTAGGGAAGTCCCTCTGGCCCAGTTGTATTGATTCCACACAGTTTGCCTAATTGTAGTGCAGACTTCCTGTTATTTGCTGGAAGTCTTTTTCCAACCTCTTTGGCATCTTTTGTGTAGAAAAATACGAAGAGACATGGAGACTAGTTTTAAAATAGCATGTGGACCTATGCTTTACTTTCCTTTTTACAATTACTTATTGTAATTATTTATTGAAGCACTGTACAGTGGATAGAGTCAGAAATCAGGGGGAGAGAGAGAGTTGGTAGAGATATAGAAAAGAGCTACCCAACTCGTCTTCTTTGAAAATCTTCACCCAAAAGGTCATGGATGCATGTCATTGTTGACTGACAAATAAGCATCTGATTCCATAAATCACATCATTGGATCACTTAGATCTGAGGGTGTATTTGCGAGGGTTTGAGATACTCTGACTCTCAAGCTTTCTTTTGCATTATTTAAATGTAATTCTCTACCCTGAGCCTGACAGATCTCCCTTCCTGCAGTTCCATCTCATACTGTCCATTAGCATAGGTGTGTGTAGACCATGACGCACTGTATGTTACTGAGAATTTAGGCGGAAGAGGCTAAACTGCGATTCAAGTGACTGACCTTGATGTGATAATGTTACATAGAACCAGGGGAAGCGGCATTGCAGTATCTGGCTTTCTTTATGCTCCAATGCAGAGGATAAAAGACATCATCAGCATCATGAAGCATCATGAAAAAATGTGTTCAAATCAAATCTTTACTGACCATTTGTGAGGCTTCCACTGAAATTCCCCAGTAGAATAACACATGTAAAGCTGTTGCTTAAGAGTCAGATGTTTGAAGGACTGACAACAGTGTGTCAGAAATATGCCTGTCAGGATAATCCACAGGCCTCACTGTGAAAACACTGACATTTGGCATGGTGACAAACCAATAATATGAAGCACTTTAAATCCATCCCTACCTCTGCCTAACCTCTTACTTATGCAAAGTTACAGATGGATTTGATAAAAGTCATTTGGGGATTACAGTATACAGCTATTTGGGTCCACTGGAGCTATTCAGCAGAGTGGTGGATTCTGGGTAGTCATAAGCTCAATGACACCCCGTTGGTGGAATGCCTAAGTGTTGGCTTAGTACCTGATGGAGTCTGTTTTGGATAACTGACAGGATGCCCATTGGCCATCGCGTTCAAGACTAACCTCTGCCTGCCTCGGTGCCCACTGTGCTGCAGGCACCCATAGTCTCCCACCCACACATGACAGCTGTGGTAGACAGTGAAGCTCCGCCATCACCTTTGCTCTCGCAGGTTCAGAAGCTGGCATGTCTGCTGGCGTTAACTTAACTTTTACTGGAAAGAAAACAATTCCATATGGCACAATGAGGCCACCGTACCACCATACCGAGGCCTCTGGCTCCACGTCTGGTGGGTTCCAGTCCTGGTGACTCACGAGTGACAGTGAAAGCGCCTCCAGTTACACATCCACTGACTTTAAAACCAACGTTTTTAGAAAAGGAGAGATCTTAGGTCTTGATTCTCAGCATCCTTATTGAGTATTATAGAAGTATACAGTTTACATTTTGTAATCTTTACACCGCCGTTACATACTATACCAAGTTTTATTAGTATTTAAAATTTTAAATCCAGGAGTGAGGCTGTGAAAATCATTAGCATTTGTTTTAATTTTTTTTTTCTCCCAAATACCGGTAGATACAGTAGATGGGGGTTATCTAAAGGACGGGGGCAAAAATGTACATTTGTTATCTTTGCAATTAAAACAATAATATTTTTTATTGGGAAACAATAAAAAAAAGGCAAACATGAATGTGGTTTAACGTAGTTCTTGATGGCTGTTTTCACTCTCATGCTCGTGTTATTAGTGGTTCTTCAAAATGCGTCGCATGCTGTGAGTTTGTGCGGTTCCTGGAAGACGTCTTGTTTGCACACCATACTGAGCCAGTGTCTGCCTGCAGGCAGGATGAATCTATTTGTGGCCCAAAATCCACTGTGCCTTCATGTTTCATGCTCAAGCGTTTAAGTGTCTGAACATATTACTAGTATTAATCACAATCCTAACTGGATGTTCATCACGCAATCATATGATTAAACTTGGATGGCTTGAACTTGTTTGTCTTCAAAGTCTTTCTGGATCAAGAGTGAATTAAACGGGAGAGAGGTCAGAGTCGCTGACATTTAGCTTTCAGCCTTTTAAAGTTCCCGGCTGAGGCATCCTGGCAGAATTGATCCAAAGTGCTTCACATTTGTCATGGATGACATGAGTCAGAGAGACCCATACAGGTTTTCATTTTGTGTGATTACTGGTCAGGGGGGATCGAATGTTTCTTTTTTTTTTTTTTTACAATGTTTGAGAACAAAGTGATATAAAGAATCCATCTTGAAAAATGTTAATTATCCATATGGGAAGTGATTAGCGCCTCAGACGTTATAAAATGTGCTGTTCATAGATTGCTTTACCTTTCATATCTTAATGTCAAGGTTAAACCCACGTCTATTACACTGTCCCCATAACTCACACAGTTTCCTCTTACGTCTATTAGAAAGTATCCCTAATTGCCTCCATGGTGGCCAATAAAGTCCATATGAGAAACGTGACTGTGTTCGTCTATTATCTCATTAGCTCGGCACAATGACATGTTTATGGATTTCCTCCGTAGCACTTGTATAAACTGGTATGCCTTACCTTTGGGATTTCTATTCTGCTATACTGCACCCAGAAACAGAAATGTAAGACGAACACATGAGAAAGAGAAAATGTTTACCGACGAGCTAATGTTTAAGTTCCAGTTGATTCGAGCAACATTACTTTTGCTTCTTTAACTACATTTCCAGACTTTATAACTGGATTATGTGATGCTGTTTGTGTTCAGCTTGCTATGGTGCTGCTTTTCTAATGTTGTTGTATTCTTATTAAAGTGCATGTTTTTTTGCATGCTTCAGAACACATGAGGGGAACTCATGCAGAAATCCCAATTGTTTTTCAAAGGTGGTTCTGTTTCATGATCATCAGACTGGATCCTAATCGTGTCCCCTTTACACAGATAATCCTCTGAGGACAGTGTGTGGACCATTGCCACTGATGAAACTGTTTCAGTGTCTGTTCTCAATGTTCATATATTGATTGTAGTTGTGATTAGGTTTGTCTTTCTGTGTTAATCAATACATAGTTACACACTAATGGCAGTTCCAGTGAATGTGCTTTAAAAGCCATCCTTTTAAATGACTCGGCCACACAGCCCGACATCTGAGAGACATAACATGACTTAGTCTGGGCTCGTTTATGGATTAGCTCACATCAGAGGGTCCTCACAATAGCAGCAGCTCAGCTTCCTTTTTTTTTTTTTTTTTTTAAATCACCTTGAATGGAGCAAAATGACTCCGAATGAGAGCTCCCTTTGAGATGATCACTGTCAGTTGAACTGATATAATCAGTTACACTATGTAAGCATGATGTTAACATCTGTGGCCACAAACGTACTCTCCTTCGGTTTATGAGCTAAAGATACTCACTGAATAAACATTCACCCTGGCACGGGAGTTATTTTCAGCTTTTGTAGCAAATGTGACATCTGTGTTCGTGTCCTACGTGGCTCCCAGATTTGAAACCGTAGAAGTGCCACTTTTTCCACCTTTCCCATGAAACCATGAAGAAAACAAGTGGATGTTTTCTTCATGGTTTCTTATTTATCTTACTTCAAAAAGAAGAATGCTTTCCTTTTTTATTATTTAGATTAAAGTACTTTTATGAGTAGCACGTGTTAAAAATCTCAGACACAAACATGAGCAGGAACAATAAAGGCAATTAGACATTGTGTTAAGTAAAACAGGAACCTCTGGTTTAGTACCAGTAGTTAACCACGACAGTGCTGTCATGTGTTCCCTCCCCCCAAGGATTACGTGTGATTAATAAGCTCTGACAGCTGGTGTCTACCTGTTAGTACAAAGGAAACATTTAAAAGAGGAAGCGACTGTGAGTGCGGGAGGATGATAAGTGATGCAAGCTACAAAAACTGCAGAATGTGCGTTTGTGTGAGAAATTGCAGGAAGTTGTTCGACAGTTACTGTATCTGCTCGGTCTGCAGGAGGGACAATACAAGAGTGCCTTTTGACCCGTGTTGTGGCCAGAGTTGGAAGGTGACCTCCCTTAAAGCTTTCTGTAATTGTACATTTGAATAGTCAATAATGATAAAACAGGACTCACAGGACTCCATAAATAAGTCATAACCATTAGTTAGTAATTTATTTATTTTTTCTTGAATAATTTTACTGAAAATATTTCACAAAACATGACTTGAAAATGTCAATGTATGTTCAACACACATCATCATATGTGATGTGCCAGCTAGCTCTATCTGTGATGATTACAGTGTATGCTTGTATCAGCAGGATCATGCATTGGTTGCATGACCAATGTCATGGAGTAACTAGCTAAACCTCCAGGCTGCTCACTTAAATCTGTCCTCACACCATCATACTGCCAAACAGAGCTGAGACACTCAGAGCAGAGTTGGCTTTTCAACACTGTATTTGCCTGGGAGCTGATTGTAAGATAACATGATGTGTTTTCAGACCACAGGAACTTTTTCATAGTTCTAGGACCGGTCATAATCCTCCATGTTTTTTTATTGGTTCCTCACTTCAGGAGCTCTGAACTATTTGACTTCCTAGAAAGCCGTTGAGAGGAACGTTTCTAGCTCCTGCTTTAGAGTCGGTACCACGGTGGTGCGAATGTAGACAAAAATCAAGTTCCAAGTGGTGTGCAGTTCAAGGTGGAAAGTTCCTGTTTAAAAAATAAAAATAAAAAGTCCCCAGAACTGTTTGGCTCTGTTATTTTCTTGCACCTGTCTGTGATTAACTTTTTAAATGTGCTTTATTAGGAAAACGTGAACTGGACTTTACTTTCTAAAATGTTTCTCGTTAAAATATTTTCAATAAGAAACATTTTAAATTCTGAAGTGGCCTTGATTTTCAAACACAAAACTATGTCGGCTAAAAACCTTTTCTCGTAGTCTTTAACACATCGTTAAATAAGGGTTTCAGGAAATGATAGGCTCCTGACTGTTCCTGCCTGTTCTGTGGTATTGGAGTCACAACCTACCACCATGGACTCGCTGTGTCATCACCACCTTCTTATTCTGTCTCATTTCTTCCTCACCTTGTTGTGGCCTTTGTTTAGCCCCTGAAATCTTTTATTTATGAAACCCCAGACTCCAACAGCATGTATCTTTTATATCGTCATCATTTAGAACTCTAAGAACGGGATTTACGACAGTTCAAGGCCTCTTTTCATGCATCATCAAGCTAACGCAGGCGTTCATCTGTAGCCCAATGTGGCCAGCAGAATGGGTGACATTAAAAGGCATACAGTCTGGGCCTGAGGAAAAGGAGATAAAGTAAAACAAAGAAGAGAAAAGTGGGACATAAAAGATGAGAAAAGCTAAAGTTCTGAACACTGAGATGAGAAGGTTTCGCTGATGTGGTAATTTTAATGGGCAGCCTGCCGTGATAAAAGGCTGGACTGTGAGGTCAAGATCTCAATTTAGAAAACGATCCATGGGCCATTGAAGCTTGAAATGCCTCCGAGAGGGCGAGGACTGGATTTAGATGAGCATTCAGCCACAACTTGTCAACTGCACACTGGTGTGATTCCCCTTGAGGTGATTCAGGGTTGCTTAATATCGTATGCGGTATTACCACACCACCTTTTTTTTTAATATTTAACACATTTTTCTTGTGAATCAGAGCCCACTCATTACATTAGTATCTGGCCCGCAAGATTATTTAGATGTGTGACTTTTATGTCTCGTATTGTTTCTCAACAATAACACAGTGATGATCAGTGATAGACACAAACATTCCTGCGGTGAATGGGAGCGGCGCAGCACATTGGACTTCCCCCCCCGGTGCTGAAACATCGTCATGGCAGCCACAGTCAACACCAGCATCTCCTCCTCTTTAGCCTCAAAAAAAAAAAAAAGAATAAATAACATGAGGCGGGGTGAAGTGACTTCAGGTTCAGTTGTGACTATGCTGCGCACTTGTTCGTTGTATCATGGTCGTTTGTGGAAATGGATCCACAGAAGTGAAGAGATGCTTGAAGTGTCAGTGGGACTGATGATAGATAATCTACTGATTGGTTTGGTTTTTAACACAGCTTACTAAGAACGCCACAGTGGAAGCACTTTTCATTAGTTTGTACATTGGTCATGCAGGAGGACTCATTATATCAGTTAAACTAGATTGACTCAGTACATTTGATAGAAACTTTACAGCCTACTGCAGGAAGAGAGGTTTATAGTGCATGAATTTAATCACTGAATTTTTTATTCCTGAGTGCTTCTGCTTGACTTAATATGGTTTAAGCATTCTGCATTATTAAAGTTTGTTTGATATTTTTTACAACATGGCTGCTCGGTTCCTCTAAATGCGAGTCGGGAAAAATCCTTGTTCAGCTTCCTCAGTCCGAGCTCAGACTCTGACTCGGACACAGAAATGTAGCGGGGCCATTAAGGCCTTCATGCTGGGTCTCTAAGAAACTCACTTAAAAGACGCGTCCGTTAATGGAAAAGCAACTGTGCCTTTTATTTGGAAACATATTTTTAATGGAATCGATTACACTAAATACCATTTAAAGGGAATGAGGACTGCAGAAGTATTTTTCTACTTACTGTTTACTATACATTTACCGCTCAGTGTGCCTTTTTTATTCATGATTAAGGCACATTGAAAAATGTGTCTGATGGTTTTAAAACACTCTGATCACATATTTGCATATTTAATCCACATGTCAGTTCTATGGACTTTATGTTTTGACGTTGTCCCTCCAAGGTGAGAACAGTGTCTGATACTACAGAAGCTGCAGTCACAACACTACAGCAGGCAGATCACACATCTCATCTGTCGTGTAAGAGATGTCAAACATTAAAGTGAACCCACTCGTGTTGAATGGGTCTTCAGGTTCATTATAGATCCTCATGCAATTCTCATGATGTCAGAGCATGCCTGGCTAGCTGCGGTTAGCCTCCATTAATGGATGTAGTTTCTGTAAGGTGGATGTCCTTGGAATGGAGAGGGAGGAGACGCAACAACTGAGAGCTCAGACGAGGCAAATTGAATTGGACAGGGGATGTTGTCATCAGGTCTGTTAGGGCGTACGTAGTTGTCAAAGGAGGCATGTGTGATCACTGAACACAGTCTGAACGTTTTAAAGTACATCATCCAAGTGTTACAGTTTGGTGAGAAACAGATTTCCCAGATGAGAGAGAGAGAGCTGGCAGAGGTACAAGCTCTGACTAGACACAGTGTTGTCAGAAACATCATAGAAAGAGCCAAGAAATGTCTCACTGTCTTTGAGCTCAGCCGTGGCTTCTGGATAATGCTCAAATACTGACAACAGTAAATCGCTCATTCTGCTTGGAATCCTTTCGCATGGTGCCATGGTCAGATATCTGGTGCGTTGCATTTACCTCAGAACTCACGGCTCGGAGCTGGGAATCACATCGCAACCGAGTTAGCTGAGTTCCAGCCTGCACGCCTGCAGGAGTCCCTCTGTTTTATGAGCTCAGAGCAGGCGATGACAACAAGACAACTTGTCCACAGATAGAACCTGCACGATGCCGTCGTTGAAGACTACATTGCAGCCATGTTGGATGTTAATCGGGCTACTGAAGGTCTGTGGACTTTCCAAATAAGCATCTCTGACTTCATGGGGCGTTCCTGATAACGTATCAAACTGGCGACCCTGAATTTTCGACCAATGAGATCGAATGGAGTGGACCATAGGTCTGGTCTGGTTTTTATTTTACAACTCTTTTCAATCACTCCTCTGCATGTTTTTCACATGCAGTATAATTTAATCCCATTTTAAAAGAGAAACGCCCTGAGGGTATTTTCTTTCCTGATTGCACCGATCCACTTGTTTTTCTCACCATTTTTGAATGACCTCATTCTGGGGGGGCCCCATGATCTTAAGTTGCATGATTGACAGCTGCCCTTGACTCCTGCGTTGCATCTCATGGGAGGATCAGTGGATGTTTTGGTCTTGTGAGGACTAAGCTGCAGCACTGAGACGATGTGAGCTGGAAGTCGCGTTTTAAGGGATCACGGTATAGTCACACGAGGGTAATTACTCCAGTAAGAGGGGGGGGGGGGCAGTTGAGATGATTTCAGCACCTCTGAATTAAACATGGTCCAAGGAACACTCACAATCCACAGGCTGCTTCACTGCCAGCCCAGAGCCATTCACAAAGCCACGAGGAACTGAGGACTACACGAGCTCTGTTTAGGTGTGAATTGAATTGAATTGAAAAAGGGAGGTCTGGGACTGGATTTGTTTTCAGCACCGCTGAATTAAACATGCTCCAAGGAATAGGAACAATCTGCCACTGCAAAAACACACTGCCATCCAGAGGGGATTTTAATACACACCCATTTTCCGTGTGTGCAGTTGAAGTGAAAATCAAAGGGGGATGATTCTCTTTTTGATCTTTGCTCTGCTGAATAAAACATGCTCAAAGAAACGGGGACAATCCTGAAGCTACACAGGGTGCTCGTGCTATAATAGCTCCAGCTGCATTAACAGAGGTGTGATTCATTTTAACGGCAGATAAAATGTGAGTTTCCTCGTTTTAAATCAAGGCTGTGTGTTTTCAACTAATGCGTGACATCCCTGATCAGATTTAGATTTCGTGCCGTAGACAAAAAGGTTTGTTTCCGTGACTCCCGTCTGCCCTTTTAATCTTCTTTTGAGTTTCCCCTTTGCATCCTTTTTTTTAATCCCGACTCTAGGCCGGTTACCCTGAGCGTCATGAATCTTTATTTATTGCTGCACGCGAGAAAACAAATATGTCGGGGTTTTTTTTGTTTTTTTCCCCAAATATCTCATTGAACGAGGCCTCCACGTATTTCATAACTCAAACAAAAAATCCTTTTCAACTAATCCTCACATTCAGAGCCAATATCAGTGAAACTTAACAGAGAAACTGTTTGTGGCTTTTCCCCTCATCAGCCGGTCAGAAAGAGATGATTAAAAAGTCTTTTTGTCTGTCAGAAGGGAGTGAGCACTGACGGGATGAAAAGGGGGGGAGCAGGGTGGGGGAATACCTGACCTCATTTAAGCTGTTCAAACATGACCAGGTACTCTATATTCAGTGGCCGTTTCTCTGACTGACAGTATGCATGTCACACTGCCAGCTGTCTCATCAGAACCTCATTTGGGACTTGTCAAAACCCACTTAGCACTCAGACGTGAACGCTTAAGATCCTCTGACTCACTGATCCCCTTATTCTCTTCAGGGGGCCCCGGGGCTGTTGATCCGGACTGGGCCCTTGGGTACTCTGGAAGTACAGTCACTCTGCTTCTTGCACACACACACTTCTTAGCTCGGTAACATATCAATGCAGTCAAATGAAACTGAGGATGAACACAGTGTTCAGACCTGCATGGGTTTGGAAATCTGTGTCCTGTTTCCGCTGGTGAAACATTTTAAGATTCATTTGAGGACATCAAAGATTTATTAGTGTCACGCTTTAAATATAAATAACATGATTAAATATACAGAGCGCTCCAAATCTCAAACAGCAACACATTCATTCAGAATAAACTTCATTGAGAAACGCGTTAAGAAAAAACTGATGTAAATTATTATTTATTTATTTTTTTTGCCAAAACAGACCAAAAATACTTCATTTAAAGAAAACCTTAAAATGTTGATCACCTTGTTATTGTGTTCATGATCCAGTTTAATAAGTTATAGACACGTACGTATTGTGATATGATGAGTGAAGCTGCATCACTTCTTCAAAACCAAAACACTTTGTTCTCAAATGTTGTTTAATTTGACACGGACTTTCCTGAATGTAGATGTTCAACAAATCAGAAATGAATAAACCTGACAGCACCACAACGTATACAAAAAGGGAAAAAAAAACATGAGTCCAGTTCAAAGTGAGTTGATACAGTATACTTTGAGTATAATTATAGCTGAAAGCTATAATTATACTTTCAAGCTTATTGTCCTTCAGCTTGACCTTCAAGCTTATTGTCATATTGTTTTTTCAACCTTTATTTAATCGGGAAGAAAAAAACTCAATGAGATCAAAAATCTCTTTTTTAAGAGTGTCCTGGACAAAACAAGCAGCAACACAAGTAACAGAGTTTCATACAGACAACGAGCAGCCGACAATACAAACACAGCTCTACATCCTTGTGCAGAAATCTGACAGGTTACACAGATATAAAAGTGTTCAGTTGAATTGTTCACACTCTTACATCCAATCATTCCTTCTCATTCTGCTGTTGTACTTTCAGAGGTTTTATAAATTGACCTTATACAAAACCTCATTTTAACAGACACTAACTCAACAAAGATTGAACAACATACTGCACACTAAAAGTGAACTTCAGCTCTGCTGTTGCTGCTATCTCAACCTGTGTGATAATGCTGATCACTTGGCTGAGCACAGAGGGAGCTCCCCGGGGGATCAAAGATCAGATGAGTGCTCACGCGCTCCAGGTTGGCACAGACAGAAATCAGGTGCCTTGATGCTGATAGGAAAGGAGCTGGCTGACAGGGCGGAGTGGCGTCTGTCTCCGTCTCCCCCCCCCCCTCTAGTGCCCCGATGTGACGAGCGCCGCGCCGCTGTGTAGCCAGGCGGAAAACTGCCCTTTCTGGCATGAGCTGCTTCAGCCCTTTGGCATCATGAGCAGAACGCAACACTCCGCCATCTCCACCATCCATCTGCAGCTCAGTTTAATCTGCAGCCCCCCTGCTGCACATCTGACACTGGTATTGTTACCTCCTGCTGCTCACTGCTCGGGAGTCAGAAGTCGCTCACTAAAGATGAAGATTAGAGAGAGTCGGGTCAAAGTGCACAATAATGCTGAGGGTTATATCTTCACATTTAATCTCACAGGCTGAGGCTGCAGGCAAACCAGGTCAGCACCCTGAGACTTAATGCTTAAGGACATGTAAAGATGCCTCTGTTGATATGTAGATGCAGGAAATCACTGCTTTCTAATTCTACTGTGAGCCTCAAATGGTTGCAAATTGACCTGAATATTTATGAGTTCATTAGTGCACAGAGAGTCTGACATCATTAAACTGATGAGTGGAAGTTTTATCAACAACAAATTACACACAGTACATTTAACGTTTGGTTTCCACATGTGTTTAATTGACTGGGATTTTCAGTTCGCTATCACTGCTCTCCGCTCTGTGTGTGGATGCTGCGTCACTAAGTCACTGAACAACACGCCGGCAATAGTTACTATTTGCTGCCATCTTCTGGTGCAGAGACGGTTGACTTAAAGCCTGGTAATATTCAGAAAATCTCTGCAAAGGTACTCTTCAATATTTGAATCTGCAGCATCATTCAGTTATGAGTAACAGATTTCGATCACTCAACGAGAGGTGGAGATGACGAGTATTCAAAAGGGTGAAGGCTTTTGTTTGCAAAGTATTGGACAGAGCTGAGATGCTTGGTTGAGTAGTGAAGACTGTTTGAGCTTGTTTCTGTTCATGTTCGATGAGGAAATATTTTACAGCTCCATAGATCTAAAGGAAGAATTACTCAAAGATGGATCACAGATTTTAAATGGAATATCCACAAAATGACCAAGATGCATAAACTCATGAAAAATCGTGCTAACGCTGACTCTACTCCAGATGTTCAGTTTTGAATAATCGGCCCCACAGAACCCAAAAAGTTAACCCACCTTTGGTTGCCTACAAAGATTCTCCATGAAATAATGAAGTTATAATGATGTAACCAATCAAATTAAAGTGCAAAGACGTTAAAAAAATCCAATGAGCTTTGTCCAATCCTCTCCTCTGACAGAACCCTCGCTCTCAGCAGAGGGAGACACATCTGACCTGCAGTTCACATTTCTTCGAAGGCCCCGACACATCGACTTGAAGCGGGCTGCAGACACAAACATGAAGGCTCACTCTCACACGCCAAGAGCTGCTGGTTTGTTTGAACATGTGAGTCACTCAGTCCCTGTGGGAGCGCAGCTGGAGAGAGTGGAGCGCCCCACCCAGCAGCGTCACATGTGGTTGCAACTCCCCCACCCCACCCCACAGCCAAACTCCCCCCCCCCCCCGATCTGTGCGTGCCGGACACCCCTCCCCTTCACCTCAGGATGTATTGTCCTCCACTCAGTGAGCGGAGTAAAGTTCCAGAGTGCCGTTGACTTACAGCACAGTTGAGGGAGTGAGGAGAAAGCAGTGCTGGCTTTACTGCGTGCAGCCTGATGCCTGTCTGTGGTGAGTGTATTTTTACGTTCGTACTGGAATGTGCTCCGATGGTTAAGCGCTGGTAGTTTCCTGTCGATTTCATTGAGAAGACTTCCACCAAAGAGCCTTGTTTCAATGGGCATTTCTGATGGCGTGCATCTTCTGTGTGAGGCTGTGAAATGGTTCAATAAAAAGCACAGACGAGTCGGTGCTTGTTCTGAAGAAACATCGAGGTTCAAAACTCTCTCAGCGACATTTGGTCCAGATAAAGATGTATTGATGCCGAAGCTGTAGGACGTGTTTAAAGAGGATTCCTCGAGACATTTTCAACATGAGATGCGTTTTCATAAATGATGTCAAATTGGATAAAGGCACACTTTGTTTTTACTGTTTACTGACGTGTTCATTATCAGCAGGGCTTCGTCACTCAGATGTTATATTCCTGACATTACATTTACTCCCTGAACTTTTCTCATTTGGGTCATAGAATGACATAGTTTTTTTTAATCCTCTTGACAATCACTGTATTGATTTCTTTAAGTCAAGATGATACTCCACAGTCTGTGGTGTTGAAGTGAGATAAAGTGATACTTTGTGACCCACAGTATCTGCTTGGGTCTGGTTGCTGAAATGCTGAGCCAGGACAGAGGAAGTGTAAAAACACTCACTAGACACTCGGGGCCCCGGGGGCACGCAGATCTTTTGTCTGCCTATGATATGCTCAGCTCGTGAGAAATGTGAGACCACACTCTTCTTTTCAGGCCCTCTGCGGTTGATGCCTCATGCTGCAATTTTGGCTTCGAGACCATTCATTTGGAGACACGGAGAAATATACAGCACGCTGGAATATTTTTCCTACTTTGCACGTATTTCGGGCTCGTCGGCGTTCGTCTGACTGAACTTTCAGCTCCGTTTGTTTTCTGTGCTTCAGTGTGTTTATGTTAACTGTAACCCGGGATGTATGCACGCACCGTCTCTAATAAGCACTCAGTGCCGTGCAATATCATGTGGCTGTGTCACAATAGGCTTGTTGATGTGGATCAGCGGCGGACCTTCTCAGACTCGTTTTCTTGACTGTATGAAAAGCAGCCAGATTTTCAGGCCTCTCTGGACCCGGGGGCACGTCGCTTACCAAATGAATGGCCCTCTTTTCTGGACAGTCGAGCCAGTCACAGTCTATCAGGCCACAAGACAAGTGAGCCCACAGTATTGCTTTTCACTGCGGAGGACTGTTTTCAGAGGGCACATTTGCATACCGTCAGGATACGACATGACTGAAGCCAAATAATAACCAAGTGTGAAACAGTTTATGGACGAGCAGGACGCTCATTCATCACACACGGATGACATCCGTCTATAGAGTCCTAACTCACCACCAGGTCTATGTCTACATACACTTAATATAACTCTTCATATATTTCATTAACATTGTAAAAGTCTTCATTGCTTTACACAGCATTAAAACATGGTTAAACATGTCGAGCATATTAATCAGAATCCATTCTTCCTGCAGGCTGCATGATGATACATGAAGGTCACGATGGCTTTCTACTCTTTGCTGTCTCTTTTTGTGGACTTAAAATGTCAGTGGCGATCTAAAAGTGACATTTCCACACTAAATGAGATCTCGTTGGTTGAGGTACAGACGGATTGATTTTACTGCTACTTAGATAATTCCTGCAGGAGGAGACTCAAACAAAGGAAGAGTTCATATTTGTGATCATCAGTTGGACAGAAATGTGGCACCTGGCTGTAGCCCAGCGGATTGTGTACAGAGGCCATGGTTCTCTCTCTCACTCTCTCTCTCTCTCTCTCTATCTATCTCTCTATATCTCTCTATCTCTCTCACTCTCTCTCTCTGTCTCTGTCTCTGTCTCTCTCTGTCTCTCTCTCTCTCTCTCTCTCTCTCTCTCTCTCTCTCTCTCTCTCTCTCTCTCTCTCTCTCTCTCTGTCTCTCTCTGTCTCTCTCTTTCTCTTTCTGGAAACCTGCCTTTTTAAAAAAAAAAAAAAAAAAGGTCCCAAAGGTCTCCATGTCCTCAAACTCAGCAAAAGTCTTCCAGTTGATTAATCTCTTTGGTGTCTTTGTGCATGCACATTTCTTTAAGTAGGACAATTGTAGGAAACAGAAATGGGTGACAAGAATCGACGGTGTGTCAGGACAAAGACTCATCTGGCTGAGTGATTCCTACTCCATGTGATTTACGGTACACTGAGCCGTGGCCTCTTAACTTGACCTCTGATGACTGTATGAGAGCGTAGAGAGAGTCGTAGCTACGTCACGGGGGTCGGGGGGGGGGGGGGGGTCAGAGGGGTCATCGAGCAGGAAGACATCAAGCTGCTGGAGTCAGAGGCAATCGCAAAGCTTGAAACAATGCCTTTCATCATGACAGTGTTTAGTGTTTGCTGCTGTTTGGCGTCTACTTGAACCTCTTCAGGGTGTCCTTCTCCTCTTTGGTCTGTGGTGATGTCTGTTTGAACGTCTCTCTTATCTCTTTTCAGGATGGCTCGGTGGGGAGCCTTGATGACCTGGTTCAGGAGTATTCACAGTATTACGGCACCTCCCTCAGCGACGTGTGTGAAAGGATGGAGGAGCTGCGGAAACGCAAAGTAGTGCAAGACGCAGAGATGGTAAAATGTCATTTCAATTCATTTCATTAAAGCTTAGACCTAAAACTACATCTCAGCTCACTGAGGGTTGGATGGAAAGATTGACACCAGCTTAGCATAAACAAATGAAAACAGGAGGGATCTGTTGGCCAAAATCTGAGCCTTACAGCACATTTTGTAAAGCACAGTTCAAGACCAGAGAGTGACAAAGTGTTATTACAAAAGGGTATAGTAGTAAATAGTAGTAAATGGTAAACAAAGCCAGTCTTAACAAATGTGTTTTAAGTTGTCTTTTAAAGAATAAACAGTGTCCACAACTCTTCGACCTTAAGGCAGAGAGTTCCCACGTGTCGGCGCTACGACCTCAAAAGCGCAGTCTGCAAACCGTGATCAGATTAAATAACATCCTTTTATCTTGTTCGTTTACCCAGCCTGACTGTTTTCAGTTTGTATGCTAAGCTAAGCTATCCCGCTGCTGGTTGTAGGTCCCGTTTTTTTTTTGTGATGGACACACATTGATGGTCACATTATTTTCACCTCATGCTTGCCGAATGAATGAGTGAATGATTTTGATTTTGGTTCTTTAAATCTGAAACTCGTCCTTTAACTTGCTCTGTTGTGTGCCTGTGTTATGATGACAATTTAAACATCAGAAGTATTTTCTCTAATCTGACATTGTAAACACTTTCAGATTTCGATTGATAAATTCTAACAGTTCACTTCTAGTCTTTTTTTTTTTTATTCTCACCACTTTTGGTGAATTTGAAAGAGGTTCAGACTCCTTTTCTCTGCTGTTGTAACCCGTGGCACAAACAGTAACTGTGAGCAGCTGTTAGACTCAGTCAACTGAATATTATATCTATTTCTGTGTTATGATGACACTATAATTTACTCCTCCACTTCCCCTGCCTGCCTGCGTGTGTTTCAGGGAAAGGTTGACTCAGTGGCCACATCAGTACTGCTCCGCTCTCAGATCCAGGTGAGTGTGTCAGACCCCCATGAGGAGGCCACTTCCTCTTCTGTGCGTCAGCAGAGCGACTGATAAGAGGCCGAGGAGCAAAACTAAAGAAGAGGACTTAAAAAAGTGATGCCTGAGTGATTCAGAGAGTCGGCCATGAGACGGACTTTAGATGTGAAGAAGAACATCCTGGTTATAAGCAGTGACTAATTAATCCTAACAATATTTCATTAAGAATATAACCTCTTACCTCTTTCTTAAAAATAGGAAATAATCCTTTTTTAATATAGTTCTCTGTTTCACACAAGAATGAAAGGTAAACGTAAAAGCTGATTGAAATTAAGAACAGTCTAAATATATTTAAATTCACTTGTTTTTATTTCTATTAGGAATCCCTTGGACTCAGCAGTACCACTTCCACTCCAGAGACGGAGAGAAGGTACACACATCTTTAATGTCTCTTTTTTTAACCTGTTAGCACAACTTCAACATTTCGCTGAGAAGTGAAATGGTTAAGGAGGGGAGGCAGTGTGTGGCACACTGAACAGAGTCACACCTGTAAATGCTAAGATGCCTGACATGGCTGAGACTGTCATTTCACTCCAGGTGATCCTGCAGTGTTTCGCCTTTCAGCATTGACTTTGACAGATCACAGCTTTTTTTTTTTTTTAATCTGACCTGCTTCTCTATTGTCTGTGTCACCCGGAGGACATCTTTCTCTCCTCTCCTTCCTCGTGCCCTCTAATCACATTTCTGAATCCTTTCTGTGTCACTTCTAAACTTCCTTCCTTCCCCCCATTGTTTGGATTTGAAGGATTTCACGGGTTACTCACATTTTGTCATTGGAAAGCTGAATGTGATAAAAAATAATGACTAAACAATAACATAATGGTTTGATTAAGACTGTTGAAGAGTCAAGACTTTAATATTCACAGCCCCAGACAGAAACGAGTCATACTTAACCTTTTTTTTTTTATGACACATCTATTCAGAAAAGGAGCCTTAACACTGCCCCCTAGTGGGACGAGTACAACTTGATGAAACATTTGTTTTACACACGCGTTTGGCTAAGTTTCACTTTTTAAATTATTTTCTGTTTTTCCCATTGAAAAAGAACCGATGCTAGAACGTCCCAGTGTTATGATGGTGCACTTAGTTTACCAGCTACAGAAGGACTATCCATTTATCGACTTTTCTATGCCTTCATATGAACTTTGTGTATCTTTGAATAAAGTCTACCAGCATCTTTAATCTTTTACCTGTTCTATGGTCCTGTAAAAAAAATACTTTTTTTTGTTGTTCCTATTTTATTTGTGCTTTTTTGGCCTTTTATTGTAGAGACAGGACAGTGGATAGTCTGAAACCAGGGAGGGAGAGACAGTGGGAATGGACTATGTCTTTTATAAAAAATCAGCTTCTGTCAATTGTTGGGCGCGTTAACAACTTTAAGCTGCATCAAATATGAATATTTTAAATGTTTATATTAAAGAAGTGCATTTTACTCCAGGTTATAGGACCACCAGTGTCTCAGGAAAGAGATCCTGATCTCAATGGGTCAATTACCTGGCTAAATAAAAGTTCAGTAAAAAATAAACAACGTACATTTACTCATAAATGCAACAAGTGTCACACAGAGAGAGAGAGAGAGAGAGAGAGAGAGAGTTACAGATACAAACAGCTCAGAGAGATGAAGAGAGAGGGGGGGGGGGGGGGGGGGGCAGACCGATATAAACCACAAACAGCCCAGAGAGATATTGTGTGACAGACAGACAGAGAGAGACAGACAGAGAGAGAGTGAAAGTGTGCAGAGAATGCAGAGGCCACGTTAGCGCTGCTGCGGCTGCTAAAACCCTGACTGGACATGAAACAGGGATCTATTGTTCCTGTGATGGCCGGAGAGCGCTGACCTCTGTTCATCAGCCAAGAGCAGCAGCTCTCTCACATCAGTTTGGACTACTTTGATTTCCCTTCACTGGGATGGCAGTGTTATGAAAGACAGAACGCTTTTGTGACTCGCTCTCTTTTTTATTTTTTATTTTTTGAATCCGACGCAAGTCGCGGCGATAGACAGACATGTTTAGGGAGATGGTGGCGTAGCAGGGAAAATGAAGAAAATCTCTTTGGATAACAGGTACAGCTCTGTTCAGAGCTTCGATTCCTTATTGTGACTCTCAGAACAAAGTTAACCTTTGGTTTGATTTTCAGGTTTCTTGTGCACAAATCCAGCTCTGATGATGGGTCTGGAGGTATGTTGTCATTTATATGAATCTTTAATACATTCATTACATCATCTCTATTGAAATCAGGATCATGTTTATAACATGTAAAAGCATGTTTACAATTAACCAACTTTAACATCTTTACAAATATATATATTTGTGTATAAGTTGTTTGGGAGCTTTATTCTCACTTGTTAGTTTTATTTTGCTTATTTCATAGAATTGATTCTTTGAATCATAAATAAAACATTTCTTTGAGAACATGCATGGCTAAAACGACTCTAAAACATTGTTTTCCTATAATACGGAGGTTTATGTAGCATTTTAAGATGATGTTAGTTCTGCTCTAAATGAAACTGCATCGTTGTGTTGTCCAGGGAAATGGGATGGAAAGAGGAAGAGCAAGTCTTTTTGGCACAGTTTTCGAAAGTCGCAGAAGGGAGTGACGCGTCAGATTTCCAAAGGTTTGATACTCTTTAAAGCAAAAGAGCAGCCGACATGATGTGAACGTCCACAACGATAACTCCACATTTACACTGGCGGACATTTCTCCCTCTGACCTGCAGGTGACGATGTTGGTTTTGTGGCCAGTGAAATCACAATGAGTGATGAAGAGCGCATTCAGCTGATGATGATGGTGAAGGAGAACATGATCTCGATAGAAGAAGCCCTCGCACGGGTACGATCACAAAAATCCTGCATTTGATTGTTCTGATAAATATTCAGATGAACATCTGATACATGTGGAGAACAAGAGGAAAGAAATGTGTGAGGTTCAAAGCATGTTGAACTTTGTGAAAATAAAAACATTCAGATGGGAAGACGTTCATGTTTTCAGCGCTTCATTGTTTAATAGTAGCCCGTAGTTTAATGTACTCTGGCTCTGTATTATCACTAACAGGGTTCTCTTTTGTTGCAGCTGAAGGAGTTTGAGGTACAGAACAGACAGACGTGCAGGTCATATCCGGCAGAGTGGACCGACCCCTCCGGTCCCACCACAAACGAATCATTCAACTGCAACGTACGTTTATCAGCTCCCACTCCGAGACCATCTTAGCTGCTTTTTGAAATACTGATTCTCAACCTCAGGCTCAGATCAATCAGTGCCAAGGCTGCTGAGCTGTTGACAGCCCCGTCTCCCCCCCCCACCCCCTCTATCCCAGCAACGAACCAGGGCCCCTCTAAAGCTCTGCAGCTCAGAGCCTTCTCCCTACTGCAGGGCACAGGGCGGACTTCTATTCATCGCTGTCAAAGCACTAACCCCCTATTGTGCTGCACTGAGCGGGCGGATTCAGCAGCGGGCTGTGTTATGCAGGGCACAGCTCTTTTATGCACGGGTGGGGTGATTAGGGGGCTCAGGTTCAGGGCACATTTTTCAGATTCATCTGGATGGCCTGACTGTTTCTTTTTGCTGCGTGTGTGTGTCACTTTCTCGTTTTACACCTCCCCTTGCTTTTTTTTTTTTTTTTTCGTTGTAGGCAATATTCTGAAATACAAGTGAACTTCAACATGAGAAACATCTGATCAGCTTTCACTTCGTGACTTGCTGGGTTATTGTGGGATGTCTGTTTTGGTCAACAGATGAAACCTGAGGTTATGCCCCAAGTGTTCACACTGCTCTTCTTCTGTGAACATCTGTCACATATCAACGTGATGGGGATTTCCAAGAAGCTGTGTTTTTATTTCCCACATACAGAAAGCCTCTTTTAATGTGTCGTGAAGCTGAGTCGGTGGAAGGGTTGTTTACATGAGCCTCACCGCCATCTCTGTGGTTACCCACCACATATTTATCATCAGACTACAAATAGATCCTGCAGCAGGTTCTCGTGAAATGACCTGTTGCATGAGCACAGCTTACAAACGTTTTTAGGAGACACTATAAGCTGAACACAACCGATATTTAATCGTGTGCACTGAATCTGTGTGTAAAGACGAAAGTGTGAAGGTTAATTTCGTCTCCTTTTCTATCCTAAACACTCGACCTCACAACTCTTCTCAGTCTATTGAGAACGTGACAGTGCTTTGATGCCGTCTGCTTTCTCCTATCAGCCTTGTGACCTGTCAGACAACGAACAAGAGGACCCTGTGACGTTCAGGAGACTCCACAAACTGGTCAACTCGACCCGGAAGGTGAAGAAGAAGCTAATCAGAATCGACGAGTCGAAGAAGCCGGGAGCAGACGGTACTGAAAACATTATCCAACTTCATTAAGAAGCCAATTAAGTTGCTATGTGACCCATCCTTGTTGATAGACTTTTGTCAAAACTTCAGATGGGGAAGATTTCCGGCCTTCTGTCAGAACACCTGATTTAGGGTTTAACCTGTTCTGCCCATTCTTAACCAAGCACACACTCAAAAACATACTGTGTACCTGGAACACCACAATGCCACATGTGACGCAGAGTCTAGACTTTTCCCCCTGTTTGGAGCTCCTGGAGCCGATCCCAGCTGCCATTGGTCTGAGAGGCAGGGTTACACCCTGGACTGTTCACCAGCCAATCACAGGGCGGACATATAGAGATGACAGCCACACTTACATCACACCTACGGGCAATTATAAAGTCACCTATTAACCTAACAAGCACATCTTTGAACTTTGGGAGGAATACATGTAAAACCCACGCAGAGAAAAAAAGATTCAAACCGGGAACAGTGCCAACCACTGCACCAAATATATCATTTTGTTTTATGTTACTCTGAACATCTTTGTAATGAAAAGCGTGACAAGTTAAAACCCCGACATGTAAAAAAGTATTTCCCCTCTTTGTTCCGTCCAGAGAGTTTCAACACAGACGCTTTTCTCGGCGGAGATGCTGCGACCTCCCTGTATTCAGGCGTGCACAAGAGGCCGGCTGTCTGCCCCGTGGACTCCCTGGCCTCAGCCCTGCAGGAGCAGCTCGCCTACGACAGGGACTGTGACAGTCTGACCACCTCGCCCTCCTCCAGCAGCCTGGACACCTGCAGCAGCCACAAGATCTTCGAGGCCTTCAGAGAATCTGCGGGCTGTCCGGTTCATCAGGAGACGGGCGCCGCAGGAGAGGTGAGGGAGGCGGGTGAGGGCAGTGGATCCTCCATCTGTGAAGCCGACGCTGAAGAACCCAAGATTGCTCGCTCTGTTACTGACGGTGAGCTCCGGCACCGAATCCTCAGCCCGCTCAGCAACCACGGGGTGAGTACAGAGGAGGCTTTGTTTAGACGTTCGTATTTGGGAAGTGGTTTATTTTTAAGCGACTGTTCTGAATGAATCAACGTTTCCCTCAGACAGTCGACTGTTTACTGTTGTCTCCTTCAACCTCTTTCAGGAGGCAGCAGTAAATAAATCATTTGGATAAGCTTTCTGCTTAGATAGGAGTTTGAGGTCGATGTGAACCCATCTCTCAGAAATCCACAATTCAGCTCACAGGAAGTTGTGTATGTTCTGAAATGTCCCCAGTTGTTACTAGAGATCCAGTGTCCTAATGATCGTTCACACTTTACTATCCTGTCCTGAGTTATATGTCTCCACAATTCTCCTCCAAATTCCACCACTAGGTCCATTTATATCTCCAGGATGTTTGTAGATGTTTAGTTTGTGTGCTTAATCTGAAACACTCATCTGTTTTGTTTTGTTTTTTTAAACAGAGAGCTTGTAGCTTTGGAGGATTTGACCTGACCAACCGCTTAGTGCACACAGTCAGCCCTGATCACGATAACGCTGTATGTAACTATCCTCCATCATCCAGTTCAGTTCAGTTTCAATTTAACACATTGTTTGAACCTTTTCTTACCAATTTTTTTTTTCTTATAACCAGAACAAAGATGGAGACTGTGGGAGCGATCTTACGAAGTCTCCGGCAACGTCTCGTATTTCCCTCGGCAAGAAAGTCAAATCTGTGCGAGAAACTATGAGAAAGCACATATCCAAGAGATACCACTGCTCTCTCTCTGAGCAGGTATGTGGCACTAGATTGTCAGTATGTCGATGTTGTTGTGAAGCACACGTAATGATTCTTTGCTCGTCCCCAGTCGAGCCCAGACCGCATCTCGAGCTGCCCTCACTCGCCTCACGCGGACTCGGACTCTTTGGAGAAACCCAAACTGAAGCTCGGAGGATCGGTGGAAAGCCTGAGGAGCTCCCTGAGCGGACAGAGCTCCATGAGTGAGTTTGTGTTTACGGTGTACATGAGACAGAGCTGGGTGTCCTTGTGAATATCTCTGTTTGTTTAAACTGAGCCTTGAAACACCAGATGTGGTGTTTTTTCAGAAAAGTGTTTCAAGGACATAAAATAGTCTGTACTTTGAGGTTTTTTATTGTTTTTGTCTGCACTGAAGTGTGTATTGTATCTGCCGCATGAAGACCTGCGTGGGTCTGTGATCGTTCGACAAAAACGTCTCTTCTACTTTGACTGAAGTGTCTCGTTTGTCTTTTTGGTGGTTTGTGTAGGTGGTCAGACTGTGGGCACCACTGACTCCTCCAACAGCAACAGAGAGAGCGTGAAGTCTGAGGACGGGGAGGAGGATGAGCTGCCGTACCGCGGACCCTTCTGTGGACGCGCTCTCGTTCACACCGACTTCACACCCAGCCCCTACGACACTGACTCCCTCAAGCTGAAGGTACGACCGCCTGATCCATCCGGGAGGGAAACAAACTCCGATCTCTCCTGGGGATCTACAGCTAAACCATCCGTTCTCTTGCAGAGTGGGGACGTCATTGATGTCATCAGTAAGCCTCCGATGGGGACATGGATGGGGATGCTCAATGGGAAAGTGGGCACCTTTAAGTTTATATATGTGGACGTCCTGAATGAAGAGGAGGTGAAACCCAAAAAGACACGCAGGAGGAGGAAGGCTCGGCAACCCAAACCCACCTCTGTACAGGAGCTCCTCGATCGCATCAACCTCAAAGTATGAACTCCGTACATGAACAGTATCTGTCACACTCAGCAGAGTTAGGAAAACTTCTCAATTCAAAATACTTGAAAGGAGTTTTGAACGCTCCAAAATGTTTCATGATCAAATGGTTTCCCTTTGTAGATTTCTGCTGATCACTTTGTGCATCTTTTTTTTTTTTTTTTTTCCCTCTCCTCTCCTCAGGAGCATCTTCCCACTTTCCTGTTTAACGGCTACGAGGATCTGGACACATTCAAACTGTTAGAGGAGGAGGACCTGGATGATCTGAACATCAGAGACCCCCAGCACAGAGCCGTGCTGCTCACTGCTGTGGAGCTGCTGCAAGAGTATGACGGTGGGTCAGCTGATCAGCTCAGGTTATATCTCACCAGAGTGCACACCGACGCAGCACTCCAGACTCACAGTCTTCTTAACTACGTGCAGACGCAGTTTCCAAATTCAGTGTTTTGTTTACAAGATTCAAATAAAGCCAATGAGGGGGAATAAAACACAAGTATTTTATGATGTAAGAACATTTGAATTACACTATTTTTAATTTTTAAACCTTTATCTTAATCATCAACATCCCATTAATTGGAATTGTCTGTTCTATCTAGCCTTGCTGTCTTGAAACACTTCATGCTCCTGCAGTTTGCTCATTGGGGGGGAAAAAAAAGTCACCTTCTGCCCCCTGTTGGTGGTGTTTGTGCATTGCAGGAAGCAGCGACCTGGAGCACAGCAGTCAGTCTGGAGGCTCCCAGGAGAAGCTGCTCCTGGACCGGCGCGGCCTCGTGGGCGACTCCCCACGGGACTCGGGCTGCTACGAGAGCAACGAGAACCTGGAGAACGGTAATGACAGCCTGAGTCGCCTGTGAACACTCCGCTCCTCTTCTGACTCATCCTTTGCCTTCTCCTTCAGAGCAGACCTGCCTGGTTTTCAGTCCTTCTCAGCGCTCGAGCGTTACAAGCCGACGCATTCACTTATCATGCTCTCCTGGAAAGACTTTTTTTATCCTCCATCTTTCTTCTGGTGCTCTGCTATTTCTCCATTAGCATCTAACTCTTCTGTATGTCTAACTTTGTGTTTCTGCATCATCAAATCAAGCAGTGAGTCTTTTTTTTGTCTCTTTGGTGCTTTTGAGAATTGACATTACTTGCCTTTCTTTTGAGAGCGTCGTGTTCGCTATATAATATTCCGAACGGGCAAACGATAGTTCTTGCATCATGTGAACCTGAGCACTGACCTCATTAGTCCTCTTAGACGGCTGTGAGCGCGGTTTATGTGGAGCAGCTCGATGGTCTACTCACAAATAGATCTTCAAGCCGTGAGCTGAGCTGTGTGGTGTTTTTTTGCATTTACTGAAAGTGGTGAACGTACGTGTGTATAGTATAAATAGTTTGAAAAAGCTCTCTCAGTTTATTACTGCAATACACATGAACTGTGAATGTGTGCTGTATACATAGCTATATCATTGCTTATTGTGTTCAGGCTTCGGACTAAACACGGTTCCAAAGCGTGGTCGTGCTCACTGTTTAAAGAGGTTCTTGTGAATGTCCAAAACATCATGTGCTTCGAGCTCTGACAGCCACACTTGTAAAGTGTGTGTTTCTCTCCAGATTTTGCCGTTTCCGTGTATATTTTTTTAGTCCAGTAAAACATAACGTTGCACAATATTTTATCATGTGCCTAAAACTGCGAGCAGCAAAAGAATTTAAATATTGACTTCATGGTATAACTGTTAAAGTGGCATTTTGTATAAATGTAAACGCACTCTAATGCAGGCTGAGGAGAACCTCGGACACGTTCGAGGCAGGTCTGACGTCTCAGCATTTTCTGAAGTGTGCTTCTGTTACGGTTGAGCGTGAAGAATAAACTGCTCCATGCTTGACCTGATTCGACTGCTTCCTTCTTTTCTTTCACGCATCATTCATTTTTCATGGCTCACACGTCGATCTTGTAGTTCTGAACTCTTGGCCATCCTTTCACAAGCGCCACGCCTTTTCAAAGTTCTGTTCAAGTCAAACGCATCATCCGCACACACTTCATTTGTTTATTTCAGGAAGGGACAAAAAGACGTCTTCGTCCATGAGCAGGTCCTCCTCCGGTTTTGAGTCAAGCAATCTCCTTTCCCCAGAGAACCCCGCCCCCCAAAATCCCCTTACCTCCACCTGCTCTCATAAGACTTCACTTCAAAGTGAACCAGCATGTCCGCCTTGTGTCTCACCACCACTAAGACCCCCTACAAGCAGTTTAAGCCTCCTAAGCCCACCTAAAGGTCATCTTCACAGTGGAGCCATTGGCAGGAGCCAGAGCTGCATGGAGCTGAGAAGACTCGCGTCACCAGAGCCGCTGAGGCGGAGCTTCTCCCTGACCATCAACCCCAGACACCGGAATCTGAGCCACAGCGTCAGGCCCAGCATACAGCACCAAGGAAATCCTCAAAAACACAATGAATTCATGTCTCCAGCAGCAGCAGCAGCAGCAGCAGCACATCATACTGAAGGTAGCACTTTAAACACAGACGCAGAAAATGATTCTGCTCCTAAACAAGCAGAAACGACACAGAGCACACACCTCACGCTGCCACCCACAGTCCCAGCAGGGAGCTTAACTACACCTTCCTCACCAAAGCCACACACAGAGATGCACACAACACAGAGTGGCTTCATGGACATCCACTCAAACCACATCTGGTCAGAGGACAAGAGGAGAATCTCCATTTCTGCCACTTCTGAAGCCCGCAGACTGAACATACTGAGGAACAAGAAGAAATCCATCGACTCAGCAGTTCTGTGTTCCCTGATGGAGGAAAGGCTCTAGGTGCAGGATGTAGACATTCAAGAGCAGCGCACTGTCAGTTCACAGATGTTTATTGAGGCTGCTGGACAATGAGTGGCTTCAAAACTAGATTTGTTTTGAGTCGTTTTAAATGTTGAACTGTAATTTCTAATTTCAAAATAACCATCCATTTCTTCCTGTGTATAGTTTTAAGTGTACTTTATTTTTTTCTGGTTTAAAAAAAACTGTTTGACTACTCTGTGTCGTAAGCTTTCAAATATCAGCCAGAATGTAAATGTAGCAGTGTCATTTAATTCAGATACTTTTCAATGAGTCAAATAAATAACAGGTCTCAGAACAGTCTGAACAGGTTTCAGTACTGAAACATATTTGTCCATTTTAGACTGTGTGCTGGAGTTTAACTGCATTTTGATCATTGAAAACAAATATTTACCATAGATAGTAAATATTAAAATTGACCAATTACTGGGTGCATCATACTTCTATTTGTGTTGCCTTGGTAACCAAACAAACAGGCATCAACAAGGTTGAATGTTCACTAGTATCTCTTTCTTTAAATGTCGTTTACAATTCTGGTATCTTGACCACCTGATGATGAAGCACTGGAAATACTAGATAAGAGAATGTTGATGACACAGAACACCAGCAGCAGCTCTCAGAAGTTTAATTTGCACTTTTTAATAAACTGAACTGAATAAACAAACTCTCTATGATGATAGTTCATTACCCAGCAAGTGATTTCTTACAGGTGTATGATGTTGATCTTCAGTAGTTTTATGTCAGTAAATGATGTAAAATACCTTGTTCATTATTTAAATAATAAACATTTCATTTTTTATGTGCATTAGATACATTCTCACAGGCTGTTGATCAATCCTTCACACTCACATCAGAAATGTATGTTGATCTCTAACAGTAGATCTCTGTTAAGCACCTGTTATTCCCGGCTAATAGAAATTAGAAAACAGTGTTCACATTACATCAGCACCCCTCTGTGTCTACACCACACAGTTAAGTTCATTTTCCCTACATAAACAACAATGTCTTGATTTTGTATCTAACTGTAGTTTGAATCCTAAAGGGCTCTCTTCATACAGTCAATTTTACATTCAGATTTTCACAGTTTAGCCTGTAGCTTCATTTCATGGAGGCACTGCCTGACCAGCCCCAGTGCATCTTGGGCGGTGCCCCAGGCGAGGGTGACTCCCCAACCTCCGTGGCCATAGTTGTGCACCACAGGCATGCTGCGACCCTGCAGACGCACCACCTCCCTCTCCACCCTTGGGTGCTTCCTGCCCGGCCTCAGTCCCACCCACTCACTGAGGACTTTAGCTTTGCTGAGCGACGGCTCCAGCTGGCTGCAGCGCTCCAGGATGCCTCGTGTGTCTCCTTCGTCGACGTTTAATCTCCAGTCCTTCTCCTGCCTTGTGCCACCTATGGTGGCGGCGTGTATGCCGGGGTAGATGTAGGTTTTTCCATCTCCGTCTCTGATGAAGTGCTTCAGCCAGGGGGCGTCCACCTTGAGGACCTGGCCTCTGACCGGGTAAACCTCAGAGTCACCCACCAGCGTTTTAGAGCCCAGACCAGAGCAGTTGACGATGACATCATAACTGTTGCTCAGCTCCTGAAGACTGTTGACCTTCCTCTTTTCAACCTGACCACCAGCTTTTCTAAATCTGTTTGAAAACAAAATTAAATCTTGACTTTCTCCATTCACCGTTAACTCGTTACTAACAAAGCATAAATTAAAACTTTGTGGGAAAATTTCATGACTGAGAGAAATACAGAGGACTAACCTTTTCTCGAGCCACGGCAGGTAGCTCGAACATTCACACTTTAGTGTGGTGAACGCATGGCCGAACTTATGGTCTGGAAACCTTTTCATTTCATAATCAGTCATGAATCGAAAGCCGATCACAAGGTCTGAAAATTGAGGCTTTATATTGGCTGGACCTTCCTTGAAAATTGCCCAGCTGGAGAAAAAAAAAAAAAAATCACAAAAAAATATTTTTTTTATAAAAGTGACTGACTGTATGTTTGACCCTTTATATAACAGTATAAAAGTTGTTACCCAGAGCTGAACATGACTCCTGCTTCCGGAGACTGTTGTGATTGGGCAATGGCCAACAGGTGATCAAAGCTGTCCTTGAACCAGTTTCTTTGTCTTTCCAAGGGAAAATCTGAAAGAGAAATACAGTAAAATATAATATTTAAAACATGCAAAACGAATGGTTGATGGGCTAGAAAATATTTGCATTTGACATGACTTTCACCCTAGCAAAATCCTACTCGGTGCACAATATTTGAAATATGTTGATGTGAAGCTCTTGCATACCTGGAAATATTACAGGCCACAGGATGCCAGCAGCTCCATCGCTGGTCGTGTCTGGACTGAACTTCTCAGCCAGCAGAGTGACCGAGCAGGAAGGTAGAGCCTCAGCGATGCAGACAGCTGTTGAGAAACCGACCACACCTGCTCCCACCACTGCAACCCTGACACTTTTCATCTTAAAGCGACCTGCGTTTCACTCTAGAGGGAATCAAGAAGGGAGAGAGTTTTGTCAAATGTTGCCTGAATGCTGCTGGAAAAACTTTAATCTCAAAGCAGAATCACACCACTAACCTGCAGCTACACTGTGTGTTAACATTAACTGACTGCATGGTCCAAGGATCAATAACATAAAGCACTACTGCAGACTCATCGTGTCTAGTTATAATAATGGGTTACGCAACAGACATTGTAAACTGTGCAACACAGCCATTAAAAAGCCATGGCTGGTGGAGAAGGTGTAACCAAAAGCTGCAAAACTTATAGGCTACGAGAGAAAAGTACACTCTGCACCTTTATACCTCTTAGTGTAGCTAGATCAAAAACATCTAAGTTAGATCCTTGCACTAAAGAACACCAGAAAGACGACCTAGCAGAATATTTTTCAAACTCCATGCGTCTGCTTTTCCATCTTTTTTAAACTCTACAGAAAGGGACTAGGATGATTCATAACTTCCAATAGTTAATTTATGGTTCATCATGTGGAGTGAATAACATTTGAATTGTTCCTGTGTACAGATGATACAGTCAGTTTGACACTGAATGCCCTTACGCACGGTGCAACCAGGATCTATGAGCTATTATGAAATGAAGTTAACTTGATCAAACTTTGAGACAACAGTTTGCCTACCTGTATGAATTGTTTCTGTCTGCTACGTGCATCAACCCTACGTTAAAGCTGTGACTATGGTCTATATAAGCAGCTTGCTCCTCAATCACACCACTATAAACGTGCAAGTTCTCTCTGTGGACAAGTCATTTTATTTTTGTGCACAAACTGTCAAGGAGTTGTCCGTGCTGTTTATCCGGTTTGCCACTGGGACACGCTCAACTCAGGTCTGACGTCATTCTCAGCTGCGAGTTACAGCCATAGCCAGCCTCGTCAAAAACCAAACTCTCGCGATAAGTTCCTGTATATTTACGTCCCCGTCCAGCGACAGTAGAAGGTAAGGTCCTCAAAGCTCACTATTTTTAAAATTACACCGCGGATTTGTCATGTATGCTTTAACCACCCTGGTCCTTTTACAACAATTATCACATAAATTCATTCAGTTTGACAGATTCTCTCTGTCTAAGACGGGCTGTGCTATCTCTGCTCATTCATGTTAGCAGTGTTTGCATTGTTTGAGACGAGGGTTAGGTTAGCCTGCCTGCTAACACTCAGGTTGTTTTCATCTGCAACTTAGAAACAACCAGTATCATCAGATAGAAAGAATAATATTAAGGTTTCATCTGCAGCTCAGAAACAAACATTATCATGAGGTAGAAAGAATATTAAGGATGCCATGAAGCTGATGTGTGGATATTTGGATAGCACCAGCTTTAAAGTTGTATCATAGACAGCTGTATTAGTATATTGATTAGACACTGACAATGTTGACATCAAAAACGTAATGATTTTTGATCCACTTTATTTCTTACTTGAATTACTTTTTTCCCGAAAGCTTATTCAGACTGTCGAGCAGTTTGATTACATTACCTTTGACCCATAGATCAATACAAAATAATTCATTAATAGACTATAATTGTTGGGAGGGTTACTTTTTAAAATGTATTCCCCTAAAGATAGAAATACAACATTTGAAATAGTCCCGAAGTTGTTTGTGAGTGTAGGACGAGCAACCTGCAGACATGAACACTTTGAGCCCTCTCAGCTGGCTGATTAACAGCTGCTGTCGTCAGTTCACACTTATTAGTACATTTACCTCAAGATGGGGTTTTTTTTTTTTTTTTTCAAATTCGACGTGGAGTTTCTCCTCGGTGCTAAAAGCAGCTTCGTTGACGGTAAGCAAAGCTCGCACTGCAAACTGTGATGTTGCGGCCTTTTTCTCATCCTCGGCTGTGTGTAAAGTGCGCTGGCGCATTGATTTGCGTGTAGTGCCGTAAAGTAATCCCTGCAAATAATCCTTTTTTTTGTCGAGAAAGTAACAGTATTCACATTACGTCAATTTAAACTGTAATTATAACGAAATACAGTTACTTTTATTTTGTATTTTAAAGGCGTGACGTCTTTACATGTTATCCTTTTAAATCTTATAACTGCCGCAACATTAAAAAAAAACGGTCAATCATGTTTTGATTAATAGTTGTGTTCAACCAGTTTTACAATTATTATTTATTGACATTGATTTGATTTTGATGACAACGTTTAAACCAACTAAAATACATAATACAACCACAGAATGTCAATATAAACCTAAGGACACAAACACCCACACACATTTACAACTGGGGGTCAGGGGTCAAATATTCTTACCACTGTGTCAAGCAAACATACTGCAATTATACATCATCCATGTGCTATTATTAAATCCAACTTGTCCACATGAAGTTATCAATAAACAAATTATACAAAAATGAAAGAAAAAAAATCAAAATACAAATGTCAAGATGAGTCCAATGTCCCGAAAGGTACAAGATTTGTTTATGTTTACATTTTAGAAAGTTCTCAAATCATGAGGAAAACTGAAATCAGCAACTTTTTTTGTTGTTGCCACTGAGCTATGCAACTGAGCTGTTTGAATGTGTGAATGAAGCATTGAGGAGTAGTGTCTCTGTCAGGAGAGTCTTCAGAGAAAAAGGAAACTTGTCCTGACCGACATGTAAATTAATGGACAATCCCAAAATAAATGTAATCATTCGATTTAAATTTATCACATATTTGGGAAACGTGATGAGAAACATTATGTGAGGAGAAGATGCTTAAAATCAACCATAGAATATAAGAACTTTTTTGGAAAATTTCTTTTGATTTGCTAACTAAGTAAAGATTCAAGCATTTTATGACTGATGAATCAAAAGAATAGATCCTTAGTTGTGGTCCTAGAGCACAGTGATTTACTTTACTTTAGACGAGCTGGGACAACTGGGTAACAAGCTGGAAGTTCTAACCAACACAATGACGACTGTTCACATTTTCTCATTCTCAGTCTTGCCTACAGATAATGAGGTAAATGTTCGAGAGGAAGATGTCTGAGGAAATCACAACCAGGACTTCATCTGTCATGGACCTTCATTCAGATTCACATAAGCAGACCATTCTGAGCAAATTTGACAAGCTGAGGAAAAAAGACATATTGTGTGATATCACTCTCGTCGTGGAAGACGAGCAGTTCAAGGCACACAAAGCCCTGCTGGCAGCAAGCAGCGACTTCTTCTCCCGCATGTTCACGGCAGGAGACCAGATCTCAGGTCAGTCTAACTTCAGGCTGGATGGTATGGCAGCGAAGATGTTTGCAGCAGTTCTGGACTTCATCTACAGCGCTCAGGTGTCTGTGGAGGGGAGCGTCATGGAGCAGCTCCTAGAAACGGCTCGTCTATTGAAGGTCAACGATCTTATCAAAGTACTCACTGCGCTTACACGCTCTGATGAAGCTGTTAGAAGTGAGAAGGAACACATCCCTAAGGTTCCAGATATGTTAAAACGCAAAAGAGGACGACCAAGGAAGATCATAAATGTACCTGTAACAGAGCCTGAGGGAAGACGCGAACCACAGGAGAGCGCAGGAGGGGAGCAGGATGGAGAGGTGGACGGTGATATTGCGGTAGCTGAGTCACAGCCAAAAGACGATGCCGATTATAAACCAGCAGACGACCAGAGCCGACTGAGCAGACGCAAAATCAGGCCGCCGGTGAAGTTTGAGAGCTACAAGGTGGGAAGAGAGGCCGCAGAAAACAAAGAGCCGGTGAAGAGAGGCAGGAAGAGAAAATACCCAAACACAGAGTCTCCATGTGAGGAGTGTGGCAAGGTGTTCAAAAACCCTCTTTTCTTAAAGATTCACCAAAGGACTCATACAGGTAATCTGCCACGTGAGCTACGATTTAAAAGAAGTTTTGAAGATGTGATTCTTGCATGTTTTAAATAATGAACCTCCACTGAAACATTTACCAGGGTGCACTATATTTTAAGACTATAAAAACTACAGAAGAATGTCAACTAGAGTCCTCTGACGGCTGATAAAAGTCGCAGGCGATACAGAACCTCATACCTCTGTGAATACAACAGCACACTTGACTGTGTTTCCTTTTTTTTTTTTGCCAGGAGAGAAACCTTTTCGATGCCTGGTTTGCGGGAAGTGTTTTACCCAGAAGAACACTCTGCTGGTTCACCAGCGCATGCACACTGGAGAGAAGCCGTTTGTTTGTACGATCTGCTCCAAAGCGCTCTCAACCAAAAACTCCCTGCAAGAGCACATGAACCTCCATGAAAGTAGGAACGAGATTAAGTTATTCATGAATTTATCATCTTTTACTCTTCTCTGCTGTTGTCGGTCTTTTGTGTTATATTGTAATTATTATAGCTGATGTTTTTTAGTCGTGCCAAATCAAGCTAATGCCATCGACCAGTGCACCTAACGTCTGATTCAGAGAAACGTTTTTTATAAGACACATGAAGTCATCTGTTGAACAAACTCTTACTCGTTTTCATTGTCACACGTGAGACAATGTTGCATTGTGGGAGTCTTTCACCAAAACAAGTCGTGGAAAAAAACATTGGAATGGGCAGTCGTCTAAAACGTATTTGGAACATCGGTATCAGAATAGGCCCAGATTTTTCCAATCAGTGTGTCTCCAATAGAAATTCATTGATTGTCTTTGTTTTAATAATAACTTTTTCTAAATGAAATTTAAACTGGTAATGAAATGGAAGAAAAACTATAAAAATCTTTTCTTATTACTAATGAGAGCTTTAGAGCTGCCTGAGTTTTCCCCTCTACATTAATATTTCTCTCTTCTTCTTTTTTTTTTTTCTTTTTTTTGAAACCTCCTCAGAAGAGAAATCCTTCAGCTGTGATAAATGTGGAAAGAGCTTCACTCAGAAAAGGCAGCTTAAAAGCCATCACAAAGTTCATACAGGTGAGATGAAATCCATTCAAAAGCAGCATGTTACCGGAGAAGTGTTCCTTTAAAAGGCCTCATAAAGTTGATGTCTTTTTTTGTCTCGTTTTCTTATTGATTAAAGGAAAATCCTTACCTGAATGTGCTCAGTGTCATCACAAGTTTTTGGACACAGCTCAGCTGAAGAAGCACCTGAGAACGCACACAGGTGAAGTCTGACAAGGTTTCAAGATTTCTGAAAATCACTGTAGCATTTTGCAGAGTCTAACTTCTGTGTGCTGCAGTTGCAGCTGCCAGATGTTGACATTTATTATGTTGTTACAGGCGAGAAGCCGTTCACCTGTGAGATTTGTGGGAAGTGTTTCACAGCCAAGAGCACTCTGCAGACTCACATCAGAATCCACAGGTGAGAAATGTATTCTAGACCTGAGAGCTGAAATCAAGCTCCCAGCAGTGAGCTTGGATATGGTATTTACTTTCTATTCTTTAATTGTTTAATTGTGCTATTATTATAATCAAAGATAAACATGAAAACACATTTTGAGGCTTTTAGTTTAATTTCTGGTCTTATCCAGGAAAATATTGGATTTTTGGGTGCATGTAAACTTCATACTCCGAATATGATCAAAACCAGGATAACCAGGTTCATGTAAACGTACTCAGCTAGTGTATATTTGTCTGCTCTTCTCTGTTCTAGCTCTACAATAAAGCCACAAAAGCCCCAAAATAAATCCTAAGAAAAAAGCGGAAAAAAATAACTGCTTGTGGTTGGACATGAGAGTGAAGCAAATAGAGGAACAGGGATCTTTAAACCAAATAAAAATACTTCTGAGCTGAAAGAATCTTTTTGACAATTCTCTTAATTCGTTCACACTTTTTGTGTTCCATTCCAAATATGAAAATAATACAAGTCTCAGTTTGTATTTGTAATCAAAGTTTCCTTTTTGTAGAGGGGAGAAACCGTACGACTGCAACATCTGCAACAAATCCTTCTCAGACCCGAGCGCTAGACGCAGACACGTCGCCTCACACTCGGGGAAGAAACCCTTCACCTGCTCCCTCTGCAGCCTCTCGTTCACCCGCCTCGACAATCTGAAAACTCACAACAAATCCCACAACAAGGAAAGAGTAGCATCAACAGAGGCCTCGTCAGACTCCGTAGAAGCGTCACAGGAAGAGGTGCGAAACATCCTGCAGCTGCAGCCGTACCAGCTGCCTTCCTCCTCGGAACAGGAGATCCAGCTGGTGGTCACAGCAGACGTGGACGACATTAACTTTGTGCCGGGTCAGAACCAGGAGATCAGCATCATCACCACAGAGGGAGAGACGACAGAATTAGCCCACCCCAGACTAACCCTCCTCACACAGTCGTCAGGAAACGTGTCCCTGGTCACACAAGGTAATGTTGTGGACCAGAATCCTCAAATCCAGACAATCAGCATGCTGGAGGGTCAGGTGACGCAGCAACCCGAGCAGATGCATGTGATCACTTTGAGTAAAGAGGCCATGGAGCACCTGCAGGCTCATCACGGCCCCCCGCAGCCCCTTCACATCGCTCAGAGACCCGTCCAGCAGCTGCAGGCGATGCATCAGCCCGCCCAGCAGCTTTCTGTCACTCAGGAGACATCAGGCAGGGAACAACACAGTCAGGCCATTCACATCAGCAGCCAGAGCAGCCAGCCGATCTCCATCAGCCAGACGAGCCAGCAGATCTCCAGCCATCACATCCAGGGACAAACGTTCCAGATCCAGGCAGGGACCGTTTCCTACCTGTACACCACTGGGCTTCAGGAGAGCTGAGATAACGGCTCAATAACACGGTAACTGATATAACTGATGTATAAATCTACTCCAGAGAGTCTTTATCCTGCACCACTGTGTCCATTCACGTCAGTGCACATTGACCTTTTTCAGCTCCTGTGATAAGTATTATACTAGTCATAAAAAAGACACAAATAAACTAGACGGCTTTAACCCATAATGTTTTCATCTCTAAAAAAGCCACCAGGGTTGGTGTTAGATGAGAGGATTTACAGCACAATGCACAAACGGAACAGGCACCGAAATCAGCACAATTAGAACGTTCTTCACAGAAGCTTTCAAAGTGTCAAATACCTTTCCAGTTGTCTTCAAAGACTTGTTAAAAGAAATACAAGTTCATTAAAAACCTCAAAGAGTATCCAGATTGAAGATCAAATTATGGTCTGAACATAAAAAAGCTGATATTTTAGAGTAACATAAATTACATGACATTGCAACCTATGTCTTGTACTTTTCTTTTATATAAACATTGAAATGTGTATTTAGGAAACTTTGGTCTGAAGGCAAACTGTCACGTCTTTTATCTTAGAAACCTCTGAACTTTTTTTAAAATTCAATGTAAACAAAATGGATTTTACTGTCTTATGCAAGGTTTTTGATTTTCACGCTCTGCTGGACATCAATCAATCTTTTCATAAATATAAAAATACAAGAAATTGTGAAAATAGGATTATGGGGATATATTTATTGATCAAACACACAGATTTGATTGAGACAGTACATCTCATGAACTCTTAAACAGTCAGTCACATGAACAAAGCGTTGTGGTGTGGGACTGACATATTGACCAGAGCAGTGTGTTGGTGCTGCACTCTTGTGTGTATACTGAATAAAAACTGGAATATGAAGTTCTCAAATACAGTGTAATAAAATGAAATGTCTTTTTAAATAAAAAATGAGCCAAACTGTCACCCCTCCTTTCATCTCTTAGTTTTGAGGATTACATAAATATGATCTTGGGCACATTATGGTGTTTTCACACACGTCCAAAACTTCAGGAAATTTCTCCGAAATTTTGAGTTGGGTTGCATGTGTAAACACAAACGGACTCATTTTTACCCTCTATGATCTTTCAGCCTTTTTCTTTGTCGCCATCTTGGATTTAAAAACATTTTTACTTAATGTCTTGCCTCCTGGAACACACCCTCTTTCTGCCTGATAGGGAAACCTTAACGCTGTCAGGGCCATGTGTGAATAAGCAGCACCTCAGACAGACTTCAAGGGTCAGGCTTTCTCCTTGGATTTAAAAAAAAAAAAATCTCAGGAGTGCAGTTCATCTTGAGATCAGTTGAATGCAAACATTCATCACAGAAACCCCCAGTGCTCTGCATGTCAAACAGCCGTTTGGTGTCGCTTCAGAAAAAATCACCGGGTAAGATCTCAAAGGTCTGGTAAGGACGTCTCAGCAGTCAGGACACGCAGGCGAGTCGGATTCTGGAAGAAGAACAAAGGCTGAAGTGAACACTGATAGTCTTTTTATCAGAGACTGTGACAGCAATGTTACTGTTTAACTTAATTCATATGTAGACACACACACACAACTGGTTGCCACGGCTTGAGCAAACAAAAACATGTCAAACTTTCCACAGTAGCGTGGCTGTTCAATCTTTTATATTTTATTTTTGTTGGCCTCAAAAAAACATTTCAGCTATCGGATCCAAACCCTCGCCAGCCACTTCAAGCACCTCGCCACCAGCGCCCCAAAATTATAGTCTTACTGTATCACAACTGAAAAACTCCCTCTGCTGGTTAAGATCCAGCAATACCTAACTGAAAGGAGCAGGGAAAGCAGCATGTATTTCTGATCACTCTGATTTAAAAACATTCTCTCACAGTACACTATGCTGTCTTATTTTATAAACCACTAGCTGTACTTGTAAAAAAGTAATAAAAATAGCTCTTCAGTTTTGTTTAAACTTTGGCTGAACTTTTGAAACTACTCCTGTGTTTCTGCAGCTCACTCACTGCTTTAGGTCGCTCCATTCTTGCGCGTGAGCGGCTCCTGGCTGTTTCTGCTCTCTGCTGTTGTTGCTCTGCAGCCAAGTCCTGAAGTGTGGCGTCGTCTGTGAGGTTGCCAAGCCGCAGAGCGGACTGCTGAGCGGCCCGGTGTAAACCTGAGATAGAAATAGAACAGAGACCGAGTTTTACTTCTCCCAGCGAGGTGAAGATATATTCTGTAATGGAATGTAAAATGTCATCACAAAAAGGCGATGAGTTTCTGGAGAATATGATGGCTTTCATTTGACTTTTGAACCGCATGAGAAGCTCAAAATCAAAGCCAGGAGTTTGATTTGTGAGCAGATTATCACTTTACTGCTCTGAGATGAAGCTGAGTCCGTGGTAGCTTCAGTACCTGCTGAGGGACTCCTGGTACTCAATCTGCTGACCGACAGCGTGTAATAAGTCCTACTCCGCCCTGTGACAGGATCAGGAGAGAAGTGTCAGGACAAATCACTCAATGAAATGGAGAAACTCTCGCAAAACAAAGTTATCTGGAGAAACTGAGAGAGACACGGATGCTGTATCACACTGTGTATTCTGTCCATTTGTACCTGAGGTGCTTCTACTGAGAGCTGCTTCCATGTCGTTCACCTGGTTCTGCAGTCTGTCCACCTGTTGAAAGGCTTCTTGTTTGAAGCTGCGCTCCTGTTGCAGCTTCCTCCTCACCTATGTCAACACAGCAGAAAAAATTAAGTCATCGTTTGACATTAGAGTGTAGGATCGCTGTTTTGGTAATTGGATTCGCCCACTCCTTCAGTCCAACTTTGTCACTGTGTGCAGACATGTTCTCCTCAGGATGAATCCTAATGTCCCCACAGACATGACCCATGGGGCCGGAGGAGATACCTTCCAAAAAAAACTATACATTTTAAATCATTAAAAAATCATATATTTCACCCCTTGTTGTAAAATAAAGTTTAAAGTTCTTAGTTAAGTAAAAATGAAATGTTTAAATATCCTTTTGCACGTCAGCATTAATGTAGGCGCCTGCTGCTCTTTACACAGAAAGATACTCCTGAAGTTTTGTATGTCCGTTCCCTGCTAAAGTCTTTAACTGGAGATAATTATTTAACTCTAAATAAAGCCTTTGCTACTTGTGACATTTTGTTAAAAAAAAAAAGAAAAAGAAAGAAAAGTTGAACTTGTGTAATAAAGAGTGGAAATGTTGAGGTCAAAAACTTTTCGCACTAAATCACAAACACTCTCACACACTCACACACACACACACACACACACACACACACACACACACACACACACACACACACACACACACACACACACACACACACACACACACAGACACACACACACGACTCCGATGGGTTTCGTTCACACCTGTTGGATTTCCTTGGCGCTGCATTGTCTGTGCATCTGGTTCATCCTGCTGCCTCGGTCCAGCTGCTCGCTGAGAGCTCTGAGCTGTCTCTCTCTGTCCTCCACGTCAACTTTCATTTGTTCCAGACTCCGCTCGCGATAGCTCTCCAGCTCCTGGCGACCGCGGGCGTCCTGAGCAGACTGATGCTGGGCTACACGCAGCTCCTCTGTCTGTGAAGCAACAGAGAGTTAACAGATAGAACCTGCTTTTCTCAGCCTCTCAGCACTTAACGTGAAAGTGTCAGTTGTTATTGCATACATGCAGTTTTATATTAGTCTACATGTATTGGAGAGAACTGGTGTATATCTCAAAGTATTTACATGTGACATATTCACCAATAATTCCCAATAAAGCCTTAGCCACCTAAAATAACCCTTAAATGTGTTTTTTTTTCATGGCAAAAGGCAAAAGAAATAAAAGGTCTTTTTTAATAATTTTAATAATTTCGTAGATAAATTCCTACAGTTCAGTTGTAGGAAACAATTTGGTAAGCAATAAAAAAATCATGTCATGTACAATCTGTACAAAAGCTGCAAAAAGAAGTTAACATTGCTGAGTTATGAATTAAAAGTCGATGCTTCCTCAGAAATGTAAAGACGATAATGATCTTTGTCAGTCATCTTAATTACCTTCCTCTCCAGCAGGTTCTTGGTGCGGCTGCGCTCCGTCTGACTGTGGGTTAACTCTTTCCTTGCTGCCTCCAGCTCTTCCCGCAGCAGAACCACCTCCTCCTCTGCAGTCATCTTCACTCTGAGCGCCTCGCAGCGACTCGTGATCTCCATCTACTCACATCCCAAAATCCATTCTCCTCAACTATTTTCATTTATTTCCTTGTTTTTATATGATTGTGCACTGTGTGCTCGTTTGTGGCTATCCTTGCTTTCTGTATTGTGGGATGAATGAAGGTTTATCTTATATCTTTACGTGGTCACATTTGAAAACATATAGTACATAACAACATAAAGTTTTAATTGAATTTGAATTGAATATGTACAAGCTGTGTTTTCATCAAACACGTTGAGCTGAATGGCTTTCAATGATATCAATAGCAGATATTCAAAGAGTTAGATAAGAGTTAGATCGAGGTCGATAAGAGTGCTCACTTAAGAAAAGGACTGTAGAAAACAGACTCAAGCTTTCTTTTCCTCGAGTTCTTTGTTTGAACTTTTGTCCTTGCTTTGGTCGTGCTCCTGCTTGGGTCAATTTGATATCTGAGTGTTAATTATTGTGCAGCTGACCTGCTGAGCTCGAAGCAGCTGTCGGTGAAGTTTCTCCTGCTCGACCAGCTTCCTCCAGCGGCTCAACGTCTTCAGTTTACAGATCAGGACGCTCAGCCGCCTGTTCTCCTGCTGCAGCTCATCGACTTCTTCTTTTTTCTAACAACCAAGATAAGACACACAGGTAGGTTTTAAAGTCTGTGTACACAGCAATACACAGTGTCGTACAGTAGAAGACTCAGTTATTAACCACTATATCTTACTGATAAAAGAGGAAACAGTGGGTCATCCTGTTATTTTTATTATAAGTAAATAAATCGAGTAAATTTGTTTCTTGGGAAAAAGTTGTTTTTCATGACAGAACTAACAAGCTGCACTACATAATACACATATTTCGGTTTGTAAATCAAAATCTCTGATTCTGTACCTGAAACTGTGTCAGCTTGAGTCCATTGTTGTCTTTGGTGCAGCCATACTTTTTCTTCAGCTTGATCATTCGGTCCACTGCCTCGCCCCTTACTCTGCTCACCATCTCGCTCACATCCAACTTCATCTGCTGCTGCTGCTCATCAAGTCTGCCCTGAGATACAAAGTTGATTTGTTAGTTGGCATGCAGGGACCAACAACAACACAACTGTTTGGGCCATAGTTAGCATAAAGTTTAAATCTAAAAATAAAGTTATATCAAGATACATCATAAAGTTTACATCTTTGGTACCGAAAAATTAAGATCTACAACATCGACAGATCAACAGACATTAAAGCAAAAACAATGAGAACAGGTAGAGGGCTGTAATGACTCAAATAGTAAATAAGAGGAAAATCTTTTGTACCTTGGACACTGAATTAGTAAATAAACAAACCTCAAGTGAATACCTTGGAGAAAATGGCAGCCTCATTTGATGGATCTACTGTATAAATATATAATAAAGTAAAGATGCATTTATGAATCACTTTTTTTTTTTACTGGGACTCCAGAGGCCACTCAACCAGTCAGACACACAATCCTTTCAATTTGAAGATACAATTGAAAGAATTTGTGAAAATTGTGGAAAATAGATAAAAATATCTTGATTCAAATATCAAGACAAAATGTGATGATGCACAGTCACCCATCATTTGGATAAAATGCTTCGACATGTAGTTTAAATGTTCTCACCTGTAGCTGGATGCAGGTGGCGCAGAGATGTTGCACCAACGGTTTGTATCGCTCTTTGAATTTCAGACTGAGTCTCTCCTCTTGAGCTCTTTTCTCCTCCTCCAGGTGAGCCACCTGAGCCTGCAGCGCCGAGACCTCAAACATCAGCCCACGACACACATCAAACACCTGTAGAGCAGCAGCACATCACAAGAGAGTTTACTGAGGCAATTCATGCACACACACAAAAAAACGGTCTGGCTCCAACTTTTCTGTATGTCTGCAGCCTGGAGCCTCTTCTAACCTGCGCTAGTGTCCAGAACCCCTGGAAGAGAAAGGGCATGAGACAAGAGGTCATGAGACAAGAGGTCTCCAAGAGACAGGAGGGCATGAGACAAGAGGTCATGAGACAAGAGGTCTCCAAGGGACAGGAGGGCATGAGACGAGGTCTGGATTAAAGCGTCTTGTAAGTGAATTGCACTATTTGAAGACATTACGTATTTCGTCAATGCCAAATTATATCTATTATAAGAAACCTTTTTCCATGTGTTTTAACAATAATTAGGATACTAAATTCAGTTATTGTGCAGCAGGTCACCTGTTCCTCAGCTTTTTCCGCTCCCTCCATCAGCTGCGGACGCTCAGAAGAGAAACTGTACTTCACAGAGGAAGTCTTCCAAAGATCTAAACACACCGAAAATTGTTATTACGGTCAGGATAAATTCACAGTGAAAAATTCATTTGTGTGTGTGTGTGTGTGTGTGTGTGTACCTGTGGGGAGCCTTGTGTCGTTTTGAGTTCGCTCTGAAATCACCAGAGTGGTCTCTCTGCTGATCCTCCTCTGCACCGCTCGGATCATGTCCCACTCTGCGCTTTCCAGCAGCTTGTGGAGCTGAATAACAGACAGCGAGCGTGAAACTGTAATGATGTCTTGTTGCAAAGACACAAGATGAAAAGTTATGCAGTAAGTATGTGTACTGTACCTGCCAGGTTATCACATCTATCTCCGAAGCTCCAGGTGGAGGCGAGAGCGACTGGCTGCCAGAAAGTAAGACCCCATAGTCCTGCTCTTTCCCCATGTGTCGAGCCAGAGCTCTCATACTGGGGTAAAAGATCTCTGCTCTGTATTGTAAAGTAGAGCCAGTTTGAATCTAGGATTATTATTATTGTATTATATTATTATTATATTCCCCCATGTATGTTTCATTTAATTCCATGATAAAACGAAAAGTCCCAAACCTTCTGCACATAAGAAACAAAAAAATGTGACATATGTCTGAATAATGACTCAAGTGAGTGTTTGATTATCATTTTATGATCAAATTATCAAATGATCCTGCCACACTTACACTTGGCAGTCTGATGTATGTTGTACCTGTAGAGTTTCACAAACTGTTGATACAAACTGGGTGTCGTGAAGACTTGAGTACCCAGATGTGTCCGGGCCCAGCTCTCCTTAAACACCTGCAGCTGCTTCATCAGCAGGAGGAAACCTCTCATCACAGACAGGACCCGGATCGGACCCTGCAGGACAGGACAGGACCCCGACACAAAGGAATTTTCTTCTCCTTCTTCTTTTTCAGCTTCCATGCAGAGTTGATCCTCCTAAAACAACGACCAAACTGAGTCTTGCAGACACATGAAAGGAATCATCCCTGTTTGTACAGATACTGTTTTGCAATAACCATTTAAAAACAGGATTTGTACTTCTTCTTGTTTTCCATTATGCAGAGGGTCATCCTTGTTGCCATGGAGACGAACAGGCTCTGCCTCTCGTCCGCTGTTCAGGACGTCCTCCATGAGCAGAGACACACCAAGGATCGCTGCGTTGGCCTGCAGTCTGCTGCGATCACTCAGACCGCTCAGACACAGCTGCAGATAAACAAGCATCCTGCATTTTATCTTCAGTCAATAACTAGTGTTTATTTATGTTGACATTCAACTATTCAGCTCATGTTGAGATGTTGATCAAATTAGACCCTCTTAGGCCACATGATGAACAGAAAAATAGACGATTTGTTTAACCTGCATGCAGTATTCGATGGGAGGAGCGTCCCAAACATCTAGAGGGAACAATCCATGACAGGCCAGGAAACTTCTCCATGGATACATCCTCTGCGCCTGCAGTGGAGGACAACACGAAACATGAAATGTACAATAATCTCATTCTTATCGAAACCCTGACATGTGATTTGAAACGTGGAACAGATATGAGATTATACTTGTCTCGTTGACATCACAATAACCCACCATGAGCCCGATATGTTTGACGAGAAGCAAGGTGGAAGTTCAGAGGACAATCAGGAGGAAGAAGACAGAGAAGTGATGAAGAGAAGTGGGAGCACAAATGAGAAAATTCCGACATTTCAGAAGTGAATGTAACCCACCTGACAGCCAGGGGTCTGTAGAGGTTGGGGGACAGGCAGCGTGAGACTGATCAGGTGGGACTGGCGGCTGTTGCTCAGCAGAGAGAGGGCAGTCACCATGTTGTCGTTGACACTCTGATAAGAAGCAACATCACCAGATGAGAGGAATTCCTCCCTGAAGACAAAGAACGGAAGACACATTGACACATGTTTTGAGTCATGTACCATTTGTGTGTGTGTTGATCTGGCAGAGACACACAAAAGGTAAAGTAGCACTTTTCTAAACCACATATAACTGACATTGTTATGTGTCTGTTTTATTTGTTGTATGTCTCTGTTGTATTTTAGTTTTATGGAAAGCACTTTGTAAATGTTTCAAAAGTCCTAAAAAAAAACAACTGTAAAAAGAGAATTAAAGACACCGCTCCATGCTGACCTAATGAGGACTCTCACAGCCATATCAAACTGCAGCAGCAGGATGTTCCTACGCAGCTGCAGCAAACGGCTGACAGACTGCGGACTGCTGGGATCAGACAGACAGCTGACCTGATGCTGGAGCTCCTGCAGCTCTGCTCCTGTACAGAAACAACAGAGAATGGCACACTTACAACAGGATTACTGAGAGTGACCCTCAAGGTTAGGCTCAGCCTACAGCAGGTCAAAGTTAAAGCATATACATAGTTCAGATCTGCCCAGGAAGAGTCTGCTTAGAGTTACTCTGCTTGAGTTCAGTGAAGATAAAGGGAAAATGTCTCTGACATTTAACATTTTGGAGAGTGCAATGATTTCTAACATTTTTAATACCAATGCCTTCAGTTCCTCCCCAGTCAGCTGAAGGAGCGCCCGGTGCTTCCTCTCCCCTCCTGCAGCTGAACGAGTCATCTACGTTTCCCAGTCTGGAGAAACTAACCAGGTAATACATGATGTCATGAAGAGCTGAAGCTATCTGCAGCGTGTGATGGAGAGCAGCAGCACAGGCCTGTTGGAATAAGAACAACAGAGGAGTGTATTAAACGGCACCAGAAAAAGAAACTCCAGATGTTTCAACACTAATGAAGATGTGAAAATAAATGAGACCACTTGTGTTGTTGTTCCATGATAGTTATAAAGTACTGAACATGATCAGCCAAATTGATTGATAGTCATTCAGGAAACATGAAAGCAGCTAAATGTGTCGTGTGTTGACTGCCACATTCATACGAGGTCTGTAAGGCTTTTACCGATACATGAAGTGTTTTGAACATGTGCAGGACTTCAGAGAAGTGAGGGACACGCCACAAGTTCTGAAGAGTTTTGCCATCTGCAGACAAGAGCTGCTGCTGACACTGAGAGGTCCTGATGGGAGAAAGGATGAACCACCGTGTCAAGTGAAAACTGCACCATGTATCTTATTTTTGTTAAACTGGTTTGGCATGCTACAGACGTGATCACAAACACACTGTTCATCTTTTAAAATGTGACACAACAAGTGCCTTTTTGGGTTGATGGAACAGATTGCGTCTCGTATATGAGATCAACATTTTTCACAGGGTCCTCAGGCTGTTCTGCTTGTTGCCATCAGGCACACAGACACAGAAATGTAGCTGTACCTACAACTGCACTCAGGTTCCGGTTATACCCACACGCTATAGAGCTTATTAAGTCACCAAACTATTTAATCCACAACGTATATCTGTTTACCTGTTCTTTTCAAATTGTACTTCTGTATCAGGACTAAAGCATTCATCATTGTATGATACTCTGCTATTCAATCCTCTTTTTAACTTGTGTAAAAATCCTCTGTATTTTCCTTATTTCTTATCAGTATTTCATTTTTTCCAGTCAACAGATGTGGAGTGTTTTATGCTGTTATTCACTTTGACCCAGTGTTAAATGACAAATAGATGATCAAACTTGAACTTGGACTATTAGGTGCTTATTGGGAGGGGGAACACATGACGCCCTCATGCTTGAAAAAAAATCTCCACAGTGCCTAGTTCTGTTTCCTAAATGTTTGATAAAACAAAGTGAAGGTCCCTCTGCCTTCAGATCCATTAGAGAAAATGTTCCCCACTGCCTGCAGCTGACGTCCATTGAAAAGCTCTCTGTTGTGGTTTGGAGTCAGTGCACACACAAGAGTGATGTAATGTTCATTTGTTTAGACTTTTTTTTTTTTTTTTTGCACTTTCATCATTCTCTAATTCAAGTTGGACGTACCTAGGGTCTCCGGGATCGCTTGGTTGCCCAATCGTGAAATGGGACTGACGCACAGATGGGACTTTTTCTAAAATCGAGCTCAGACTGTAGTAATATGCAACAATCTGTGCTCTCACACAATACTGAGATATCTGTCTGCTGAACCTGCAAAGAAACAGGTCAACACAGCGTTAAGTTGAAACGTGATCTTATCCAGAGTTAGTATAAAATGTGTGTTGTCTTAAAAACAGACCCAGGTGTTGTTCATGGACATACTTATTGAGAAAGTCGATGATGAGCCTCCTTTTGATCTTTGCAGCTTCCTCCTGCAATGAAGGAAAAATAAATTGTATTTCATGGACAGCCAATCACATTCATCACTCTGCTTAGCCGCCTGAAAATCCACCACTGTGTTTAACTCACAGGAGTTTTTATGAGACCTCCCATGGCTCGTTTCTTCTCCATAAATGAGTTCAGCATCTCTTCGCGCAGACCACTTTTTTCCAGCTGGATGGACACAAAGGCTTCCTTGAGCCTGAAGAAACACACAAGATTATGTTCATTAATGAGCAGGAACAAAAGTGTTGCTTGTCATACAGACAGGTTTTATTTTTTCCTTCTGTGAGGGGGAAAATTCACCTCTTTTTCAAAGAGGCCGGAATTCTGCCTGAGCCTTTGGAGGGTAAGCAGTTCTTGATGTTGCTTCCAAGTTTGGAATCAAATTTCACATCTTTATCAGAAAGAACATCAACTTGTTCACTCTGAAATAAAATGTAAAAATGAACGCCTTAGAGGAACAGTTAATTTATATAAAGGAAACAAAACCATCGGTTGAAGAAGAACTAAAACATCTGCACAGATAAAACACATTCCATAAAGAGAAACAGGTTCATGTAAAAAACAAGACGTACAACTGTCAAATAAAGGCAAAGAAGTTGATAAAAATATAATTTTTTTTCTGATGTACTTAGTTACATTTAATTAAAAAGACCAACCTCAGCTGGGGAAGTTTCACTTTCTGCCCAGTGACAAAGACAAACCAGCTTCACTGCACTCATCAGAGCATTCTTCTGTGTGACCTGACAGGCCAGAGTCACCTGCAGGTTTTCTAAACTGTGTCTGTTCAGAAGCTGAGAAGACACAAGTCCATTCAGTCATTGAAAGGAGAAAAACACAAGTTATTGGTTTCTTTATGTCTTTTAGACGCACATGAGTGACTGACTCCTCGGAGCTGAAGCTGAACCTCCCAATCTGGTTCTCGTCCAGTTCCTGGATGCTCAGAGGCAGGTGTGAGGGAATGAACCTGCAGCAGGGAGAGCACTTTAAAAAAGACTTCAGACTGTTTTGATATAAAATCAGAAGCAAAGAGGGGAAACATGTACAAGTAAGTATAGGTAACCTCTGAAGAAAATCCTCTTCTTAAAACTAAAAATACAAAATGACTTTATAAAAAAAACAACAACGAAAGATACTGAATAAAAGATTTTGATAATGTCAACAGAACGTGTGTAGTTGTTCTGAACCTGTCGACACAGCTGTTATCCTCCAGTATGGCTGTGATGAAAACACGACTCTGCTCTGCTTTGTATTTCTGCTCAGCGACTTCAAACTGCAGCGGCCTCAGGTAAAGGTGGAATTCATCGAAGCCGAGTTCTGAAGCCACATTTCTGTACAACCTGAGAAAGATAAGAAAATGTTGCAGTCTGATATGATACTGAGTTTAATGAATATACAAAACAAAACAGGACGAAATGATACTTTAACATGCTGCACACAGTGTTATCCTCAGGGAAGACTAAAAAGTCTTTTCAGTGATTGAATTTGAACACTTTGAATGACAGTGGGTCCAATTCTGTCATCGTCAGATTTAAATATAAATGCACTCAAATCAGTGCATGTTTCTTGCAGCTGTGAGTGTTATCTTAACTGTGCCAGGTGCGCCGTCTCTGAGGCCGACTCCAGAAGGCGATGGCGGATTGTGATGATCTCCAACAGCATTGAAAAAGTTTCCACAGCAAACACCTGTTTCTCTCGTCCCTGCATCATCTCTTTCTCTGCTGCAGATCTCACTAAAGTCAGCCCCACATTCTGGACCAGGAGCGGGTCCTCGAAAAACATATCTAAGAACAACTGCGAGTGGACAAAAACAAGTTAGCCATATGTGTTTTTTTTATTCGATATAAATCGATTTTCCTGGATTCTTAAGGGAGGAAAACCCACATCCTTCTGTATCTGAGAGCTGTGGGAGGCTCCAGGCGGAGGCAGGTCTCTCCAGCTCTGCAGAGCCTGCTGCAGAAACTTCTGTCGCAGGCGGAGTTTGTGAGTGCTGCTCGTTGCTCGATGCAGATGACAGAGCTCAGTGTGAGCCTGAACCAAACCGTGATAGATGGCAGAGACCAGGCAGAGAGACGGGTGAATCTCAAGGAGGAACACGTTCAACGGTGCAAGTCTAAGAAATACACAAACACCCCATAGGTAATCAAAGAGCTGTAAGACCAAAAACTAATCAACTTTTGCTACTTAAAGTGCATTAACTCACCTGCTGCCTCCGAGTGAGACCGAATGTTTTGGAGGGAAGTTTGGTAGAAGACCATAGTCGTAAAAAGAGCTTTTGTGGTCACCTCTCCAGATGCGTTGGAGGTACTGCCGCTGTTTATCAATCTGATGAGACAAAAAAAAAAAAACATGATCTTCACAATGCAAACTGCTGACACTTTTTTTAAACACTTATTTCTACAGGACTGAAACTACCAGTTACTGAAAAAATGATCGATCATCTGATGTGTTGTTTTTTTTTAATTCAATATTAAAGTGAAGCCAAGAAAAAAGTCTTCAAATGACTTGATGTGATTAAACAAAAACTAATTGAATTCTCTTTTATATATGACCAAATAAATAGGTGATAGGAAATATTGCAGCGCTTCAAAGTAGTAAATCTTTGCCCAGGGGAAATGATTGAAACAACCTAACATCAGAAACATACCGCTGTGATGTGCACAGTGAATATAATCCTCGCAGATTATTCACCTGATTGTGCAGAATGTTTCTGATCAGCTGCTGGTGGCTCTGCAGACAGTCGATCTCCGCTCTGTAGACCTGAACAAAGTAGTCCTGCTGGAGGTCCAGATGTGGTCTACTGTGCATGATGTCAGTGATGACACGAGCCAACGCAGACCTCTCCTCCCTCCCTACTGTGTGCTGGTACCCCTCGTAGTAACAGTTCAAGAGCTAAAGATCCAAGCAAACGTTTATGAGATGGGAAGATAACTGTCCTGTTCATCCAACAAGACTTTATCCACAAATACAGACTTCAAGTGAGAGATATAAAGGAACGGATTAAAATAAAAATATGCCTCAGAAATACTAACTAAACTAATCCTACTAACTTAAAGACATTTCGACGACTCTACCTCTACTTTGGTCTCCAGAAACTCTGTCTCACATGTCCACAAGTCAAGAAGCACAGCAACACGATCGATGTCGGTCCCAGCCCAGGAGAGCATATCAGCGGTGTCTGTATTTTTCATCTTGTTCACCCTGTCTCTGTGGATGAAGTGCGAGCCGACGAGGAGGAGCTCCTTCTCCAGCTCGTGCAAATCCTTCAGAGCCGCGTCATACATGATATAAAACCCTCTCTGGTCCTGTGTGTGGATGAACTGCTCCTCTGCGCTGTAGAAATCATGAAGATTCTCGACCTCTGCAAACTCCATGAACTCTGAGCAGCGGACCTAAAGTATGCATTTGATAAACATGAGGGATCATTGACAGGTGTATAGCGATCATTGTGGAAGTAAGACATATTGAATAATAAAACAATGAACTTCTACACTGGATGTACAGTTTAACAAAGTGACATGTCAGGTGAGATGTTCACAGTTCACAGTTTAATTTTCTCTGGAGGAAAAAAATACTTTCTATTGTTACTTACCTTAAAGTCATCAGGGCTGTTGTCGCTGAACTGGAGACCTCCTGCCTCCCCTCCTCCCCCTCTGGCTGCGTTCATCCAGCCCGATTCTTCTGCTGTGCTGCACAGCTCTCCCTCCTCCATCTGCACACCTGCCAGCTCAAAAGTCAGAGTCCTCTCCACAGAGCGCAGGTAGTTTAGCAGACCAAGACAGACGCGCTGTGGACAGGAGTTAAAGCATTTATTCGTATGTGGGGGTTTTTTTAAATTTAGCAAGCATCAGCCAGCACCAAGGTTGTTACATGTTCACGCCTCACCTGCAGCTGTCTGAGTTTGAGATGACGTAGGTAAACCAGGGACAGGTATGCTCCTGTGTTTGTGATTGGATCTGAGACTCCTTCCTCCAAAGAATCTTCCAGACCCAGGAGTTGCAGGCTGTCCTCCAGAGAGTAGCTGTGTTTTAAAGTGGAAGTAAAGACAGGTGAAACTTTCACTTTCATATAATGCTCCTGTGTCATACATCAGAGAACTAAAAGTTAGGCCTATGTTTTCCTGATTGTATCGTCAGTTTACTTTAACTTTAATAATGAACAGACTAGGAAGAAAACTGAGACAATTAATTCCTTTCAGCACGTTTTCTTTTTTGCCTTTTTTTTTTTTTTTTTTTTGCCAAAGTGAAAATTTAACAGATAAAGCATAGTGTGTCAACAGTCAAGTCAGGGAATGTTTGTCCCCCAAAACAAGGACCAAAAAATGTGGAGTCCCCCCTCCCCTTTTTTATATGCATGAGCGTCTGCTTCAAACCGACACAAAGATCTGTTCTGCTGCAGGCTGAGCCGGCCTGAGGGATCTTTGCAGTTTTATGTGTAAGTGACATGTATACTCTGGTGTAGTGATATTCATGCACACCCTTTATTTGTTGCACTTGAGCTCTGACTCTTCCGCCTTTTTTTATCCTGACCTCCTCTGCCTCCAGATCTGCTCGATTGATCACCTGTTTCCTAACAAAAACACAAAAATGTCACTTTGAATAAATCTTCTTACAACGCGGAGGCCACACAGTGTGAGGCTGAGAGTTTGTTTTTTTCAAGCCTCTGTGAGCAGAAAACTAGATGATACATGCCTGAGTGAAAGAGGCAGTGGTGTAAACACTCGTCCAGATCTCAGAGATCTTGTGTCGCTTTGTGTTACTGCATGTTGAGGCTGATGAGGTCGGAGCAGGTGGTGCAAAGCCGACATTAGTAGCGTGTTTTTTTAAAGCTGCAGCCACGTGGAGAGCATCAGAAACCTGGTGAGATACACAAAAAAACACCCAAGATATAGTCCATAAGCTTTGTGACAGACAATTTGAAAACAGACTCATCAAGTGACTGAATTCTAGAAATCACAGAGAAATATTGTACTTTCGAATAATAAAGAATTACAATATCTTGATCAACTAATGTTTAAAAAACAATGTTAAGTTTGAGGACACGGAGCTGGTACCTGCAGGAAGCTGCTGTGCGTCATCAGCAGCTTGTCCACAGATTTTTTTCCCTTAAGTTTGGTGATGAGCTTCTGCTGCCATGGATCCTGTTTGGGCTTTACCTGCAGGACACAAACAGTCAATGTCTACTTTCCTCCCGCCTCCAAAAACTCCTTAAAGTTCTGCTTTAACAAATGGAAACAAATGCAGTTAGAGAGAACGTTCTAAAAAAATGGGAAGGATACGTAAGTGACGTAAACAAATAGAGAATAACAGTTCTGTTGGCTTCTTTCAAACCAAAGTTTCAAATACAAGAAAAGAATTGTTGATGATTAGGCATCTCCACCCTCCAACACACACTGACAAGGTGATTAAATAAAAGCTTTATCCCAGGATCTTTTTAGACCATGAAGTCCTACACTCTTGCCAAAAACAGTCAAAGTACAATGTCTGTTGTTTTTTTTCAAGTACAAGAATAGTTCATAGAAACAGAGCTGAGAGCATTATAAACTGTTTTTGGTGAACTCTGTTACTTTCTGATAAACTATAAGCCAACTGGCTGCCAGGAAACAGAAAATAAAATACATTATTCTGAATCGCTTTTCATCCTTCAGTTTATGTTCTCTAACCTGTATGAAGGGGATCCAGTTGGCTTCCTTCTTTAGAGCCTGGCTTGGACTCTTCCTCCCCCACTGGCTCTGTTTGAAATCCCTACCATCATACTGAGGGAACGTTTTCATCTCTTCTTGTTGTCTGAAAATCTCTTTGAACTCCCTCCATACCTGCTCACACAGATGCAAGCATTCAGTCTGTTTGATGCCATTTAAACGCACAGGCATAGATACGACACTGATATGATGCATCTATATATAGATATAACACTGATCAGTGCTCAGTTGGAGACATCACCGTGCTGAATAACTCCATCTCATCTGCAGTGGTTCTGAGTTTCTCAGTGTCGTAAGAGAGGTGGAAGTTGTCGATCAAAGCCTGCAGCTCAGGTATAAACTCCTCCCGGTGAGCATTGTGCAGGGGAACAGCCTGACCTGAGACACCTGTGGTTGATGTGAAAATGTGATAAATGTGTTTTATTTCTGTCTTACAAATCTGGAAAACAGTAGCCTGTGTTGATACGTTTCAACATAACTGTATGTTCTATTAAAGTCACAGCAATTGATAATCTATTAAAGAAAGGGTTGTGGCGAGAAAAAAAAGATAGATTGGCTATTATTATTGACTATTTAGAAAGTTCATAGTCCTTTCATTGTTATAATATTTGATTATTTAAATTAAAATCCTTTGTAAATGAACATTAAAAGGCTCTTACCATCAAATTCTTGAGGTGAAGTTTTCTCAAATCCTTTGGATAGGAGTTCTGTATTATTTCTTTCACTTGCAGGTATGGAGTGTAGCACCTATGAAAGAGGGATTTTTAGAATGACTTTACCTTATTATCTTTACATACAGTATAAGTTTAAAAGAGTATAACACATCATCTGAATAGGATACAAAGATGGCAATGATAATATACATGGCTATAAAAGGGAATCAACCATTTTAAATGAACACCATCATAAACACATGCATTGATTCAGCCTATATAAATGTTTACCCTAAGGAAGTTGTGAACAGGCTGAACAGAGTGCAGGTGGCAGACGAGCCATCTAAGGTAAATGAGCACATCGTCCTGAGTGAGCAGGTTGGCTGTATCTGCTCTGGTGGTCAGGATCTTGTCTCTGCTCACCAACAGTCTGTGAGCCCGCTGAACAGAGTCGTTGTACTCACTCGTCAGATTTGACATTTGATCCTGAGGATGAATAAGTACGGTGAGATATGGGGAAGACGAATCAGCGTGAGAGTGTAACGCTGGGAATAGAAAGTTAAAAACTCTTATATTGACATGTTCTGATTGTTTTTCCTATTTCTTGTTCTTTGCAAAATAAAGAAACAAACAGGATTTTCCTGAAAACACTTTCTCATTTTAACTGATTAACAATCCATGAAAAAAAAGCAATAATTGCAATCTTGTTTTCTAACTCAAAAAAATTATTAAAAAAACTTTCTTTTGAATCTTTAGTATTGAATCATTTTCCTCCTAGCTTCTTTATATCTTCTCCCTTACGCCTATGCAGTTGTGGAAAATAAAATGCAAAAAGAATTAGTGAACGTTAAAAAAAACTTCCTGTTATGTCTTTTGATGTTTTGCCAGAATGAGGCTCAGGATGTCACCTTGTAATGAGGATAAAGCTTCTCAATGACGCTAGTGTGGCGGCAGAATCTCCTCCATCTCAGCATGAGCAGATATTTGATCTGAGCCAAGTGATATGATCTGTCCGTGTAGAACTGTGGATAAACACACAAAAAGAAATCGACCTTTCTTTCTTTTATGTATTCTATCTGCTGTGTTAACTCTCTTTCTTATGATCTATTGTTTCCGTCAGTGTTTGTACAGTCCTCACCTGGTGCAGAAGTAAAGGCAGACTGTCAGCAGTGTACTCTGATTTCAGGCAACTCTCCAGCTCTCTCTGCATGACCTCAGCTGAAGACAGAACAGGTAACGCTTCGGCCACCTGTAGCCACGAGGAAAGTGGCACAAATACATGATAAATAAAAGGACCTATAGATATCTTGTCCAAGAGCTGTAAAGTTGTTGTTTTTAAAAAAATTAGAAACAGAATAATTGTGCAGCCTTCAGAAAGTCTAAAATATAGAGATTAATTTGAGTCATACCTGAAGTCCTCTTCTTAGTGCATGTTCCCTCTCCACTTGGAAGAAGGAAACATCCTTCGGAGGTAGAACAGAACTGAAATAAATGAAGGAATCATTTGAAACAGGTTTGGCATCATAGCATTTAAAACAAGACAAAGCCTAACTTTATAAAAAGAAATAATTCATCTTCATATCAATTAAAGGTTAAATCCATGGGCAAACAACATCTGATTGTTGTACAAAACTTATCTGGGGGTCGTGCAAATACTGTACATTCCTTTGTCTTGTAATGATTATTAGCTTTAACCATGGTAGCTAATGGTTCCTTGTTTTTTTTTTTTAAGTAAAATAATCAAAAAGCAGTTTTCAAAAGTTAAATAACTTCTTGCCATGAACAACAACATTGATGTTTTTCATTAGGGTTTTTGACCAGATCAAAATTAAAAATGTAACCAAAAAGTCTAAAACAATGCTAACCTTAGAAAAACTCGATATATTGCCCAGCCCATATAATACAAGGGAAACAAATCTTCCATACCTTTCACAACTGTAGGGCGCTTCTATCTCTGCCTTAAGTGCAGAGATTTGCTGTGATAGTTCTGCCTCCATCTGCTGCATTTTAACAGAGGATGAGACTTTGTACCTGTCAGACATGGAATACCTTGTCTGTGCACAGTTTTAACACATTCAGTGAGAGAGAAATCCAAACATTTCTAATACTGAAAAACACCTCCCTAAATCCTGCCAAATCTCTGCTTCCACTTCCTGCCTTGTTGTAATGTGACCATGGAAACAAGCAGCCACACAGTGGCTACATTTAACCTGCAGGGGGCACCAATGTTATACTGTAGTCCTTTTGCTGGAACGATGAGGTCAGTGCTGTTGGCTTTTTTTATATACTGTACCTACCATTTTGACGGTAAATATGAATTTTAAACAACATTATGGAGGTTTAAAATAGAGCAAAGTGCAACAGTTATTAGGTTCCACCTACCTCCGCAGTCATACATTCATAAACATAGTCAATGATAGTCAGTCTAGTCCTCTTGGAAACAGAGTGTGATTGGCTACAGCTCAAAATGTTATTCTCCAATAGAAAATCAGCTCCACGATGACTGCAGAGTCAATTCTGCAGTCGTGTGCAATTCCTCTGGGGACAGAAATAAAACAAAGGTAAATAAAAAGAGAAGTCCAGAATTTCAGTGGTTCTTTAAGCTTTATTTACATGCACCATCTCTGATACAACCAATATAGGAATAGGATTTACAACTGGCAATGACAACTTTATGTCTCTCTTTTTTCTGTTTTGTAGGAGCAATAGGATTAGATGGTGCTGGAATATTGGCAGTGGATGTTACTCAAAATGAATGCAGAAAAATTAGGCTTTAACTGAGTATTTTTTTGTTTTTTTGGACGAATCATCATCAAGGTACTATAGGGACATTTTAACCATCTTTGTGCATGATATACTTGGTCAAATCAAAAATGTAATTAAATGATCCAGTTAATTTTAAACATGGCAGAATATTTAGATTCTCTTAATAACTAATGGTAAGTGCTAGTTCAGGCACCATTTTCAGTGCAGTGTTGTCCTAATTTTATAAGGAATGTGCAGGCAGAAATGTCAAACAGGCCATTACAACAAAAGTACCTTTAGAAAGCTCAGCCACACAACATATGGTTAAAAATACATATGTTCATGTGGATAATGAAATAAAGACATTTCAATATTGCAGACAGAATTCGGCGGAAATATTACTGATAAATGTAAACTTAAAAAAAAAAAAATCATCCTGCTGTTCCTACAAAAACTGTGCTGATGTTTTTATGCCCTTATAGCACAGGCCTCTTATATTTATACACTGTATATCCTCTTATTTCCACTATAAATGCAGAAATATTTTGGCAATATTTAAAATAGTGGGTTTTTTTCTTTCTTAAATGGCAAAGATGGCTCTAAGATACTACACGACCTCCTCTCAAGAATGTTGGAAACACTTAGATTTTTTCCAGCACCTGCTCTAGTGCTGATAACAAGGGGGAGGCTACTCATGCTGCTCTGTCTGCGGCCACTCCCTGCTATCTTCTTATTCATAGCACCAAGAACTCTTCAAATGAACAAACACCAAATATCATAGTAGAATGCTGTGGAGTCTGTATGGGTGGTTCATTTCATCCAAATAGTCTTAAGTGTTTGCTAAATGATGTCATCTATAGCTAACGATGTTGCTTCCTGCTAAACATGTTTTTTTAAATCTCTATACCAAACTGTACTTCCAATATTGCAGTAAGTAGGAGAGAAAGAGGAGGAGGAAAAGGAGGGGGGAGGGGGGAGATTGTGAAAAGGGATCTGCAGCAGAAACACCATATTATCAAGACTTCAGTAATGCACCTCTTCAGAAGGAATATTCACAGTTATGTCACTAAAATCACAGGGTAAAATTTACTAAATGAAAATAAAACATTACATACAAAAACCACAAAATGTAGATCAGTTCACATCTTGATAACATTTTGACCTCTACAGATTGATATTTGGTGTGTGTGACTCTGTGCATCATGGGAAAAAAAGCTTTTCATTAACACTTGTTTTTTTTTTTTAAATGTTTAGTCCATTCAGGCTACGTCTTTCAAAGAAACTTTGAAAAATAAAAAGCATGTCAAGTATCCTCCACTGGAACGTAATAATGTAACATTCTCTGCAGCTTATTTCTGTAAACAGGCCGTCAGTCACAACAGGCTGACAGCTGGTTTGGCAAAAATGTTGTTGTAGCTATGAAAGGGTGTGAAAGAGGGGAGAGAGCAGAGTGAAAACATAATTCATCTTCAGTTTCATATATCACTTAGTGATACTTTGAGTGATTCCCTGAGACTAACACGAGTTGATGCTTTTCATATATTTTAACAAAATGTCCT